>NC_138553.1:40992118-41716283 GCF_964273705.1 Natrix helvetica | reverse complement strand
TGGCCAAAGCATCAGCACAAACTTTTCTTAAATCCTCTCTAGGGTTTTCTCTGATACCCCTCAGTCTAACAGCATACTCCATAGATCTGAATTGCATCATAATAATCTCCTTATCCATCCTTTGCATATTCCCCTCCATTTCAACAAATTTCAAATCCGTTTCCTTCATTTTAGTTTCCAAATCCAAAGCCAGATGTTCAACTTTACTGTCCACCTTAAGAACAACTTCTGACAGACCTGCGGCTATAGCGTGTAGGTTTTTATCAAGCTGATCATGTTTTTTAATGGTATCCTGAACCATTTCTTTAACCTCATTAATTTCTTTGCCTAAAAAAGCATTTTCTTCCCTTAAAGTCCTTCAAATCCTGGAAGTTTATTGTAGCACCTAGGGAAGCCTTTTGTTCCGTTGCCATGTTTAACAAAAAAACACCACTTTCTCACAAAATACTCCTCCAAATAGATCAAATTGTATAAACTAACTTTAAAGTTGTTAATAATTCTTTCAGCTGCCTCTAGCTGTCACCATTCAATTAACTTTCGTTTTCCTTAGGTATTCGGCTGTAAATTAATACTTGCAAATGTTTCCTTCTAAGTTGCTCGGAGTTAAAACGTTGACATTTAAGTAGGTCAGGTTATGTAAACTGGCTTAGAAATTGTTAATAGTTGTTTCAGCCGTTCCACCTTTACTGCCCCAGCTATCAGCAAGCAATTAGCTTTCGTTTTCTGTAGGTTTTCAGCTATAAATCAACGCCATTTTGAATCCTTTGTTCTAAGCCCACGCCTCTCGAACTCAGCAGTAGTGTTCTTTTTAAAAAGATTCCCCCCCCCAGTTAAAACTTAAAATACTTGCAAAAGTCTTCCTTCCTTCCTTCCTTCTTGAGATGTTGAGATGTTGTTAGAAGTTAAGGCTGCTCCCGGCGACTGGTTCTGCTTGTTTTAGCAGAAGTTATCAAAAAGACAGGAGAATACAACAACTGCAAGGGGGGGCACACCTCGTCGCACTCCAGAGGCTATAAATCCTTCTGGAGGGCTACACAAGAGGCTCAACCCGACAGCTGAATCTCTCCCTCATAAATTCCAAGAATTTAAGAGTGTCCAAGGTGTTAAAGATCGTAAAAAAACACCTCTACTGTCTATTGATCTGACAAGCTCAGAAAAAGCCTGCCGACGGCGCCAAGGAACAACCCGGAAGCCCTTCTGGGCTGACGGGGATTCAACACTAAAGCTCCTAATTTATTGACATTCAGCTGAAACTTGGCCATCTTGGTTATCTTAGCTTGGAAGCTATTTTGATTGGCAAACAAACATTTTATTTTGAAATTATTTTGTCTTTTTTTTTCTTTTCTTTTACTTGAACTTCATAACAGAAAATATATTACAAGCCAGAATCAGAATTGGAAGGGGCTTCTTATGCTAATCAACTTCCTGCTCAATACAGGTAGTCCTTGACTAAAACTGAGCCTAACATTTCTGTTGTAGAAGTAAGAGACTTGTTAAGTGAGTTTGCCCCGTTTTATGACCTTTCTTGAAATAGTTAAGTGAATTTGGCATCCCCATTGACTTTGCTTGTCAAAAGGCTGGAAAGGGGGAATCACTTGACCTTGGGACACCACAACGGTCATAAGTATGAGTCAGTTTCCAAGCATCTGAATTTTGATCACATAATCGTGGGGATGCTACAAAGGATGTAAGTGTGCAAAACTGTCACAAGTTACTTATTTCAATGCTGTTGTAACTCTGAATGGTCATCATATGAACCGTTGTAAGTTGAGGGCTATCTGTATAACCTCTTTCAGCAAATGTGAATGCACATTTTCTATTCATGTGCAGTTGCTTACAGAAACAATGAATGTTATCAAGTGCAAAAATCTGAATGCTCTTTTAGTTGGGATGCTTTGAGATATACCACAGGAATCAATGGCACTCAAACCACCACACCTATAAGGGTGTGAATGCCTACTACAGCATATAAGTCTCAGAGTTTTGAACTATTCAGTAGTATTGGGCTGGCACTGGTGGATAATAGGATCCTAGTCACTTGCTCTCAGGTCAGCCCACTTCACAGGGTTGTTGTGAAAAAAATAGATGGAGGAAGTAGTATTAGGTATATTCACCATCTTGAGTTATTTATAAATTTCACCAGAGTTATTGCCCAGCCCAGAAGACATTTAAAAATAATTCAGCTGCCGATAAAATAAGAATTTGATATATGAAGGAATTTACAATTAAGTTATGTCATACATTTTTAGGATTCCAAAGTACTTTGTAAATTTAGAAAATTGACACTGTAATAAATATATATTGTTTCTAATTTGGTTCTCCAACTTCATCTTCCAGACATGGGTTTATTTGGAAAATGGGTATCTTGTTTCTGTCCAATGTGAACAGGATTCCCACAACATTGCATGATGATATGCCTCTAAAATAACAAATCTGACACCTTTTCAACTCCTCTTGAATAGTTTTTAGGTTATGCTGTTCATCTCATCTCCACAATTACTGTTATTAGTGTAACCCTCCTACTCTTACTTTCCTTTGATAGCCTGTGACAACATTTATTTCACAGAGTGAAAGTTTTTTTTGGTAATGACTATTTGGTGATATGTGTGAACTCTTAAATTACTTATCTTTATACTTTGTAATTATCACACACGTCAAACACTCAATCCACTGAATAATGACATTTTTGATGAAGTGCTAAACCATGTCTCATGTTACTTCCAAGCATGAGAATATTTTCAACACTTAAGCATAAAAAAAATGCCAAGACTTGTCTCTTTCATATATGTTGTTATTTCTTTCTCCGGTGTTAGTCAGAGAAAGTTCAATGAAAGCAGATGAAAAAGGTACATTTCACCTGAAGTCAAAGACTTAAAATAGGAACTGTGTGTATAATCTTACAGTATGATTTGATAACTTGCTATTATCAGAAATTAGAATCCTATTTATGCCGACTAAGAAATTATAGAACATGGAATACTTCTGCAGTTCTACTCCATATGGGCAGATATGGGATTGTATATGCAATGACAAATACTTCTGCTTGAATGAAAAAGATGGGACTTATAAATGTTTTCCACCAGATTAAGCCAGCAAAAATTTGCATTTTGCCCTCCTGTTAAGTCTTACATTTTCATTGTCAGCCTCATATGTAAATGAAGTGGTAAATGGGACAATCATCCCACTTCTCTCTTGAAAGAGGTGAAAACTCTAATGTAGGGGCAAGCTAAATATATTATGGTGCTTTTGAACTAGATGCTGTTCATAGAGGCAATCAACTGGCTGTTCCCTGTTACCAAGATAATCAATGCAAAATTTTAAATAATTTTCTCCAGCTGTCCTCTGGAAATAGCAATTATTCAAGGATTCCAGAAATGTATAGTTACCATCCATTATGTACATAGTCATTCCATTTCATTCCATTCCATTCCCTAAATTCTGCCTGGACAGGTGAAACATGTCAATATGTTTATATGCTATCTAAAGATTGCAGTCCTCCATAGCAATTTAATAATAATTTACAATAATAACTTGGCAAAAGTGACTAGGGTCTTTTTAAAAGTAGTGCTTTCATGGTGGAATGCCATCCTGAAGAAAGTAAAATTGGCTTTTGTTTTAAATTGGTGTAAAGTACTTTTTGTGCTACTTTATATTCAGTGTTGCATACTACTTTTTTATCTTCATTTACATTTTATTGCTCCTATCTCATTGATTTCATGAGAATTTTTAATAATTATTATCACTCTCGTGCTGATATTTGTGTGAAATGCTATTTATAAATCTAATTTAATATTAGTTGATTACCTTATATGGAGAAATAGGATTAAGATTTAACCTCTCCCATATGGTGTCAATATCTAATCTATATCTTTAGTTACTAGGATGCTTTCTTTGGTTGTTTGGTTTGAGAAGGTATTACATATTTTTCAAATGGAGTATAAATATATAAATCAAGAATATAACTCATTAGTGGAATGTCAAATTCTACAAAGGTAACAATGCCAATGTTTCAACAAATCCAACAGAGATTTTGGAATAATAGGTGGGAAAGTGCAAACATCATCAAATATTGAAACACAGAGAAAAAACAAGGTGGTGAATAAAAGGTGAATAAAAAATTATAAGAGAAAGCATGATTATTTCCAAATGCTGAAATATTCATTACACAAAGGAAAAGTGCATCTGTCTTACACCTCAGCAGGTGGCAGCACCTAACTGACCTTGATTTTGAATGCTAAGAAGGGTCAGCTTAGGTTAATATTTGGATGGGGCCTATCTGGGGATTCTTAACGTTGTGAATAAGGGTGAAAGTTGTAGAAACCTCCAAGAAGACAAAGGCAAGCCATTTTTATAACTCTGCTTAGGAAACAATATATATGTAGTACGAAGAGTTGGAGCCAGACATGAAAGAAAAATTACTATTTTAAAACTACCTTAGTGCAAATTTGAACTAAATAGTAGATATCTAGATTATTTAGACCAGGCTGGGTAAAGATTTTGTGGGCAGGGACTACCGTAAATTGTCTTTTGCTGAAAGCTATAGCAATATCCAGCAATTCAGCTGAAAGTTTTCTGGGGAGTAGGAAAATATAAATAGAGCTGGGGGTGGGGGTACAGGATGCCCACACTTGGATTAAACAGAAAAGGCTTCCTTTTGAATCATTTAATCATTTGTCACAAATTATTTCTAAACCTTATTTGTGTTGGGCACTGCCTCAAGCATGCTGAAAAAAAGACGACTAGCACATGTTTTAAATTTTTCAATTAAGAAAAAACATTATTCACACTTGATTAGTGCAGGAAGGAAGGAATCTGTTCTTCTCTTTAGCTGTGATTATCAAAGAGGAAAACCCAGCTATAGATTATGTGGAGCCAACATTAGAATCCTTCAGGTAGAAGGCCCAAAATACTCAACACTCAACAGCCCCCTGAAAAATAGTGCTATCTGCTGAGGTTTGAACAGGGCTCTCAGCATGCCAATATTTCACGCATAATGCATCACAGTTCTAAAATTACCCTGATTGGCGATGACACTTTGGAACTAACTGAACACAGCAGGGAGAACTGGTGTCATTTTAAGATGGGCTTCAAAAGAGTACATAATGGATCGGATCGCCAGGGAAAGACTGGCATGGTCTAGTAGTCTTAGGAAGTCTTCAGAAAGTGGTGTTGTATAATGAGAACTGGGAAGAGGCTTTTTTTAAGCATCAGGATTTCACCCATGTGCCTGGGCATGCCGTGCTCTCAGGCTGGTGTGCCTTGTGCTGTGTCACTTCAAGAAGCGACAATACAGTCACTTCTAATGTATATTATAATATTAATGCAATATCGGGTTTTCAATTCAATTGTATACAATGTGAAGGATGTGTGTTTGTGTTTTATTTTTATAGTTATGTGTACACTGAAGATGGCATTTAATTTCCTTGTATGAGGTGCAATGGCAATAAAGTAAACTAAAGGAGCTTAAAAAAAGAAACACCCTCATTGCAGGTGGTTGGCAGAAAGCGAGGCACACTGCCCATGAATTGAGGTTGGCATTGGTGATTGGATAAAAATAGTGGCGTTGCTTGCCTTGACCACATAGCAGGACTACAGCCATTGGTTGTGCCTCTTTGTACTGTTCCTGCAGATGGAAATCTCCCAGGTGTGTGTCCTGCAACCACACACAGAGGGCGAGGGCTTTGCTTTCTTCCATTTCTCCTTTCCTACAAGCTGGGAGGTATTTCAGGGAAACTTGTATATTAAACAGGTCGGGTCTCTCCTAAATAGGTTGCTAGATACACTCCCTCAGCCACCCACCCACCTCTTTGTCCTAGAATGCCAGATTTCAACCCCCACTTGGCTCAACAATATTGTTTCCCCGCGGGGAGGGGGAGTTGCCAGATGACTTGCTTTTGAATAGCGGGCAAGGATGGAGAGGCTGTGCCAGTCGCAGAGCCGGCCGGTCTCTTTCTTCCCTCCTCTTTAGCTTCTCCCTCGCCTCCCCTTCTCCTCTCCTCCAGAACCGTCTTTACAAGTGGTGAGCTACGGGATTTGTTCCTTGGCGAAGGCGGAAAAATAAAATAAAGAAAGGCAGCGGCAGGAAGAGGCAGCAAGCAAAGCAAGCTAGCGCCGCCGAAACCGAGGGGCGGAAGGCGGACTGTAGCGAGAGAAAGGGGCGGACCAGAGGGGGGATGGCACGC
This sequence comes from Natrix helvetica, assembly GCF_964273705.1. Classification (NCBI taxonomy): domain Eukaryota; kingdom Metazoa; phylum Chordata; class Lepidosauria; order Squamata; family Natricidae; genus Natrix; species Natrix helvetica. The sequence continues at coordinate 41,710,101 of NC_138553.1, read as the reverse complement.
AAGCGCGAAGGAAGCTCGGAGAGCCCCACGCGGGCGCTCGCGGAGCCTCGGCGGTGGTTCTTTCAGTTCAGCTGTGAAGGGGCCTCGGGGCGGTAGGGAGTCGGCAGGCGGAGTGAGCCGCCCGCTATTGGGAGAGCGGAGCAAGGCGGGCAAAAAATTCCGGACAAGGGTTTGGTTTGAAAGGCGGAGCGGCAGCCGCTCTCGCCCTGCCCTGCCCGCCCGCCCGGCCATGGGGTAAAAAAGGGAGCGAGCGAGCGAACGGACACCGAAACAATAAAGCGGCTGGTGCTACCGGGCTCCTCCCGTCGCTGACAGCGCCTAGCCGAGTGCGGGGAAAGGAGCGAAGATGCCGGGGGCCGACAGGCATTGACCGACCCACCCGTTAGCAGGAGGAATAAGCCAAAGTGAAGCAAGGCGGTTGAGAAAGCGCGCGGTGGATGCGTTTCGGGGTTTGGAGCGGCGGCGGCAGCAAAGGGACAGGCGGAGGTCGGCAGGAGCGGAGCAATGATCGCGGAGTTGGTGAGCAGCGCCCTGGGGCTCGTCCTGTACCTCAATACCCTGGGCGCGGATTTCTGCTACGACGACAGGTAATAAACGGAGGAGTTGGAGCTGGAGAGTTGGCGGCTACTCCGGCTGAGCGACTGCTGCGAGAGGCCGTGCCCTTCCCCAGGGGATGCCCTCTTGTGTGTGTTGCGTGTTGGGGATGGGGCTTTGCGGTTGTGTGTTCGTAGGGAGGAGTGTAAGTTGCGGGACGCGAGAGCGCTCTCCGTGCGAGGTCCTCGGGTGGATGCGGCGACTCCCCTTAAGTCGTCCGGGGGCTGCAATTCTAAACCTTTCAGTCTCCGAGGTCCTCCTTCACCTGTTGAAGCGGAATTACTCCGATCATTCCTCTTTTTCTTCTATGGGGAGTTTTTCGCCCATTTCCCCGCCACCTGGTAAATGGAGTTGCTGTTGCAAGTACTCTACTGTCGAGAAAAAACTCAGATTTCCTCGACTGTCAAGTTACTTTAGTCGAACTAGCCCTGCCGGGAATAAACAAAAAAGAGCCGGGAGGCTGGTAGCGCCAGCCGGTCTAATTATAATAAACCTCTAATCTCTTTTCTTCCCGGATCGCCTTTTTCTGTTCCTTTGCAAATATACCTGTGCTTCATGGAAGGAACAATCTGCTTTGCTTGAGGCTTAATTACATGACCATGTGTGCATGCTATGGTATTTTGTGCCGGGAAAGTGTTATGTTTTCCCTCCCTTCAAAGCAACACCTTAATAGGCCGTTTAAACGATGTTACATCTGGACAAAAAAAAAAAAGGAAGGAGGGAGGAAAAAAGACAACACACTTTGAATTGTTTCAATTTGTTTCTCTTGACATTCTTGTTTCCAGAGCATAACATACTTCTGACATCCTCTTAGATCCTCATACACACAGTAAATAAAGAAAATGGAAATAACCTTAACATTTCAAAAGTAGTGATCTGAATCTGGACTTTCTAACTTTAAACTTTTACCTTTTAAATGCCTTGACTGTATCAAGAGAAAGCCACATGCTCTTGTTTAGAAGAAGTTCCTAGAAGGAAAGATGGTACTGAAAAACTTATTTTTCCAAGTACACCAACTTGGTGACAGATTAAGTTCTGAAATAGAAACTTTGCTTTAACTTTACTCATAGGGGCAGTGCTTGCTTGAGAAATCAAAGAGTAGCTGTTTTTAAGTATCTGCAAGTGGGCGCCTGTGCATACATTGTCTTTAAAGATTTGCCTGGCAGGTTTTTTTTAAAAAAGCATTTATGTTGGGCCTTCGTCTGTGTATAAAACATTGCTAATGGAGTAAAATAAAGGACCTAGGACTTAAATTTGCCTCTTTTGAGTTTGGACTGCTAATGAAAGCTGTATAGAATTGCTGAATAAAATGACACTGATGTCTAGAAATGTCACAGTTGTGCTTGTGTTTCTACCTTTCCTTAAAGCCCTGTTTTAGGAAATTGATGAAAAGCTCTTAGTAATTAGAGAAACTTCCAATTCGTTCCTTTTTCAGTGATGTAATCTGATTGCAATTAGAGCAGATGCATAATTAAAATATATTGGGGAGAAGAGCATGCTTGGCTGAACTTATAAGCCATTCTGGGAGGTTTGTATGGTCCATTGACGTTAAATCATCCAAAAAGTGAGCAGAAGTTTACTCTGACAGCATTTCATCAGCCCCTTTCTGTATGGGAAGTGAATAGATCCCTTGGGTGTGAGTGAACCTACCCTTCAATAAAGTGTTTGCATTGATAGGAATTTTCTTACATGACTGTAATTTGATACCACAGTATCTAGAATACCCAAACTAAGCTGTTTGTAAAACTTATAGATGGAAAATTCGAAGTTCTGCTTTTATACCTCCATTAGTTTCATAATTATCACTAAACACTAAACAGTATTCAGTGGCTTCAGAAAGAGTGTTTGGAGTGGATTGTTTGTAAAGACAAACTGAGGGAGGACAGCAAAGCCGAGTGTAGAAAAGCTATCTGGGAAGCCTTTTTAGAGGGAAATACACAGAAAGGAAAAGAGGCATTCTTGCTCTACAAATCATTTGCCCTGCAACACAATCTGTCCATGTTTAATCAGTGAATAGTGCATTTGAGAAGTTTCTTTTGTTTCAGATGTGTTGCACCTGTTGTTATTGGGGAGTTAATGTTAAAGTTAACTCATATGTTCTTTTTGGTTTTACAATGTTGAATGCCAATTTCTGTATCTTTTTAGTTATATTAGAAATAAAGAACTTATGAATTCTTTAAGATATTTAATAAAACCTTTAAAGTGTATTGTAGTTCGGTAGTGGCTTTTAAAGGTAGAAAACAAAATAATGCAAAATCCAAACAATCTGGGTGAACCCTGTTAATACTAAGTTGCTAGTGTCAGGATATTAAACTGTGGAATGCATTACAACCATGGCTGATAAACTTTGTTTTATTTACTAGTAATTGATTTATCAAATTAATATGCTTCCCCATCCTGTGGTTCAGCTTACATCAAGATAAAACAAGCATTCAGCCATTATAAATATAAAAATGGATTAAAATTACAAAATTAAAAGAAGCTAAAAAACACGGGTTTGGAGACAAGAGATGGGGTGCCTTCTATGTTAGTCTACAGTACACACCTGGCTCTTGACATGCTTACAGATATGACAGTTATACTTAGATTTCTAAGAAAGGCTGCAGTTGTCTGAAAGACAGATTGACGAAACATACTTGTACCTTCAGTTTGTTGGTTGAAGCTAGATCGTAATTCAGAACATTATTCAAGAACATGAACGAAAAGTTTGTTTGTTGTCATTTATTTTTTGTCATTTGTTGATCCTTTGTCTAAAGATCACTGTTGTTCTAGCCACAATTGTACCTTAATGTCATTAGACAAAATTAGCAGCACTTAAATTTTAGCCCATTTATATTTTTTCCATTCATATAATAAGGGGGTAACTGCTTGGTATTAAGCCCTCATCAATTACACTGTATTTTAAGCTGTAGGCATGTTAAATTTCTCTAAAAACTAGAGTCTTAAATACTCATTGAATCCTGAAATATAATGCCATGTGTGAACTAAGATTATTGATTATTCTGTGCGCTAGGTGAAATAATTTTATATTATTCTGGGGAGAAAAGAGAAATTGCAAGAGATTGAAGGCTTTCTCTATACTACTACTCCGCAATTATTTTGAGAGTTAAGTCCTTAAGCTGAAATATTGCACTAGTCACAGAGTTAAGTTTGTTAACCTCCCTCTACAAAAATATATATGTTTAAGACAGCAGAACAAGCAAACCACCTACAAGAATGAATATAGATAAACTTGGATGATTGAGAACCTCCATAGACATATGCCAGTAAACATTGGTGGGATCCTACCATTTTAACAACTGGTTCGGTGATCGCGCGCTTTGCTTACTTTGCTCGTGCATGCGCCTGATGCATGCTGTGTGCATGTGCACAATTTTGAGAAGACTTCCATATTGCTGTTGGTGGTGGTGGGGAAATAACTGAGGTGCGGCAATCTGCTCTGCCATGCAACTCAACTGAGAGGATAAAGGTCAGTAAAGCAAAGGGGCAGGCGGGTGGGCCCACTTGATCATTGGAGCGAACCGGTTCACTCCCAGCTGATTGTTGGAGCTACCGGTTTGCTCGAACCAGTCCAAACTGGTAGAATCCTACCCCAGCCAGTATTTTAGGAGCTTTGTTTATACAATAAGATCATTTTCTTAATGATAAAAATTGAAACCAACTTGCAGGTATGACATAGAATGAGGTTACCCATAGTTCCTCATTCCATTGTGATGTCAAAATTCATTTTAAGTATAATTAAATGTTAATACAGGTAATTGACTTGTGACTCTTCACTTAACAGTGATTTAAATTAACAATAGCCTTTGAAAAAGTAACTTATGACCTAAAGATGAACTTACAACTGTCACACATTTACATGGTCATAATTCTGATGCTTAGCATCCAGCTTGCAGTTTTAACAAGTTGCAGCATCCCATGGTCATGTGATCAGGATTTGTGACAAAAACTGGCAAACAACTTTGGGAAAACTAGATTTGGATTTAGAACCATGTGAGTCAAATTACAACTCTGGTATCCCCAATTACAACTGCAATAAAAATGGTCATAAAATTGGGTGCAATCACATAATGACTTGATTCATGACTGCAACAACTCATTATAGACATTCTGATCCCAATTGTGTTTTGAAGAGATTTCACTCACTCGTTACATGTACATGCACCTAGGTTTATATACATGTACTATAAATAGCTTTGAAAATATATTGCAGATGTATTTGTTAAATAAATTATAACAATGAATAAAATCTTATTGATTGTTGTATAATAAATATCCTGTTTCTTTAGACTTTATAAAGTTCTCTTGATAAGCAAAAAAGTAGTAGATAGGAATTCAGACAGAACATAAATTCTTCTGGTGTTAGTGGGCAGATCAAATTAATCCCAAATGTTCTTAAATATAATGTGAAAACAGTTCAGCTGGATCATCCTGAGACCTCTGTATTCCACTATCCCATTATTGTTTGGTTTGATTTATATCCTATGTTTATTTTGTACAATTCAATATGGTAGACACTAGTTTTGGTAGTTTAATTTCATGGAACATAGGTGAATCAGTCGCAACCTCTTTGGATAGCTATTGTTATCTTCACTGTCAAATTCCTCTAAAAAAACAGGGAAGCAACAACAAAAAGAGGATAAGCCTTCATCTTTGGGATTTTCAAAGAGGCATCTGGTATGTCACTATGCAAAACAGGATTTAGGACTAAACAAGCCTAGGCCTGATAAAGAGGAAATGTTCTTTTGTTCTTAAATCCCCATATGATATCCTTCATGGTGTATCTTGTTTCAACCAAAGCTTAGTTACAAGACCACACAAATATATATTTTCCCATTTTTTTCTCTTTGCTGTTAGTCTCTGTCATTCTGATAGAAAAGGGGCACTAAAGCCTATATTTATATACACAGATGATTGTTGCATATTGCTTTTCAAGTTGAAATATCAAAACTGCAATAACATGATCTTGAGCAATTTCTTCATTTATTTTGATGATAGCGACTTTTTCCTTCTCTAACTTCTAAGAAGTGCAAATGCTGAAAATTCTGCAGATTTGCTGCTTAGGGTGAACTTTGACTATATTTTATTCTGATGAATTAAACAAACATAACCTCTCAGAGCAAGTCAAATCCTAGAAGAATATATGTCACTAAGAATCACAATTGTATCCCAAATCATAATACCACAAAGAAGAGGGAGTCAAACTATTCTCCAAGCATCTGAGTGTAGAACAAGAAGCAATGGGTGGAAACTAATCAGAGAGAAGCAACTTAGAACTGAGGATAAATTTCCTGACAGTTAGAACAATTAATCAGTGGAACAGCTTGCCTCCAGAAGTTGTGAATGCTCCAACACTGGAAATTTTTAAGAAGATGTTGGATAACCATTTGCCTGAAGTGGTGTAGGGTTTCCTGCCTAGGCAGGGGGTTGGACTAGAAGATCTCCAAGGTCCCTTCCAACTCTGTTATTCTATTCTATAATAGTTCTTAACTGTAGATGCCATGCTACTTATATAACTTCCTTTTTACAACTCATAATGTATTTTCATGGTTGGTTTACTGTACAATTTACAACAGTAATAGTACTGTTTACCATGCATGGCAATGACATAAATGAACAAAATTTTAGAATTAACAACCTATATATATATATATTGTGATCCTGGTATAAAAAATACTCTCCAATGGCCAGTAAACATGCAAACTATTCCTCTTGGGTAAAAACAAATTGTAACATTGTGTTGCAACAAAAAACAAATTGCAACACTTTGCTGCTTTAAGAGTATTATGTGAGATTTAGAAAGCATCCCACTGACTTTTATGATTAATCAGTATTTATTAATGAACTGACTGTCACAAATTCTCCATATGGCCTACCGTGATATTCTATAATATTGTTTATAAAAATATGTTTCCTAAGCATCTGTTTAAGACTCTCATGTGTGTATCAGCATATTTATTTCTGTCCATGGCTTGTATTCAAATGATACAATTTAGTTAATATAAATTACTATTTTTAGTCCTAGCTTCTAAAATCAATATGTTATGATGTATTTATCCGTGCTGCCATTGCATTAAGAGTTATAGATTTTTTTTCCTTTTTGATGTCCTTATTCTGTAGGGACCAGGGCCTTCAAAACTCTAGGGCTCAACCTGATCCAGTTTTCCCATTCACATGATATGCTACTCCCTTTCTTTTGATGCAGTTAAGTGTGTCTTGTAAATAGGGCCACTATGTTAAAATTTTATCTTGCTAACTTGCTTCAGAATAGAAAACTGTTTTGCAAGATTAGCTTCCTTGTCTCTATTCCGCACATCCAATTCTTGTTCTTTTTAAATGGATGTGAATGTATGTTATAGCTGCTAAAGACGCCTACTGCTATAATTGGACTTCTGTAAAGAACAGTTTTTCACTTGAAATTGGGCTGTTTGGTCTGTCTGTCTGGCATATTCAAGTGTCTGTTAGTTGTAAGTAGAATGTGTAAGATCATTTACAGCTGCAGTGAAAGCTACCCACATGTACTCATTATTTTGTTACAAACCCCAAAGCAAAACCAACCAGTACACTTTATGGCTAGTATTATCATGTTGCTCTATAATATTGACTGATAACTTATTTCTACTGAAGTTGATCATTTTGAAGGAACAAAGATTGAATATAAACAGGGCCATTTTACATTTAACTTTTCATTTTGTAATTTAATTTACAGTGTTATGATTGTTTACACAATTCTAAAAGAGGCAGCTTTAATATTTGAATTGAACAACATGAATATGTGGATTCCCCATAATTATTGAATACTCCACAAGTATTCAATACATTAAACGATAACAAGATCAATATATGATGGTGTAATTTGTGAAGAAGTAATCTGTTGGAATGTCTATTGTGAAAGTCTTTGGGCTATTTCTTCTTGTTGTTGTTAGTTGTGAAGTTGTGTCTGACCCATCGCAACTCCATGGACAACATTCCTCCAGGCCTGTCTGTCCTCTACCTTGCCCGGAGTCCATTTAAGCTCACACAGATTGCTTCAGTGACTCAATCCAACCACCTCATTCTCTGCCATCCCATTCTTCTCTTGCCCTCAATCGTTCCCAGCATTAGCCTTCTCCAGTGAGTCAGGTTATTTTTTTTAATTATGGGCTAGTCCATAAATAAATTTTAAGATAGATTATTTCTGGATTGGATTAATGAATTACATTGGTCTGTTTACAGTATTTGAAGTGAAACTTTTGAATACCACTCCTTGAAGCATTAAAAGAACTGCATGTCCTGGAAAGCTGGTTACTTTAAGAGCTTTCCAAATCATCACTGAACATTTGTTCTTGTTTTTCCAGCAATCTTCAATGCACATATTAATAACCTAAGGGTGTTTTTAAAGTCTCAGGAGGACAGGCTGCTTCATCACTATGAGGATATTTTTTTCCTTCACATAAATTTTGTTGCACAGTCTTTTTAATTTTTTCCTCCATTCAATTGTATCTGATACTTGGAGATTGCCTGGATATTTCCCTGCAATTTTATTGGGCAAAATTTGCCATTGCTTCCTTTCTAAGGCTGAGAGAGTGTGACTGGCCCAAGGTCGTCTAGCTGGCTTTGTGCCTATGATGGAACTAAAACTCAGGGTCTCCCAGTTTATAGCGTAAGGCCAAACCTAGTAACTAACAGTTTTGCTAACTAAATTAGTTAATACATTCAATCTAGAAATCAGCTGAGTTTTTAATTGGTATGGTTCAGTTTTAATCAGGAGGCAGCATTAGAAGAAAACATAATTGTATAAGATATACTTTGTAGCAATACAATGATGTTTTATTAAAATTTAGTTTATATTTGCATAATGTGCATAATTTGGTGGTAATGCAAATACATTTAATATTAGTCTTCCAGACCATCTCTGAAAGTCAAAGTTAGTGGGATCAGTTAGCACTTAAAATGGGTTCATGTAAATGTGCTGGGTGGAATAGCTGTAGCTAAAGTCCAGTAGCTCATGTGAAGCCAACCAGATGGATATGAGAAACATAGGCTAGGAATATATTGCTTTCACTTTTTTAGTAGCTGATAGTGGTGAACCATAATACTGAATTCATACAGCGCACTAAAAGTCAAAATAACCATCAATTTTGGCCTGGGGTAGTTTGTGATTGCAGTTAATATATGATGACTGGAATAGGAAACTTAACATTGTTTTTTTTTCTTTTGAGTTAAATTTTAGTTTAGCTTTCCATTTAGTTTTAAGTCTATTCATAGCTTCTTTTGTGAGTGACTGAGATGTGATTCATAGAAGTCTTAGTTTAAGAATATTTTCAGCACACTCCTACATGTGTTCAGAAATATATTAGTATAGTGAGGCTTAGTATTTTGGTTTACACAAGGCTAAAGCATTCTTAAATGGTGGATATGGAAGTTTTATGGTAAACATTACATCATTGGAAGGACCTTCTTGGTTAACTTAAACCAGTATAATTGGTGGCTTTTTCTTGTGTTTTAGAATTTCCATTATCTGGACAGTACCAAACATTAGCACTGGTAATTGTATACTATGAATATTTGTTGTAATTGTATAGTCCCAGATGGATGTATTCTTCTGCTGATGGAACTACTGTATATTCTGTCTTGGGAGTGTTCTGTTTCTGAAGATCTATCACTAAGATTTTGGAATAGTCTCTGCAATAAGAAGAAATGCATTTTATAAAATCATTTGCTGAACTATAAATATAAGTAGAGAATGTATATAATAATAATGTCTTAATTATCTGACTGAATTTTCAAACATAACATGTTGAGGCAGCTTGTCTTAAAGTTGGGTATTTCTATAAGAAGATAAAAAACAAAACATCACACTTTCTCCCATTCCTAATCCCTGCAATCACAGTTTGTTAAGATTTATTATTGGTTCTTATAGGCATTTGTGAGTAGTTATTTATAATTTTTACTGAAGCAATAATTACGGCTGGTTCCAAGTTTCTCATTTGTTTGGAGGGTTTATATAGTATAATTATATTTCTAGAATTTGTAGCACATGATATTGTTGCATAGGACCTGTCTGCGTCAGAGCCTCTTTCTTCTTGTAATTTAGTACTTGCTGAATATTTTTAACTTTAATTTTTTAAAGGATACATTTGGATAGTTACAAGTGATTTGGATTGCTCCAACTGCTTTGGCTTTTCTGAGGACTATGAAAAGTACCTAGGTTTTTCCATAAGTGTGAGGACCTGGATGTTAGTTGAGCACAAAATATGTTTGTATGTTATGGAATTGTTATGAAGTGGCTTACTTATTATCATTATTTGTTATATCATTTTAATTGGTTGTAGATTTTTAACACTGTTTTTAATATTGTTTTTGCATGCAATGTTCTCTACACAATTACATATTTAACATCAGCGGTTATATAAATAAATGAGACAGACAGACAGGCTGACATTGTACACTACTGCTCTATCTATTACATTTTAAATTTTAGGTTTTAATTTTCTGGACCTTTAGGATAATTTTGAATGATTCTTGAGGTTAAATTCTGGTGTGTTTTTTTTCTTGCTCTTTGAAGTTTAGCAACCTTTGAAAGTTTACTTTCTTTCCATGTTGGTCATGTTGATTCTTTTTATCTGTTTTCTAAATAGCTGAATTGATTATAAATAAAAGTTACAAATATTGACAAAATACACATACAGAAAAAATCATATGGAGATTTGCTATTTGATTCATTGTCAGAAGATTGGTTAAAATGAACTTTTGTACTCTGTTGATATTTTGCATAGGATTTCGCTTTGATTATCAGAGGTTGGTCAGAATGACACTGAATATGAATGTCATTCTTTAAGAGTATCACTCTGACAGGTTGATGGATACTTTTATTTTTAGGTTTAATGTGATAGTTCTCCAGATAAAGTACTGGAAATATTTTCTTTGGATTTTTGTTATGGAATTTCAAACAATGAAACAATTGATTTTGGACTGTAGTCTTTGGAAAATGTGGCACAGTTTTGTTTTTCAAACCCAGCAGTAGTGCTTACTGAAAATGTGTTAATTTGAAGCAGGGGATAATTCATTTTGGCAAAGCTTTGTGTCAATGTGTTCCCCTTGTAAAATATTCATCAAAATAATGACAGGATTTCATGACTTAACAATCAGCATTATATTTTAGATTACTTAAAATGATTTTAATGAATTACTTACAATATATTTGGAAGGTCAGAAGGAATCAGCTGTTAAATGCTCCCAATAGAAGTGCTTAAGTCTACTGTAAAGAAATTGTTGAATTACATGAAATCTTTTCCCCTCCCAGGAGCAATAACAGTAGTATCAGTAATTCTTCTGGTCCTGGAAATGAATACTTACAGATAATTGAATCAGGATTTTCCACATGAGTGTACAAAGTATAGCTAGTAGACAATTGGGGTATTTACAGGATTATTTTCTCTTTAGCTCTTGCTAAATTGAGGAAAATTGAACTTTGAGTCTTTGATAAGATAGATTCATATTTTATACTTACAAAGAGTCAGTTATCATTCAGTCCCAAAAAAGATCTTGCTGGTTGTGTTCAAAACAAATTTCTTTGACTTTAATTAGCAAAGCATATATGAATGGCATTGGCCAAAATATCGCGATCAGAATATTTAGTTGTAGTGCCTGATTAAAGATTTTATGTCTATAAATAGATTCTTATAGGTGGGAGAGATGTCATAAAGACAAAGAAAAAAAATATTTGTATTTTGCTTCTCAAATCATTTCAATTTTTCAGGTTTTCACATTGATAGGAAGACTTTATAGGTAAAAAATATCTGATATTGTAGGTCAGAGGTGTCAAACTGGTGGCCCGCGGGCTGGATGCATTACACACAGTCCATGCCCACCCCAGCTCTGTGAAGGGGAAAAACATCTTGAAAAGTCATGTGATGGCAATGTGATGCTGCGGGTTTTGACACCCATGTGAAGCAATTAAAAAAATAGGCTTGGGTGCCTGAGAAAGGTATACATATTTTAACACCGCATCTATATGTTTTTTCCAAAGCATCAATGTAAACTTATGACATAAAGTAACATTTTTCTCGACAACGGATGTAAGATATAACTATTTATACTGGATCTAAAATAAAAAATGCAGATAATGTAGCATGTCACTAGGGAATAACATTTTGCCTCTTGGAACATTTCCATTTCATATTTCAACTATAGGAATATCAATCAGTGCTAAGAACAGCACAAATCTGGTGTCTGGAATATCTGATTTTGCAATGTGTCTTGCCTCCCCATATGGTATGGAAGCCAGAAAAGTATTAATCACTGACTGACCAACCCATCTATTTTGAAAGGCACGTAATATAAAGGTTAAGGTAAATAAACTGGAAAAAAAACCCCACCTACGGATTCAAATTGTAGCTAATGCACTTTTACTTAACCACCTTTTAAACTTTTATTCTGCATTTGTATCTATGGCTAAGATTAGTATGTTGTACAGAACAAGGTATTACATTTGCTGCTTTCATGTTTAGTACTATCTTGGATATTTTTTTTCCTGAACAAAATGCACATGTGACACTATTGAGAAAATAGAAACAAGTATTGAGCTGGATTTTTTTATGTAATGTCTCAAGAAGGCAATTTGCTAAATAAGAATACACTTCTTTAATCTGAGATATAGAAATAAATTTGCAAAAAATATGACTACAAGGCAATTAAAGTGATGCTGAATTGGGTATCAACTGCAAGTTTTTGTCAATTAAGCAAGCTCAATAAAACACACTAAGCCATGATGGGTTAGTCAGTAACAGACAGAGCATATTATGGTTTTGCTGTGTATGAACCAAGCCAGTATGGAAGTTATATAGCAGTGATGGCGAACCTTTTTCGCCTCGGGTGCCAAAAGCACATACGTGCGCGCTATCACACGAACTCGAGTGCCGACCCACATAACGTAATGTCCCCGCTCACCTGTGTGGACCATGCATTTTTGCACAAGGCTTCCTCGCCACTCCCTGCTCTGGCTGCTTCCCCTTGGATAACACCCAGTGAGGGGAGAAGTTGCTCTGCCACTAACGGGCAGAGATTGGGGTGGGGGTGGGGGGATGCTCAAGTGTGCTCCTGTGTCAAAAAACCTTCCCTTATCATTCTCCTGTGTAAAGATTGGGCCCTTTTTACAATGGCAGGTGTGAGTCCAGTTGCTAAATTCTCCCCTTCTATTAAAGAGGATCCTGGGCACTACAGTCAATAGACAAATGATGAAGAGAGCTGCTGGCACAGGGGAAAGAAAAGCAGCAAGAAAAGAAGAAAAAGCAGCTTTTTCCCCTCAAGGTGGCTGCTCTGTTTCCCCCCCTCCCCCGTGCTAGCACAGAGGCTCCTGCCTGGTCACTGCAGTCCAAAGGGAAATGAGGAAGAGACCAATCTGCATGAGGGAAAGACAAGTAGCAAGGAAATAAGGAAAAGCAGCTTTCCCCCCCTCAAGGTGGCTGCTCTGTTGCCCTTTTCTCCATTTCAGCACCACTCCATGGAGCCTGCCCCACCCCCCATCGCCCAGGTCCTCGCTTCTCCCAAGCATTTCTTTGCCTATTTAATTTCCCCTCCGTAGCATTTTTCCATCGTGTTTCTTGCCGTTTTGGACAGGAAAACAAAGTTTGTGGGACTAAAAAAAACTCCTTTCAATCAATCAATTCCAACTTTGCGAGATCTCTTCCCCCTCCCCAAGTTGTAATTGATTGAAGTTTTTTTTTAGTCCCACAAACTTTGTTTCTCTGCACACGATGGCAAGAAACGCTATGGAGCTGGAAATCAGGTAAGCAAAGAAATGTTTGAGAGAAGCGAGGACCTGGGCGATGGTGGGTGGGGCAACCTCAATGCCCTAGCACTGAAATGGAGAAAAGGGCAACAGCAGCCACGTTGAGTGAAAGAAGCCTCTTTTCTTCTTTCCTTACTGCTTGTCTTTCCCCCCTGCTGGCAGCTCTCCTCATTTCCCTGTGGATTCAAGCGATCGGGCAGGATCCTTTTTAGTAGCAGGGGGGAGGGGGAAACAGAGCAGCCAGCACGGGGGAAAGACAAGCGGCAAGAAAAGAGGCTTCTTTCACTCGTGCTGGCAGCTCTCTCATTTCCCTGTGGATTCAAGTGATCAGGCAGGATCCTTTTTAGTAGCAGGGGGGAGGGGGGAACAGAGCAACCAGCACGAGTGAAAGAAGCCTCTTTCCTTGCCGCTTGTCTTTCCCCGTTCCAGCAGCTCTCTTTCCATTGGGCTGTTTTTCGCCCTTTGGAGGCTTCAGGGAATCCTCCGGAGATTTAAAAAAACTATCGAAAATCAGCTAGCCAGCAGGTGCATGCGCACTGGAGCTGACAGGGCAATGCCTCGCGTGCCCTCAGAAATGGCTCCACGTGCCGCCTGTGGCACGCGTGCCATAGGTTCGCCATCACGGTTATATAGTATATTTATATCAGTTCAATAGATGACCCTTGGTTCATGTAACAATTGATATATTTATACATGTTCACAACAGATAGCAAGTTTTAGCTGATCACAGCATGATAAGCAGGATGAGATCTGACTAAATATTGGATGGGAGAACATCAGGGAATACTTGGGATAGAAGAGTGGACTGGAAGGTTAGAAAATCCTGGAAGGCAATGACAAACCACTTCCATACAGTTGCTGAGAATAAATGGATGTGTTAATGAAGTACCAAGGCTGATCTAAGGAAGATTTTGCCTTTACCTTTGCTATCAAGTATATGTGCATATTTGATTACATATAATTTCATGATTTACATAAATTCTAATGGTAAGTTGTGTTGTTTTGCATAATTTTTATTTTCTGAAATACAGGAAGCTTGAGATATATGCCAGACAGTAAAAAGGCTATCAGCATGATTGTCTCCAATCTCTCTCTTTCTCATTAGACTACTTGTAATTAATTATAATACTTAACATTAATAAAAAATAAAAGCAATGAAATACATTATTATTTTTACTGCAATTCATATACTGAACTACTTTTTTATACTCTGGTTTTTATACTCTAACCAGAGTATAAAAAGAAGAGGAAAGGAGAGAGGAAACAATGGAAGGATGCTCATAATTTTCCTACTCAGTGGAGACAGCATCCTTGTGTGGGTTATTCTTGCACCATCCAATAGAACTGAGTCTGCAAAATTTATGTCCTGCCCCTTCCTGCTGAGATTCCCAACTTTTCAGACTCACCGATCTATTAAACAAGATGTGCTATCGATCTCTCCCTGAATACTGAGCTTTCTTCTTTCCTCTTTCGTTTAACTTTCTTATCCTTTCAGTGTTTCTAGATTTTAGCCCCCCCCCCCAGTCTGTTCTTTTCTTTACAGGCTGCTTGACTCCCTTGAGGAAATCAGCACCTTGAGGTGTCAGAAGGCAGCACTGGTGGCTGCCGATCGCAGGAGGGCATCTGCAGCTGCAGATGCCTCCAGTAAGTTGTTGAGTGACCGCGTGGGTCAGGGGGAGGCTTGTAGTGAGGAATGGAGCCTTCGGTGCTGCATGGGGATGCAGGAAGCCGAGATCGGCTTCTTGGTGCCGTTTGCAGCTGCTTGAGGGCGTGGGAAGCCAGAATCGGCTTCTCGGCACCATTTGTAATTAAAGAAGCGCGGAGAGCCGAGAGAGGCTTGTCCACACTGTTCTTGGCCACGTGGAGGTGCAGAGAGCTGGGATCGGCTTCGCCGCATTGTTTAAAGTAATAGCGGAGCGCAGGGAGCTGGGAGAGGTTTCCACGTGCCGTTTGATGCACACCCTTGATGTTTGAAGGGCTCTGAAGATCTAGTTACATAGGATGGCGACCTTCCGCCGCACTGAAGCTCTGTTTGTTTCTTTTCAACCGGACTCTATGGGACTCAAGGCATCCTCTTCCTCATTAGGGAGGTGGATCAGGGCATGCATTGCAAAGACATATTCCTCTCAGGATCGGCCGCCTCCTGATAACATCAGTGCACATTCTACGCGTAGCATGGCTACCACAGCTGCCTGGGGCACCAGGCCGCCTTTGCATGAGATGTGCAGGGCGGCCACGTGGTCGTCTCCATCCACGTTTATTCAACACTACCGGATTGACAGGTACGCATCGGCTGATGCGGCCTTTGGGAGGTGTGTTTTACAGCAGGTTAGGATTAGTCAGAGGGATTCGTCCCGGACTGTTTCCCACCCGTAATGTTGGACAAGGTTTGGTAGATCCCACACAAGGATGCTGTCTCCACTGAGTCAGGAAAATGTAGCGTTGGCTTACCTGATACGCTCATTTTCTTACCTGATACGCTCATGTGGAGACAGCATCCTGCCCCAGCCTTAGGGTCCGGGCCACTATTGAGGGAGAGATCGTTACTTTTCACGCACACCTGTTTGCATATTTGTTCCGTCATAAAAGCTGGGAATCTCAGCAGGAAGGGGCGGGATTTAAATTTTGCAGACTAAGTTCTATTGGATGGTGCAAGAATAACCCATACAAGGATGCTGTCTTCATTTCTTCAGAAAATGAGCATATCAGGTAAGCCAACGCTACAATCCCAGATTTTCTGATCTAGCTGCTTAGATTTCAAGGTACATTGTCAGAGCTTTTGTTTTCAAGACAGTCAGTACCCAGATATTGGATTAAAAACTGAGCATGTCTCACATAATAAATTCCTAGGTTATGTATGTGTGTGTATGTGTATAATATTCATAAGTTATGAATCTGAGTATATGTATGTAATTACAAGGCAGTATGCTTATTTCATAACACATAGTGAATCTTGGAAAGATTCAGTGCTGCCACAAATTTAATCTCTAGATCAGGAGTGGGTTCCTGCCAGTTCTAACCTCTTCTATAGAAGAGGTTCCACAAATCTACAGTGCCGTTTAGAACCGGTTCCAGCTTCCTCCCCCCGCCCGTACGCATATCATCAAGATGAAGAGCGAGAGGAGGAATTCTGGGAGTTGAAGTCCACAAATCTTAAAGCTGCCAAATTTGAACACCCCTGGGTTTTTTTTTCTAAAGAGTTAGGGGTTCAAGGATCTTGTAACTTGACAGCTTTAAGACTTGCATGCTTCAAATGCCCGAGTTTCTGAGCAACATTTTGGTTGCTAAGTGCCAAGCCAGTCCCACTCGGTCACATGGCTGGCAAGCCACTCCCACCCAGTCACATGGCCGGCAAGCCACTCCCACAAAGCAAGCCACACCCACAGAAGAGGTTCTAAAATTTTTTGAAACCCACCCTGCTCTAGATGTAATCTCCTTCACAAAAAATGATTGGAATTTTATAATATCTGTATTTATTTAAAATACACAGATTGGGTGTAACTAGAGGCCCAGATTTAATTCTCAAACAAAAGCCACTACTTCTATATAGGAAAAAAATAGTCAGCACTCCAGGAAGCTTACAAAGCCCAATCTCCGCTGTGGTCAGGTATTGTCTCATCACAACTACAAGAGCCCTATCAGAGGAAATTGGTGATCAAATTTCAATAACACAGATGTAATTGTAGCCTCTATAGCTTCAATTCTAACCAAGATAATAGTGCTATTGTAAACCAGATGATTACCAGATTTGTTTTATTCTTTGAATAATTATTTTCTATATTAATTCCTTTTACTCTTTGATGGTTACTAAATATTTAGGCATTTTTGATCATTCACTTGCATGTATGTATACCATCTTGATAATCCTGAAGTAATATATTTGATATTAGTATATGTGTGCTAACCTTCAGGACTAGCTTCTCATAGCAACTCATACAAGACTGAAGTTTTGCAATTCAAAGAGATACTTGTAATAAATAATAAATATCAGAATAAATACAGGCAGCCATCAACTTATTGCGGTCCTTTCAGTGACAATTTGGAGTTATGATGGCATTGAATGAGTGGTGGTTGCAACTGGTTCTCTTCTGGCTGTCCCAGCAATCCCACAGTCACACGATCCTGATCTGGATGCTTGGCAAACATTCACATTCAGGACCAGCTGCAGCACTCTTGCAATCACTATTTGCAACCTACCCGGCTGGCTTCCCTGGAAAGTCAATGGGGGAGCTACCAGGGAAGGTGACAAGTCTCTGGGATAATTTTTCCCCACACATACACACTCCCCCAGCTCCTTTGTGATCACATCACACCAGCCCCTTGCACACCCTGAAACAGTCTCATGCAGCCTCCCTGACCTGCACCTTGCACACTCCACTCAGCCTTACACATTGTTTGGCCACAAAAATTCCAGTCCCACTTGCTGTGATAAATCAAGGATTACCTGTAATTTTTAAGACATCATCCTTTCCTATATGTCTTTACATATATATATGCATAAAATTGCTAAGAATAATAAATAAAAGAATTGTTCTGAAAGGTATATCAGACAAACTGGAAGAGAATCTAGGATTCCTTCTGGAAAAGCCTGGCACAATATACCTATAGTGCAGCGGTTCCCAACCTTTCTGGCATGGAGGAGGTGGCAACAGCAGAGAGGGAGAGGGGATTGTTTCATGCGTGTGCGCCACTTTCACAAATGCAGTTTTTTGTGCAAGGGCGTGTGCGTGTGCCAGTGACGTGTGGTGAGGTTTATGGCTGGTGAGGCTGGTGATGTCATCAGGAAGGTGGGGAATGGGACCACGTGTGCTGGAGGTTGAAGCTGCCTCAGCCTCCAGCACACGTGATCCCATTCCCGCCTTCCTGAGCGCGCTCCGCCGGCTCTGCGATCCCCAACAGCAGCTGCTTTTCAGTGCTTTTCAGTGCTTTTCTGTGCTTTTCTGTGCTTTTCTGTGCATCTGGCGTTTAGGACATCCGGCTATCTACCTAAACGCCAGACGCACAGAAAAGCACTGAAAAGCACTTCGCCTCCAAGCCACTTCGTCTTGATGACGTCGCCGCAGCTGCTGGGCGCGGCTGGACGGAGGTAACCAGAGTCCCTTTTTGGGAGAGGGGCGGTCTAAAAATCTAAGAAATAAATAAAAAAAAGTGGCGCCGAGGGGTCCGGGCGGACGAAAGAGTGAGCGATGGAGGATCAGGCAGCCTGATCCTCGGCCACTCGTCCGCCGGACTGCCTCGGCGCCACTCTGGCTACCTCCGTCCGTCCGTGCATGGCAGCTGCAACGACATCATCAAGACAAAGTCCAGCGGAGGCAGAAATGTTGTCGGTGCTCCCGGACTTCGTCTTGATGACGAAGCCACGAAAGCGACTGGGGAACGACGAGAACCTACCTGCCTCTGCTGGACTTCGCGCACTCCTCGTGACTGCAATATACGTCCAGAAGCAGCTTTTGTGGTTAATGGGGTTTGGGCTTCCAGCCCAACAGCCTCTGCCACTTCTTGACGTCTATTGCAGTCGCGAGGAGCGTGCAAAGTACAGCGGAGGCAGGAAGGTTATTGGCGCTTCCGAGAACCCGCCTGCCTCCGCCAGTTGCCCAGCTGGCACCGCCCCGCGTGCGTTCCTCCTCCTCCTCCCTCCTCTTTACTCCCCAAAGGCTCTTCTCCTTACGGGAGCTTAGCGGGAGCCGTGTAAAAGGGATGGGAGGAAATATATATTATTATTATATATTATTATTTCATGATGAGAGGTGAGGCTCTGCCTCCCCTGACCGCATATCCCTGGCGTGTGCTCACTCATCACTTCTGCGGGCTGCATTCTGAATGGGCTGCAGCTGGGCACTAAGCCACAGATTGGGGTTGGGGATCCCTGCTGTAGTGAAACTGTAGCAAACTGTGTGTGCCATGTCTAATTGCTGCTTGATCCTTCTGTACTATTCTCTCACCTTTATGTCCTTTCCTTCTATTTTTGTACTCTCTCCACCCAAGAACAATCTTGTCTTGGTGGCTCTTTTAATGTTTTCTTTGGGGATTCTTTTTAGTGATAAAAAAGAGGACCTAAAGCAATAATCCTGTTATAAAACTATATTATTTGATATTCTGAGGAAGTAGAGTGTAATCCATGAAAATATATGCAATAATAAATTTATTAGCCATAAAACTATAGCATACTTACCAACAAAAATAAACTTATGTAGGATTTCAGTGCTTCGAATTACATAGTGCCAGGTCATATTAATGTTTTTAAATTTAACAAATCCTTTGGTATTTAATAATAAAATAAGGATGTATAATGTAATCAGAAGGAAAATGACCTCTTTTTTTTTTTCTCAGGCTAAAAATAAAAACAGTCTGTATGGCTTCATAGGTAGTAAATGTGGCACAGAGCCCAAGAGAATAAAATTGTTTCAGTTGCACTACTAAAGATGGTTAAGAACCTAGGTTTTTTTTCCCCTCTGGTGTGCTTTGTCCGTCTTATGTCATTCAGACCTTGCAGTAAAAAAAAAATTAGATATGTTTACAAAATCCTGATATCATTTACATGTTTCTAAAATATATTGGCAGCATGCTTTTAAACAGCAGAACTCATCCACACAAGTAACAAAAAGGAAGTGAATGTATTTGATTTAAGTGATCTAAAGCACGCATGCAGCCAAATGGTACCAACCGGTACAGGAATCAACCCCTGGTTTAGGCATGAAAAAAAATTGTTTATTTTAATATATGCTACTAAATTTATAAACTTCTTGATTCTATTATAGCTCGTGTCTGTGTGTGTGTGTGTGTGTGTGTGTGTGTGTGTGTGTGTAAATAGAGAACATGTATATTTACCTCCCAGTCAGATTATAGGAATGCACCTTACCATCTGGAAGCTGTAACCACTCCAGAATGAAGCAGTATCATTAGTTATGGAGGCATCATGGGAGCTCATGTAAGACATTACTTTGTAAACTGTACTGGATCCCAATGGGTTTACGGGTGCCATTCACCCATGAGATTCTATATGGCACAGGACCAGATTATTGGTGTCTATCTTTGGTTATATCATCCTGTCCCATATGTTGTTATAAATTGGGCATAGTCTAGGTTCCAGCCCTGTGGAATAATTTCCCCCTACACACACTCAAGCTTTGATTGGCTCCGGTCCTTCTTTCCCCCTGTAAGCTATTAAAACCTGGTTTTGGTCATTTGAGGATTTGGCCTGGGATATTAAATGATTGCCAATCTGGAGAGGTGTTTTGATGATTGGATTGCATTTCTTTTGTTGTTATTGATCGTTTTTATTGTTAACTACCCAGGGTTGCTGTGGTGGGCAGGCAGCCATATACATGCTTTTGCCAGTTAGAATAACTATGGGTGACCATCAGTTTTATGTTGCCTGCTGTTTTATTTGATTTGGAATGGTTATTTACATTTTTTATTCTTCTTTCTTAGTTTGCACTGTGAAAATCCTTGTGATTAAATTGGTATAGAAATACTATGTAGTATATCAATAAATACATAATGGAAAACAAACATGTCAGCCAGATACTGCAGCCTGCTGAGATGTAAAGGTACAAAAGTCATTTAATAGTTTGGCTTCATATAAATTGGCTAGAGACAGTTATCATTACAGCTGGTTCAGTCCCTGGAGATTAAGGTAAATATAAATTACCATAACTGATATGAACTATTAAGACCTTATTTGTGGAGGTTTGCTGTTTTACAATATTTGGATGACATGGCAAATTGTTATATGAAATAATGGTTTGGAAGAAAATAAAATGTCAGGTGGATTTTGTTGTTTATTCAAACTTCTTTTTAAATTTTGGTCCATTTCCTTCTTGGTGATTCTTAAAATATCAGTTGCTAGGGTTTATTTTACTAGACTGAAAATTGGCACTCATCCTTGCCTAAAAGAAAAGTGCTAAAAGGCTTTGGATGCAAACATTCCTTTTTAAAGAGTAACATTCAGACAGCAGCTATGGTTAGGCATGTTTTGTTCTAGTCTAATTTTTTGACAGTGCATAATAAATGCTGAGTAATTTATATGACTTCCCAGAGCCAGCACAGGAAGCTCTTAAGTCAGTACAAGAAGGCCGCCCTATGTTGATACAAGAAAGCCTTCCTACATCCTGGGATGGATGCCAGTATTAACACAGGCGTAATAAAAACCCCTAGATATCCTACTCCATTGCCAAGCAGAATTTCTAGGGTAAGTGTGTGATTCTAATATTACCCAGATTCCACAGGTACCAGAACATCCTACAAGGAAGAAGTCATGCTGGTTAATGGTTAACTAATGAGGATCATAGTTGATTTGGAAAAATACAGGCCAAATTTAATTCCCCTTCACACTTGTTAACCTAAATACTTGATGTATAGACATTAATGGGCAGACTTTACATAGAGAAAATATTGTCTCTATTGATTCCTACTATGTAATTCCTATGTCTATGTGTGTGTGTGTGTGTGTGTGTGTGTGTGTGTGTGTGTCTGTGTCTGTGTCTGTGTCTGTGTCTGTGTATAGAATTTTACAATAATTACCGGTAAGTTTCTCTGTAGCTTCATATACTGTATACATCAGTGACGTGCAGTGAGGTTTATGACTGGTGAGGCACTGACACAGTGCTGGGTTTCAAATATTTTTAGACTTGTGGACTTCAACTCCCAGAATTCCACAGCCAGGCATGCTCAGTTCCAATTTAAAGCGACAGCATTTGTTTTTCTCCTTTGCTCCTTCTTTCTTTTTCTTTTTCTTCTCCTTCCCCTCCTTCCTCCCTCTCTCCCTTCCTCCCCCTCTCTCAAACACACACACACACACACACACACACACACACACACACAGACAGAGAGAGAAGTTGGATTGGACTATCTCTCCTACCCCTTCCCTCTCTCATTCACTCTCAAACAAACCCCCACTCACACAAAAGTTGGATTGGATATCTTTTCCAGTGGCTTGAAAGCAGCTCCTCTGCCATCCCCCCATTCCCCTGCTGCCTTTCCCAAACACCTCCACCATTGCAAATGCAGCCTGCTGTCTAGGTGGGAAATGCCTGGAACACAATAAAGCCCACCCACCACCTCCTGCTGGCAGGCTGGGGTGAGAGGAGAGGCAGAGAAGCCGGAGGGGAGCCGATCCGAGCCTTCCAAAAGAAAGAGGCTGGGGGGAAGTGTGTGTACTACAGCATGGCTCTTTGCCTGGCTTCCTGCCTCCTCCTGTGGTCTCCTCAGTGCTCGCTTGTGCTCTCCCTCCCCAAGTGTAGTTTGATTGCAGGTGGAGCCACGTTGCCTTTTCAAACTTGTAATCAGTGAAGCTGGGCTAAATTTTTATATAGTTTTATCCAGCTGTGTGTGTGTGAGAGAGAAATGAATGGGGGCCTGGGGAGGAAGTCACTACACTTGGGGAGGGAGAGCACCAGTGAGGAGCCATGCTGTAGCACACACACTGGCCCCACAACGTGGCTCTGCCTGTAATCAAACTACTCTTGGGGAGGGAGAGCACAAGCGAGCCAGGGTCCTTCCCTCCAGCCTTTGCCCAAAGCCCTGCACAGCACCAGGAGAATGAAGTTTGAATTCCTCCCCCTCCCTCCAACCCACACATACCTTTTCCAGCTTTTTTTAACAGTTAAGCAGTCATCCACGGTGAGGCAGTAACTAGCTCAGCTTTTTCCTTTTACTTTTTTTTTTCATGATGAGAGTGGTGAGGCTGTGCCTCACTTGCCTCACCTGACTGCACATCACTGGTATACATAATATTGTAGGAGTAACTAAAAGTGTTGCTTAATTTAAGCAATTAAAAAAAAATTAATAAAACATTGAGACATCCCTTTCACTTAAATTCTTAAATAGTATAAGGAGAAACTTTTACTGCAGTCCTGAGACAATTGACCATTTGTTGTGTATTACTATTTTGCATAGTTAGAAATACAGAAATGCAGAAGCCGGGGGGAAATAGCCAAGCCTTTTCATCTAGAAATTTTGGAGAAATTAATTTTTTTTAGCTTCAATTATTTAGGAACATAAAATGCTAATTTTTGAAAACCGTAACACCTTAATGTTAAATAGTTTTCTCATGAAACATTTAAAAATGTGCTTCATTATGTAGTGTTATGTGCTATGTCATATATTACTGGTAAAATTCAGAAGTGTAATTTTCTGTATTTAACTGGTGCTTTTGAAAACATTTTAAACTGTCCTTCATATAAGTCAATATAATATTAATGAAGATTACAGTACAACAAAACTTTGTTTTAATGGACTCAGTAGGGAAGAGGATATATGTGTTCATAAATGTCCTTTAAATACAACTGTATGGAATCATGGTAATATATATGTTTTTGTTTGATGACATAATTTGACACCGAGATGATATAATTTATATGACAGCATCACACAAACGACATCATTGACACAAATATTACCATTTGCATAATGATATTATTGAAGATATATATAAATTATTATGCAAAACTATTCCATTGGAAGAGCAATCCAGTGCATGTATGTGTGTGTAGGTAGGTAAGTAGGTAGATGGGTAGATAGACAAACTACTTTAGAGTGAGATGGCTGGCCAAATTTCTATTTCTTATACTGTTAAGAACACTTCTGGGGAAATAAAACAACAAAGTGATGTTCTTTCTTGGCTGTCATATCTGAAAAACATTGCCTAACTTGTACACATGGCATGTCTTTGTTACTTCAGAAACCTACTAGCATAGCTAGTGCTATAGACATAAAACTATTGGATTTTTAGAATTACTTTTAAAACCTAGTAGTAACAATTGTACTAAATACTATAATCTTGCAATTATAATTTGTAGGGATAGCAAGCATCTGAGGAATATGATAATGAAACTGCTGGACCTATTTTTTCCTTTTAGTTTTCTAAATGGGGAACGTATTGATAACATGGAAGGCAAGTTCAGAAATGCATGTCCTCTAATTGACTATTACTAATTAATGCCTTGATTCTGTAAAAATTATATTAATATAATCAATATAATTTTTTTACCTTCATCTAGCATTTTTCAGAGCTACATTCCACATCCCAAAAAATTGTCAATGTTAGAGTGTATACATTCCTTCAAATCCCTTATAAAACTCATTTTGGGCCTAAATGCTTCTGCTCTAACTTTGGTTTTTTTTTAATATTACTGCTGTAAACCCCAAATATATTTGACTGAACTAAATGTATATGGATAGTCCTCGACTTACAACAGTTTGCTAAGTGACCATTCAAAGTTACAACCAAAGAAGTGTTTTACTTACGATTGTTATTCACACTTATCCTTGCAGCATCCTCATGGTCATATGATTTACATTTTGATGCTTGACAACTGCCTCACATTTATGCTGCAGTGTCCTGGGATTGTGTAATCACCCTTTTCAATCTTCTGACAAGCAAATTCAATGGGGAAAACAGATTAATTTAACAACTGCCGTGATTCACTTAACAAATTTGGCATGAAAAGTTGTAAAATGGAGCAAAACTCACTTAACAAATTTCTCACTTAGCAACATTTTGATAGTAAGTTGAGGACTACCTGTATTCTTTCATCTAGTCTGCACCTCATTTCTCTTTTTTTTCCTTTTTCTATGTCTTTGTAAGTCTTGTTCTCTTGTATTTCATGAAACACTTTATGCATTAGTAGAATTGCTTGAAGTCACTGTAGAATACCTATTGGTTTTGGTAAACAATATTCAATATTCTCTAATGTAAAAAGATGCTACATTCATTATGTTACCAGTGAGACTATGGCTTTTGGTGAGAAAGTAAGCATATATAGTATAGTGAAAATCAGATGTGTTAAACCTAACTGAGAACAGATCTTTACTTTTGGTTTAAGAATTCCATGTCTGTGTTTGGTTCTAGAATAATAATTTGCCGTATGTAGAAACCTAGACAACTGGATAAATGATGGTATCCTGCATGTGCTCTCAACTGACCTTGTGCATTGTGACTAATCAAGAATTTCAATTTTATGAATGTCAGAAAATTAATTCTCTGTTCCTATTTGCCTTGCCATGAGCAGTCTTTATACTCTTTCTTTTCTCTCTCCCGAAGCAAATAGGAAAAAAGGGGCTTTTAAGCTAGCTGGTGTCTAAAGTGATTACTGTCACCATTTTCACTGGGACTTTGGATGTGACACCTCAAGTGGAATATACCTTGGCCAGAAAAGCTAAAATTTCAGGACCAAATTGGATTATTGTGATGCATTACACAAACAACTTAAGTGCTTTTGGGAAGGCATCATGAAAACTTCATTAACTATAGACTTAATAAAACAAGATAGAAAGAATAAGGCAGTGAAATCAGTTTACGGGGTTACATAGGTAAAATCATTTATTTCTGGTATATCACTTTATATGTCCATATGTTACATCCTGTTTTGGCATTTTAAAAATATTAACATTTAAATATATATTTTATACATATTTACTCTCATTTTTTAAAAATGTTTTTTTTAATTGCTTATTAAAATTTGAAAAGTGTCAGATTATATGGATAGGTAGCTCCAATGCACACATTGTTTTCCTAAGCATGGTTTAAATTAACTGAATTGGAAATTTGTTGAAAAAACAAAGTTTCTTTTTTACATCTATTAGAATATTATGTGTGAGAGAGAAGACCTGGAAACTTAGCAAAGACATTTGTTGGGTATTTTTTGGGATTGAACATTTCACTCTTTCTAATAAAGTGAAATATTACAACTATTATATCCCAACCAATAAAACAATATGATTAGTTGACTTATTTTGACTGTGTGTTGCTTATTTGCTTCCTCTACTGCAGTACTAATGTTTGCAGATAACTTTGTTGTTATTTTATAAAAGCAGTCTACCCAAGTCTAGAGCCTTACCAAGCTAAGTAATAGAATCAGGTTTTTTTTCCCTGTAACTGATCGTCTTTATTTTCAGCTTGTTGAACATGCATGGAAATGTTGCAAAAATCTTTCAGCTTAATGGATTTATTTTTGAATTTTTCATTGGCTGAAAAGTAAGCTGATGCTGCTTAGTATTGATGAGCTGGGTAAGATGAGGCATACAGCCAGCCTTCTCCTCTTAAAAAAGCCAATAAATTAAAACAACACAACAACAACATATTTTTCCTATTCTGTGGATGCTCTATCTAACAGGGGCACTTTGGCGATATTACAGACCAGGTAGGACAGAATTTGCTTTCTGTGTGCATATTTTTGAAAAAAATAATAATTTTAATGCCTGTTTTGGCTGACTTAAAGTTTGACTTGGATCATATTTGGATATTGGATATTGGAAAATACTTAATTTCTGAATCTTTTTTGGAAACTCCACTGTGAATATAGAAAAGTAGCCACCCAGGGATTTGTGTGCTAGGAATTAAGTTAAACATTTGTTTTGCTATGCTTTTTGGCTAGTTTGTATAGTATAGAAAAATGTATAAAGGTATGTTAGGAGATGTCCAGATCAGATATCATATCATCTTCCATTTCAGTTCTGTTATTTCAAGTGATAAATCTGCCCATGGTTTCTCTGTGTCTTTTAGGTTTAATTTTAATTTTATTTTTTTAATAAAATGCTGGGTTTCTCCACTTCTAACAATGCTTTTCTTTTCCTAAATGTAATTTGCCAATCAAGGCATTGCCAGTTGCAGTTCCATGTAGGCATATTATTTGCTAGCTATGTAAAAATGGATGTGTTATGAAAGAATAGACCATGCTTCGTTTTATTTTTATTACTTTTAAGTTGCTGTTTCTGGAATTACCTTCTTTTTGAATATAATAAAAGTTTATACTTTTATATATTGTAAGAACTTAAAGGGCATTATATTATACAGTATACATCTTCCTGGTAATAGACCTTACAGTGTGATTAATAACAGTCTACCTGAGATTCTAGGAGTCCCCCACAATTTCATCTTTTGGAAGGCTGATAAGACCCTGCTCTTCCCCCAAGCATTGGCCTAGGATGGGGGTTGATTTAGAAGACTATTAGTCTGATTGGTTTGGCACCTGCTAGGCAGGGTAGTTTTTTCCCCCTTGTCTCTACTGATTGTTTTGAGTCACCTATGAACATTACATGATAGGGGGTGTGTGTTACACTTTCCATCATCAAAGTAGTCTTATTTTAAGATTATAAGGAATATACATTTGCATTATTTGAACTGCTTATATGCTGGTTAGAGTAAATAGTTTAGGAATTAAGAGCCATCCCATTAAGGGATTGCTTTCTGGGAAATGTAGTTTATGTCACGTGTTTCTGATTGGCCACTGATTCAGACTTTGAATTGGCTACGGGGCAACCTTGCTACGTGTAAACTAGTGGGGCTTTTTGAATTCCATCCCTATTGGAAGCTGCTTGCTCCCTCAACATGGGACAAACTACCTTTTTTTCTGGAAGAATTTGCAGGATTAGCCAGGATTGGGTATTATGATATTATGATCCAATTGGGCTTGAGACAGAGTTAAAACTGAAGCCACGCCTCTGTGTTCCTTGCTTCTGGTTCCCAGTTTCAACTCACTCTGGCCGAAGGACGGTTGTTTACCTGCCTTCCCCCTTTTGCCTCCATCTGCTTTCTGGAAGCCTCCCCTTGGTGTGGCTCGCTCCTGGCCACCAGTAAGGGTTTTGAAAATTGTTTGTTGGGGCTATTAGAGGCGGGACACCATTCTGGTGGCCATTTTGGGCCTTGTGTTCCGGCGGGCCGCATGGACTGAGGCAGAGGCTGCTACGGAGCCTCGATCTCATACCTGCCATCCTGGGGGGCAATCCCTTGTACAGCGGCGGCTGCGGCAAGGCCCTGCAGACCCAGGGCGAGGCCAAGAGGCCCGGAGCGGCGCGGCACGGGACATTAAGGATTGGGTGGTGCGGTCTGTGGCACTGCCGGCAGCTGCGTGGCTTGAAAAGGAGCCGGAAAGATCTACCGGTGGCTGCAATCATTGCGCGGAGGCCATGAGTGACTGGGGAAGCTGTTTTTTGCTGCTGATCGGGTGGGCTGAGCCCGAAGGAGGCCCGACCTGGTACCATGGCGGATGGAGAAGAGAGGCCTGATTCCCCCCATTGTCCCCTGGGGAGGGGCTTTCCAGTGGGGCCCGAGAAAGACCCACAGCCTCTGCAAGGCTGCGCAAGACTATGGCTGCTGTGAAGCCTTCCAAGGCTTTACAGAGGGATGAAGAGAGGAGGCACAGGACCCTGGAAAAGCAGGTGTCCAGGGCTGAACAGAGGGGTAGACCTAGTTCTCCCCTGAGGACCAGAACACCTATTAGGTCAAGGTCTAGGACTTCTCCCAGGGGGGATTCCCCATTATATGTTAGGGAATATGCAGGGGATATTTCTCCTCCCCCCTCTCCATGGTAGAACAGGGCCCCTGCCTGAGAGATCCTTTTCAATGCAAGGGGGGCAGGGAGGATAGCCCCATTTGGCCGTCCTTGGCTCCACAGACCAATGATTGTGAACAGGCTGGGAAGGAGGATCCCTTCATTAGAGACATGGAGCAGCTTCCTGCAAGCATTCAGAGGTTTATTTCCTCTGCAATTTCACATGGAATTGCTACTGGATTGCAGAAGGGGACTGCAAGCCCTGAAACTGTAGCAAAGGTCACTGGGGGGGGGGGGAAACACTGCTCAGGCCAGGCCTAGACCATCCCCCTCAGGAGTGCACAGACCAATTTTCCCTTCTCTGGTTAGCAAAGTTTCCATGGCTGGGGATCAGATTCAGTGAGAAGTAGATATGTCCAATGATGAGGATCCCTCAAAGCCTGAAGCACCAGCATTCTCAGGCTTGTTTTCCCTGGAAAAATCTCTGTTCGAATCTCTGCTGTGCAAGGTTAGAGTCACAGCGCAGCTGGGTGAGATGGAGAGTGCCAAGGAAGGCAGCCCGGAAAAGAAACTGGAGGGCTGGGTTTACTCAGAGCCTCCTCCAGCGAAGGAGGAAATCCCTGCTCCTAAGCTATTCTTGGAAGTAGTTAAGAAGCAGTGGGAAAAGCCAGGAGATTCTTTAACATAGAGCCTAGTTTTTCTGAGGCTTTGCAGGTCCCCACAGTTGACCCTCCAGTGGTGGCCTTGACTTCCACGTTTACAGTGGTGTTTGGCGATGTGGCTGACTACTTGAAGACCAATGACAAGAAGCTGACTCTTCGCAAAACTTTCCAGTCTTCCGCGTAGGCCATCAAGGTAGCTGCCTCAGCATTGTTCTTTAGCCACATGGCTATCCTTTGGCTCCAACAGATGCAGGATTCCGCCAGAGGAGGTGTGTACTCATCAAGATCTCAACAAGCTGGTTGCTGTCACTCAATTTTCTGCTGACGCCACTCTGCATGCCATGAAGTATGCCTCCCAGGCGATCGCCTCATCGGTGACCTCCAGACGCCTCCTGTGGCTGTGGGGGTGGCAAGCTGAGAATAAGGCGAAGTGGCACCTGGCCTCATCACCTTATGCTGGGGGCTCCCTTTTTGGTGCCCCGTTGGACCCAATCTTTGTTGAGGACAAGAAGAAGAAGAAGATCATGCCCATGCCTGCAAAGAAGTCGGAGCAGAAGTCTGCACCTTATTTTCAGAAGCAGCCCTATTGTCAGTCAGATCAGGAAGTTCAACCAAAGCAGGTATTTTTCAAGATCAGATAGGCAGTCGGATAGACACTACCCGAGGGATAGGCCTAGGTTCCAACCCCAGGGGTAGAGGCCCTTTCGGGGGGGAGTTTGCCATCCCTACCGCCAGGGCAGATAGGTCAATGGCGACCCCACCCTAGGCAGCAGACTGATCCTGTTTGCCGATGCCTGGGCTGAGCTTACCACAGATGCCTGGGTTCTGAATACTTGCCTGCGCCTGGAGTTCCTCTTCATTCCTCCGAACCACTTTCAGACGTTTTCAGTTGCCAAGAGTAGGGATAAACACAATCTTATGAGACAGGTGATCCAACACCTATTAGATATCAGGGTGGTGGAACTGGTTTCACTGGACCAAGTAGGGTCAGGCTTCTATTTTAATCTCTTTGTCATTCTGAAAAGTTCGGGGGCGATACTAGATCTAAAACTTCTAAATTTTCACCTTGTCTATAGGAGATTCAAGATGGCTTCCCTTAAATCCATTTTGGTGGGGATCAGGCGTAATGACTTCAGGGCCTCCATCGATCTGACGGAGGCTTATCTCCATATCCCCATATTCCCTGGCCATCATAAATACCTCAGGTTCTCCTATTTAGGTAGGCATTATCAGTATAGGGCCTTACCGTTTGGACTGGCGTCTGTGCCTCACTAAGGTCCTGGCTGCGGTGGCGGCTTCCCTCCGAGAGCGCTCCGTCAGGATCCAATGTTATCTCGATGACATTTTGGTCCTGGCGGCATCATTTGAATGCGTGAGGGAGGACATTTCGTTAGCAGTGTCTACGCTCCAACAGTTAGTCAGTGAACTTGGATAAGAGTTCCCTGGTCCCCAGCACCAGGATTCTTCACCTGGGGACTCTCATAGATTCCAGGTTGGGGAAGGTGTTCCTGTCCCATGACCGCAAGGTTAGTTTGTTAGCTTTAGTTAGACAAGTTAGATGTCAGCGTTTTGTTCCTGTAGTGGTGCTCTACAGCTTGCTGTGGAAATTCATTTTTTTGCACAGACGTGGTGCCTTGGGCTCGTCTGCACGGGAGGCCACTTCAATGGCATCTCCTGCCGCATCAGAGGTCCAACTCCAGCAGTTCCGAGGCAAGGGTTCCAGTGACGCGGCAAGTGCAGCTGTTGTTGAGGTGGTGGCTCTCCCAGGCGCTACACAAGGGCTGCGAGTTCAGAGAGCTGGAGCGCCTCATCCTTACAACCAACACCAGCTTGTATGGGTGGGGAGCTCTCTTGGAATCCCGGATGATGCAGAGCCGTTGGACTTGGATGGACCTCCAGCACAATATCAATTGGCTGGAGCTGCGAGCGATTCACTTGCATTGCGGCACTTCAAGGACCATGTTCGAGACTGGGAAGTCTTGGTACTAACCGACAACATGGCTGTGAAGGCCCATGTCAACTGGCAAGGCGACACATACTCCAGGGCTCTTTGTACCGAGGCGATGGCAATTGGCACCTGGGTGAAGAGGCATCTTTGATTGCTCAGGGCGGAGCACATCACAGAAGTGAACAATCATCAAGTCGACTGGCTCAGTCAGTCCATGGTTGACCATGGAGAATGGAATCTTCTTCCGGAGCTGTTCCAGACCATCTGCTCCAGGTTCGGCCGTCCGGAGGTGGACCTGTTTGCCACACCGCAGAATGCTCAGGTGGACCTCTTCTCTCGGTTCCTAACTCGGGGGATGGAAAGAGTCAACGCTCTTTGGACTCCATGGTCGGAGGGCCTGCTCTACAATTTCCCTCCCCTTCTCCTTCTCCCTGGGGTAGTCAGGAAGGTGATCTCAGAGAGGGCGGAGCTCATGTTAGTGGCGCCTTACTGGCTGCGCTGGGAGTGGTTTGCAGACCTCATGTGCCTGTCAATGTCACATCTGTGGAGGATCCCGCGGAGGGATGTAGACCTTAGGCAGGGGAACCTGGTACATCCCGACCCACAGTGGCTGCAACTAGCCATGCGGATATTGAGCGGTAACACCTGAGGGACATCCAGCTTTTCCAGAGAGCAATCTCCAGCATTGAGGCCTCACGCAGGGGTTCCACCACCAGGATCTATGATCCCACCTGGCGGGTCTTTGCAGAGTGGTGCTGGGCCTCGGGAGCAGATCCCCGTGAGGCTTCAGTACCACGCGTCTTGGAGTTCCTCCAAGAGGGGTTGGATAAGGGGCTCTCACATGGCACTCTTAGGAGGCAGGTAGCAGCCCTATCTACGATCATTCAGGGAGAAGGGCTCCTTCCACTTTCCCAGCTTCCATTAGTTAAGAGGTTCCTGAGGGCGCGGGCAACCTCCGTCCCCCAGTAGTCCACAGATTTCCAACTTGCAGCCTCACTATGGTTCTCCAAGCCATGACAGGGGCACCATTCAAACCACTGAGGATGGTTGACCTGAAGTTCGTGACTCTTAAGGTAGTGTTTCTCGTGGTGGTCACCTCGGCCCATCGCATCTCCAAACTGGGGGCGTGGTCCTCCAGGTCGGATCTTTGCACATTCCACAATAATCGGGTCATCCTGCGACTGGATCGGACCTTTCTTCCCAAGATAAATTCCCCTTTTCCACAGATCACAGGAGTGATCTTGCCAGATTTTTGCCAGACCCATCACATGATAGGGAACGTCTTTGGCACAGGCTGGATGTCAGGCGTGCCTTGCACATTTACCTGAGGCGCACAGAGAGCCTGAGGCATTTTTCATTTCCTTTTACCCGTCTTCCTTGGGGAAGAGGGTGTCCTCCTCTGCCATAGGGAGGTGGATCAAATTAGCCATCACACTGGCCTATGAGGTTCACCACTTACTGGTTCCCCAAGGCATCACAGCACACTCCACCAGGAATGCGGCTATCTCAGCGGCCTGGGCTACACAGTTGCCTATTGCAGAGATTTGTAGGGCTGCTACGTGGGTGTTCCCGTCTCCCTTTATCAGGCACTACAGGTTAGACGCTTATGCATCGGCTGATGCAGCGTTTGGGCATAGGGTGTTGCAACTTGTGGTAGCACATGAGGAACCCAGGACCAATAGTGCCCCCCCGAGGGATGTTAATTTGGGTATGTCCTAATCCTGGCTAATCCTGCAAATTCCTCCAGAGAATGACAGTTGGTCTTACCTGAACTGTTATTTTGGGAGGTTTGCAGGATTAGCCAGGTTCCTGCCCTAGCATTGATCCATGGGGTTGGGGAGCTCAGGGGGTAGGGGGTGTCCTCTTTTGACTTGTTTTCAGGTATTTTTCAGTGGACTTGACTCATTGAAACTGGGAACCAGAAGCAAGGAATACAGAGGCGTGGCTTCAATTTTAACTCTGTCTCGAGACCAATTGGACATCATAATACCCAATCCTGGCTAATCCTGCAAACCTCCCAAAATAACAGTTCAGGTAAAACCAATTGCCTTTTCACCTAAGTGAATGGGAGCAGATTATGTGCACCTCAGAAGAATCTCTTCAGTGACTTTGAGTTATTGTTTTGAGAATGCCTGACAAATAAAAGTAATCAGCATGATATCCTTTCCGTGGAGTTTATCTGTCTGTGGCAAGGAGTCTGCCACTGAAAACTGAACAGTTTAAACATTGATTTATTAAGTTAGTCTACTACTGATTGTAAAATTATTGAAAATAAATATAATCTGCTTAATGGTAATCATTATTTGTTTATTTAAAAAGAATGTATCTTTATAATAACTCCGGAGAAATTCCAGTATTGACAGTTTGGGAATTTAAATATATTGAATCTGGACCAAATTGTGAAAGTTATTTTAATTAAATATTCTGGCAATTTCACAATTTGGGGCCATCTAACTTCCAGATGTTTTAAAATGGTGTTTAGGAAGCAGCTCACCCAAGGTATTAATAACTTTGATTTCAAGTCTTCCCACTCAAAGAAAAATAATATTGTTCCTGATTATATGTTTGCATGTGAATATTGTATAAAATTAAACTTACCAAAATTCTATGTTATCATATCAAATTATACTTCTGTCTCAACATGTTCAAAATATGCTATTATTAAACCTGGAGCCAAGCTGCTGCAATCATATTGAAGTTATGACATCACAATTGTTCTCATGGTATTTTTTTTACACCATCCCTTATATACCATTAAGAAAAGAAAAAAAAATGCCAAAAGAAGAAGCTGATCATCCAATTGGACTGTTGCTCTAAAAAAGAAACCTCAAGTCCCATGCAAAGGCTCCCATTTATTTTATAATTTATTTTTAATATCTACATTTTCAGTAGCCGATATGCTAATTTCTGTTTTTAAATTTTCAAAAAAGTCCCTTAAAACTCCTACTTGATTAGTTTTTGTATATCAATTCCTATTAATTAATTTGTCAAATTGTAGTTTTCTACTAACATTAAATTATACTTGTTATTTTAAGCCTCATTGACCCATACATTTAAAATGCAAAAAGAATTAAGCACCACCTCAATCTTGAAGCAGAACACTAGATTTATAATACTGTGAGTTGTAAGTTCTGTTTTCATTAATGCAAAAAAATTCTGGATAAAAGAAAATGACAAGCCTCAGAATTTTTGGAGCAGGGTGACTTTTGATGCATTAGCTAATGGCTTTTTCAGTTTAAATAGGCTACATTATTAATATAGAATAAACAGAAGAATATTCTGTTTACTTGATCTTATCATAAATTTTGTTTAATAAGAGAAGTTTGGAAATTTTAAAGGGCAGTTGTTATAGTACAGTACAAGATATGATGGAAGGCCTTCTAAACTATCATTAAATTTTGGAAGAAACATGGATATGTCTTCATTCTTAGTATAAATAGCTTGGGTTCTTTTTTTCTTTCTTTAAAAAGTCTTTGTCTTATTATAAAATAGAAATAAAATGTCATCTAAACTTAGAAAATGTGACAGTTGTTTAAATCAGTGATTTGACAACGAAACCAAATATTCTGGAACCTTTATTAAACTAGCTCTGCAAATATTAGAAGAGTTGGGAATGCCCTCATTTCTCTGGCTCCTCTTGTATTAGTGACTATATTTCATAAAGTATAGTTCATTAAAATGTTTCATATTTATTCTATTTTAAATTGAATTTGTTATCAAGGTTATGCATGCATGTATAATTAAGTACAACACTTTTTCAAGGTTTTCAGCCTTCTATCCTTCATCTCCTTAATTATCTGGGAACAGCGGAAATCAGTGAAATTTAAATGTTTCCTCGCAGAATCCTGATTAATTTCTAGTTATAATATATATGTAGAATTTGAAAAAATAGAATTCAGTTACGATGAAATTACTGCTGGTTTTGTTACTATCTGTAGAACTTAACACTATTTTCTTGTCAGAATAAGAAAAGCACCTCTCAGTGTCAAATGACATGGAGATAGCAGTGGCAAAGTGATCGAGGGTACCGTATTTATTGGCGTATAACACGCACAGGCGTATAACACGCACCTTCATTTTAAGAGGGAAATTTCAGGAAAAAAATTTAAATTTCAAATAAAGAACTTTGAAGCAAAATAAGGGTAGCTTAGAACTTTTTTTATTAACTTTTAGTCGGGTGTCGGGAAGAGGAGAGATGGCTCATCCATTCTCTCCTCCTCTCGCCCACACCCCGCTAAGTAAAGCGCTTCCTTTCGCCCACATGAGCTCTTCCACGGGTGAAAGAAAGCGTTTTAGTCGGGTGTCCGGGGAGAGGAGAGAATATTCAGCCAGCCTCTCCTCCTCTCGCCCACACCCCGCTGAGTAGTGCTCCGTGATCCTTTTCTGCACGCCTGGCGTTTAGGACATCCAGCTATCTATCTAAACGCCAGGCACACAGAAAAGGATCGCGGAGCGCTTCGCCCCAACAGCAGCTGCTTTTCTGTGTGCCTGGCGTTTAAAACATCCGGCTATCTATCTAAACGCCAGGCACACAGAAAAGCAGCTGCTGTTGGGGCGAAGCGCTCCGCGATCCTTTTCTGTGTGCCTGGCGTTTAGATAGATAGCCGGATGTTTTAAACGCCAGGCGCACAGAAAAGCTGCTGCTTTTGGAGCGAAGCGCTCCGCGATCCTTTTCTGTGTGCCTGGCGTTTAGGACATCCGGCTATCTATCTAAACGCCAGGCACACAGAAAAGGATCGCGGAGCGCTTCGCCCCAACAGCAGCTGCTTTTCTGTGTGCCTGGCGTTTAGATAGATAGCCGGATGTTTTAAACGCCAGGCACACAGAAAAGCAGCTGCTGTTGGGGATCGCAGAACGCGAACTGGCGAAGCGCGCTCAGGAAGGTGGGGTAATGGGGTCACGTGTGCTTGAGGCTGAGGCAGCCTTAGGCTACTGTAAAAACAGTATCGGCCTATAACACGCATACATCATTTGCCCCCTATTTTTCGGGGGAAAAAGTGCGTGTTATACGCCGATAAATACGGTATATATTGACATATATAGCTACTTTGGATTCCCTTTTCTTTCACAAAATTCTTGTATACATTTCTGCGGTTCGTTTATTTATTTTATTATTATATCATTTATTCATTTATAATGCAATAGCTGTATTGTAACTAAGATTGGGGAATTGCATTTATTTGTTAGATTTTTGATATATCACAATTGGCTAATAGTGATAGTAAAAATCAGCTAACATTAAAAATACTAACCATCAACCAGCTAATAATATTTTACAATATTTAAGCGTAGGACGTTTTTATATACATGGGTTTTATGATATTCATTTTTTTTATTATAGTTTGGCACTCTTGAACCTTCATTTCCAAAAATACCGTACGTAGAAGTGTTTTGAACTGATGTTCAACTTTGGCAACTAAGTAATTATAACTAGGACCCTTAGGATTGATTGCTGCTATTGGCATAGCACCTATTCTTTGATTTGATTTGATTTTTTAGGTTTTTACTTGCTGGAGGTGACATCCTAATTCAAATAATATTGCTTATATGTTTCATATGCCTTACATGCCATTGCTTATTTGTACTAAGTGCTATTTTTGCAAGGAAACAATGGTATGTTGGATTGGAATTCTAGAATGTACTATGCAAAAATAGCTGCTTACAGAATGATGTTTCAACAGGTAGTTAAAGGTACACCATTATAGAATTCCCAAGTGGAATATAGGAGTTTTGTGCTGTGAATATTGGTCAGCATCCCAAGCAGACTCAGGCATTCATTGGTTGCTTGCCAAGCATAGAATTAAGAAATTCTTTCTCTGTCATATAGATGTGGAGGGATATCTTCAACCTTTAGCCTAAAGACAGAAAAGCAGACTGATTGCAAGCCTGCTTCTAAATGGCAGTAACAGAGAAAAATAACTCAAAACTGTCCCAAACATGCTTTTTTTTCCCCAAGAGGCAACTGGACTTTCTGTTTTTTTCTTTGAAGACGTTTCCTTCTCATCCAAGAAGCTTCTTCAGTTTCTTGGATAAGAAGGGAAACATCTTCAAAGAAAAACCAGAAATTCCAGTTGCCTCTTGGGAAAAAAGTACCTTTGGGACAACCATGACCTGGATGACTAAGAATCTCCATAGACAAATAACTCCAAACTGAAACTTCAAGATTAAATAGAGATATAACTCCAGTAACACAGAAATAGAATTCTTGCCTATAGTTTATAACAATGAATGTGGGCAACTGGAGAGAAAATCGCTGGCTCATCTAAGAAACAACCTGAGGGCCCATCACCAGATAAATCCATGATACAATCCAAGTCAAATCAGTTCTTTTTACAGAACAAGAAACGGCATGAATTTGGAAAGTGAAGTTAGAAGACTTTTAATAAGAGAAGGCCTAGAAGATGGTCTTACACTCTATACCTGGAGTTGTTAGGTTTGCCTGATAGTGGAGTAACACCTCATCCTGAAACAAACAGGTCTCTTTCATTCAACCCTCTTTACTTGTAGCCTATTTTAAAGCTTTGCATTTTCTCAGTCATGATCTTGCTCCCTGTTGTCTGAACCAGAAGTTACTATACTTTCCCTGACTCTCAGCCATTATTCGTAGGTGGGTGGCCCAAGCTAAGAGTTTGACATGTTCTCCCCTTTAGCCTTAGAATTAGAAAACAGAAACCTTAAATGCTTTTAAAATAAAAGCGGGATGCAAAACAGCATGGAGGAAGAAATTGTTTACCAGGGCTCAGAGGGAGCTAGGAACAGTCTCTGCATGCCTCTGCTTAAAATTTTCAGGGAAAAAGAATTTGCAGGTAAATGGAAGTAATGGATGGTATCCTACTTTGGCAAGTTGACTAATCTGTTTAATAAAAAGTGTGCTAGAATTTTCTTGTTTTCTATGCATTAGTAAATATCTGTATTTTTCTGAACAACTATAGGATGTTGGATGCTTAATGTCAACCTCTGTTTATCCACATTTTAGACAGAATTAATATAATATTTTTTCCTGTAGAGTCTTAATAAGAACACAATAAAGAACTACAACCTATAGTTCAGTATCTTTAAACCTTGTCAACTTTAACTCCTAGAATTCCCCAGCTAGTCCACACGTCTTAAAATTGGCAAGGTTGAAAAACAGTACTCTAGTCACACATCAGCATACTATGGAATAATAAAGCTGCATTATGCAAAGTATTCTTAATCTTTTGAAATATCAGTAAGTTGTGGCACTGTTACCTTTGTTACCCCTGGGATTGGGGAAAGATGGCAGGTGAGGGGCTGCCCAAAAGGTAGGTAACGGTAGGTGGGAAGAACCACCAATCACTGCTCCAAAATGCAGGAAGATGGTAGGAAGCCACAGAGAGGAATAGAGGCTTAGGATTTCCTGCATCCCACCCTACACATTCAGCTGTCATATGCTCACAGCCTCATGTTAGAAAAGGGTTTGCAGAATAAACTCATAAACAATGCATAAACATTATTCAAATGGTGATTGAGATTTCTATATTTTGCATGCTTAGTTCTTTAAACAGCACATACTATAAATTTAACAGCATACACTCCTACATTTATTCCCCATGTGAAGGTATTTTTATGAAGCGGTTTGAGTAGAAATAGAATAGAATACCATGTTTCCCTGAAAATAAGACAGGGTCTTATTTTCTTTTGCCCCACGAAATAAGGCCTTGGGCTTATTATAGGGGAGGGGTTATTAGGTGAGAAGCGAGGTGCGCCTTTTACCTTTCCAGCTCCGTCGCGTTCCTCGCCATTGTGTTCAGGGAAGCCGCTGGTAAAAAAAAACCCTTCTCGCGAGTTCAATCAAATTTCTTGAAGTCGCAAGAAGGTTTTTTTTTTACCAGGGGCTTTCCTGGACACAATGGCGAGGAACGCAATGGACCTGGAAAGGTAAGAGGCGCACTCACGGCCCAACACTGCCCACCTTGCCCCAATGGTAAAGGCAGCCTGGTTCCCT
The DNA here is from genome assembly GCF_964273705.1 of Natrix helvetica. Classification (NCBI taxonomy): domain Eukaryota; kingdom Metazoa; phylum Chordata; class Lepidosauria; order Squamata; family Natricidae; genus Natrix; species Natrix helvetica. Next base: position 41,670,887 of record NC_138553.1, on the reverse strand, counting down.
TCCCTGCCGTCCCTTTAGCGAGGGGTGACAGGTGTGTGCGGGGGAAGCGAGGCACACTTCTTATCTTTTCAGGTCTGTTGCATTCCTCGTCCTTTCGTCCAGTGAATCCCCTTGTAAAAAAACCCTCATGAGTTTAACTCGCGATGTTTTTTTTACAAGAGACTTCAATGGGCAAAAGGGCAAGGAACAGAGTGGAGGTGTCAGTTTCTGGTAGCGCTGGGATGCGCATCTCGCTTCTCCCCCCCAACCTGCCACCCCTCGCTAACGGGACGGCGGGGAAGGGAACCAGGCAGGCTGCCTTTACCATTGGGCGAGGTGGGCGGTATTGTGCCGTGAGGCACGCCTCTTACCTTTCCAGGTCCGTTGCATACCTTGCCTTTTCATCCAGTGAAGACCCTTGTAAAAAAAAACTCGTGAGTTGAACTCACGAGGTTTTTTTTACAAGGGGATTCACTGGACAAAAGGGCGAGGAACGCAACAGACCTGGAAAGGTAAGAGGTGCTCCTCGCTTCTCCCCCCCAACTGCCGCCCCTCGCTAAAGGGATGGTGGGGAAGGGAACCAGGCAGGCTGCCTTTACCATTGGGGTGGGCGGTGTTTTTTTGCGCGAGAAGGAACAGGCGGGAGGGGGTGATCGCATTGCTGGCCTGCCGCTGTTTTTGCGGTGGGCTCTTTTTGCACAGGAGGGAAGGGTGGGGGGTGGAAGCACTTTGCTTCACCTGCTGCTGTTTTTGTGGTGAGCCCTCTTTTTGCCCCGCAAGCTGTACCGGGTGGTGGTACTGTGGTAATGGCGGGGACCAGTTGCGCATGCGTTTAAATAGTTGGGGGCAGGCTTATTTTTGGGGGAGGGCTTATGGCGCATGCTCCGAAAAGCCCAATTGGGCTTATTAGAAGGGCATGTCTTATTTTTGGGGAAACACGGTATAATTTTTATCTCTGAAATGTAGCAGTTAGCTGTATTTCTGCTAAGTTCATCAGTATTTCTGGGTAACAGGCATCTAAACTTCAAGTATCTTTATAATTATTTTAGCTTTCTGAATATCATCAGTGTCCAAGCAATGTCATTTTCCTTCATATTTTTTAGAAATTACTGAGATGTAAGACTTCCCCTCCTCCTTCCTCTTTCCTAGTTTTCTAACATTAGATACAGCTTAATATAGCTTGACCCTGAATTATTCTAATATCTTGCTAAAAGTGCAGATGGGTTTTCATTCTAATGTTGCTCATTCCTTCCCTTGTATAGACAATTTTATTTATAAATGTTATTTATAAATGTGCAGAGGACACAAAGATGGATGGCTGAAGTGGAGGGTAGAGGGAGGGATTGCTGAGAATGTTTGAAACTTGAAACTATTTGAATTCAATTTTTTTGTGTACTGTTAATGTGAAGAATTAATCCAATTAGTATTGGGTGTTGATAATATTCTTCCTATTATAGGACAGCTTTGCAGGAATGAAAATAATTGATGGAATAATTATTATCTTTAGATTGTTAGAAAAGGTCAGGGTGAAACAGGTGCCAATAAAAATGTGAGACTATATAAGTCTGTAAGAACCAGTAAAAAAATATCTGTATCTAGAAAGCTTATAGTAGGGACAATTATTCTTTTTAGCCATTTTTTCACATGAACAGATATTAACTATATGTTATTTGTGACCCAGGATTAATAGCTTAAAACATTTGAAAGATATTGACTGCATTGTGGGTGGGACAAAATGACTGCTGCTTGCAGATTGCAGTTGTATGGCCAAAGATGAACCGCTTCATTTTGCTGTTGTAATGAGGTCTGCAGGGTGCTTTAGAAAGCTTCTGCTTTGCTCTGCAGACTATATTAAGACAGCAAAATTGAATGATTTTTCCTGTGACCACTATTTTGGCCTACCCCCACCCATAGTCTTTCCATTCTTCTGCAACATGAGGTCTGGAGATCTTCAAAAGGTAAGTGTGGGATGGATAATGGGAATGTGAGGAACAAGCTCAAGTGATCTGGGGTCCTGCAGGGCAGTAGAACTGGAGATAGGTCAGGGGCACTGCAGCATCCGTGCAGTCACTCATAAGGGCAAATGACCATGGGGGGATTGCAGTGGCCATAACTTTGAAACAGGGATGTATGTAGCTTTTGGGGGGGAGGGGGTGTCTGTCATATACTTCAAATGGCCATTAAACGACTGATGGATATTGTATCTTGGTACAAGTACTTTATTTTATCATTCATAAATACCTTTGTGCTTACTTTCCTTGGATGATGACAAACTCCAAAAGTGAAAAAGTAAACATCTTTATTTAACTGCAAGTTGAATAGTCTTCTTGGTTCCAGTCCAACACATCAACAGGTAGACCACACCAGTTTTATATTTTTAAAACCCTTGTTTCTACTGCATACATTTCTCAAAGCAATTTGCATTAAAATTAAGAAAGAAAAGTATGCTTTAAAAAACAACAACAGCAGTGAGTATTCATGCTTGCTTCTTCCTACTCTTAACAGCAGCCACTAGGAAAATTCAAGAACCTAGTCAGTCGGCAAAGCAGTTGCCAAAGTCTTTGTCTTTCTGTTCCAATTATTTGAAACAGTGTTTCTTTGACTTTTCTCTCTTAGCCCTTCTTCCCATTTTTAAAAATTATGGAGAACTCCAAAAGAGCTTTTGTTTGTATGAGTTATATTCATAGATATTTAGTACTTTAAAAATTAAAATTGATGTATTTGCTGCCACTGCTGCTTCTCACAAATGTTTGATGGGATTTTAATATTGTATTATTTTTCAACATAGGCTGACAAATAATTTTGATTTCACAGAGCCCTGAGAGGGTCTAAGGAGACCCCCAGGAGATATAGGTCAAAGTAAAAGGGGATGAGAGAAACAGGTGCAGAAGCAGGCAATTGAGAAGGCAGAACTAATATTTTATTAGTATGATTTCATGTCATGTGTTGAAGGAACTCACTACAACCTTCCTTTGTTCTTTTTCTTGTAGGAACCCTTTTTTGCTTTTTCTTGCTTATGTACTCTTTTTTTAAAAAAATAAAAACAATTTGAATCATGATCAGTAGCTGAGATACAGTTAATGGGATAGACAAAAAGTTACTTAGCTTTGGTTATTTTCTCTTCCTGCTCCTCTCCTGGTTCTTGTGGTGTTATATTATCTTGAGTGGTTTGGCATGGTAATGCCTTCTTCCCTCCCTCCCATTATGAATTTCCAGAGATCCCGTATGCATTCATTTCAGTCAAAATTGATGGTAGTATTAGCTCTTTTGAGCACAATAGGTTGGCTTTCTATTTTAAAAGCATCCATGTTAGTTCTCCTGCTAACTGTCTTAAGTCTTTGAAATTGATAGTACTTGGATGTAAGCCACTGTCACTGAGAGCAAAGCAACTTTTAAAATTATCAAGTAAAATATTGCATGTGGTTATAATTTAGATGAAACAGTGAAAGTGGCCTAAAAATGCAATGAACCCAGCTTCCTTTTAGACTATTTAAAGATTAGTTATATTGTAGGGAGGGCTAAGAAAAGGCCTCAATCTAAAGAAATGGTTTGCAGCTGTTGTGAACCACACACTGATGCTACTTCTTGTTACATAGGTTCACGAAATTAACTTTTCTAGAATCATGTGCCATGTGCTTTTCTGAATTATTTTCATGATAAAGAGTTATAAAATATGGAACCAGAAGTCCTCAGATTAACGTTTTTTTTTAAAGTGAGCATACATACGATGATATTCCGATAACATAAAGATATTGTGTTAAAATATGCTTCTATGGTATATATATATTGGATTAGAATAAAGCTACCATATCTGAGCTCCAAAAATTTGAATAACCATTTTATCGCAGCAGAATGATAGAAGACAGCTGCCGTTTTGATGTTACCTTGACTTTTATAGCCCGCATCTGGTAGCACATCTCCTTCAAAAATCTCCTAGACTATTTCCCCCCCCAATGCAATCTGTAAATTGTAATTTTTTATATCAAAGAATTTTATCAGTCATCCTAGTTTGAGGAAAATATATTAATTTTGTCTGGGTTATTTGTATTATAATTCTTATAGCTTTTCTGACTAACTTAAGTAGTTTCTTTCAAACTATTTTTTTCCTACTTTCGTCACAGTAATTATTCAAAACATTTTATGATCTATGATTTAAATGAAGTAATATAATCAGCCAATACTAGGAAAGTTTAATATATCCTTCTTTTATATAGAAAAAGCCTCTGAAAAATAGTTATTTGCCAATTGTTTACAATTATACAATAAAAAGTTCATGCTACAATCCTCAGACAGTTGAAGTGCACTTTAACTGTGCTTAAAATCACAGAATGGTTTTTGGTTGTAGGAAAACTGGTACCTATATGTTTGATTTGACAATTCAGGCAGGGGTCATGATTCTGGAGGGTATCAGTTTATAAATATACAACACAAAATCCTGTTATTTGGGATTTGGGACAATAATGTAATACAATTAAGTATACTAAATTAGAGGATACGTGTACATGGTTACAGTAGAAAACTGGTATTGTAATTTATGTTCTGAATTGTATTTTGCCAACTGTATTTCATGCAGTTTCTTTTAAAAAATCAGAATTTTGTAATAAGGATAATTCATTTTATGTTCTCAAAACTTATTATTGCACTATATTTGGTGATGTTGCTCATTAATAGTTTCTAGAGGCAACAGCTACTTCATAACATTAGCTTTCTAGTGGGGAAAAATATTGAGATTTCCAAGGTTCAGAATAATTCATCTGGTTTGATAAAACATTTAATGCACCTAAAGATGAACAGTGGAGGCCTGGCATCTAAAGTCTCTTTGCTTTGCGAAATATAATTTGGCTAAAATGGATTTTTTTTTCTTATATTCTCATCCATATTTAAGCTAAAAACTCTTGGGGAATGATGCATGGAAACATATTTAATGCATGATTTTGATGCAAATACTAACACAGTTGTGGCTTAATGCATAATAAGTGAAAGGAAGACGGAAATAGCATATCCAAATATAAATCAAGGATAAAGTATGTGCCAACTAAAGTCCTCACGTGATTTGTAGATATTATGCCAGTTTTTCAAATGCAGAACAGATGTTCATCATCTACTATGTAGAAGATACCTGTAGAGGGAAATGAGGATGTATGTAACAAACAGTCATATCTCTTGAATGGGATGGAACATGCTAAAGTTACTTCCAAGGATTAAAAGGTGGCTGTTCATTTGAGGGGCTCTGAAAGCTTCAGTGTTGTTAATAGGATAGCATTGTTCCTGAGAACCAGATCAGAAACCTGGGGAGGGGGACTTCCTAGAGACTGATGGATACTTTTAACTAAACAGGTGAAAACTGTGGCCTTTGCCTTGTTTCAGCTGATGAAATAGTTGTGGTCCTACCTGGGAGGGAATACTTTATGAGATCACTCATGACCTCATCATTATTGCAGTTTTCTATATAAAGGGCTGCCTCTGAAGAGTGCTTAACATTTGGTCCAGAATGCAATGGCCCTAATTATTGGTTGCAGCCGTTACCCATGAACATATAATGGTGTGTGGGTTTTCACATAGGATCTGAACTGCTGGCATTAATCTGTAATGCTGTCTATGAACTTGGCATCAAGGTACCTGTAAACTGCTTCTAATCAGAATTTATCTGATGTGTGATTCCTAAAAAAAACTATGGGTTGTTTATTGTGAGATAATGGGAGGCTGATGTTGAAGTCATAGAAGCTGCTTGCTTGTGAATCTGTTTGCATCAAAGAGAGATGGCCGGAGAGATGGCTCTGCATGCTACTTCTGGCACGTGTGCCATAGGTTTACCATCATGGTCTTAGATAGTAGAAAATTGTGTCTGCAGTCTGTTAGTTCTAAGTTCATAGTACCATGAATGCAGTGCTAAAATAAGGAATGGGGTTTGCTTATCTTAAAAATTGTCAAGACAAGAATTCTCCTGCAGTGTTGTTGTCACTGTGATGAAAGCAATAAAACAAAATATGTACTAATTAGAATAGGAAAAATTCAGAGGTCTACAATATAATGCCTCTATAGTCAAAGTTGTAGAACTCTGAGAATATAGTTAAAGCAGAGTTTCAATGCCAATAACATTTTTTCACGTTTTCTGTATTTTATTTCATCTATGTTTGAGGCCTTACAGTTTCTTCTATTGATTATCAATATGTGTGCTTTGCAAAATTTTTGAAGAACTCTCTTTGTAAGATTTCTAAAAAATGTTTCATAGCAAACTTTTATCATTTTCCAGTTCTGTAGATTGCTGCCAGCCTTTTAGTGTATATTCCTTTGAAGTATTTCAGCAAACTCTGATTTTTCAGTTTCTATTGCATTGTTGATGCAGTGTAACAACTGATCAGAACTATTCAGGTTTTTGGAAGATTGGTAGATAAAGTAAAATCAGATGCCAGGATGAGGCAAGAAGACATTGGGGTGTCTCTTGTTATAAGTCACATCAAGATAACCTGGAAAATTTATTGGAGGGAATGATAAACTTCCAATTTGGCATCACAGGATGAACAATGTAGCCTTCATATTTGTTTCTTCCATAGGGAAAAAAGGTGGATTTTTCCTTCCAGGCATTTGGGAGCTAAAACTGGTAGCAAATCAATTGTCTGGCTTTGTAAAGTATAAGAAGGTAATCCTCAGCATTTTTTCTCTCTCGTGAAGAATCTTTATTGCAAATGTTAGGATGAAGACATTAAAATGCTTGTCCCAAAGGTGCTTTTTCAACAGGCAACTGGACTTTCTGGTTTTTCTTTAAAGATATTTCACTTCTCATTCAAGAAGCTTCTTTGGCTCTGCCAAAGTGCATAGCTAAATGTCTATGGAGATTCTCAGAAGCATCTTGGATGAGAAGAGAAATGTCTTCAAAGAAAAATCAGAGTTGAAGAAGCTTTTTGGATGAGAAGTGAAATGTCTATAAAGAAAAACCAGAAAGTCTACTTGCCTCTTGAAAAAGCACCTTTGGACAACCATGACTTAGATGACTTGAGATTCTCCATAGACATTTAGCTATGCAAATTAAAATGCTTGTTTTGAGTTTTAAAAATCCTTAATGGTTTGATATCACATTATTTACTGGACTGCCTGCATAGTTATAAAATCTTCCTAGGCTTTGAAATAGTCTCAGATACTTCCTTTAATGATTTTTTAACTCACCAGTTCAAATTAGATTGGCGCTAAAAATTATCCGACTTGTTTGGAATTTTCTTCTGTGGAAGTACATACAGCTTTTTACTTGATGTATTTATTTGTTTAAATTTTATTACACCAAAGTACAATATACTTTTATTGTACTGAGCTAAGAAGAAGAAGAAGTAATGTGTTAGTTACCTCTGAATGGGGTAGAGTATCTTACATTTGCAGGTAAGAATGGAAGAAACTTTAAAACAAAATGATTTGTATAAGATGCTGTTTATTTAATGAGTTTACAGTATTTATATGACCAGCCATATTAGGGCAAATCTGTACAAAGTAAAAAAAAAAGTTAAGCAATCCATATTTAACATCTAAGATTTCAAATAACAGTTCCAACTTATAACAGAACAAACCTAGTGAGCACATATCACACAACCTCCTGGTTCAATCACCTGGGGAATCAGCCAGGTCCTTGATGCCTTGTGAAAAGCTAGCAGGGCCAGGACCATCCAGAGGGAATTCAACAAGCTAAGGATTGCTACAGAGAAGCCACATCTCCTGGGTCCAACAAGATAATGTTGCTTTATAATGGTATGGACCCAAACGTGCCCCCCCCTGTTAGATCTTGCAGAGTTGATGGCAGACAAGTGGCTCTATAAATAGTGGCAAAATTCACTGCTGTGAAGCTTTAATATGCTTGAGGATTAGTCTGCTGCAGTGGTGGGTTTCAAAATTTTTGATGACCTATTCTGTGGGTGTGGCTTGGCAATCATGTGACTGGGTAGGTGTGACTAGGTGGGTGTGGTCATGTGATTGGGTGGGCATGGCCAACACTATGTCACTCACATGGAGGGGCACCTTGCCTGGCTTCTCCTTGCCCTCCCCTCCCAGCCAGTTCTCACCTTGTCTTGCATGTTATGGTGGGAGAGGAAGTATTTTTAAAGTCATCTTCCCCTTGATACTATCCAATAAGATGAGATTTGGCTGTCAGAAGACCGACTGATGTACATTTCCAACTATTGTTTATCACCATTCTCTTGGTAAGACTGAGTGGAAAGATTTATAAAGAGTAATAGAGTTGGAAGAGACCTTGGAGGTTTTCTAGTCCAAACCCTTCTGAAGCATGAGATGAGACTCTATACTATTATGGACAAATTTCTTCTTAAAAACCGCCAGTGATGGTATAACCACAATTTCTGAAGGCATCCAATTTCTCTAACTGTTCTGTCAAGAAATTTCATAAAATTCATAAACCTATACTCAAGTCAATTATGCACAGGATTACGCTAACCTGTGCTACATATAGATCCAATACAATAGATTGGAAAATACAGACATCTAGACAAATAAAAGGAGTCTGATTCAACCAGAGTGTTATCTTATGATCAGCAACACTCAGAACACAGATAAGCCATTATGAAGATTCTCCAACTGAAGCTAAAAACACCATTGAGTTCTTCTGGAGTTCAGGATTACAGGGGGAATTACACCCAACAAACAAGTAAATTAAGACTCCAGATGTGTGCTACTTTCACTAGAAAAACATAACTCACCCCCATAGGAAGTATTTTGTCACCCCCTTCCATTATTGTTTCCATATTCTCAGGTTAGATAGGGTGACTTAACAGCCAATTCTACACGAGTTCTCCCTCAACAACCCAAGGGAGCCCAGGCAGGTGGCCAGACAATTGCCTCCCCTCCCCAACGGGTGGGATGATCTCCCTCCCTCCCGCCCGCTTCCATTTCCCACTCCCCCAGCCCGAGCCATCCCCATCTCTGGGCGATGAAACCAACCCCCCTGGCGCTGTACCATCTTCACCTCACAGGCGGTTTTGTCCCAAGTCCCTTCCCCTCTACACCTTGCACCCTCGGAGTCTTGCGGAAGTTGGACTTTTGGAGCTTCCCACCCAGCCGCTTCCCCCTCCTTGGCTGCTCAAGGTCGACAGAACCGGGTGGGTGCAGACCTCCTTGATGCAGGGAAAGTGGTGAGTATTTACTGAGGGCGCTTCACCTCACCGTGATCCGAGGGATGTTCTTCTTGCCTTGGTACGACATCTTCCCCTCGAGGCCGTGCCTGCAGTGTGGGAAGGAGGGCAACGAAGGCAAAGCAGCCTTTCTGGGTCAAGAGGAAAAGTGGTGTGCTGCTTCTCCAGCCTGGACTTGACTGAAGAAGTTCGCCCCCACTTCCTTTTCTTTGAGAAGCAGTTTACAAAGTCCCCATTTTGAAAGCTGCTTCTCAAAGAGAAGGAAACGGTGGGGGAAGGCTTCTTCAGAGTAGCCCAGGCCAGAGCAGCATTGAAGCCCAATCCAGCCTGGGATCATCTGAAGAAGTCCCCCCCCCTTTCTTCTCTTTGAGAAGCGGTTTGCAAAGTCCCCGTTTCACAAGCCACTTGTCAAAGAGAAGGAAGCGGTGGGGGAGGGCTCTTCAAACGAGCCCAGGCCACAGCAGTGTTGAAGCCTGTTCCAGCCTTGGACGCGCCCAGACTGTACCGGTACGGGTGTGTGTGTCCAGGCCTCCAGCTCCCCCGGTACGCAAATGGACTCCCAATTTCCAGTACTGGTACGCGCGTACCAGGCCATTACGGTCAGACCCCACCGCTGGTCTGCTGCTTGTGGAAAGCTCTTTACCTGATTAATTTATCTCTTTTTTTGTAATATTAAAGCTGGGTTCCTTTCTCTTTCTTTCTTCTCTCATTACTACTTCCTTTTGCCTCATCTCCTTTCACTTTTGTTCCACCCTTTTGTTTCATTTCCTGTTCCATTTTCACTTCTTCACTTCTTTTGTTTCTTGCTTTCTTTTTTTCTCCCATTATTTTAGAAAGCAAGAAAAAGTATGGGTGTGTATTTATACACTTGTATAGTCCTGTAAATATGGAGTATGTGGCTATCACTATCTATAAATGGGATAGCCTTTTAATTAGTAAATTAGTTTCAATTAGTAGCAATTAATTCAATTGAGATTTTATTTGTTGTGGTTGTGGTCCTGCTTTTTTTTGAATAATATCTCTTTTGGCATGTATAAATGCCCACAGATAAATACACACACACAGATAATTACACACACACACACACACACACACACGAACAAATACGTTCAAATACTTAAAAGTCTTTGGCCACATAAAAGATGATCTGATACGGTATACTTTAGGAGGAAATCCTTGACAAAGTTATTTTGGGCCACATATAGCAAAAGATATCCTCCTTTAATGAAGGAAAAGTCTGGAAATGTGTTTGATATAGAGGAGTTTGGAATTAAAGTTTATGAATGTTTACGGAACAAGAACATACTAGAATTTCATTGCTGTTGGCAGCAACAAAGTAAAGTACAGTAAATGATGATTGGAACCTAAGCTAAGTCTGGGCTATAGGAAAACTGCAAACCAGATACTTTGAGAGTATACTATATTAAGCAAAACATCATGTTTAATATTTTTTTGACAGATTCAAAAAGGAAATTATTGATTTGCTTGTCAAACATACTTTGTTCCCTGGAGATGATGAGTTGGAATTTTTATAGCCTTTCCTAAAGCTATGAAAAGTTAGATATAGGAATAGCGTAAGGTCATTTTGTTTTCCTAATTCTATTTTTTCCTCTTCTGTTAAATATTTTTTATATTTTTGCCTAGTACCTTAACATTGGCCTTGTTATAGACTGTCCGTAAATCACTAGTTGGAAAAATATTTATTTTTAGCATCAAAGTTTTTCTATTTTCAGGAAAAAAAATTAGTCTTCCTTTCTTATGCTTAAAGTATAACAATAATTATAAACGAAACCATGCTAGTGAGGGAATTTCCAACAAAATTGTCATTTTATGTGGTAACACACACAGAGGCACACACTTTCAAATTGTCTGTGTATGTAAATATCATTTGGTTTATTATGTATATATGTGAACGTGTGTATACTTTTTCTCACATGACAACTGCAAACTATTGTATATTGAAGAGTAAATGTTTAATTACTTTCTATGAAGTATGGCAATGACTATATTTATCTATTCTGGCCAATTAAATTGCCAGCTTGCTTTACTTTTCCATTGTATTAAATGGTATCAGATATTAAGTTTATATAATGTATAGTACTTACAGAAAGGAGACAAAATTATTGTTGTTTTACATCTTCCATATTGCGTTTGTTTGACGGTTGACATACTGCATTTGTTTTGACAGTTGCATCGACAATTATGTATTTTTTGTCTCCTGGACAGATATTTTTCTCCATGCTAGGATTTTTGATTTTTTCCAGTGCTTAAATGTCTTACAAGAGAAAACATTTTTGGTATACTATTAAAATATTTTTTTTAAAAAAAGAGGAGTTGAATAATGAAAACAGACATCTGTGAACTTCTCTTTGTCCATTAAGATCCCAGAAGTTCCAGATGCTGCTCTGAGAAGACTTCCAAGGGGCTGATGAGGGACATGTGCTAAAAGGGCTAAAACTAAAATGGACTTTTTCAACAAGAAAATTACCTTCATTGTCAACATTTCCAGAGGCAAAGATAACAAAGTTTCAGCTTAAAAAGTTAAGTCTGTTCAGCGTTTCCCAGAGGAAAAGTGAAGACTGACTGATGGATTTGTTTTTGTGACATTCTGAAACATTGACCTGAAGATTATTTTAGTTCTGTTCTTCGTCTTATTGAAAACAGGATATGTTTTGGAAGTATTTCTACCTTCCTAGTGAATGTCGTTAAGATCATTTTTATTAAATATATTGTTGAAACAGGGTTCTTAAAGTAAGCTCTGAACAAAGTAGACCCTCTAACCTACCTCTCTTCATTTTCCTCTTTCAGCTTTTATACTAACCCAAATACACCTATCTCTACAATGGAGATATACTTGCACATCTTTAATATTTCTATTTATTTTTTAAATATAATTTTTATTAAGAATGTTAATTACAATTTTAAAAAAAACTAATACAAATTAAACTAAGAAAGAATAGAAAAAAAGAATAAAAATATAGAGAGATGGGAGATCTGCTATATGTACTCCAGATGGCTGCTTCTGATGAGGAGATTGCAGAACAGTTGTGGTCCACGAGTTTGAGCACTGGGAAGCAACAAGATCATCTTGTTTGCAGAGACTTTTAAAAGACACCAAATTTGCACTAGATTTACTTTCTAAGCACTTTCAGAAATTGTTTATTTTCCAGTAGAGTGGAGGGAGGGGTCACAGAAGGGTTATTACAGCCTGATTGGTCCATTTGACTGAGAGAAAACTTCTTAACCTTCGGCTTCTCCCGTTGGTTCCCAGTTTCCTCTCAGTCAGGTCCAAGACTCAGGTTTGGTTCCTAGTTAGAGAGTTTTTATAGCTATTTTAGTATTGGTTTAGTGAAAATTGAGCATTCTAAATTTGGAAATTTTTTATTGTTGGTCTGCCTTGCAGTGCTGTTGTTTACTGCCCTCGGAAGGCTGAGAGATGGGGGGGGGGTGTTCCGTGCCTTCCCTCCCCTAAGGGGATCGCCCAGACTGATGCCTGGAGTCTCGGGCGTGCTGGGCGATCCTATTACTTCTATTCCTTCCTCGTTTGCAGAGAACTGTTTAAATTGCTTGGAGTCGCAGCGCGCCAGGGTTTTTCGGCGCGAAAGCGGCAGATCGGCTTCTTTTCAAGTTGCCTTAATCCCGGGGCCGGTTGCAGCTCGCAGCAGAGGCGCGGGGGCGTTTTTCTTGCCTGAGGGAGTTTTTTTCGGCTGTCTCAGTGTGTGCCAGCTAGGATCGGGGCGGCACGCTTGCGAGCGGTCGCCCAGAGGCTCAGGAAGCGAAAGGCAAGGTCGGCGGCCATTTTTGGGCGCGCTTGCTGGAGGACCGCCCAAAAGAAGCCGGCGGCCATTTTGACGCACGTGGCTGGGCCTGCAGCACGTAGAGGCCGAAGGAACGCGTTGGTGCGAGTGGCAGCATTGTCTGGAGCCCGGAGCAGGCGATCCTCACCAGCTAAAGGGCTGCAGCTGCTTAATTTCTCTGCCTTTCGGACTTTTCAACCTGGAGCACGTGAGTGGGGCGATGGCGGAGAGATCAGAGTCCCAGCAGGCCGCGCCGTCTCAGGCTGGCGAAGTTAGGGCGGATCCCACCCCCCCAGCTAGGCCTCGAGCTTCTAGGCCTTGCGCAGAGGAAAGGCCTTCAAGGGCTCTACAGAGAGATGAGCTCAGGTGATCCAGGGCCATTGAGAAAGTCATTGAAAGGGCTGAGAAGAGGCAGGCCCGGGATCCTAGGCCTAGATCCAGATCTCCACGTCCTTTGGCTTCCTGCCCTTCTCCTCCTGTGGCCAGGGGGTTTAGCCCTTCATCTTCTTCTGCCTCCTCCTGCAGATCTGATAGGAGTCAGGGGCGGGGGGATCCTCGCTCTCCTTCTCCTTCCCAGGGGCCTAGAGGGGCAGATAGGGAGGACCCACTGGAGGGTACCTCTGCAGGCCCGGGCAGGGGCAGAAAGCGTAGCAGGGCCCATGTGACACCAGACTATGATTCAGAGGGCGATGAGGAGGATCTGGAACACCTCCCTGAGAACCTCAAAAGGCTTGTTTCTGCGGCCATCTCTAGGGGCATAGCCCAAAGGGACAGGCCATACCATCATAGTAGGATTACTCCTTTTAGTAGATCTAGGTCCAGGGCTTCTTCCCCCTCCCTCATGAGTGAGGTCTCCTCAAGGGGGGAGGCAAGGAGGGATGATTGGGGGTTCTCTGAGGAGGAAGATGCGGCTCCTGAGCCGCCTCGTTCTTCCAACCTTTTCCTCCAGGCCATGTTCAAACCATTACTCAAGAAGGCTAGGAGGACCACCAAGGTGGGCACGGGGGACCCCACGGTCCCACCGCCCACGGATCCAGACATGGTCATGTTCTCAGCGACGGCCACTAATAAGGAGGAGATTCCGGCTCCTCCTCTTTTCTTAGAGGTGGCTACTAGCCAATGGGCCCGTCCTTCTAATTTTTCCCCCCCAGGCAGCAACGACCGTCGCGCCTACAACATGGAAAAGTCTTTTGTGCAGGCTATTCAGCTTCCGGCTATAGATCAGCCCATAGCAGCCCTAGTCTCCTCTTCCCCAGTGGTCTCGGGGGACGCGGCAGACAAACTTAAGCCAGAGGACAAGAGGGCGGAGCTCACTTTACGTAAGAATTATAAGGCCTCAGCATGGGCGGTGCGGGCGGCGGCTGCCGCCTCGTACTTTAACCGTACCACGGTCATGTGGCTCCGCCAGCTTCAGGATCGCATTCCGATCCAAGATGAGCGGGTTCACCAGGATTTAGCTAAAATTATGGCAGCGTGTCAGTATTCGGCTGATGCGACCCTAGACACTGTTAGGTTTGGTTCTAGTGCCTTGGCCACCTCGGTGGCTTCCCGTTGGCTCCTGTGGCTCAGGAACTGGCAGATGGACTATAAAGCCAAGTGGGACCTGGTGGCCGCCCCCTTTGCAGGTCCAAATTTGTTCGGGGCCTCGTTAGACCCGATTTTGGTGGAGAACAAAGATAAAAAGAAGGTTATGCCTACATCCACCAAGAAGGCGGAGTCCCGTAGTCACCCCTATCGCAGGGCCCAGTTCAGGTCCTATGACAGGGATCAGGATCAGCGTTACCAACCTTACCGGCAGGACAGACAGTTCAATAGGCAGACCTTTCAGGATCGTTCTAGGTATCAGCCGCAGTCCAAGCGGCCCTTTCGAGGGGGGGGCGTCCCTTCCGCAGGGGAAAATGACTCGAACCCGAGTCATCCCATCGGAGGCCGCCTGGCACTGTATGCGGACAAGTGGGATCAGATCACGTCAGACGGTTGGGTCAGGGCAGCGGTTCTCAAATAGTGGGGCGCGCCCCCCTGGGGGGGCGCGAGGCTCTGTAAAGGGGCGCGAAGGCTCCCTTTCCATCTGGGTGCAACGGCAGCGAAGGCGTGGGCGAGGCATAATATATCCCGCCTGGAAGTGGCAGCACTTCGGACTGGATTTTCATTGGAGCCGCGGGCTGGAGCTGTGCAAGAAGCCTGCTCGGGCGGGGGTGGGAGGGAGGGAAGCATGGGACCGCCCGTCTTCGCCACCGCGTAGCTCGCCTCCCCGCCAGCAGCTCCACTGCCAGCATTCCATCTGGAAGCGGAAGCGCAACAGCCGCTGTTGGGGAAGGGACAAAGGGGCGGCGGTCGCCCGATCTTGCCACCGCCACCCCTTCGCCCCTGGTAACGGCGACTGTTGTGCTGCTGCTTCCAGCTGGGATGCTGGAGGAGCTGCTGGCAGGGAGGGAGGGAAGAAGGGCAGAAGGGAGGTGGAAGGAAGGAAAGAAAAGCAGACACGCCGGAGGGAAAGAGGAAAGAAGGCAAGCAGGCAGGAAGGAGGCAGAAGGAAGGAGGGAAGAATGGAACTGGAAGGGAGGCAGGGAAGGAGGGAGGGAGAAAGGAAGGATAGGAGGATAGGGAAAGAGGAAAGAAGGCAGGCAGGCAGAAGGGAGGGAGGTGCAAGGAAGGAAGAAAGCATAGATAAGCAGGGGGGAAAGAAGGCAGGCAGGCAGGAGGAAAGAGCAAGGAGGGAACTGGAAGGGAGGCAGGGAAGGAGGGAGGGAGAAAGGAAGGATAGGAGGATAGGGAAAGAGGAAAGAAGGCAGGCAGGCAGAAGGGAGGGAGGTGCAAGGAAGGAAGGAAGGATAGATAAGCAGGAGGGAAAGAAGGCAGGCAGGCAGGGGGAAAGAGGAAGGAGGGAACTGGAAGGGAGGCAGGAAGGAAGGGAAGGAGGAAGGGAGGGTGGAAGGAAGGATAGACAAGTAAGAGGGAAAGAGGAAAGAAAGCATGTGACTACGGTGGGAGACGAGGAAAGACCGGTGTGCTATGTTATGCAGAGGTGTACTTATAACAATTTTATAGACAAATGATACTATTTACAGTCGCGCGGGGGGGGGGCGCGAAATGTTTTCTTCTTCCTAGGGGGGGCATGACAGAAAATAATTGAGAAGCACTGGGTCAGGGCGACCGTTCGCCACGGCCTAAGGTTAGAGTTCCTCTCCAAGCCCTCGAGTTTTTTCAAGGTCTTCCCCCCGGCTCGAATCCGGGACGCCGTCGTCTCATGGACCTCGCTGTCGCCCATCTCCTAGACATCAGGGCGGTGGAGGTGGTTCCGGGGCCGGAGAGGGGTCAGGGCTACTACTCACATCTGTTCGTAGTCCCAAAATCCTCGGGGGGTTGGAGGGCAATCCTCAACCTGAAACGTCTCAACCGCTACCTAGTCTACAGGCGGTTCAAGATGGCATCCCTGAAATCAATCCTGCAGGGCATTCGGAAGGGAGATTACATGGCCTCGGTAGACTTAACAGAGGCCTACCTCCACATCCCCATTCTCCAGTCTCACCGGCGCTATCTCAGGTTTTCTCACCAAGGCAGGCATTACCAGTACCGGGCCCTCCCGTTTGGTCTGGCCTCAGCACCGCGGACGTTCACCAAGGTCCTGGCAGCACTGGCGGCTTACCTACGTTCCATTCCGGTGAGACTTCAGTGCTACTTGGACGACGTCCTGGTCCAGGCGGAGTCCCTCCCCAGAGCCACGTCGGATCTTCGGCTGATGATCCGTTGGCTTCAGGAGTTAGGGTTTTCTGTGAACTTTCCCAAGAGCCACCTGTCCCCGTCCAAACAGATCCTCCACTTAGGGACAGTGATAGACTCCGAGTCAGGGAGGGTTCGCCTGTCCCTAGACCGCTTGACCAGCCTACGTCAACTGGTCTCCTCCGTAAGAAGAGGAAGGTCTGTTTCCATCCTGACCTTGTCTCAACTTCTGGGGAAGATGGTCTCTTGTATAGGGATTGTGCCCTGGGCCCGGCTCCATCTGCGGCCTCTCCAGTGGGCCTTGATTCCAGTCCAGAGAAGGATGATGAGCAACTCCTTGCGGCCAGTTCCTCTACCAGTGGAGGTGAGGCTCTCTCTTCAGTGGTGGATGTCCCCGGCGCTGCGACGGGGGGCTTGCTTTTGGGAGCCCGAGAGAGTCACAGTGACGACGGATGCCAGCCTCTTCGGCTGGGAGGCCGTGATGGATTCCGACATGGCCCAAGGACGTTGGTCTGCCCCGGATCTCCGCCACAACATCAATTGGCTGGAGCTGAAGGCCGCGAGACTTGCCCTCAGGACTTTTCGTCATCAACTGCGGGGGCGCCATGTCCTCCTGCTCACGGACAATGTGGCGGCAAAGGCCCATGTCAATCGCCAGGGGGGCACTCACTCCCGTTCCCTTTGGCGAGAGGCGCAGGCGTTGGGCTTGTGGGCAGAGAGGCACTTGGCTTCGATAGTAGCGGAGCACATCTCGGGGGTGTCCAATCTTCAGGCGGATTGGCTGAGTCGCACGACCCTAGACGACGGCGAGTGGCAACTGGGGTCGGAGTCTTTTCAGAAGATATGCAGCAGATTCGGCACACCCCTGGTGGACCTGTTTGCCTCCCCCGGCAACGCCCAGCTGCTGCGTTTCTTCACCCGTTTCCAGTCTCCGTCAGCGGAGGGAGTGGATGCCCTCAGGAGCCGGTGGCCCCCGGGCCTTCTCTATGCCTTTCCTCCCCTTCCCCTCGTTCCCCGTACGGTCTGGAAGGTAGTTACAGAGAGGGCTCTCGTTATCCTGTTAGCCCCGTACTGGCCGAGGAGACCATGGTTCGCGGACCTGGTCCAGCTGTCGGTAGCAGACCCCTGGAGGATTCCCCCAGGGGAGGTCGTCCTGTGTCAGGGGGCTTTGCATCACCCAGGGCCTCAGTGGCTTCATCTGACCGCCTGGCTATTGAACGGGGGATCCTGAGGGGGAGGAGACTGTCGTTGGGAGTTATAGCCACCTTAGAGGCGTCCAGGAAGCCGTCTACGGTTAGGATTTACAATGCCACTTGGAGGGCGTTCGCAAAGTGGTGTATTCCGTTGGGGTTTGATCCCTCTAGGGCTACCGTCCCAGACGTATTGGAGTTCCTTCAGAAGGGGTTGGAGGACGGTCTGTCGCATAATACGCTCCGGCGACAGGTGGCGGCTTTGGCCACCATTCTGGGGGGGAAGGTTCCCCCACCCTTTCTCGTTCTCCCTTGATTAAGTGTTTTCTTAAAGGGGCGGCTAACATCCGCCCACCCCCGGTTCATAGATTCCTGACCTGGGACCTCACTCTGGTCCTCAAGGCTCTGACAGGCCCCCCCCTTCGAACCTCTTAGGACGGTACACATGCGCCTCCTCACCAATGTTCCCTCTAATTTTTTTTCAGTGTGAGCGGAGAAATATAGTGTTTGAGCGGCACATTTTCATGCCTGAGCATCTGAATTTTTTTCATAGATGTCACCCAAGACAACAACGAAATCAGTGTTATTTGAAACTCAATTCTACCATGTAAATATCTATTAAGTAAAGAAATCTCCCTATACAGGTAGTCCTCAATCTACGACCATAATTGAGCCCAAAGTTTCTACTGCTAAATGAGACATTTGTTAAGTGAGTTTTGCCCCATTTTACCACCTTCCTTGCTACATACAGTTAAGTGAATCACTGCGGTTAAATCAGTAACCTGGTTGTTAAATCAATCTGACTTTCCTACTGACTTTGCTTGGCAGAAGGTTGCAAAAGGAGACCCCAGGACACTGCAACCATCAAAAATATGAGGCAGTTGCAAAAGATCCAAATTTTGATCATGTGGCCATGGGGATGCTGCAGTGATCATAAGTGTGAAGAACAGTCCTAAGTCACTTTTTTCAGTGCTGATGTGACTTTAGTCATTAAGTGAACTGTTGTAAGTTGAGGACTACTTGTATTCAAGTTCAATGCATGACTTTCTATGGGAAAAGGATCAAAACTCCCCTCTATCCACATTTTCCATACTATGAATTACTTTATATGCTTTATACTTTCCCCCTTACTATCCAATAGTCTGCAGTGATATTAGCAAGTTATGAATAAATTACCAATTGATGTAGATTAGCAATTGGGGCACATAAAGAAACAAACAAAAAGGGGGGAGGAGGGAGGGGGAGGAAGGAAGGGAGACACACACACACACAAACACACACACACACACACAGAGACAAAAAAGGAAAGAGAAGAAAGAGAAAAAGAAAGGTGAGAGGAGGGAGGGAGGATAAGAAAAAGAGGCAGAAAAAAGAAAGAGAGAGAAAGAGAAAGAAGAAAGGAAGGAAGGAAGAAAAAAGGAAGGAAAGAAAAAAGGAAGAAAGAAAAGAGGAGAAGGAATAGAGGCCAAAAAAGCAAACAAGGAAAAGTAGGAAAAACTTTCACTGGAAAACACTATTTTTCCATCAGCGCAAAACTTTCCTAAACAAGGTTAATTTTCCGGATTTTGAGTTTCTGGTCTAGGCGGACCAAGAAGCCTTTGTTTTCTTTTTCTTTTCGAGCAATAAAATCAAATAAAATCCACGGAGCACCAGCTCGACTCCCCCTCCCTGCCAAAAAAACCTCGAGCCCCAATGCTCTGAACGCAGAGGCTGGATTCAGACAGGTGCCCACCCGGCGTGGGTTTCCACTTGCTTGCATGGCGAGCACCTCCCGCACATCCGCATCTCGGAAGCGGAGGAAACAGCGGGGAGCCCAGCCATGGGGACTTAGCCGACAAACCTCCACGGAAGCATCCTCCGCACGTCCCGCGGAGAGTTTGCTGTTGCCGCTGCTCCCCCCCCTCAATAACTTTGATCCAGGAGGGAATGGCCTCCCTGTCAATCAGCCACGCGCCGGCGGAGGGAGCCCAATCATAACCCTAGGCAGCCACATTTCTATTGACCAAATGCCCGCCTTCCTCTGGGTGTGTCCAGGCACTATAATATCCCGGCCCAGCTGATAGAAGCCTCCTAGCCGCCTGCAGCTTGTCCATCATGCTAAAGATCCCTGCGCGGCAGTTGGAAACTGCTGCGCTGTGTTTTGTTGCCACCTGCGCATCCGCGCACCCGCGCAGCTTAGAGGGAACATAGCTCCTCACCCTTAAGGTGGTGTTTTTGGTGGCCATTACATCAGCCAGGCGCATTTCAGAATTGGGGGCTCTTTCTTCTCGCAGTGACCTGTGTATAATCCACCAGGACAGGGTGGTCCTGCGTTTGGATCCTTCGTTTATTCCGAAGGTGAATTCTCCATTTCACAGGGCCCAAGAGATTGTGCTTCCAAATTTTTGTCCCAATCCAGCAAGGGAGCAGGAGTGCGTGTGGCACAGGCTGGACGTCCGCCGCGCCGTCCGAATATACCTGAAACGGACGGAGGGCGTTAGGAGGACCGAGGCGTTGTTTGTCTCTTTTCGGCCGGGCTCGTTGGGACGTAAGGTGTCCTCTTCCACTATCGGGAGATGGATTAGGTTGGCCATAGTGGAGGCCTACAGTGCTTCCGGGAAAACTCCCCCGTCAGGTATCACTGCCCACTCCACCCGCAGTGCCGCTACCACTGCGGCCTGGGCTACCAGAGCGCCCTTCGAGGATATTTGCAGGGCGGCCACTTGGGCCTCTCCTACGCCTTTCGTTAGGCACTACCGTTTGGATGCGTATGCCTCGGCTGAGGCATCCTTTGGGCGGCGGGTCCTCCAGAGGGTGGTGGCCGATCCTTCACCTGGGACCCAGTCTACCCGTCCGGGGACGTAGCTTGGGTATGTCCCTTCTGTGACCCCTCCCTCCACTCTACTGGAAAAAGAACGTTGGTCTTACCTGAACGTTTTTTTCAGGAGATGTGGAGGGAGGGGTCACATTCCCGCCCTAGTTAGATAGACAGGGTCCGGGAGGTGTAGGATCGGGTGGCCCCGGGGGGGCTTTCCCTTGTTCGTTTGTTGTTACAGATGCATGCACCGACATCGCGGAAACTGGGAACCAACGGGAGAAGCCGAAGGTTAAGAAGTTTTCTCTCAGTCAAATGGACCAATCAGGCTGTAATAACCCTTCTGTGACCCCTCCCTCCACATCTCCTGAAAAAAACGTTCAGGTAAGACCAACGTTCTTTCTAAATCTATAGAGATTGTCACAACAAGGGGTTTGAAAAATCTTCACTGGTTTAATTTATTTTCAATTCTAAACAAAAGAAAAATTAATTACAAGCTTAAGAACTTAAGGCAATTGGTCTAAAAATAAAAAAAACTAAATAAGATTTTGATCTAAGAAAGTTATAAATGAATTAAGGGTTCTAATAAATTTCAAATATTTATATTTACTGTAAGATTTTGGAATTAACAATTTCCAATGGGAAATAGACTTATTTTGGTTATCCTGGCACCTGCAAATCATAACAAAACATAAGGGATGATTTTAGAAATTGGACACTGGAGGAGACTAAAGATTTTTAAGCAGGAAAAAAAAATACAAGCATGATGTCAATTAGTACTAATACTAATACTAATACTAATACTAATACTAATACTAATACTAATACTAATACTAATAATAATAATAATAATAATAATAATAATAATAATAATAATAAATTTGAATTTATTAGCCGCTCCCTCTCCACACAAGACTCGGGGCGGCGTACAATAAAACATATAAAACATAAAACATATGTGCAAACACATAAACATCCAAATACACACATATACAAAGATATACATGCACGGAGGAGGTAACAAATTACATCACATGAATGTTAAAAATCAGCCATTAAAATACCCCATTAATAATACCACAATTTAAAATTCAAAAGGACTGTCAGGAGGAATAAGAAAAAATTACGGTTGAGCCAGGCCAGATAATTGAAAGAGGTGGGTCTTCAGCTGTACACGGAAGGAGCGGAGATCGGAAGTAATCCTGATGTCACGGGGGAGGTCATTCCACAGGGCTGGGCCCATCACAGAGAAGGCTCTGCTCCTGGGTGTCGCCCCCCGACACTGTTTAGTGGACGGCACCCGAAGAAGTCCCTCTCTGTGTTGAGCGGATTGGTCGTAGGGATGTATGGGGCAGGATGCGATCCCGCATGTAACTAGGTCCTGTGCCATGAAGCGCTTTAAAGATCGTAATCAAAACCTTGAAACGCACTCGGTAGACTACAGGAAGCCAGTGCAGCTCGCGCAGGAGAGGTGTTACAGGGGAGTATCTAGTCCTCCCCATAATCACCAGCGCGGCCGCATTCTGGACCAACTGCAGTCTCCGAGTGCATCTCAAGGGAAGCCCCATGTAGAGAGCATTGCAGTAGTCCAGGCGAGACATCACCAGCGCATGGGTGACTGTGCGTAGGGCATCCCGGTCCAATAAGGGGCGCAATTGGCGCATCAGGCGAACCTGATGGAACGCCCCCCTTGCCACGGCTATTACATGGTCATCCATGGACAGCCAGGCATCCAGGAGGACGCCCAAATTGCGCACCCGTTCCACGGGGGCCAGTTGCTCGCCCCCAATGGCCAGAGATGGAAGCAACTGGTTGAACCGGGGGGCCGGAAGCCACAGCCACTCCGTCTTGGAGGGGTTGAGTTTTAGTCGGTTGCCATCCATCCAGACCCGTACGGCCTCCAAACACCGGGACATCATTTCAACGGCCTCGTTGGGGTGGTTCGGGGTGGAAATGTATAGCTGAGTATCATCAGCATACAGATGATATCCCACCCCAAAACCACGGATGATCTCGCCCAGCAGTTTCATGTATGTGTTGAACAGGAGAGGCGAGAGCACCGATCCCTGTGGCACCCCACATGTGAGGGGGCTCAGGGTCGATCTCTGCTCCCCTGCCAACACACGTTGCATCCGGCCAGAGAGGTAGGAGCCAAACCACCGTAAAACGGTGCCCCTGACTCCCAGCCCCTCTAGCCGGTGCAACAGGATACCAAGGTCGATGGTATCGAACGCCGCCGAGAGATCTAATAGGACCAGGATAGAGGAACAACCCCTATCTCTGGCCCTCCACAGATCATCAACCAACGCGACCAAGGCCGTCTCCGTGCTGTGCCCGGGTCGGAAGCCGGACTGGCGCGGGTCTAGATAATCATTCTCCTCCAGGTGACGTGGAAACTGTTGTGCCACCACACTCTCTACAACCTTCGCCAAAAAGGGAAGGTTGGAGACTGGACGATAATTGACTAGCTCCGTTGGGTCCAGGGAAGGCTTCTTGAGCAGGGGCCTCACAACCACCTCTTTCAAGGCGGCCGGCAGAAACCCCTCGCCCAACGAAGCGTTCACTAGGCCCAGGAGCCAGTCGCGTGTAACCTCCCAGGATGCCAGTACAAGCCAGGAGGGACACGGGTCCAATAAACATGTGGTAGGTCGCAGACGTCCACGCAACCTGTCCAAATCCTCAATGGCAACCGAGTCAAACTCCTCCCAGAATGGTCCCTCAAGACTCGCCTTGGGCGCCTCCACTGGACCACTGAAAGGGGCCCATCCCATCCGGATTTGAGCGACTTTGTCCTGTAGATATTTCCCAAACTCCTCTGCTCTGCCCTGTAAAGGGGCTTCCCGCGGCCTCTCAAACAAGAGGGAGCGTGTCACCCGAAACCGGGCGGCAGGGCGGTTATCTGCGGACGCAATAAGAGCGGCACAATGTTGACGTTTGGCCGCTCTTAATGCCACAAGGTACATCCTCAAATAGGCTCGTGCCTGTGCTCGGTCAAATTCGGAACGGGAGGATCTCCAACGACTCTCTAGGCGTCTCTTGTGGCGTTTCATCACCCTTAGCTCCTCAGTGAACCAAGGGGCCAGGGTGGTTCGTCGCCGCAGGAGAGGCCGCAAAGGCGCCACTCGGTCTAGGGCCCCGGCAGTCGCACTATTCCATGCATCTACCAGGTCCTCCACCCGGGGGCGGGTCAGGTCTACAGGAGGTGGCCCAAGCTCCGTCTGGAACTTATCTGGTTCCATCAGGCGCTTGGGGCGGAACCATCTAATACCTTCCGGTTCCGCCTCCCTGCAGCGGGGGGTAGCACCAGGGAAGTCAAGTCGGAGAAGTGAGTGATCTGACCATGACAGGGGAATAATAGTTGAATCCCCTATTCCCAGATCACTCGTCCACTGGCCAGAGACAAAGACAAGGTCCAGCGTGTGGCCTCCCTCGTGAGTAGGGCCCTGAATTAATTGGGTCAGGTCCATGGCTGTCATGGAAGCCATGAACTCCCGAACCCCCTCAGACGCTTCTCCCATCGACAGCAGGTTAAAATCCCCCATCACTAAAAGTTTGGGGGTCTCAACCGCCACCGATGAGATCAGCTCGAGGAGTTCAGGCAGGGCCGCTGATGTATAGCGAGGAGCCAGGTATACTATCAGCAGGCCCAACTGCCTCCCTGGGCCCCATCTCACGACAAGGGACTCACACCCGGATGTCTGCGGCACAGTGAACTCTCTCGGCTCCAAGTCTTCCCGGATAATCACTGCTACCCCGCCGCCCCTTCCCTGGGCCCGAGGCTGGTGAAATGCTCGATAACCTGGCGGGCACATTTCCACGAGGGGTAGGCCTCCCTCGTGGCTCAACCAGGTCTCAGTTATTCCTGCGAGGTCCGGCTCCCCCTCCAAAATTAGATCGTGGATGAGGGGGGCCTTATTGACAACGGACCTCGCATTGCATAACAACAGTCTCAGGCCTTGGGTCTGTAGATCCTGACCACCTAGTATGCAGGGGTTGGTACAAACGACCGGGTATGACCAAAAACCCCGGTCTCCCAACCGACTACGCGCTCTTGATCTGTCCTCGCACCTGCCCCTCCCCACGACCGTTGGTATCAAAGAGCCCTGCACAGGAATGCTATCTTCCCTCTCCTCCCCCACTCCGCTCCCTCCTCCTTCGACCACACCTAGATGCCTGGCTCTACCATCACTCCTGACCTGGTCCCCCCCCCCCATCCCTGGAACCCCTTACAATTTTTAAAAGACAATTAATTAAAAAACCCCTCAGTGTGTGCTTCCTCCACCTCTCTGGGTTAATAAACCCGTCCTCAAGGTGGGCCCTTGAAAGGGCAGGAGGCCATAACTGCGAGAGGGGGGACTCTCGTAGCTGTAGCAGGTCTAGCCTCGTATATAACATATTGGACAGGGCCAAGTTCATCAAGTGGGAGCTGTCGATGTTAATATGCGTTGGCAGCCGCAATTCCCACTAAGGGGATACTCCTGGCAAGGGGATAGTCCTGGCAAGGGGATAGGCAGATGGAGATAGTCCACATCTAGATGGAAATGATGGGCTGATGGAAATAAAATAGCCAGCTGGTGAATAAAAGGCTGCAGCTAAGGGGTAGTTCGTAATGGGCGGTAGGGCGGGTAGCCCATAATAAGTAGATGGTGAATGAGTGGGGGGGGGTAGTAGTGAGCACAGCAAAGTACAGGGTCAGACCTTCTGCATGGGCCTCAGATGTTCCAGCGCCTCCGTTCCATGGCCTGCCTTTATTGTAAATAGTCCTCCGTCCATTTGGCCACCCACAGTCGTTGTTATTGGGCCCGGGGGGGCTGCATCGGCCTCCCTGCAGCCTCCATGCAGCCCTTCTGCCGATCTTTCCACTTTCCACTTCCTCCGGCGCCTCAGGCCTCACTCTCCTTCCCTTCTTCCCTCCGGCGCCTCCGGTCTCTCGGGCCTCCCTCGGCCCTCGCTCTCCTTCTCACGGCCCTCTCGCCGGTCTAGACTCACAATCGCCGGCCAGTTTGGAGCTCAGCGTCCCCTGGATCGCAATTCGGGACGCTCGGCTCTCCTGGGTCGCCACCATCTCTCTGAATACTGGGATTACATAATGATAAAAATGTTATAACATTGTAAATATTAAAAGAGGTCTTTGAAGAATGGGGCCAGAAATTAGTAACTACAATATCAACACTGCCATAAATGATGGGTAGGCCATGTGTAAAAAGTGTTAATGAAAGAATGACAGATGTGGAACAATTTTTATTTAATAAACAACAGAAGGTGTAACTTCAAATGACGGACCAAGAGAATGATTTGAAAAAAGACATTACTGAATAGGCAAAAGAAACTGGCTGAAGTTTGAAGAATTAAAAGGGAAACACAAATGATAAACCAAGAGAATGACCTGGAAAGTGTTTTTTTTGTTGGATCTACAAAAGAAGCTTGTTAAAGTCTTGAAGAAATCTATAGAAAGATATAGAGAAGAATTGAAGAGAAATTAAATCCTATGAACAATTTTTGATTCAATTAAAAATTAAGATTCTTAGAAGTAAAAGAATTGAATATAAACAGATTATAGATTTTAAAAAGACATTTTTTTTTTGCAATAGCAGCTTATTATGGCTTTTTACTGATACCAGGATTGAAAAGTTGATGTTTTATGGATTTGCTTACAGATAAGAGATGGAATATGAGAAGAAGAAATATCTGTTTAATATTATATGGAGTGAAGAGTTACTAAATTTGTTTATATTTGTTGTGTTGAAGGTTAGAAGTCATTTCTTTATATTTCCCCCCTTTTTATTGTTATACTTTTTCTTTTTTCTTTGTTCTACACTTTTAATTCTAATTTTCCTATTTGTAATGTTTTCATTATATAAATAATTTTGCTTACTATAGCAGATTAGAAAATCAATCCCAGTATATGTTCATTTTTTTCTTTGATATAACATTTTTCCCAAGATGAAATTAGCCCTGACCCTATTATCTTTCTGGAACTTCCTTAAACCTGTGTTGTTGTTTTTTTAAGTAGGCTTGGGGAACCCATGATAATGAGATGGTTTTCTGTCTTCTGTGGGCATCATTTGCAAAAAAGAAAATAAACATAATTTTAAAAAATCTTCTTTACCTACAAGGGATACATTGAAATCTTGAAATGAAGATTGTTATCCTAAGAGCAATGCAGCAGCACATCAAATGCAGATTCTCAGTGGAAGCATCTGGACTGATAATGGCCCTGTTATAGAATATATTGCAATCTTTTTTTCCAAAAAGCTGAGAGAATGATGAAATATAACAAATATATTTTTCCTTATTTACCACAATAAAATTAGCAAACTCTCTACAGTAAAGTTTACTTAAACTTGAGTAGCAAAGCAGTTAGCTACTATCCTCCGATTAACATATTTGTCAGCAACTTCTATAAAAGCTTATAAATTCCAATTGACATCAGGTATTCTGGACATACTGTTAATTAAAGATTATATTGGAGCATCAAAGGAGCTGAGCCTAAGGGGAAAGTTTAGCCCCCAGTTGGAGATTGTCCCACACCTGCATCTCAGAAGTACTGTACATAAAGTACTGCATTTGGCACTAAGAGGATAATTTATAATTCTTGCAATACGTAAATAAGCAGTTAAAGCTATACTATGTTGTCTTTGAATGAAACTTTTTTGTTCTAGGAGTGCACGCTTGTCTCCAGCTATATGAAAAAAATGTATAATGACCACTGAATTTAGCTGCATCCAAACTTATAATATTATTTGTGCAAGGAAATCTGGAAAAGATGGAATACTGATAAATGATGTTAAAAAATTCAAAGAAAGAATATAATTTTAATGTTGGAGATAAAGAAACAATTTATGAAAAAGAGTCCCTGCCAGTTTCATGTTATAAAGTTTTCATAACTATAATTTTCAAAGCTGATAATGGCCCAATGAACTGGTATATTTATTAAATGTGGACACTTAGATTCTAACAGCTATCTTAAGACCACAGAAGACATTACCCAAAATATATCATACAGCAAAATCTAATTTTATGAAAGCCATTAGTCCTCAGATGATGTTGAACTGTTTATCTGCATAATTGCATTGTATGACAAATATGAATTAATATGATTGATAAATAGGAACCAGTGTATTTAGCATTGCAAGATGCAAAAAATGCCTGCAAAATTTAATTTTTGTTCAAGTTAAGAAGTTTAGGTTTTCTCTGGAGTTATTACTTGGATAATAATATATTATTCTAGTTCTCTGCTCCAGGATCACTAATAGAATTATTTCATTAGTAATTAAATACAGGAGAAAATTGCTAAATAAGGCAAATTGATGTTATCCAGGGAATGCATATACCATAATTGATTTTCAGGCAACATTTGGAGTTTATACACTGATTAGCAAAGATTTCTACCCAAATTGCAGAAATTGTTTAGCTACATGACAAATAAGCTAAGTATAAAATAAATTGGAATAAATTTTATGATTTTGAAGGGGATAGGTAAAATTAAGGATTTCTTTAATTTCCAGAATCTACTAAGTCTATTAAATATATATATAATAAATTATTGTCCCTGGGCAAATATCCAGCATATGGATATTATAGTTTTAAGGAGAGGAGTTACTCAGCAGATGATTTTTAAACAGCTGCCCTTAATGTGCTTGGTTCGCTTCCTATCAATAAAAGGAATCATTTACTTGAGGATGACTTTATTGTACACCCTGGATTCAAAGTGGATTTATGGACATGTTATTAGGCCAACAGATTTTATAGCCTAAAGGATAATAATGTTTCAATTTGTATTACCTTGATAAAAAAAGAATATTAAGAAGTGGATGAACACAGTAAGATTTTGGAGAGGAATCGGTGTACTAAAATGAATATTGTATCAAAATTGGTACAGATTTTGACAGAAATGCTTACATTAGTTCCATTTTAAACAGATTAAGTTAATGTAAGTTTTTATGGAAAAAATAACTACTCAGGATTTGTTTGTTAAATTTATGACTTCAGGATAACAAGAATTGTTTTAATTTTTCCTGAGTATTATTAGAGTGCTGCATACCCTTTAGTCAGCATTGAGTAAAGCGAAAATGATATTATAAAAGTTTTATTCTCTAGGTATGATACACTTGGTTATGGTCACAGGACCAGCACATCAAAAGTGTATGCATTCATTCCTTAAAAAAAGATTGCAAAATATAATAATAATAATAATAATAATAATAATAATAATAATAATAATAATAATAATAATAATAATAATAATAAATAAAAATGTAAATGGTTATGAACCATGACAATCCAAAGACCTCACTAAGCACTGAACAATCATTAACTTTCACATATTAGAAATTACAGAACAAAATGTAGAAATGAACATCATACTTAACAAAGTTGCTCCTTCTTAATTAATTGATTTCTTAATAGATAAGACACATAAAGGTTTTCACCGTAACCTTAGAGTCTTTTAGGTCAACCATAAGAGTAGTCATATTGTCATCTTAATAACAGAAAGAAAGAGAAAGTCAGAAGTCAAATTTGCAAGAGTACCCATGTTCTTTTCTTGGTATTTTCTGCAGGTGTCCTAGCATCTCTACTGTTAACAATTCAGCAATGTGCAATTCTAATGGCCATTCTTGCCAAGTAGGCGAAATAAAACAAAGCAAAAAGCAAGTTCTTTAACTGCTGTTTCCTAAGTTATGGAATAATTACCCTATATTTATATACATTCATCACATGCCTGCATTTTTCATAGTTGTTTCACACTGTATGATGAGCTCTAAAATAAGATGAGTTTATTTTTTAAAATCAGAGAAATTTCTCCTTCAAAAAAGATACCATGAAAAACCCTGATTCAGTTGATGAGCTCTTAACTTCCTTGCAAAACATAAATGCAGCTCCAACCATCAAAATATTTTCTGCTTCTTATGTTAATAAGCTTTAAAAGGAAATGTGTTGACGTTAATTTTACTTCATTTGCTAATGCCTGATAAATAAAACTATCTTCTTAGGATGTCTCATGGCGTGATGACATATGGTCTTGGTTTCATGCATAGCAAAAAATATTTTTGATGGTTATATCTGTAGTTTAATGCTGGTCTCGTTGTTGGGATATTTTAATCCTTTTCATGTATACATTAGAAGAGCTTTAGTTTATAACTTTGGCATCTCCAATAGCAATAGCATTTAGACTTCAAGGAGAGAATTTTACAAACAATATTGAAATGCATTTTTAAAGATTTTTGAAACAAAAGACTGTAAACTAATAAGGACACTAGTTTTCTTTCTTTAAAAAAAAAACAATATAGATTATTTTACTTAAGAGTGACCCAAGCAATTATCATTTTCCCGATTTTCTGCATTCCTTTGCTAGATGAGACCTTGTGGGAAAAGCAGGCAGAAATGTGAGAATTCTAGGTATGCCTTTTGAATGTTACAAATGACAGATTATGCCTAGAATGCACTTATTCATATTTGTGAGTAACTACATAGTGCTTTCATTAACATCTGGGAAACCTACTGGGCCAAGGATAATAAAATGCTGCCATTGAACAGTTTGCTAAACTTGCTTATTTACTCTGATTTGCTATGAAGGAAAAGCAGCTGGCATCAAGTGGTACCATATCAAGCTTTACCCTAAAAAGCAAAGGTTATTGATAAGCAAGGTGGGAGAAAATAAATTTTATTTAAAGGAATCTAAGGGAAAATATTTTGTTAGTTCATTTTTCTGGTTAGTAAGCAATTATAAAGTAACAGCTGTCATAGATTTTGAATTTAGTTCATGATTAAGTTCACTTGGAAGTGTGATAAGTTGATATAAATGCCAAAATGAAGCTGCATATTTTAACAATTCCTTCCCCTTTCTCTGCTATTACACCCATCCTGTGGAACATGCTCCCCTCTGGAGGTGAGGCAGGACCCCATACTCCTGACCTTGTGTTAAAATTTAAAAACATGATTCTGCACCCTTGCTTGAGGTGCAAATATAAACTCCCCCTCCAACCTTTTAATTGTTTCTTAACATCCCTGACCTCTTTTAAATTTTATTTCTTTATCAAATTTGTATGCTGTCCATCTTGCCAAAGGTGACTCTAAATGGCTTTACAGATATTGAATAAAATGCAATGTAAGCAGTAAAACAATAAATTAAACTTAAATTTAAAAATTCAATAAAGATAAAATAAAAATAAAATATTTTAAATGTTGTATACTCTTTCCTATGCTTTTAATATTTGTATACAATCCAGAGTCCCTTTGTGAGGGAGATAGGCAATTCTTGAATATGACAAATAAATAAATATTCCTGTTATTGCGGCATTATTTTCACAGTTGATTAGATTCACATGTTTAGTTATCTGTCAAATTCACTCTTAACAACTGTGCCTGTGTACGCCCAATTAACATTTTTTTACTTAATCTGCAATCTTTCCTTCTATGCTTCTTGCAGATGGTCTTGGAATCATGACTCTGGACTTTGAGAAAGTTGGCTTTAAGCGATATAAGTTGAATTTGAGGTAGAAGAGTTCACCTTGGTAATATTTAAAAACATTTGTGTTCAATTATTTGAAAATTATTTAAATTATTTAAAAATGGAAAGCATAATAGCTTCAAGATATTCAAGCAATTTTTAGAGAATTCTGCTTAACTAAGTCAGCTAATTTCCTGCAACTTAAAATTTTTGAAATCCTTTTTTAAAATAAGTTTAAAAAACTAAACTGTTTAAAAGATTCCAATATTGTAACATTCATCTCAGTTTGATCTTTTTTCTGCTTGACAAATTAGTTGGAATAGATTATTAGCAAAGTTAGCCTCACATGTAAAAATTAAATTTGGATGCTAATTTACTATAACGTCAAAATAATCTTATATGAAGCTGTGTAACTTCAGACACAGTTAGCCAATGAAAAACACCCATAGAATAAAAATAGGGAATATGTGACAACAGGAACACAGATTGTTTTAAAAAAACAAGGGAAATGAAAAAGGAAACTGAAACTGATTGAAAATTTGAAGAGCTGATTCATTGAATTCATTCTTTGAATTGAATGGCTCTTTCTAAATTTTGTACAACCCTCCTCTTGGGCTATATAGTTTTACTTCTTACATTCCTCAAATTCAGGTGCCATTCTTTTTCTTTTTTAATTAAAGCAATTGTAGTTTTCTTACTTGTTTATATTTTTCTCTTCAAGCAATCTTAATTTATTCTTTGTTGCTAATAAAATACACTACCAAAATTCCAGGTGTGACTTTAACTTTCTTCTCACAGGAAGTAATAAACATTCACTGCAAATTATACAGAGTGTACTATACTACCAACAAAGCAGGCATGGTAACATAATTTTGGGTTTGTATGTGTGATGTATGACAATATCAGTACAACTGCTATTGTTGTAAATGGTATTTTAAAAATCCTAGTTAAATGAAATAGTACATTAAATGTTTGGGGGCATTTGATTATGCTCTTTATACAAGTTCGCAGAAATGTTTTGAAAGATGTTTCAGGATCAGAACCTTGTGAAAAGCAGAATAGTTAATTCCTAAAATTAGTGATTTTTTAAAAAGAAGTCAGATCCCCCCCCCCCCCCAAAAAAAAGCACTGTAGATGCTTAAATCCATTCTACTTTGCGGCCTGAGCATTTATTGTTCACTTGAGTTAAACGTGTGAGTCCTTTATATGCTGGTAGTATTTCCAGAATTGTTGTGTGGTTTTGTGGTGTGGAACACTTTATTTTATGGAGACTGAGTACAGTCCAACTTATTTAAACTTCAAGTAAACACTGATCCAAGCCAGCTGCCCTTGAAATTGAATCCTGGTGGTTAGAATGGCTGAAAACATGCCAATATAGTAACTTTAACCTATATCAGGTATTAATTGATGGCTTAAAGACTAGTAAGTTGTAGATGTCAGATTCTTTTTGATGAAGAAAAAATAATCTATTTTACTTTCTTCAAACTGGTGAATGATTTGAATATTTAAAGCTTAGTTTATTTTTAATTATTTAGTCTTCACAGCATAATTGTTATTTTGTCTGAATAATTTTATATTTTAGGAAATGGCTGGGCTGGTACCACTGAGTCTTCCAAGGGCAGATTTGGCTATATACTGCGCTGTGGTTTAGGAGCTTCTTGCAGCTCCAGAGCTTCAGAGTAACTAGCAGCTCTGGGGCTTCTTGTCGTACAAGAGAGGTTATATGGTGGCCAAAAGGGCAGAGGTGGGGAGGGAATTGGTAGCTGGGGGAAGTTGAAGGGGAGGGAGTCCTTTGCCTTGAAAAAAGCAAGGCTTGGGAGGGACCAAACTCAGAAAGGCTTGACTTGGGTCCTTTGCTTGCAACCAGTGGAATTTGATTAATGACAGTAATGGGTAGTGCTGGGATTACCTTCATTAAGCAACGCAATCATATAGTATTTTGTTTTGTTTAGTGACAAAATTCTATCCCCAATTACTGTTGTAACTTGAGGACTACTTATAATCATACATTGCCTATACATTTCGGTATAGGAAATGCATAGTAATCTAATAATCTGAGCACTTGTCATTTTCTCTTTATGTGTCATCAAGTGAAGTTCACAATGGATTTCATTGTTATTGCAGTCTTAAAGTTGGTTTTTCTCTGTATTCTTTCATTTCATATCTAAAAAGAAACAGTTGAATTTTATTTTGAGCAAGGGAGAAGAACGTTTCTATGGGAATTACATTTTTATGCAGAAGGAAAGAATAGAACAAAACAATTGTAGTTTGCAAATTTGTATTCATGAA
This sequence comes from Natrix helvetica, assembly GCF_964273705.1. Lineage (NCBI taxonomy): Eukaryota > Metazoa > Chordata > Lepidosauria > Squamata > Natricidae > Natrix > Natrix helvetica. The sequence continues at coordinate 41,637,540 of NC_138553.1, read as the reverse complement.
CAGGGTTTCAAATTACTTATACCCATGTCAATTTTATATGCCAATTATTTGTTGGACTGAAAATGCTTTAGGAAGTAAATCATGCATGACTTTGGATATCATGGCATTCCCAATGAAGCCTAGGTGCTTTTACCAATAAAGTTTGAGTGTGCACAGAACAGCAAACTAGGAATACTCCAAGATTCTCTTGCTTTTCTTTTAATTGGGAGCTTGGGGCTTTATTATAAGAGTACACTCTATGCTGAAAAAACTGATGAGTTATGAGAAGATCTCCTTAGTTGCAAAATGTTTCAGCTCAACTCTGAGATTGATTAAACACTGTCATTCATTTTTTTAAAATACCGTGTTTTCCCAAAAATAAGACAGGGTCTTATTTTCTTTTTACCGACAAAATATGGCTTGGGCCTTATTATGAGGGAGGGTTTATTGTTTTGGGGTTGCTGGGTGGCTGCTCTCTTGCGAGCGGGCTCCCAAAGAGCCGGGCACTGCCTCATGGGCAAATGGCTGTGAATTTACTGGCATTTCGAAGATGCCTAGCTGTGGGAGCCGGGCGGCAACGAACAGGCGCTTACCCGGCTTTGCGATACCCCTAGACCAGTGAATGGTGCTGTGCCCGGCTGGAAAGGGGGTTTGCTGGGTGGCTGCTCGTGAGCGTAGTCACTTCATGGCTGCTGTGTTGCGCTGCTGCAACAGCACAACACAGCCATTCGCCCATGAGGCTGTGCCCGGCTCTTTGGGAGCCCGCTCACAAGAGAGCAGCCACCTGGCAACTCCCCTCTTCAGCTGGGCACAGAGCCACTCACCAACCTAGTGGTATCCCGAAGACGCCAAGCAACGTGATCACATTTGCCTCCCCCCCCCCCGGGGAAACATGGTAGTAAGTATTTACATTATTTAAAAATATGCAAAGGTGGCATGGAACATTTTGAATCATTATTCTGAATGCAGAATTGTATATCAATTGGTGGAATGAGAAAGAGAAAACATTATCATCCTTTTTAATATTTACAGTTACCGGGCTGACAACAGGTGTACTGTATAGTTCAGTTTTCCATCTGGCAGATATACATCTGTTTTGATAATCTTTTGTCATTTTTTTTACCTTTGGCTATTTACCTTTCTTCATCATCATGTAGCTGATCTATCTATGTGATAGTTAAGGGTCAACAATGATCTGCTAGCACGTACTCAATCAATTCACCTTTGCTATTGCAATTGATTTTCTTTTAATTTCTACTGAATGGCACATATTATTCACTAATAATCTGAGTAGGAAATCAGAATCTAATTATGACTGGTAAAGAGAAAGTTTTATGAACTAAGCACATTAAAATAATTAATAGGGTTTCAATAAATTTAAGGAAAACAGTGCCTTTCAGCATATAGAAAATTAATTTGGCATCAACCAGTGGTTCCATTATTCTGCTAAGCTTTGTTGAGAAGTTTTGGGGAAAATAAAGGAAATATATACCTATACAATAAAGTTTTTCTGTGATTTCAGTCAAATTTTAGTCATTAGCATTTTTGAAGCTAGTATTTCCCACTAAATAACAATGCTTTTCAGTACTGTATGTATGTATGTATGTATGTATGTATGTATGTATGCATGCATGTATGTATGTATGTAACGATTGTCTGCCAGATATTTAGACTGGATTTTACATTTTTGCAAAATCTACCTATCGAGTCCTTATTAGGGATAGGCAGATATTTGATGGTGTTAAAAGGATGTAAAATGTTCCAAGTAAACCTGCTTTTTGCAGTTGACTGATGGTGATTTTTGTCAAAGCCAATGGTGCTCCAGTGGTGATCTATATCTTTTGAAATTGCACCCAAGGCACCTATTTATTATTGGTACTATTATGGTTTGTCGTACAGTCAGCCAGATGTTCAGACTGAATTTAGCATTTTTGTCTGCCTGTCAAATCCTTCCCAAAGATCTGGATAGGCAGATGTGGCTGTTTAATGGTGTTATAGAGAAAATTGCAGAATGTAAGTTGTCCCAATAAAGCTGCCTTTTGCAGTTGACTGTGGTGAAGTTGTTAATGCCAATGGTCTTCAAGTAGCAGGGTGGATTTGATTTAAATCAAGTCGATTTAAATCCCAATTTAAATCACTCGTAAAAAGGCTTGATTTAAATCAACTCAATTTAAATGATAATTTTAAAGAGCAACTGTCATCTTATCTGACCCGCTATTGACTCACAGACAATTCCATTCACTTTAATTGGACGGCTGGTGATGCGGCAGTGACACAACAAGATGAGAGATGTAGTAGGCAACAGGTGAGTCGGTGCTCGCTAAAAGGTGCTGCCATGATGGATCTGAAATGACAGCTGCTCTTTAAATATAAGGGCTCATTCTTGCTGGTAGTTAGAATCTTTAATATTATCATTTGTAAATAAAGTGAAGGTTTCCTATTTAGCTCGAATTGGATTCTTGGATTCATTGATTTAGTTTACCAAAAATGTAAATATTGCAGAATATACAGCCTTATGCTGCATAACAAAGCTCCATTTCATGCTGAATAAACTAAATTATTAATGTATCTTAAATAGAAAACTGTCTTTAGATAGATTTTTACTCCAAAAGCATTTTATTAAAATAAATTTGATTTAAATAAAAAAAAATCTGATTTAAATAAAAAAAATCTGATTTAAATAAAAAAAATCTGATTTAAATAAAAAAATTTGATTTAAATAAAAAAATAATTACTTTAATTTTTTTTAAAAACATTAATTTTTATCCACCCTGTCAAGTAGGGCTCAAATTGTTGTTATTATTTATTTAAATTCATTGGCTGCCCGAGTTCAGTGGACATCCAACAATTATGTGTTGAGTAAAATTGTGTTGCTGAGTAATTTTAATAAGAACTTTCTGCATTTAATAGAATGACACAATAATGCATATTTATTGTTTTAGTAAGTTTTTATCCATAACGAAGAGATTCAAAGAGCAGGACTAGAAGCAGTTCCTGTAATTGCTAAAAGAGAGTGTACTTGAAAGTTAAGAGAAAATAATAATGAAAGCCAAGATCAAGTAGTTATTATAGTCATGGACCTGCATAGTGATGAGAGCTATTCAAAAATTGGAAATGATGGCCAGTCCTTCAGTGGATATATTTAAGCAAAAATCTTCCAGAAATCTGCCATAGATGATAATCTGCATTGGACTGAATTGAGGAGTCAGCTGAACTGTACTATTGCCACTTTCATTTAATTGATTTATTCTACTATACCTTTTAAAATGTACGTAAAATACATTTATCAGTTAGAATACTGTAGACCAAGCCTGTCAAACTGGTGATCCGCAGGCCGGATGCGTCACACACAGGCCATACCCACTCCAGCTCTGCAAACAAATGTTGCTATATGTCACGTGATATAATCATGACACCCATGCTGTAGACAATTACAATAAAATATAATGGAAGAATTAATAAAGGATAGGCAGATGGTCCCAAATTAAATTCTTGACTTCATTATTATATCTGAAACTATCTAGAGCAGTGATGGCAAAACCTTTCTGCACTGTGTGCCCAAACCGCAAGCACGCACTGGAAACCAGAAGGGCAGCTGACGATGGCGCATCTGTGTGACACCTCTGGCACGTTGCGATAGGTTCGTCATGACAGATCTAGAGTCATCATAAGTGTATTACAGAGAATATTAAGCTCTCTTGAGCTAGGTTGTTTTCTTGTAGACATTTCATTATCCAAGCTAGGTAATATCACAAGAGCACTGATGATATTACCTACTTTGTGTAATGAAACATCTGCAAGAAAACAATCCAGCTCAGAGAGCACCAAGGAACCCTCATTAGAATCATTTGAAAGATGCCAACAGCAGTTTGAGTAAGATGACAATTCTCGTTTTCAAAAACCTGCCACAGGAGCAGTTGATAGGTTTCCCATAGGATATGCCAGTGTTGAAGATGAAATGATTTTGTTCTGATCTGCAATAATACTTCTAATGTTGCAAACAAATAGCAGTAGATGTTTATTTGGGATTCTCCCCTCAAAAAAAAAAAAAAAAGAATATGTGATAGTGAAAATTTGTTTTGATTTGTTTTGCATTGTTATATTTCCTTATTCAAAGTTATGTAATACATAGATTGTCTTTGAAGCCATAATAATGATTATACCTCCATAGAAATAAATTTTATAAATAAATTTTATTTACTTTCAAATAAATATACATTGGATTATACTATGTCTTGCTCTTTGTCTCTGTCTTTTCTTTTTAGAAGCTGAAATGCTCTTGTAGATTAACTTTTTTTCCTGTGCATTGCTTGGAGAGTCCAAGGAATGGGTTAAATTAGTCTGGTTGCCCTGGGACTGAGGAATCTTTTTCCTTGGCCACGCCGCCTGGTGTTGCTCAGCGTCAGATTTTTCCTCAGTCTGCCCATTTAGGGACTGTTTTTGTGAGCTCCAGCTTAATTTAACCTAGGCTTGGACTCTCCATCCTTTTGTTCCTTTTTCTTTTTCCTTGTTGCTATTTTTATTTTTCCCTTGTAATTTAGACCCTGTTTAGTGCAGGCATTAGAGTTATTTGTCTTTCTTTCGTTCTCCTTGCATTTCCCATTGCTTGGACTTTTCGTTGGAGCTTCCAACAGAGACTCGGAGATAGGTGTGGACGTGGGGGGTGCTCCGCTCGCCTTGCCACTCCTGGACAGCAGTGGAGAGCTTTAGAGTGCGGCAGGGCGGCAAGGCAGTTAGTGCTTTTAATTTCCTTGGCTTTGGGAAGGAGCAGCCAGCTGCGGAGAGGTGTGCGGCCATTTTTAAATGTGTGGCCACCATCTTCTCTTCCTCCTTTACCCATGCACCAGAGCGGCGGCTATTTTGGAAGGGCTTCATTTCACGCCTTTTTCTATCGGCTTTGTTTCACTTTGCCATGCTTCTTCAGGGTGGTCAGTTGGCCTCTTTTGGGTCTCTGGCAGGGTCATTGCCACCTACAATGATCCCCCAACCAGCTGTAGATGGGCCCAGGCAGGAGGCGACCACTACCACCCTCCGGGTCCGCCATCCTTCTCTGGAATCCTCTGCGCTCAGTGAGGTCTCCGTCTTGGAGGACCCAGAGCAGGAGGAGCAGGAACTGTCGGAGGATGAGGATCTGCCTCCAGACGCCCCTCCCTTCTCCGGTCTCTTTAAACCATGTTTATTCAAGTCCATTTTACATAAAGCTAAGAGCACCACCCAAGTGGGTCCCAAGCCCCAGGCCGGTCAGTGATCCTCGGAATCCACTCCGGTTAACCCCAACAACAGCATGTTTAAAGTACAGGCTCCACAGCAGGACCTGGTCCGGTTCCCTAGTCTCTTCATGGATGTCGTTCAGCGACAATGGGTCCAGCCTGGTTCCCTGGCAGCTCCCAGTGTTGGAGATAAGAAGCTTCATTTGGTAGAATCAGCTCTAGAGGACGTCCTGATCCTACCTTCCATAGACCCTCCTATAGCGCCCCTCACTTCAAATTCTGTCCTTCCTGCCAACCTGATGGAAGGCCTTAAGGCAGAGGACAAGAAAGTGGAGAAGGCCTACCATAAGACCCACCTTGTGGCAGCTTGGGCCATTAAGGCGTTTTCCTCCATATCCTTTTTCAATGGAGCCTCAATAATTTGGCTACATGAACTTCAGGCCAAACTTCTGGCAGGAGACACTCGGCTGCACCAGGATATATCTAAAATTATTGTGGCGGCACAGTACTCAGCTGATGCCTCCCTTAATGCAGCAAAGTTTGCCTCTATGGCATTAGTTTCCAATGTGACGTCCCGCTGTCTCCTTTGGCTTCGCCACTGGCAGGTGCACCAGTTGGCTTCCTCCCCTTCAAGGCAAGGAGACAAAGCTGTTTGGGGAGGTCCTAGACCCTTTCTTGATCGAATCCAAGAATAAGCGCAAAATACTGCGTACCTTGACCAAGAATCAGGACTGTATGTCCACCCCCTATTTCTGGAAGCAGTCCTTTCATTCAAATGACACCGCAGGTTTCTCCTCCTCCAATAGCAGACCGCCTAATCAGTCAGTGACAGGTCCCAGGACAGGCAGTCCTTTCAGGACAGGGGAAGGCAGCAGTTCGACTTCTGCAGGTCCAACTGTGGCAAGGCTTCAAAGGCCTTTCTGCAAATCCAAGTGACCATTGGGGATCTCCTCACATCGGGGGACGACTTCAACTCTTCACCCCCCAATAGGAATAGACCATGGAGGACGCCTGGGTTCTCCATACCATCAGGCTAGGACTCTCTGGAATTCCTCTCATGCCCACCCCCTGAATTTTGTTCTCTGCCCAACCCCCTCTTGCCCTCAAGAGGGAGCTCATGACCCAGGAGATACACCATCTCCTGGAAATAAACGCCATAGAGCAGGTTCCATCTGACCAGGAGCAGAAGAGGTTCTACCCCATCCTCTTCCTGGTGCCCGAGAGTTCAGGAGGATGGAGGGCAATCTTGGACCTCAAGAACTTCAACTGTCACATCACATACAGGAGGTTTAAGATGCAATCCCCGCAAACCATTCTGGCAGGGATTCGCCAAGGGGACCCCCTAATGTCCATAGATTTAAAGGAGGCATACCTAAACATCCCAACTAGGCCACAACACCAAAGGTTCCTGCGGTTCTTCTACGCCGGCCGACACTATCAAAACAGAGACCTGCCATTCAGCCTGTCGTCGGCTCCCAGGACGTTCATAAAAATACTTTTAGTAGTCGCAGTGCACCTCAGGAGCAGACCTGTAAGGCTCCAATATTACCTGGACGACATCCTCATCCAGTCGTCGTCCAGAAAACAGGCCTTGCGGGATCTTCAAATCACCATGAGGTCCCTCTGGAACCATGGGCTATGTTCCCTCTAAGGTGTGCAGCTGCGCAGCCGCGCATGTGGCAAGAAAACACCGTGCAGCACTTTTCAACTGCCGCGCAGTGATTTCTATTGCCACAGGCTCCGGGAGCTGGGGAGGTCCTTTGCAGGCAGCTAGAACTGGCTGCCCGCAAAGGACCTCCCTGGACTATTCCCATTGGGGGGTGACTGAGGGTAGTTGTAAAGCCCCCGCCGCCACCGGAATAACTGCTGCCACCTCCTCCTCCTCTAACAGCACTGCCGGATTTGTCTTCCGGCGCTGCGGCTGAGGTGAAGCTGGCAAAGCTCCAGCCGGCATCCCCGGCGTGGCCGCGGCGCCTCCCCTCCGCTTGGAGCACCTGAGCTGAGCTCCACATTACCCCTGCCCCCTCCTCCTCCGCCGTGCTTTTGAGGAGCCATGAGGCTGCAGGAGCCAGTAGGAAGGCAGGGGGGGGGAGCAGGGGAAAAAATGCCTCATGGTTCCTCAAAAGCACGGCGGAGGAGGGGGCAGGAGTAACGCGGGGCTCAGTTCAGGTGCTCCGAGCGGAGGGGAGGCGCCGCTGCCACGCGCGAGGATGCCGGCTGGAGCTTTGCCGGCTTCACCTCAGCCGCAGCGCTGGGCAGCAAATGTGGTGATGCTGTTGGAGGAGGAGGAGGTGGCAGCAGTTATTCTGGTGGCGGCGGGGGCTCGTCGGCATCTTCAGCGGCAGCCCTGCCCACGATGAAGAAACCAAAAATGGAGCAGATCCATGCAGATGACGTCACTGCAACATGACTGGAGGAGGAATTCTGGGAGTTGAAGTCCACAAGTCTTAAAGCTGTCAGGTTTGAAGACCCCTGGGGATTTTTTTCCCTAAAGGGTTAGAGGTGCAAGGGTCTTGTAACTTGACAGCTTTAAGACTTGCGTGCTTCAAATGCTAGAGTTTCTGAGCCAACATTTTGGTTGCTAAGCAGGAGCGTTGTTAAGTGATATTGACATTATGTAACATTTTTAATTAAGCGAGTACCTTGAAGAAACATAACTTTGAGTTTCAAATAATACTGATTTCGTTGTTGTCTTAGGTGACATCTGTGAAAAAAATTCAGGTGCTCAGGCATGAAAATGTGCCGCTCAAGCACTATACTTTTCTGCTCACATTGAAAAAAAATTAGAGGGAAGATTGACCACGGGTTCTCCTTGAACCTGGAAAAAAAGCCACCTTACCCTGACCACTAAGCTTCTCCACCTGGGGACGGTGATAAATACCTCCAACTGCAGGGTGTACCTTTCCCAGGACAGGATAGGCAGCCTAGTCTCCCTAGCCCACAAGGTCCAGGGATTGAGGCAGGTCCCTGTGCTGCTCCTCTTGCAACTGCTTGGGAAGATGATCTCGTGCATCTCCATCGTTCCCTGGGCACGGCTCCATTCCAGTGGCAGTGGCTCTTCCTGCCCCATCAGAGGACCAACAGAAGCAACTCTCCAATGAAGGTGTGTCTTCCTCTGGCTTTGAAGAGATCCCTCAGGTGGTGGCAATCATCAGCCCTACTGAAGGGACATCTGTTCAAGGAACCTGCGACAGTAGTTATCACGATGGATGCCAGCCTTGCCGGCTGGGGGTCACATATAGGACAGTGCATAACACAGAGCAAGTGGTCTCCAACCAAAACGACTTGCAACATCAACTTCCTATAGCTGCAGGCTGCGAGATTCGCCCTACGTCATTTTCAACAGTTCTACATTAGCACGTGCTCCTGTTGACGGACAATGTGCCACCAAGGTGCACATAAATCGCCAGGGTGGCACGAGATCCAGGAAATACATGGCAGAGGCAGAAGTCCTGGGCAGGTAGGAGGAGTGTCACGTTGCATCCATCCATTCCGACCACATCTCCGGGGTGGACAACACCCAGGCGGACTGGCTGAGCAGGACCACCATAGACAATGCAGAGTGGCGATTCTACCCAGTCCTGTTCTGCTAGTTGTCCTGCAGATTCGGCAACCCCGTGGTCAACCTGTTTGCCACCCAAGAGAACATGCAGCTACAATGGTTCTTCTCCCGCTTCCTGGGGCCACTTGCAGTGGAGGGCACGGATGCTCTCCACTGCAAGTGGCCCCAGGAACTGCTATATACCTTTCCACCACTTCCTTTCTTACCACAGGTGATCTGCAAAATCATCGCGGAGAAGGCATAGATACTGTTGGCTGCACCTCACTGGTCTCAGAGCTCCTAGTATGCTGATCTTGTCAGCTTGTCGGTGTCCAGCCCATGGCAAATCCCTCAGGGTCAGGTCTCCCTCAGCCAGAGGGCCACAGTCTACCTGGACCCCCAGTGGCTCCAGTTGTCCATGTGGCACTTGAGGGGGACCTCCTGAGGAGGGACGACCTGTCGGAAGAGGTGATACGTACATCCAGGTGTCCAGGTAACTTTCAACAACCAGGATTTATGATTTCACCTGGTCCACCTTCGCCAAGTGGTGCGACAACTTCCAGCTTGATCCAGTCACAGCACCTGTTTCCCGCGTATTGGACTTTCTACAGGAGGGCCTCAACAAGGGGCTTGCCCCCAACATCCTACATTGCCAGGTAGCGGCATTATCCACTGTTTGGTCAGGAATTCTGGCCCAGCCCCTCAGCAGCCCCTAACCTACGCCCTCTGGTGGTCCACTGCTATCCCACCTGGCAGTTATCGGTGGTTCTTCAGCTCCCTTCGAGCCTCTACGTATAACTTCACTTCAACAACTTACCCTAAAGACAATTTTTATGTTGCAATAACTTCTGCAAGGCGCATTTCAGAACTGGCGGCTCTATTGGTCCAAGAAGATCTTTGTATCATACATCCAGACAGAGTTGTACTATGCCTGGACCCTGCCTTCATCCCAAAGATCAACACCTGGTTCCATAGAGCACAAGAAGTAATTTTACCAAACTTTTGCCCATGCCCCAACCACCCAAGGAAACGCGTATGGCACACGCTGGATGTCAGATGGGCCCTGCGGACATACATCAAGCAGACTGCAGACTTCCGCAGATCAGAGGCCCTCTTTCAACCAGGTTCCATGGGTAAGAAAGTGACATCTTCTATTGTCGGCAGGTGGCTGATAGCATGCATTGCTGCTGCATATGAACATCAGTCCAGGGCAGTATCTCGACACATCACCGCTCACTCTACAAGGAGCGCCGCCACCACTGCAGCCTGGGAGACCAGGCCACTATGGACGACATCTGCAGAGGGGCTACGTGGGCTTCTCCATCGCCCTTTGTCAGAAAGTATAAATTGAACATGTATGCATCGGCCAAAGCCTCGTTCAGCAGGCGGGTTCTCCAGGGGGTTGTTTCCATGACCGAATCCCAGGACAGAACTTCTTCCCGCCCTAGTGACATGTAACTTGGGTATGTCCAATTGCTTGGACTCTCCAAGCACTGTACAGGAAAATGATCATTGGCTTACCTGAAAGGTCCTTTTCTGTGCACTGTAGGAGAGTCCAATCCATCCTGGTTCTTTGGATCCAGGGATTCGGGCCATCACGTCAACTTGGACTTCTTCTACGGCATCATCACACTTCCAGCCTTCACTGGTCCCAGAACTCATCAAAAATCTGGCGCTGAGCAACACCAGGAGGCGTGGCCAAGGAAAAAGATTCCTCAGTCCCAGGGCAACCAGACTAATTTAACCCATTGCTTGGACTCTCCTGCAGTGCACAGAAAAGGACCCTTCAGGTAAGCCAATGGTCAATATGTTGTTTGTGAATTCCAAGAACTGTTGTTAAATAATAAAACACTGACATAACTACTATAGAATTTTAAGTTTAAAATAGAAAAGTAAGGAGAAAAATCTTTGTAAAAGCTGGTATTTTCAGTATGAAAGTGGATACATCTAAATAAAAGAGTTACTTTAACTGCAGCCATATGTACTTTTAAGTATAAGAAACTATAATTTGATGAATTATAGTATTGAAAGCCAGAACATGCTATTATTATCCTGATTGTTGTGTACAAAAAGTGTTTATAATGATAAAAATATTATTTAATATTAGAATCCTGCTGAGTATGTAATTGTTCATTTTAGCTAAGTGCAGTTAAAGGATCCTGATAGTCAGTTGATAGGGCATAAATCACATTAAGCAATCTACTTCAAGAATATATTTTAAAGGTTGTCTGTAATTTCTCCAAAATCCATATAGTTTTTTTTAAATCCTGCTTTTCTATATTGTTAAGAGTACTAACATGCAACCATTTTTGTTTTTCTTAGAATTTAGATATTTTCTGGAGAAAAAACAATTGCGACTATGTTTCCCATAATCTGCATCTAGAGACACTTCTTTTCTTTTATAGTATGCTGCTCAAACATTTAAATACTGTAATGTTCATGCAAATTAATAGAAAAGAGTAGATAGTTTATCATTATTTTTCTTTTTTACGCTTATGGCTAGCCTATAAACAATATTGGTAAATAGGACAAGTTAAAAAAAACAAAACCCAGATGTGAATTATAGTGAAAATGCGACCATAATAGTAATATTGGTCTATAATCCTTGCCTGTGTGCTTAAGAGATCCATTTTTGAAGCAGTAAAAGGGAAACTTTTGACAGAACCTCAACCACTGTAATTTAGGTAAATACTTTATAGTCACATGAAATACTAAAGCGAAAGGATATTATTATAGAAGCCTCATTCTCTTTCTTTGGAATGCATGAAAGGGGAAGGGATCTCATTTTGCCATATCCCCAAAGTGTTTTTTTTTTCACCTGAATGAATGAGAATCTCCACAGACACTTGCATTTGTTATATACTTTTGCCATATAACAAATCAGGTGAAATAAGGTATACCATATTTTTCAGAGTATAAGACACACCGGAGTATAAGACTCACCAAGATTTTGAAGAGGCAAATTAAAAAAAAAAGTTTTTGCACTTTGCAAACCTCCCAAAAATGGCCTGTTTTTCACGAAAATGGCCCCGTTTCCCCCCCCAAAAGGGCATGAATATCCTTCAGGAGGCTTGTAGAATACTCCTGTGGGGGGGGGAATTGAGCATTTCTTCCCTCCCCAGCCCCCATGAGCTCTCTGAAAGCCTCCTACAAGCTATGCACGGCCATTTTGGTGAAGGGGAGGTTTCGGGAGGCAAAAAATGCTGTATTCAGTATATAAGACTCACCCAGATTTTCAGCTGCTTTTTTGAGGAAAATAGGTGCATCTTATACTCTGAAAAATACAGTAATCCCTGAGCTGATCACACCTCCTGGCATCTTCCCAGCCAATATTGGTACTTTTTCCTTTTTCTTTTTGCAGTACAACAGTAGTTTTTCACTGTGTTCTTACAAAGCTTTTAAAAAAACTTTCTAGTTTATAGTTATATTAAAAATTTATTGGTGATCTTTAACTCAAATGTGAACCAGATCTGCCTTTGCTTAGCTTAGCTTTGATTAGAATTAGGATCCCTGACCACATCAAGATTCTGAAGATAGGAGTCAATGGGAAGAGGCAATTCCTGCTCTGCAGAGGGTAAATGACAAGTCTTAATGCAAAGTTGAAGTGGAACGTGTAACTTTGCCTTTCAAAACAAATACTTAGGGATGTGGCTCCTGAGATACAAGTATACTTAAAAGGTAATAATTGAATAGAAGAAACACTGAGCAGTTTTCTACTTTGTTTTCACCTTGGTACAGCAAACTGATTTGTTTCTTGCTTTTACTGATTTTTTCAAAAATTATCTTCTGTTTTACATATATCAGAGATGTGTAACTTTTGCAAACGGAATATTCCATTTGACTTTTGAGTGACTTGCTAGGTAACACAGTCCAAATAGCTCTCCAATTTTGCAGGTAATCTTATAGGTTCAAGGACGCAGCGGCTCAGTGGCTAAGATGCTGAGCTTGTCAATCGAAAGGTTGGCAGTTTGGCGGTTTGAATCCCTAGCACCGTGTAACTGAGTGAGCTCCTGTTACTTGTCCCAGCTTCTGCCAACCTAGCGGTTTGAAAGCATGTAAAAATGCAAACAGAAAAATAAGAACCATGGTGGGAAAGTAACAGCGTTCCATGCGTCTTTGGCATTTAGTCATGCTGACCACATGACCACGGAGATGTTTTTGGATAGTACTGGCTCTTTGGCTTTGAAACAGAGATGAGCACCGCCCCCTAGAGCCGAAAACGACTAGCACATATGGTTCAAGTTCTTTTTTCCCTTAAAAACAACTTTTAAAATGCAAAATATTTATCGTCCCAGACCAATTAAAAATGCAAAATGTAAAATAAAGAAATGTCTAATACTAATATCTAATGTATATCTAATACAATAAATAATGACAACAGGATATCACTAGGCTTTGCATCATAATTGTTGCTACAAATTTAGGTATTGTATATGCAAAAGTGTAATTTCTTGATCAGAGAGAAAACAAAATTTCTGATGATAGAGTTTATGAAAGCCAGGAATAGAACAACTAGAATAACAATACGTGGATTACTGACTCAATCTCCATATCTAAGAGCTGTGAATCATCTCTGGAAAACCTGCAATTATGGTATAATAGAGTAAATTATTTTGGCTCTGTTGTTTCTTTGGGCTCTGAATCCCAAGTCCTTGGTTTAAGTTCAATTAAGTCTTTATCTAGACTAAGTAAGATTCCAGAATATATCAGATTGGAATCAATTTGCCACCTCAAAGTTAAGGAAAACCTATGTAGCAAGGTGAGGTCAACCAGAGATTCATCCCAAAGGATTTGTTTCAGCCAAATCTGAGATGGTGAATCAGTCTCAGGTGGGCCCTGAAAGAAATACAGCAAAGCTCTAGCCCAAGGGTGTCAAACTTGCATCGTCACGGCGTCATCACGTGATGTATGAGGACTTCCCCCCCCTTTGTTAAACTGGGTGTGGGCAGCACGTGACCCATCCAGTCTATGGGCTGTGAATTTGACAGCCCTGCTATAGCCCAACAAGGACATTTGAAATTAAGCATATTGCCAAAGTAACGCTTTCAAAAACTTAGATTGAACAGCTTCTAAAGTAGGGACAATCTTATAACACAAAGTTATGCACCATATCACAGCAAGCCCAGAACTTTTTTTATACAGTTATATTGCTACAAGTATGCAATAATTGCCTTAATAGCATATTTTAAGATTGCATTTAAGAACATTTTGAGCTCCAAGAGAGAGAACTTACTCAATTAGCCATTCTAGCAGGTAGAAGGATTAGAAGTGTGTGCCTTGATACTTGAAGTCCTTAACCTAATCAATTGGTCTTTCCTTAGTTTTCTATTTAACAGGGGACCTAAAGCACTTTAGGGAAAGTGCTTTCCCTATTTTTCTAGAGAACATTAGAAACTCGATTTTTAAATGAATGATTCAAGAAATTTCATAGAACAGAAGGATGCTAGTTGCTTCTAATCTGCATTGTTGTATTTTACTGTAACAGAATTATCAACTTCAGATGGCAATGATCAGTGGATATTGTGGCTAATTCCCTCTCATGTAGAACTGAATCAAAGGGTGCTCTTAAATAAACAGAAGCTGCATTGGGAGGGCGAGGATATTTTTTCAGCTAAAAATACAACATTGCACATACTGGTAACAAAAAAATATTTCATATTATTCTGACTACTGTATTACATTATCTGCAAGAGTAGGTTTCATAATAAATATCTTATTGTAGAATGAAAGGGGCTTAGGGATTGCATAACTTTAAAACAGAAAGGGAATCATCATATTTAAACAGGGACAATTAGGAAAGTTAATTATAATTAATGGTAACTGTATCTTGCTCAGGCTCCTATAGGCAATTTACATAAATTTTCATTAAGGCAGGTGATACATTTTCTTCAGGATCCATTAGACAATCCTGAGATAGCTGAGCTTGAAAAATGATGTTGTGAACTATTAGTTGTCAGGTAATAGCCCAAAATATAATTTGGGGAGAAAAATGTTAGTTTCCTTCAAAGAACAAGACAAAGAACAAGGCAAATGTCTCTATGTGATAGAGGTTAATTGTTCTAGTGTTTGATCCTGAGCTCATGGGTAAATCTGAGGCATATAACAGGGGTACATACACATGCCTTGGGGGATTGTAAAGATACTTTGGTTAGTAACAGCTGATTTGAATTCATGGTGTAAAAATACATCTTTTTAAAACCTCTCTCTGAAAAAAATGGGAAAAAGTTAATTTTCACCCCATGAAATGACACATTGTACTAGTCTATTGCTATGTGCCACCTTGTCAAGATGTGATTTATTAAGCATCACTGCTAAATGTAAACTTGAAAGAAACAATAGTAATTGGATCTTATTAGGAATCTTATTTTTCTGACATTGTAATGGTTTATTAATTTGTATGGGTCCATGGCATAATTGTGGTTTGGGGCAAATATAGATTAGCACTGGTTCCAGCCATGAAATAGTCATATGAGACCAAGTAGTGGCTTCAAAATTGTGAATAATTAATTTAAAGATTCTCCTTTCAGATTCAAATCTTGGTGAGATGGGAGCCAAACAATCTCAGGTCAGACCAAAATATTGTGTAAAGGTGGAAACAGATTTTTCCAATCCTATGTATAGTACTGGGAAGAAATGACTAAAAGTCAATTGGCTCTAAAGAAGGACAAGGCTTAAAATTTAAACTTCTGAGACTGATAAATATAGAATTCATCATCTTGTATGCAAAATAATAATAATAATAATAATAATAATAATAATAATAATAATAATAATAATAATAATAATAATAATAATAATAATAATACGTTACGACGTCCTAGGCCCCTGGGTGGGGCCCGACTAGTAATCAATGCCAAATCCGGCGAATCAACTGGCCGCTGTGATACAATCGTATAATAATAATAATAATAATAATAATAATAATAATAATAATAATAATAATAATAATAATAATAAATCTGATAAATCAGAGGAATAATAAAATAATCCTCTGATGATGCCAAATGCAGACTCTGCAAAGAAGTTGATGAAACTGTTGACCACATACTCAGCTGCTGTAAAAAAATCGCGCAGACTGACTATAAAATGCGGCACAATTCAGTGGCACAAATGATCCACTGGAATTTGTGCAAAAATTATAATATTAAAACAGCAACAAACTGGTGGGAACATAAGCCTGAAAAAGTCATTGAGAGTCAGATGGTCAAGATCTTGTGGGATTTTCGCATACAAACGGATAAAATACTGGCGCATAATACACCAGACATCACACTGGTTGAGAAAAAGAAGGTTACAATCATAGACATCGCAATACCAGGTGATAGCAGGGTCTCCGAGAAGGAATATGAAAAAGTCACAAAATACCAGGACTTAAAAATCGAAATCCAACGATTATGGCACAAACCAGCAGTGGTAATCGGCACACTGGGTGCTATTCCAAAAGCACTGGAATTACATTTAAAACAGTTAAAAATTGACAAAATCACCATCAGTCAAATGCAAAAGGCTGCACTGCTTGGATCTGCACGTATATTACGAAAATACGTTACGACGTCCTAGGCCCCTGGGTGGGGCCCGACTAGTAATTAATGCCAAATCCGGCGAAACAACTGGCCGCTGTGATACACTTCTGATAATAATAATAATAACAACAACAACAATCCCAATTTGTAAAGCTTGTTGCCCACAAAATGTTTTTTCCCTAGTTAATGTTGTAAGATTAAGTCACAGATGGGGATTTCCTAGCACTTCACCAGAATTTTTCCTCTACCCTTGTTTCTACTAGTTCAGACCAAGACTCTCAATTACTAGATTTTCGTGCATAGCATCTGGAGAAGGTCCTCAATCCCATTATCCAATGCTGTCCATCCTTAACAAGCAGAATTGGAATAGAATCAGCCTTTTCAGGCCAGTCTTATTCTGGTGTGTGCTTACACTGGGTCCATGCTTACTGTTGCTCAGTACATCTTAATAATTTAGATCATATTTTCATTTTTTCCCTCTGCCTCATTCCCTTACTCTTATGTGCATGCATATTTCATAGATTTAATAGCAAATCAGTTTACACTGGTGGTATGGGAAGTAACCAGCCCCTGATTGAACCAGACTGATAAGAGTCTTATGTGTCAAGCCTGTTCAGTTTATTCTCAACATGTTGTTTCTCCAATGTTGTTTTCTTCAGTTTCTCCAAATAAATGATATACATGTTTCCATTTCTCCAGGAGCTTGAAATGCAGTTTCCCTCATAGCAACAAACTCATGACATACCTATCTAAGAGGCAGTAATTCAAAATTACCTAGTGAGTTTCCATGGTGAAGGTGGACTTGAAGCTAAATCCTAGTACCAACTCTAATCACTGTTCCACTTGGGCTCTCAATAGATAATAAAGGGAACTAAAAGTACTGACAATGGCTTCTTAAAGAGGGAATGCTCCTGGATCAATCAACATTTACATGTTGTGAGATAGTGATGATTTTGGAATAAAGGGGAAATGATTTGAAAATATTTCTGGACAGGTTGTTAATATGAACGATAAATTAACTAGCATGGGCAGTTATTGGTGTCCCTAGAATGATACATGTTAAACCTCTACTCTATGAGCTGCATTGGTTCCCAATTTGCTTCTGGATGCAGTTCAGAGTACTGGGTCTAACGTTTAAAGCCCTACATGGTATGGCAGCAAGTAATATGAGGGACCACCTCTCTGATTACTTCAGCCCATCCTATCAGGTCAAGCAGGAGATGCATATTGTGGATCTCATCCACTAAGGAGTTCCACCTGACAGGAACCAGGAGACAAGTCTTTTCTGGTCTGGTGCCTACCTTCTAGATTCTAGAACATCATCAGTAAGGTCAAATTAGCTCCAACCTTTATGGCCTTTCAGACAGCACTCAAAATCAGGCCTGGGGCTCTCTGGTAGCAGAGAGCCTATGCATTGGTTGCACTATGTAAAAGGTCTTAAGGAACCCTCTCACAGTTTTCGTTTTATTTATATTGATTATGTAATTTTTTAAATTGATTTTTAAACTCAGTTTTAATGTTTGGTTTTGTTGTATGCCACCTAGAGTCGAACAGATGAGATGAACAGCCATGTAAATTTGATTAAATAATTAATTGAATAAATAATAAGTTGAAACTATATCATCTGAGAAGCCTAGCAAATTTGTCAAAAGCGACTGTACAGAAAGAGAACTATATGTATTACATGAACAGATGGATGGATATTGTGGTGGATTTAGAGATGGTCATACCTTTTTTGGGGTGATGGACAATTTCACCCATCATTTTGTATGCAACCTATAACAGATAGTCCCTCAAAATCTGGGATTTATATCCCCTGCAGTAAGTAGTGCTTTAACATGAATAGGACCAAACCTGCAATTTCCATATTGAGAAGTAAAATAATTTTTACTTTTCATTTATATTTAACCAAATGTTAATGTGTATAAAGGCCAATTTGAAATCCCCAATCTTTTTAAATTTGACCATATTAACTATTTGCCTTATTGAGACAAAGAGCAAGCTATATATAAGATGAAAAGTATTAAATTGTCATCCTATCCAGGCAAGAGAGAAACATTAAAGGATAAGAATTTAATCTCACTGCAATTCATACAGATCAGACTTAGAATGAAATGTAAATATGACAAATGAATCTCTCTTAAAAGGGAAGACCCCTGCACTTTATACACAACTGGTATCTCTTTTTTCAAATGTATGTGATAGGACATTCTGTTTATTAAAATTACCTTACTAGCGCAATAAAAAGCCCCCTTTATGATTCTGTCCAGATAGAAGTAATTCAGATAATTTTAACTTTGGATAGTTCTTTTATTTTCAGTGCCAGGAACTGAGTGCTGAGAATTGCTTCAAAGATTCTATAATCCCATGCTGTTCTATTTTCAGTTGCATCTTTTAATGTCATATGGAAACCATACTTCAGTTGCCTCTTTTAATGTCATATATGGAAACCATACTATTCCATAATTATAGGCTAAATGGAACTGCTCTGCCCCTCTTTATTTTGAAGATTTTTTAATGACTTCTGTCACAGAAACTATCCCCACTTTATTGCTTCAGTGAATATTTCTGTTTTTCTCTCTTTATTCAAATGTTTATTCAAATGTTCTTGTTAAACATTCAATGTTGCTGCTTGATACAAAAGCTGGTGATTAGAGCTTGCTTTTTCAGTTATAGTTTGTAAATATGAAGAATAGGGTAAATGTTAGGTTATGAAGTATTGGGTAGGATGAATTACATTTTGTCTTGGTTCAGTGGTTGATGAAAAGCATATTGGGAATCATATGGCCTTCCATGTAATTATTTTAAATGTATATGAGTACCACTCATGTACTTCACTCAAATAAAAGGAATGTTTCCATTACCAATATATTTTTAGTGTGCACAGTAATAAATAACCTGGTCAAACAATATTTATAGTACTTATATACCATTTCTATTTTATATAAATCCCTAAAACATCTAAATACTTTATATTTAGATATTTTATAATTGCATGAATATATTGTTAAAATACTTTAGTCCTCACTAGTTGACACTGAATTATTCCTCCTTTCTTCTTTCATTTATGAAAAATATACTGTATATTACATCATATGGAAAGGAATTAAAGACCTTATATGTGATAATTCATGTTACATACATGTAGTTTCTCAACTGAAATTGGAGAGCAAATAGGTTTTGCTTATCTAATTTAATGCTACACCTCCCATGGAAATTGATGATGTGAATTAATCACTTATACATATAGATTTTACTGTGAAATCCTACATTTGTATTAATATAGCATGAATAAATTCAGTATAATTGTTTTTTGTTGCGAGTATGAAAGTGTAGATCAGCAAATTGGTCAAGTTTGAATGCTACAATAGAATCTGTAAGAAATGAATTCACTGTTGTTGGATGTCATTGTGTAGAGAAGAAATCTGAGACAGCAATCCATTCAAAAAGATAATTGGTTTGCCTGTTTTTCAATTTAAGTTTTCACATTTAAGTCAATATTATCTTTGGTAGGAAAAAATGTAAGCTTCTTAAAGCTACTTTAATATTTGATATGTGTACTTGTTCCTCCAGTTTCAGTAGCAATATTGAGTCAACACTGAAATGCATATGTCAAGCAGAAGCTTCCAGGAAGATGTCCTTTCTTTGCTTCCTCTTGTCTAAATCAGCCCTATTAATTTTACAAGTTTTTGCTTCTTGTCATCTCTCTTTGCAATTTTAAGATGAAAATCTATAACTAAGCGTTGAGAGAAACAGTCAGTACCTTAATCTTGCATGCTTTTTTATGATATTTGGATGGTTTTACAACTTGAAAAAAAGACAGTAACTGCTACTGTGTGTGGAATATATGGGCTTTTAATATTGCACTAGGGAATAGAGGTAAGTAGTTTACCAGTAGCTTTGAGTTTTACTAGAATTGTAATAGGGCTTCACATTTCATCCACATGATCCTTAGAAAAGCTAAACCTGTTGGAAAATAGCTTTTCATTCCTGCTTAGCTTCCAAGTTAATACCAAAGAGAAGGTGGTAACTTCTAATTTTGACTACCATTATGCTGATAGGACTTTTCAGTAGGTAAAATCTTGAAAGTAGAATTTTATTATTTTAAAATTACTGATTTAATGAGATGGTTTGAGAAAGATATTAATACTGTTATTAATATTGGGAAAGAACAACAATTGGCACTGAAACTCTCTCAAATGAAAACAAAGTTTCCATAGTGTTTACATTATTGTTGTTGGAAAATGGTCCATGGGCAACATAGTAAAAGCTGCTAGTTAGGTGAGCTGTTTCAACATACCTTCTCCTTAGGTAATTTATTCTCCATTTTACTTGGAAGCAAGCCACTCTGAGATCAGCACAGTTATTTCTATCTAGACACGTTCATGCAGGAATGAGGATTTGACTCCAACCTAAGGAGGTTTTTCCTGTTAAATATACAATAATAATACAATAGTAGAGTTGGAAGGGACCTTGGAGGTCTTCTAGTCCAACCCCCTGCCTAGGCAGGAAACCCTATACCGTTTCAGACAAATAGCTATCCAACATCTTCTTAAAGACTTCCAGTGTTGGGGCATTCACAACTTCTGGAGGCAAGCTGTTCCACTGATTAATTGTTCTCACTGTCAGGAAATTCCTCCTCAGTTCTAAATTGCTTCTCTCCTTGATTAGTTTCCACCCATTGCTTCTTGTTCTACCCTCAGGTGCTTTGGAGAATAGTTTGACTCCCTCTTCTTTGTGGCAACCTCTGAGATATTGGAATAATGCTATCATGTCTCCCCTAGTCCTTCTTTCTCTTAAGCTAAACATACCCAGTTCCTGCAACCGTTCTTCGTATGTTTTAGTCTCCAGTCCCCTAATCATCTTTGTTGCTCTTCTCTGCACTCTTTCTAGAGTCTCCACATCTTTTTTACATCGTGGCGACCAGAACTGAATGCAGTATTCCAAGTGTGGCCTTACCAAGGCATTATAAAGTGGTATTAACACTTCACGTGATCTTGATTCTATCCCTCTGTTGATGCAGCCTAGAACTGTGTTGGCTTTTTTGGCAGCTGCTGCACACTGCTGGCTCATATTTAAATGGTTGTCCACTAGGACTCCAAGATCCCTTTCACAGTTACTACTACTGAGTATGGTATCACCTATACTGTACCTGTGCATTCCGTTTTTGTTGCCTAAATGTAGAACCTTACTCTTTTCACCATTGAATTTCATTTTATTAGATAGTGCCCAATATAAGATTGAAACTTTTGACACCTTTTCACTTTTTACACTCAATTATATATCTTTGGGATTTAAGATTCAGTTTCTGTGTGTAAGTTTTCGGTATTCTTTCTGTCTTCTGGTTTACATGGGAAATAAGAGCATAAAGCTTGT
Source organism: Natrix helvetica (assembly GCF_964273705.1). Lineage (NCBI taxonomy): Eukaryota > Metazoa > Chordata > Lepidosauria > Squamata > Natricidae > Natrix > Natrix helvetica. Next base: position 41,615,911 of record NC_138553.1, on the reverse strand, counting down.
ATCATATTTACTGGAATACACAGGTATTTATTTTAAATATATTTATATTAATAACTGTTAATAAATTAAAAGCTAGTCAATGCAGAATCAATAAACTCAAAATGGATATACTAGCTAAGAATTTATCAAAATGGCCAACAGTTACTTCCAGATTGAAGAAGCAAGGGATTTTTTTTTTTTGTGTGTGTGTGTGTGTGTGTGTGTGTGTAGAACCACAACACATAGACTGTGTAGGGTCTTCTGTATATAGCACCTGTTGTGTAATGCTATACCTGGTGATAAAATGTTTCAATCCAAAATAGTGTTTGTTTATTACAAAATCTTACTACAGATTGTCTTCTTATAGTGACCAATCATTCAGTGGCTATCTGAAGTTACAACAGTGCTGAATGTGCCCAGTCCTTGTTGCCATTGCAGCATCTTTATGATCACATGATTGCAATTTGGGTGCTTGGCAGCCAGTATGCAGTTATGATGGTTGTAGCATCCCATCTCATGTGATTGTCATTGTGACCTTCATATCTGGCTTCTGACAAGAAAAATCAATGGGGAAGCCTTTCAATATTAAGTCAAGAAAGAACCCTTTAACATGACCTGTCTTAGTTTAATTTAAAAAGTGCTTTGCTAAAGTTGTATGATACCATAGGGATATGTTTTTAGATGAAACTTGTGAAATGTAGAAATTGGAGAAGAATAGTTTTAGGAACCTATATTCTGTTATTAATATTAAAATTATAATACAATTTTAACAAATATCCTGATTTTCTTTTTTTATGCAGTTTTGCAATAGAATCTGATTCAATAAAAATAATGGTCATCTATAGATTACATAAGATTTAAATACATTCATTTTACCCTTAAAACTATTATCTTTATTATATTATTTTTTTTCTTGCTGTGTTGCATTAAGACAATGATTTTCATAAATTGGAAAGACTAATTTTATTGAACAGTTGAGGCTTAAAAAACATAAAAAGATTTAAGATATTTGAATGTAGATTTAATATGGCACAGCTGTAAATACAACCTTCTATGGTCATTGTGCAGCGTTTTCTGGGTTATAAGCAGTTAATCAACCATACTGTATATGCTTAGAGCATCCTTTGGTCATTCTACCGATCTAGCAAATTTCCTCATCTCCAAAGTACATTGAGAATGCTGTTTCAATCAAGCTATAGTAGTTGTAATCCCAATTTATATGCAGGAACAGAGTAGGGGAAAGCAGATGTTGCATACCTGAATCTTAGAAAATACTGCAGGTTCTGAAGAAAAATAGATTTTTGAACAATTCCTTAAAGGCACATTTTATGCTAATTAGACTAGTCTTGAATTGTAACAGATATTACTTCTTCAGTTATAATATTCATGGGAAAACTACAAAACATTGATTTTGAAACTACTTTGTCATATTCTAGACATAAATGGGAAAAAGTGCAGTTGGATGCACCTTTTATTATGCTCCCAGAGAACATGATTGTTTTTCTCATTTTACAGATGAGAATATAAAGCATTGCTAATACTGAAAATCATTTGTGCTCTTACGTACTTTAATATTTATTCTTTATATTTCTCTCTAAACTCACATATGTTTAGAAACAAACAAAAAAGGCTTCCCATAAATTTCTAGATTTGTGATATTGTAGATCAGAGGACAATACCTGTTTTTGCAGTTGATTTCATTCTGAACAATTTAAAAATGTTCTATTCCCTTTACAGTAACAGACTGGGTATGTTTGAACTATATTTTTCATGCCTACTAATTTAGATTCTAATTAGTCTGAATGGGCACAAGACAAATCATCTTAAAGATTGATGAGACAGAGACCACATTTCTCCAGTTGTTTAAACAGACTTGCAGTTGATAATACATATGAAGGTAGAAAACTAAAGCTATTTTATATTTATTTGGTGAGTTTCTTTAATTAGGATTACTATTAATGTAGCCTTTGCTATTTAATGAAACATATAGTATAAGAAATATTGTCATTAATTCAACATATTTTACTAACCTAGTTTTGAAACTGTGTGATGGAAAATCTTTGTGATTTTTGCTACACACCTCAACGTACGACTGTTTGTTGAATGAGGGTTTGATGTTCCACTAGCATTAGGAAAAATGACTTGACAGTATGACTCATTTTCAAAGTTATGACACTGCACTATTCCCACGATCGTGTGATCGCAATTCCAATGCTTGGCACCCAACTCACATCTTGCAGTCTTGTGATTGTTATTTGTGACTTTCCCAGTCAGCTTCTGATATGCAAAAGTCAATTGAAGAAACCAATTTACTTAAGAACCCTGATAAAAATTGTTGTAAGATCGGGTCTACTCATATGATAGCTTGCTTTATGATTGTGCTGATTTATGATGGAAATTCCAGCCCCAATTGAGAGCTACCTGTACTTATGAACATTTTCTCATTCTTGTTCTCTGTCCAGATGACTTAGCTATCCTTTCTATTCTTTCAAAGAACACTTTCATGTTGATAAATTTATTTTAATAACTTCATTTGTATCATTGTTCATTTGCTACGTTTGTTGTTCACCGACATGTACATGAATCCATACTTCACCATTTCCTAGGTGTATCTTTCCTTTTGTAACGTGTCTTCACTAATGATGTGTTCTGGGCTTTTTGTCTTATTCTTTCACTCCTTAGGCCTTAGTAATAGCTTGCTACACAGGTAATGTTAATGATGACATTATCAGTTAATGATGGCAGTTGAGACTGAAATTCCTACTACTAAGCAATGTAGTTATGAAGTGCAATGTTATATGATTTAATGGCTTATCAATAGAAATTCTGGCATTTCTGATTGCTTTTGTTAAATGAATCATCAAGGTTTGTCATATCACCATTTGCAATCTCCTGCAGTTTCTCTATTGACTTTGCTTGTAGGAAGCCATCAAAGAAAGTCCCAAAGTCGATCACATGACTCTGGGATGTTGTGATGGCTGGAATTTGGAGGATCAATCATAAGTACCACTTATTCAGTGCCATCATATGTTTGAATGATTGCTGAAATAGTTGTCACTAACCTGTATATCATCTGAGTACATGGATATCAAATAATATATATGAAAATATACATAACAGGCTGTTAAATACCACATTTAATTTGGACAAGGATAGTGCAAGTTCTAATATCACTATTAACATTTTTCTTCTAAAAAGACTAAGTTTGCTGAATTACTGCATTGCATCTCCACTCACAAGCTGAAAATCCTGTTTGGATTTCTGCTTCCTCTCATCTCTGGGGTCTGGCTGAAAAAGCTTCCTCCTAAAGGATTTCAGCTTCTGCCTGCTTGAGTTTCAAATTCTTCAGCAGGCAGTTATTTCAGAGTGAAACAGCTACCTGCCAAGGGATTTCTGCTCCCACAATCCTCCTGGCAGGTGGCAGCAATAGCTTGTAAACTTCCCTGCCAGCTTCCTTACTGATTTTCTAGAGAAGTTGGCAGAAAAGGTTTGCAAATTGCAATCACATTATTGTAGGATGCTTGGCAACCAGTTGTAATTGCAAACTAGTTAGTTCAACATTTATAGGGGTAATTCAACATTTTCCAATGGTCAGATGTGCTTTATAGGCTATAAAGCCCCCTTTCCGAGGCTATTTTTAATTCAATCTGTAGTGGAATGAATAGTCATAAATGGAGGATTACCTTATTGTATTTCTAGGAATTCTTCTTGGAACTTAAAATTAAAACTGCATAATTATTTTTTCATGTGTAGGAGCCCCCCCCCCCCATATTTTATAGTATATAAATATATAGGATTAAGTCTTTTTTTTTTCTTCTGTCAAAGCACCTGGTCTGCCCAAATATGGGAAGGAGCATACTGCTTCCCCTTCTCCTTTTAAACCTCAATCCAGGAGCTATCCAGGCAGTCGCTTAACATGACAAACCATTTTATGTTACATTTTTGCTGCTAAAGAAATAAAGGGAGACAAGTATAGATCTATATCAAGCTATTTAGCACTCATCAGCTAGCCATACCGTTGCTGGGATTCAAACTTGGGCTGCATATTAGGCAGTTGCATTAACCTCTAAGTCACAAGTTCTCCTCCCTTTATTCTTCACCTAAGTTCTTCACTTAGTTCTTTGGCGAGGAAGATTGAGATCCCTCATTTTGTTCTATCTGGTTTGTGACAGTTGCCATCTTTTATTGATTTTGTTGCAATTACTTATTACTTTTTTGATGGTTATGAGCTGCCTAAGTCATTGGGAGTCAAGCAGCATGCAAATTTAAGAAATCATTATTACTAATCGTGTTTGTTGATCAATAACTATAGGGCTCTATTTGCATATTTCTTTTTGACATATATTACAAACCTGTTTGTTATCTTGACAGCATCCCATATACATCCATATGAATTAAGAGTTAACTGAACTAATAAGAACAGAGAGAGTTTAATGCCTTAGGCCTGATGTTTTTTAATACTGTGTTACTTCATTATGACAAAATATTAGCAGAGTGGACAGGAAAACAGAATAACAGAATTGGAAAGGACTTTGAAGGTCTTCTAGTCCAGCAGTCCCCCACTTTTCCAGCTCTGTAGACCAGCAGTGATGACGGCAGGGTGGGGAGAGTGGATGGTTTTGCACATGTATGTGCTGCTTGCACAAATATAACTTCATGCGCTTTCCTGCCACTGGTTGCCTGCACCAGGCCGCAGACCGGTGGTTGGGGACCCCTGTTCTCGTCCAGCCCCTTGCTCAAGCAGGAAATCCTATACCATTTTAGACAAATTGTTGTCCAATATCTTCTTAAAACCTCCAGTGTTGCAGCACCTACAACGTCTTAAGTCAAGTTGTTCCACTGATTCATGGAACATTAAAAGTGATACCATTTTTTTTTCATAATAAAGTTTGAAAGCTGAATTATAGCTAAAGCAACTTGGACAGTCTTCTGAGTAATAGGAATGCTGTTTCATTTTATCATTATATACATGATTATCTTATGATCTATCTTCAGTAAAAGAATGAAGTCATACTGTATATATAGAGAAAGCTAAATTATATTGAATATACTGTAGTATTGTGTAAACACATACGTGTATGTTTATGTGTATGTGTATGTGTGTATGTGCGTATGTATGTATGTATGTATGTATGTGTATATATATATATATATATATATATATATGTATTTATGTTACAATTACATAGTACAATTACAACACACACACACACACACACACACACACACACACACACACACACACATATATATATATATATATATATATATATATATATATATATATATATATATTCATGAAGGTAAACACCAAGAGTAGGTAGAACATATGGACACTAGTGCAGTATTCCATATGAACGTATACATAATTTTATATATTTTTATTAAATCTATTAAATAAGAAAATAAATGAACACAACTAATATATAAGTAAGAAAAGAGAAATCTAAGCTAAGAGTTCAAGAAAAGAAAAAAGGTGAAGAAAAATGGAAAACAAAGACAAGGATGTAAAGAAGTGGCTTCCAATATTCTTCATAGGAATTATAAATACAAATGCAGTTATATTTTAATTCTCAGTCTAAAGTTACACCATGACCCTTTCTTTCTATAATCTATACTGCCTAATCATCAAAATCATAAATCACAAGTTCATTTTTTCTCAATTTTTCCCCATTAGAGGCTTCCAGTAACCAATAGATAATGAACTGAACTTTAAAAAAATACTTTTTAACAATATATTTTGATATCTAATTGAAGTGATTATTGTCATCTATTATCTCTAGACAGCTCTATAGGTAGGTACACTTTGTGAAATCATTTCTATTTTTTTCCTGACAATAGTCTTAGAAATGATGGCTATGGAACCTAGGCAGAGGGCAAGTGTCAATCTGAATAAATGGTATAGTTCCCTTTGATGTGATCCTCTTTTGTAATACCCAAGATATTGTTGAATCCTTGGTGGATTTTATCTTCCCACTATTAAAGTGAGTTGAGGTAACCTGTGCAAGAGGAGCCTCATGAGGATGGAGTTCAATCATGCCTACTGGAACAATTTTTCCCTATAGAGTTGTCTGTTTTCTAGTAGGAAAAATTATGGAAAAAGAACTCAATATATTTCTGAATTTCTAGGCTTTCCAATAAATTTAGAATACTCTTGCAGGATACATGATATCAAGATTAGTTTAATAAGATTATCAAAAGGAGAGACACTCACAAACAACAGTTCCAAGTTTGAATCAGCTAAGGATCTCCATTGTAATTGAATATTTTTATGTATTTTATTTTTCCTATTGTTTAGCATCTTGTACTTTTCTATTATATTGACTGATCGTTGAATAAATGGTTTTCTTTTTGCAGAGGAGACAATAAGGAAGTCATTTGCTATCATTTTATTTTCCTTTTAAAAAAACCCAACCAGAACAGTTTAATTAAATATAAAACAGTGATAACTGACTTCCCACAACCCTATATAATCCATTAGCGATATGAGTATGAGTATATGAGTAAGGCACACTTTTCTCCTGGGATATGTAAAATGAAGAGTGATTAAAAGTTGAAAGATAGACTTTCCTTCAGAGCGAGTAAATGCTGTCTTTGCCTAACAAAAAAAAAAATGCAAGTCTTGCTTGGAACTTTGACAAATGACTTTCTTTATGACACTTTGTCTTTCAGAGTGAGAGAGCAGAGATTAGAATCTTTTATTAAACAGCCCATGGATAATTTCTTTTATTATATCCATTAGTGATGCTGGATTAGTAACCAGAATGGCTATGAAAGATAATTTTTTTGTTAAAGAACCTACTGATAACACGAACCTGGTGGTAGTTTGTCCCTTTGGTCAAAAAATGTTTTTGAGAAAACATTAACTATCTGAAATATTATGCAGAAATGCATTTAGCCCTTGTCAAGATGTTAATAAAATTACTTTTATTTTCTATCTGGACAAAAAAAAGTAATGTTACATGCTAAAAAAGAACATTGTTTAGTTTGTTAATATGTTTTTATTTCAGAAAAGTGAGAATATTAATTATACATGAAAGTAATAAGGTGCAAATGTACCTAGTAATACAACCACTGAGATAGCAGTATTGAAGTTTGATTTTATACTTTTTCAGTGATAATTGCTCTGAAAAACAGATTGTCTGACCTTCAGAAACTCCAAAAGATAAATAAGTCAATATTTTAGACATAAAGTTGGAATATGTTTATAATTGCAACTTTCTTATTTTCTCTTTTATGCTTTATTTTTTAAAGTCTCAAATAAGCATTTAATAAGAAAAAATACTTCTTCAGCTTTCTTCATTTGCCATATTTGCTGAAGAAATTAAGATTGACAAGGAACAAAATTAATATATCAGTGACTCCCTTTGTAGATTCAGCTTAATACAGGTAGTCCTCAACTTACCACAGTTTGTTTAGTGACCATTTGAAGTTACAATTGCATTGAAAAAAGTGACCTATGACAATTTTACACATTATGTCCATTGCAGATCCCTGTGATCACTTGATCACAATTTGGACATTTAGCAACTGGCATGTATTTATGAGGTTGCAGTGTCCCAGGGCCATATGATCACCTTTTGTGACCTTCTGACAAGCAAAGTGAATGGGGAAGCCAGTCACAACCTTATTACCAACTTAACAAGTGCAATGATTCACCTAAAAATCATGGCAAGAAAGGTCTTAAATTGGGGCAAAATTAACTTAACAAATGTCTCATTTAGCAACAATTTTTTGGCTCAATTGTGGTTGTAAATTGAAGACTATCTCTACTACTAACACATTCCAATAGGAAACTGCTGGTTACAAGCAACCAAACCCACACTTGTTTTTATTTCAGTAACTTACTGTGAGGGTCAATTTGATGCAGTAGTTATATAGTACCAGATTGGAAAACCAGTAGATCATGCCTTTTAGTTCCACTGTAGGCATGAAACCAGCATGGTGACTTTGGGCCAGTGACACTCTCTCACATGGAGGCATATGGAAATGGGAAAGTAAGTCATGGTAGAGGAAGAGATATTGGAAATAGCCATAGTGCAGTCATTTGATAGAGCTGACATTTTGTGATACCACCATTTGACACCTGCTGCATCTGGTCATCTGCAAGATAGGAGATGAAAAGAGACAAGACTGGAAGTACCTCAGCGAGACAGACAGAAAAAAACGTGGGCTCTGAAGAGCCTCACGTAAATTCTGCCTGACAAACTGATGCTGATTGATCTTCGGATCAGAACTTTCCTGCAGGGAAAGTGAAGAAAGAACTGTGTGTCATTAGACCCAGAGGAATATAACAGGTTCCTCATAGGTCGGAGATTAGCTCTCTGAATTGGCATCGGGGAGGTAGCATGGCTGCTATCAAGTTGTCAGCTTCTGGACTAAGCATTCTGAGCAGGAGCAGTGTAGGAATGGAATGTGAAACCTGGTAAGAAGATCTAATTAACCAACTGACATAAATCAGAATCTGGAGAAGGCAAAGAACCTTGTGAGTAGAAATAAATAATATTGATGGATAGATTGGGATTTTTGACGGAAAGAAAAGAAAGAAGGGGAAAAATTTGTGGTTTGAATCATTAAGCCCAAAGAGAACTGCTTGTTTTAAACAACTTGGAGACAGAAATGAGGAAATAGAGAATTGACTAACCATTGGAATACAAACTTTGAATTTAGATTTGAAAAGATTTTGTCTTTAAAAGAGATTAATTGACAATTGGGAATTCTACAAAGGGAAAGAAGAAGGAGGGGAGAAACAAAACTTAAAAACATACCAAGGAGACTTGCTTTGTTCGAGTTTGTTCTAATTTACATACCTTAAGCAACTCTAATCAATGAGAGGTAGAAAGTAACAAGGAAAAAAAATTAAGAAAAAGCATTATTTTCTTCACTCATATCCTATTTTGTCTGGATTTAAAACTTGGTTTAAAAATATCAAGCTGTATTGCTGGGAATCATTGAGTTGAAAGAACACAGAGCCATTTGCCGGAGGGAAGAACAAAGAACAAAGAAAGCAAAGTAATTAAGATTGTTCCCCCTTCTCTTCCTCTCTATTTTAGTTGAGTCAGAATATAAATTTGGATCAGAATAGCAAAATAAGAAGAAACCTTGGAAAACTTGGAACTTAAATTATAATTAACTGTATAACTAATTGTAATCTTGGAACTGGACATTATGGAAAGGTGGGAATTTGAAGAATTATGTGAAATTATAAAACAAATTGCATAAATCATTAAAATTAAGTTTAAATAGAATTTTGAAGTTAGAATCTGAGGAGAGGCAGGAAATGAGGGAAGAAGAGGGGGGGTGATGAAATGATAGAAATGGTGGAAAATAAAAAGCAGACAAAAGATTTCACTGGGTTTGACAGTGGCATAGGGAAAACTGAAAAGGGGAGATATGTCCCAACAAAGAAAAGGACAGGAATAGAGAATTGGGACAAAAGACTTACTAGGAAAAAATCAGATATTTAGAAACTGTTATTTGGAGAATATAAAGTTGAGGTACGTGATTTACTCTTTTACATGACAACTAAATTGAATTGCTAACTGATTGAATATGATAATGGAAAGATAATTAAATATAGGTTAAATACATAAAATATGGATACTCTAGAATTCTTAAGAAGATGAACAAAGTGACGTGTGTATTGCTTGTTATTTTACATGGCAGACGAAGGGAATTGTAATGAACATTGAACAGCAAGGATTGTGATTTAAAGAGAATTAAATATAAGCTAACTTAAGATATGGAAAAATGGAAGGGGAACATGAAACATACTTATAATGGAAAATTATTGAGATTATAAAGACAGAACTAAAAAGTTTGGGGCATGTAATGATGTATAACCATACAATATTATGATGAGAATAGTTGGGAATTGTAAACAGGTCCACATTCCAGTCAAAAATAAGTTGGGGTGGGGGTGGTTTAAAAATATAATTGCTATATATGTATACTTTTTTTCTTTCAAAAAAAGGAGGAGGATATATGTTAAAATTAAATATGTTTATTGAAATGTTTATTATAATTATAATGAAATTATAAATACCATCAACATAAAATAGAACATTCAGAGGCTGAAATACACCAAGTAAATGAGATGAAGAGTGTGGAACAGAGGAGAGAGGCAACTGAAGAAGAGAGGGTTAGGAGAGAGGGGGGGAAGAGGAGGAGAGAGGAAGGGAAAGTAGAGAAGAGAAGGAGATAGAAGGAAGAAAGACAGAGGTAGGGAGGAGGAGGAGTGAGGGAGAAGAAAGTAATGGATAAGGGTACAAATATGGTGTATGGAGAGCAGAAGAGCCAATAATCGTTCTTGGGGGTTGATGCTAAGACGAATTGATGTTAATATTTAATAATATAAAATAATATTGGTTATGTAACAGTATACATGTGGTTATTTGTTATGAAAATGAAAAAATAAAAAAAACTTTTTATAAAAAAAAGAAAGGAGATGAAAAGATGGATTCTTGCTGTAGATAATCTCAGAGGAAATCTGGTTCACTTCCCCTTTAAGAACTCTAGAAGAAGCAGACTAGGACTTTTCCTAAAACAGGATGTTACATCAACTCGATCACTTGAACACTTCAACTGATGCCAAATATATGTGTGCTTACAGGCCAAATGCTATATTGTAATGTGTTACATGTAATTCACGGTATTGGTTTTTACTTAAAAAATTCTAATGGGGTTGGGATCTGGGAAAGTGTGAGAGTACATATCCCAAGTAAAATCAGCATGCCCAACAAATATAAATCAAAAGTGCTGCTGCAAATCCCCTCCCCCACCTGGCCATTTTGTCAGAGGGGCTTAGAAATAGGCACTATTTGTAGAGAACAGTCCTTCCTATTATGGCTGTCATAGCTTTTTGGAATACATCAAGACCTATCTGTACAGAAGGCTTTTAATGATTTCTTTTATTGAGTGAACTATCCATGCCATGAATATTGTATTATGAAATATGAATATTGTATTATGATGCATTACTCTATCATCATTCAATATTTGTCTATAGTATTTTATCACATTTTGACTAAAGCATGTACCTCTTAAGGCTCAGAGAAAATGAAGAAATATAATGCACTTATAAATAAATAAATTTGAAGTTCACAGGATTCCTAATTCTGCTTTAAAAAGTATAGTGTGTATGTGCAAAATATCAATTTACAGTAAGAACATGTTTCTTTCATCCTCAATCAGATGGTCAAAACTTAAAAATAAGTAGAACTTATCATTCAATTTATCTTGAAATGATCCATTATGCTTTTCTATGAATTGAGAGAAAAGTTCAGTAGAATGTTTCCAGTTATGGAAATCATTCCATCAGCAACTTGAAGATTTCTGACCCTCTGGAGCAACAGTTTTCAATGTATAGAAAGTTTCAAAGAGAAGAATAGGAGGCAATCTGTTGACTAAAATATGTGGGTATCAAAGGCAAATTATGTATGTACTTCATATAGACCTTAAAATCTATTAACTTTTAGCTACCTTTCCTACTCATATTAAATAGCTGTCTCTTATTTTTAGACATTTATCTGTAAATTTCAGTCACGTTTTTTCCAGTTAATTATATTTCTTTTACATCATAACTATAATTTATCAATGATTGCTTCTGGATTAGGCTCAGATGAATGAATTGTTTTAAGTTAATGTATTCTATATTTCCAAGATCTGAAAAGCCAATTGATGAGGACATTTATTGAATTGAAAAGTTAGTAGAAGTGCACTTCTATCACTACTTGTGTGGAGTTAAAAAGGAGGAAGTAGTACTACGCTTGATAGTGTACCTTTTGATGCTAATTTCATGTCAAACTGGAAATAAAATTGTTAATTTCAGTTACATTATTTAGCAATTCTATTTATTGTTGTCATGTAGTTTTGATAATTTTTGTATTTGTTTTGTTTTTTTAGCCGAGCAATCAAGACAAACCAAGATCTTCTTCCTGAAACACCTTGGACGCAGTTATTCTATAATGACTTTTGGGGCACTCTTCTGACCCACAGCGGGAGTCATAAATCCTACAGACCTCTCTGCACGCTCTCTTTTCGCATTAACTATGCTGTTGGAGGAATGGATCCTTGGAGTTACCATCTTGTAAATGTCCTTCTACATGCAGCAGTCACAGGTCTTTTCACTAATTTTTCTCGAGTGCTGTTTGGTGATGGACACTGGACCTTATTAGCTGGTTTGCTGTTTGCTTCTCATCCCATTCACACTGAAGCAGTGGCAGGGATTGTGGGAAGAGCTGATATTGGAGCTTGCCTTTTCTTTCTGCTCTCCCTAGTCTGTTACATTAAACACTGCTGTACAAGAAACTACTCAGAAGGAACCTGGGGCTGGATCTTGGGTGCCGGTCTGTGTGCCACTTGCAGCATGTTATGGAAGGAGCAAGGAATTACCGTGCTGGCAGTGTCAGCGGTTTATGATGTATTTGTATTTCATAGGCTAAAAATGCACCAAATTGTTCCTGCGGTATATAAGGTGAGTGGGATTGTGTTTTGCAGTTTTAGATTATAACAGCACACAAATACACAGATTTTATCAAAAACAGAAATGAATTATGTAATGATTCAATCTCCTTGGTTTTTTTCCCCCAACAACAGCAAGTACTGTACTTTTCACTCTGAAAGGATTCAGTTACTTTCACTATAAACAAAGAACATTGTCTCATTAATAACCATGTTATTAATTTGTAATTTGCCTTGGGCAAATGTTATTGTTGCTTCTACTAAGAATTTTGTGTGTTTGGAAAGGGGGGATATTCTCATTCCCCCCCCCCCTCTCTCTCTCCATCTACCCATCCTTCAGGTTTATATTCATCAAAATCATAATTGACTTATGGCAGCTTAGAATAATATATAATACAAGAAAGTTTGTATTTGGTAATACAGATAGGTATGACTTTAGTAAATAACGTGATTGTACAAAGCATTTGAAGCCACTGCTTTGCCAAGCGAGCATGGGACTTTGATTTGGAAATAGCTGTCTTTGAATCCTTAAAATAAATAAGACACTTTGCAAGACTTTTGTGACTGATTTGATAGCTGTCCCTGACTGTATTTGCATGTGATGTAGCCAAGTGAGCTTTACAAAAAAAGTGACTGTTGTAATGATTAAAAAAACACTTTGTATACATTGCTACAGTTTGTGAGGCACCTCTTTTGATTGTCTTCCACAGCCCTAGCAAACCCTGATCTTTATGCAATTTATAGCCCTGGACTTTCATTTTAATTTGCCTTTTTTATCACCATCCACCCTGAAGGGTTATTTTGAGGTTGTGGGTTGATGAGCTACTAATTTAGTCCAAACTAAATCAAGCTCTTTTCCCCAAGAAATTAAATCAAATTGCAAAATAAACCTAATAGTTTGTCCAGATTGCTATTTTTTTAAAAATGTGAACGTATTGTTGTGTATACATAGATTGATTTGTAGAATGCTTTCTCTGTAAAGAGTCATTTTATATAACTATTTTCCAAGGCATGCAGAGCTATCCCAATAATGTGAAACACAATTTCATCAAGTGAATAGATTATAAAGAGAGTTGTAATTATAGAAGCCATGCATATTCAGATGCCTAATTCTGCCATTGCATTTCCCAGCCTGAGAACGGGGGTGTTAATCAACTTTGCAGATTGCAGTATTGTGTCCAATTAGTACTACAGAGCTTATTTATGTCTCCCTGCATTATGTTTGCCTCCATATTGCCCTGGCTTTTTGCATATGAGGCAAAGGGTATGACAATATTTTGATTTAAAATGCATTGGAATTACTTCTTCATTGGCTGTATTATTAACAGCACTGTTAAATGCTTAGCTTTTACATTTTCTGAGTACCAGCCACTGTTTTAGGAATCGGGTCATTCCAATGCACAATATATAGACAAAATGACAGCTAAATACCTTCCAATGTTTTAAAGCAGTAGTTTTCAATCTGTGACCCATGGATCCCTGAGGGTGCATGCAAAGTCAGAGGAAGTCCACAAAGGCTTGAAGAAACATTATGATTTAAATCTTGAGTCCTGGGGTCCATGACCATGGTCCATGATCATAAAATGTATTTAAAGGGGGTCTCTGGTAAAGAAAAGATTGAGAATTGCTGCTTTAAAGAATGGCCATTTTTTAAAATAATGAATGAAGGTTTTATTTAAAGTATATAAGCTTTTTCTAAAGAATCATACAAGATCATCTAATTAAACCCTCTAAAGTATGAAAACCAATTTTTCATAAGGGCTGTCTATCTGTTCCAGAGGTGGAGAACCCACAGATAGTCTCTTCCACAGTTGTATAGATCTATCAAGAAGATTTTAAAAAAAGAATTATATTTAACTGAAATTTAGGGAATAACTTATATTATCTATTTCTGCTTCCAGCTTCTCTGGAAAGAATTTTTGATCATATTCCCTGTGGTTTCCCTTTATATATCTGAGCATGGCTGTTCCAAACTAAACAATGTAAACTCTTTTAATCTATTATTTAAACTATTATCTTATAGGGAATATCCTGAAGTCTCTGAATCGTGTTTATTGTCATTTTCTGAACAGTCTTCAAGCTGTCAATATCTTTCTGTAAATGAGATGCCTAGAATCATATGCAGTACTCAAAAGTGTGTCACCAATGCCAGGTAGTGAAGACTGATAACTTCATGCTTCTTTCATACACTGTTTCTAATGCAGCTCAGTATGGTGTTGGTCTTCCATGTTCAAATTGTTATCAAAGACTAAATCCTTTTCTGTGTTTTCAAATCATGATTTCCCCATTGTGTACACATGTGTCCTACATTTCTTTCCTTCTTAAATGTAATACTTCATGTATCTTGCTAGTAAAAGACATCCTGTTCTTTTCAGCCCAGTCTACCAATTTCTCTAGATCAGTCTAAAATCTGCTGTCATACTGCATCTCTCAACTTTCTGTTAACTTAAATTTGATAAGTTGCTCATCCCTACCATCATCCAAGTCATTAATAAAATTGTTGAAAAATACTGGCCCCAGAGCCGAAGCTAAAACCCAAACCTTCTGGAACCCCCACTAAATTACAGTTTTCTAATTCTATATTAGAGAATTAATTCTGACTCTTTGTACTTAGTTGTCTGATACATTTTGCTATAGTGTCACCCAAACCACTCTTTAACAAATTAGTTGTAAGTTGGAGACTACCTATATTATATTGAATATATTACTATTACAGATGAAAATATAAATGATTTGGAGCTCTAATAATAAAAGTCAAGTAGAATGAAAACAGGAAACAAGATTAAATGCAAAGTAGACCACAGTCATCATAATAGGTCCATCAGCAAACCTTAGAACTGACAGAGTTGTAAGGAAGGAATATATTTAAATGGTAGATAGCTTCGTTTTGATCAACCATAAGAAGGAACCAGCAATCAATGTTCAACAGACTAGCACTTAGTAGGGTACCAAAGAAGACTTTGGAAATGTATTTCTGTGGAATTCATCAGGTAATGATTTCATCTCTGAAACTCAGGAGACCTGATTGTTGGTGCTTTTAAATTAGGTTTGAAGAGGATTCCTAGAAATATCATGGAGAGCTGAGATAACAAACAACTAGATCATAGAACAAGTCAATCTAGAATTCTTCCTCAAGGCACAAACAGTAAGGCTTTTTGGACACCTCATGGGAATACCTAGTTCTGTTGGGAGAGCTCTATGCTTGGAGAAATTGTAAGAAACAGAAAAAGAGGACAAGCAATAGCAAGGCAGATAATTCAATTACAGACTTGATTGTACATTTAATCATTGCCAAATATCTAATTATCTGTAGCATTCAATGTATTGCAATATGGTAATAGACAGCCTTATATGTCACTTAGGGTTTTATAGTATGGATATTTTTATTAAAAATTAAGGAAAGTTACTTTTATTTTAGGGAAACTATAAGAGAGCTAATGCTTCAAGAAAGTATTGTATTAAAGTCATATGAACCAAAATAATATTTGTACTGCATGGAGTTCTCTTTTTTGCTGCTTGATCAAAAATGCATATTCTTTCAAGATCGGAGAGTTAAGCTAAATTGAGAATTTGAAATCCACATTAATTGCAGTACCTTATTGGAAAAAAAACCTTCAATCTTTTATGTCCTCTCTAAGGTTATCTGTGTAAACTATTTTTCAAAACAGGAGCATTATAATAAGAATGAAGACATCCTTGTGTATAAAAGCCCTTCACTGAATAAGAATTACGTTTCAGTAAATTATCTTTTTAAACAATAGTGCCAGGAATATTTGGACTTTATTTGGACTCACAAGTGTTACAATACACTTGTGAGCTTGTAAGGATCCTTTTACAGCACTTAGGACAATATTGTCTATTTATAATTTGAAAACAATTGGTCCCAAGCAAAAAAGGGGGAGAAAAATCCTAACAACCTGGTATGTAGTAAATAATTGTTAGATTTAGAATGTTGTCTGACCCCTTGCCAGTTCTTTTATTTCCACATAAGTGTTCTGAGACAAATGTGCCTTTAAAAGTGCACTAAACTGTTAAACATGGCCTTTGTGTATGCTGTGGATTTTTATACTTTGAAGAGCAGAATAAAAGGTTAGAAGCACAACTGATTATTCGCTTGTAGAATAGATGCATTCAAGTTTGTTCAACCGAGATTTAATTTCTCTAGCATTTATATCTCATTATAAACGTGTGAAAGTCTGAACAAATATTTGTGTTTGTTTCTGTCCTGCAGTTTCCTGTGTCCTAGAAAACAACAGGTGTGCTATTAAAACAACAACAAAAACATGCTAACTGCAATTTCTAGTAAACAAGCCCAATAGCTGGAAAAGATAATTTTGAGATTACTCATCTTTTAAATGCCTTATTGCACTATAATTTGAATAGCATCATTAAGCCAAAACTTATTAAAAAAAATAGCAACAAGAGAAGCAAAGGCGAATAATAAAATTTCAGGCAATGGTTTTGTGATAGTTTAACGATTTTCAATGAATAAATAAGGAACTCCAAAATCATTTGCTTCCTCTGTCTGCTTTGTCTTCTATTACTGCATTATTTAAAAAGTCTAGCAGACTTAAAGATCTTCCACACACCCTTATAATCTTATCTCGAGATATAGTGAACCTCTGAAGCAGATTTTAAAGTTGTGCTTTTCCTTTCCTTTGGAATACGCACACACACACACACGCACGAACGCACGCACACATACATACATAAAAATAAAAGGAAATGTCATAAGTGTAAACTTTAAGTGAATTGATATTCTTGTTATCTGGTATTTGATCTTTTTTTTAAAGTCATTGCTTTATTTTTGGATCATCTTTTTGTCTTTGCTTTTAATGATCATATTTTGATCTATATTTTATTGCAATTATATGTAAGCAAGTCATCTCTTGGTGAAAAGAGTAGTACAATGAAGAAAGAATAAAGGGTTTAAAAAACTAAAATGAACAAAATTTCTTATGACTTATAAATCTGTGCCTCATTATTTTAAAAACATTTCAGTATATACTCTCTGATGTAACTCTAATGAAATCATTAAATGGAAATCATTTAAAAAGTTCCAGCTTTAAAATAGTCAGTACAGCACAGGGTTTACTGCTGTAAGAGGCCCAAAACTTAAGTAATAGGAAAAAATGTGAACACATTGAAAATCTTCCAGAATTTTTTTTATTATTATTTTCATTTCTCTTTGAAGCTAAAGGTGAGATTATAGGTTTTTCTCAGGAATTTGTACAGATGGTTCTCGCCTATTGCTGAATTCAAGAATAGGATATCTTTTACTCAGGGACATTTAGACTTCAGGGGATTGTTAGATGTTTTTCTTTTCTCAGAAAGCTTTTTCTTAACATGTTAGATACTGAAATAAAATGTTTTAGGAAAAAAATGTTATGTTAGGATACTTCAGGAGCACAAAAAACAAATTTTAATATTGAGACATTTAAAGCAGTGGGGGTTTCCTACCGGTTCAGACCGGTTCAGCTGAACCGATAGTGGCTTGGCGGCATGGGTTGCTGGAACCAGCAGCCATCCAGGCCTGCGTTGCTTCTGAACCGGTTCTTCGGGCAGCGCTGTAGCCACCGCCATCTTGTTTTTCGCTTCTGCGCATGCGCAGAACAATTTTTATTGCACTGCGCATGCACACACAGTGTGCCCATGAGAAAACCTGCAGTAGTGCCTGCCTGAACCCACCCCTGATTTAAAGATATAATTTAAAATATTTATTTGTGCCATAGACATTTGTTTGTGCTTCAATACAGCAGTACTGATTACTACAATGCTATATTAAAACTATGATTCCTAGTTTCAGAAAAAAAAATTAAGTTACTTTATCCAATGTTAAATATGAAAATGTCCTTTTTTGTTTTGTATGCTAGGAAATAAATACTATATGAAGAATGTAAAATTGCAACATCGTACTGGAGAAGACTGGTAAAATGGGAAAAAGCTGATGATAGAATATGCATGTAGAAACATATTATTTATATAATGGTCTGTCTTACCATGTACTGTTTGTTCACTAAACTACTTTTATTAAGATGGAAACATGATGAGTGTATCTACATCAGTGCTTCTGCAAAAATACTAGACAGCCACAAGACAGCATGAACGTTTTTACTGTGAGAAAGTACTGTATGTTACAAGACCAATACAGCTAATGCGAAGCAGTACCTCCTAATGTACATTCCCTCCCAAAAATTTTCATGTGAAGAATTGCCATGAGCCGTGAACACTGTGGTTAGAATGCAGTATTACAAGTTAACACACTGCTCACTGTCAGGAATTCGATTCTGATTGGCTCAAGGTTGATTCAGCTTTCCATCTTTCCGAGGCTGATAAAACGAGGACATGAGGATTGTTGGGGGACAATATGCTGATTCGGTAAACTGCTTAGAGAAAGAGAAGGTTGTAAAGCACTGTGAATCTATATATAAGACTAATTGCTATTGCTACCAAATGGGCTGATTCATATATGAAAAGATATTCCTATAAGTACTTTGGTGAAAAGCTGTGTACACTTTATGGATCAAAAATGCTACTTTGAAATTCAGCCTATATCTAGTAGTAGCCAATGTAGTGCCTGAAGTATTAATATACTCATGATGGTCACACCCTCCTCACAGGTGATATTCAGCAGGTTCTGACCAGTTCTGGAGAACCAGTAGTGGAAAATTTGAGCAGTTTGGAGAACTGGTAAATATCACCTCTGACTGGCCCCTCCTCATCTATTCTCTGCCTCCCGAGTCCCAGCTGATTGGGAGGAAATGGAGATTTTACAGTATCTTTCCCCTGCCATGCCCACCAAGCCACGCTCACAGAACCAGTAGTAAAAAAAAATTGAATCCCACCACTGACCCACTCATAAATGGACCATTGCAGTTTTCAGGTGTAAAAGCATTTCCATATTAAGTGCATTACAGCAATGAAATTGATAACATGAGGTGTGCACCAGCAGAAGGTATTAAAAAAACCCACATTTCATTTGGAAAGAGCTGTGGAGATTCTTAAGATGTAGGCTGTTCCCCAAGGGAAGTGCTTGCCTCCTGCCTGCCTCCTGGATCCAGAGACCCAACCCTCAGTGATATTGTTGTTTATTATGCTGGGTTTGGAATCATCCACAAAATAGGGAAGGCAGTGTGTCCAAATTTTTGCAGACAATTCAGAAGGATGTAATATGGTTTCAGAAACTACTCATTTCTTTATTACCTACCAGCAAGATCAATCCCATTCCATGCCCATGACTTAATCTTGACTGAAAGGAATCCAAATCATCCATTTCTCATATAGCTCTTAGCAACTGAATTCTGACCACAATCTCAACAGATTTCCTTTAAAGGAAATATTGGAGATTGGACTATAGGCCAATTCTAGGAAGCGCCTCTTTAGGAAGGGACAGATTATATCATCTCTCAAGCCTGGAGACATCTTCCTTTATTATTAAGAGGCATTGACAATCTCTTGGATACAGTCAATAATGCCCTCCTCTGTTTCCTGAAGAAGCCAGGAGATGCAGGGTTCCAGAGCACAAGTGACAAAAGGGATGCTGGAGATATTAATATGTTTCTCAGATAGTTGCATATAAATCGCTTTTGATTGAATCAGTGAGCATTACGGGGGTATGGGAACGGTAATCAGTAGTAATCAATGTAAATTTAAATGCACTGCATTGTTATTTGATTAAATTTGTGCTTGGACCATTTTATGCTCACAATATATGAAAAGTCATCATTATATATTATCTATGCTGCTAAGTATTCAAACAATTTCTTCAGTGAAATACATTGTTATTTTGATTATTGCTTTTTATTTTATTGTATTACAGAGTAAACCAGTTCACTGCCCACACAATACAAATGCAGCATTAAAATGTGCTGGAAAAAATACTTTTAACGTACTGAAAATAGTTAAAATTAGCTTTAAAAGCCCTTATTGTATAAAGTGTCACTATGAATAGATCTAAAATGTATCATAATTTCCTTTCATTTTTATTCTTTTCCACAATAAAAGTCACCAACACTTAGTGACTCCATGCTGGTATAAAGTAAACTACCATGAATTGTAAACAAACAAACAAAAAAAAGGTGAGTGTTTTCATCTTTGAGTCTCCTAACATTTCCTCCTCTGCCGCAACTGAGAGCCGAAAACCAGAAAGTAGCATTTCCAGTTTTATTAAGTCTGTATATTATTATGACAAGAGTAAAATATGTGCTGCTAGTTATACTTAAAACAAGCCATAAGCTATGTTCTGAAATCTGTTTATTTAAATTAATCATAGTACAAACCTTTTATCTAGGTTTAGACAAAATATCAAAGAGCAGTACAGTAAGTTGAAAGTGGAAATGAAAAATTTTATTCTCTTCAAGGTTCCACAGGAGACAGAAGAAGGTGGAGGTGGAGGAAAGGAAAACTGAGGCTTGTAAATGACAAGGCATAGTTTTCCTGACTATAACCTTTGGATGTGTTACAATGTTATATTGCATTTTTTTCTACTTAGTTTTGCTTTCTGTTGGTCCATCCACAAGGTCATTATTTTGAATAGCAGTCTTACATAATTTTAATGATTCCCCCCCCCCTAAAGTAGGGGTATCAAACTCACGTTGTCACGTGACGTATTAGGACTTTTTCCCCCTTTGCTAAACCAGGCATGGGTGTGGCCATGTGACTCATCCAGTCTGCGGGCTGGGAGTTTGACAGCCCTGCCCTAAAGGATAAGAATTCAAATAATTAGTGTTAAAATGAACTTTTACTGTTTCTTTCAGTTTCAGCCTTTGCAAAATTCTATGGTTCAATCCACCTATATGCATTTGAAAATGACAAATAGAAAAAGCATTAAAAAGTTAGTCTTTGCATTCACTTTTATGTCTTTTACAATCGGGACATCATAGAGTTTCAGGGGGCCATTTAGGCAATACCTATTCCAATATTATGCATCATGCAGAAACAAAATTAAAGCCTTGGGTCTTACTTAAAAACAACATGAAATTATTGGGCATTAATATTTCAATATTATTAATTTCAGGTCCCATCTATTAGAGAGGGTTAGTCTATGGGTCCAAGGTGTTGAACCTTCTTTATAGTTGTGCCTGCATGTGGAAAAAGCCTTCCCCAAGAGATCTGGTGGACCCCAATCCTGTTGGCTTTTCATAAAGCATTAAAAATCCGGATGTTCTCAGTTTTTTTTTTTATTCCAGCCATATTATGATTTCTTTGTGTATTGTTTGCATCACTTTTTTTCGGTTTTAATTTTCTGTAAGCTGCCTATAGTCACTATTTTTACAATATTTTTTGCTTTCTGTTGGTCCATCCACAAGGTCATTATTTTGAATAGCAGTCTTACATAATTTTAATGATTTTCCCCCCTAAAGCAGGGGTATAGGGAACCCCTATATATATGGAACGGTATAGGGTTTCCTGCCTAGGCAGGGGGTTGGACTAGAAGACCTCCAAGGTCCCTTCCAACTCTACTATTGTATTGTATTGTATATAGACACTAAGAGAGGTGGCTATATCAATTGTATAAATAAATAAAAACTTACACATGACTTTGCATATTTTAATGATCAAATCCAGCAATAACAGGCACACAAACTTAACATATACCAGTCCTTCCTATTTGACTTTGACATATTCAAATATGACTTTCTGTTGGAAAACTTGGATGAAATTGACCGGTTTCTTCTAAATTCTTTAATGATTCGGAAGTAACCTGTCATGTTTATTTTTTGTTGATGTCCATTTGGTTTGTCAGAACATTTTGTATCAGAAATTTCTAGCAGTGCAGAGAAAAAGAAGATTCACAGCAGGGCAGCAGGGCAGATGGTTCCTCTGCGTTCTGTTGAGTTTATTTGTGCTTCCTTGATGAGTTCCTAATCCCTACTCCTGTTCCTGATTTAGCCTATTTACTTCTATCAAACTGCTACATTATTTTTCTTTGTCATTCCCAGCCTTTTCTCCAGTGAACACATTAATATCCTGTTGAGTTGTGTATCAAATACATAGGTTTATAGATCCAAACATGATTTTTATTAAGGATTAAGACATCTAGAGAGAAATGTTGCCTTCCTTTTTCAGAAATGCTTTTTAAATTATAAAGAATCATGTATCTTAAAATCTAGTTAATTTATTATAGTTTATAGTGAACGTTCGTTTCTTAACGGTTCAAAAAAGGTAGACAGTATGAATTAATGTTTAGCTATCTTCATAGAATCATGGCATAGTAATTTTTGAAAGTATTTAAACTGGTTAAATAAAATGTGAATTGTATAACATTTCTTAACAATTTTCCTACATTTTCAGTGCCTCAGTACCTTTTAGGCTTCATTTTCTTTATTGCTTGGTTTATATCTTAATTTCAAGCTTTGGAGATATGGTTGTCCATGAATAAAACAGTGTCACATCAATACCAATTTTAACTATACATTTAGTTATGTTAGATCTATTAACATAATTAGGGCCACTATTTTATCTTTCTTGCTATAGATAATAGTATCCAAACATTCCCCTAAACTTGTGGCATATTGGTTTCTTAGTAATAAGCACCTAGAATATAATTGAGTGTTGTGAACTATCTTCCAGCTATGTGCTCACTTGAGTCTAAAAACAATGTCTTTTTCCATTATCTTAGATATATGTTCTACTTGGGAATTCTGCTGAACACCAGAATGAAACCTAATAAATTTGTAAAATATACAAAAATATTTTACAACAATATGTAACTAGATGTCGCATAGATAAATATAAATATATATCTAGCAACAGTTTAGCTTTTCTTGATTCACTATTCTCCCAAGACTGGCCTTTAGAAATTGAAGCATTTGATAAAGCACCACCCATATATTTTCTGAAGGCTCATAAAAGTTGAAAAGCGTTTCAGGCAACAATTGACATCTTGATGAAAATACTTCAACGGGCACAACGGTTAAATGAGACAGAATTCTCATTAGATGCATACCTTTAGGAACTAGTACCATTACTGAAGTCTACTGTGTAAATTGTCTAATCCCATGAGTTTACTTATTAGCAAAGAGGGATGCATGTAAGATGTTGTAAGAGTGACAGCATTGTCAGTATAATTTAGCACATACTGTTGAGCTTCAGTAATTGTAAAAGACCATGTAGGGTCAGATGATAGCTTTAGATCATTAAAGTGAGTTGCTGTTATACTAGCTGTCCCTTAACCATGTACAGCATGCAATTATTGCCAAAAGCTGAAGTGGAGGCAGATTTAGTATTTCTGAATTAATTAAAATATTTAACTGGTGAATTACCAGAATAAAACAATCTTAAACCCTCTTACATCCATATCCATAACAAGATGAGCTACAATAAGAGTGTTTTGTTTCCCTCCCTCCCAAAAAACAGTCTTTAAATTATCTAACTTGTTTTGAATTAGTAGTTCAAATAGATAAAATAACAACAACGTCCATGAGTTGCATTTTATTGTTTACAAGAAATCTAGTATATGATCCTTTGATCTGCATTAATAATGCCAATTTTATTTGTATTGTGATGTATGTTATAAATTATTAAGATATGGGCAGATGAGATCAGTTTATGTGGTGGAATAATTGTAATGATCACAATATCTATATTTAAGATTTGAAGAGGCACAGTATTTGAACTGGTGTTTCAAAGCTTTGTTTGTAAAATAATAAACCAAAAATGCGTATATATGCCTGTTACCAAATACTGGACTAGAATGAAGTCTGTGCCTGTGATGAATAGGAATATTATATTATTCCTAATAATTAATAATATTAATATGGATAATAATAGAAATTAGTTTCTATATCAAGCTTTTCTGGGTTTCCCAGGTAATTTAAATTTGCTCTTGTTGCTGTGGTCCTTTGAGTCTTGGATATTTTTACTTGTGCTTCAGGAACTGTTCAATTACCTTAACTATTTTTCCTCATCATTCAGCTGAAAGTTAGATTTTAGCATCTTCAGTAACATAAATCTACATAGTATCATGTCAGAACTGCAAGATTATGCTGTTATCTCTCTTCTATTCAGTTCGGATATGAATAACTAGTATTAATTTTTGTGCAATTCAGTTAACTGCATTTCTACTAATGCATTATATGTTAAGATAACTATGTTTATTTGAGTAGAACATGAAGCCACCTGTGCAGACTGAAATCTAATTATGCTGCAGCCTACATAACTTCTATTTGGAGAATCAAGCCTATAAAGAGGCTATTAATTAGCATTTACATTTTGTATTTTGTAATGTTTTTCTCCTGTTCTCAGCTGTATTTTTCTATCTCTGTTTCCTTTTTTGGAATTCCATGCTTATTGGAACATTTTATAGCTTCAAAAAAGCATCTTTGTATCTAGCTGTCCTGTGTTGAAAAATGATGAGATAATGGCAGATCTGACATGAACTATTTGTTAACTTCAAGAACGATAGATGAGAGGGAGGAAGAGCTAGGTTATCTAAACTGTATATGAAAGAAACAGAAAATAAGTTTAGGATACAAATTGAGTACAAAGAATATTTGTGTGCACTGTGAGAATATTTGTCTGCCTAATTTTTCTGCTACTGCACCTCCCTGAAGGCTTTCCTAAAGGATTCAGTAAGATCCAGTTTTGATGTTAAAAAGGGGGGCAATGCAGTTGAATGTAGACAACTCTTTTCAAAGCATTCCTAGCAGATACCATATTTTTCAGAGTATAAGATGCACCAGAGTATAAAACGCAGCAAGATTTTGAAGAGGAAATTAAAAAAAAAAGTTTTTGCACTCTGCAAACCTCCCCAAAATGGCCTGTTTTTCATGAAAATGACCCGTTCCCCCCCCCCAAAAAAAAAGGCATGAATAGCTTTTAGGGAGCTTGCAGAGTGCTCCTGGGGGGGGGGGGGCAAAAATGTGCAAAGAACGTCCCATTTTTTGCGAAAACGGCCTTGTTTTTCATTTCAAAAAGGCTATGGATAGCCTTTAGGAAGCTTATAGAGTGCTCCTGGGAGTGGGGTAGGGGTAAAATTGAGCAAAAAATGGGCCATTGTTTGCTCATTTCCGTCCTCCCAAGCCTCCAGGAGCTCTCTAAAAGCTTCCTAAAGGCTATGCCGGCCATTTTGGTGAAGGGGGCGGGGTTTCAGGAGACAAAAAAATGCTGTATTCAGTGTATAAGATGAACCCAGATTTTCAGCCTCTTTTTTGAGGGAAAAGGTGCGTCTTATACTCCAAAAATACGGTACCTTCTTATTACAAGCAGCAGAGTAGTTTTTCTGCATAAGAGCAGTTTTGTTGATATATTTTGATTATTCCTGCAGTCCATATATAATAATGTAAACTCTCTGAGAGATTCCCCCCCCCCAATCTCCTCATCTGTTGCAGTCTGTCTTCAATATACATACATACATACATACATACATACATACACACACACACACACACACACACACACACACACACACACACTTGAGTAGTGTCTAGTACATTATGAGTTGCCTGTGTGTTGATGCTGATTCAAAGGTATGCATGCACACATATATGTGCCTTCATTCCAAGCACATAATATATGTTTACATATCTCAAGGAATATTAAACATATATATTCACAAAGCAAAAATATGTATTCTGAGTTGGATTTTCCCTAACTTCCTTTCAGCACAAGATTGATCCTTTAAGAACAGCCACAGAAGCTGGGTTGGAAAAGGAAAGAACTAAGATTTAATCTCTTATTTTATCTCTTAGGAAACTATAAGAAGGACTTTTGTATCAGTAATCCATTTATTCCCATGGAATAGATAAATATATCTAGTCAGAAAACTGTATTAGAATATTGGTTTATTTTGTTAGTTACTGTTTCAGTTCTTTTATCTTTTGCTGTCCTGTTACATTCAATATAAACAGTAGTCTGACATTCTTCATATTGTAAGCTATACATAAAGATCTAATTTTTCATTTAGAATCATTCTGGAATTTGAATATTAAGTTGGAATTTTCTATCTCATCTTTTGATAAAGATTAGAAATTAGAATTCTTTATTGACCAAATGTGACTGGATCCACAAGTAATTTGTCTGTGGTGCATAAGCTCTCATGATCATAATAATCATAAAATGCATTCATCATAAATCATAAGATACAACACAGTCATAGAATACTAAATAAGCATTTAACATAGGATACTAAATAAAACAATTAATAAAAATCGTAAGATGCAAGCAATAAAGCTATAGTCATAAGAAGATCAGAAAATAGGTAACTGGAAAGATGAAAAGGTTAATTAATATAGCCCTACTAGGTAATTTGACAGTATTTTGGGAATTAGTTGTTTAGCAGAGTAATGGCATGGGGGAGAAACTGTCTTTGTCGCTAGCTATTTTGGCAAACCCGTGCCATCACAGCATAATCACATGACATATCACAAGTTTTTTTTCCTCCTTCACTAAACCGGGAGTGGACGTAGCCAATGTGTGATGCATTCAGCCCGCAGGTGTAAGTTTGACAGCCCTGCCCTATAGCATTGTCTTGAGGGAAGAAATTGAAACAGTTTATGTCCAGGATGTGGGGTCGGGGGTCGGTAGATACTATCACAGCCCTCTTTCTGGCTCATGCAGTGTACAGATCCTCAATGGAAGACAGTCTGGTAGCAATTGTTTTTTCTGCATTTCTAACTATCTATTGAAGTCTGTGTCTGTCTTGTTTGATTGCAGTGCCAAACCAGACAGTCATAGAGGTACAAATGACAGACTCAATAATTTCTTTGTAGAATTGTATAAGCACCTGTTTGTGCAGTCTGAACTTTCTGAGTTGGCACAGGAAACAACAAACATTCTTTGTTGTGCTTTTTTGATTATATTTTTGATTGTAGGTGTCCATTTTAAGTCTTTATTATAGAACCTAGAAACTTGAAGGTCTCTCCTGTTGATACTATGTTGTCTAGTATTGCAAGAGGTGATAGAATAAGAGGGCTTCTCCTAAAATCTACTATCTTTTCTACAGTTTAGAGAGTGTTTAGTTCAAGATTGCTTCACCCACACCACAAGGCTACAACTTCCATCTGTATGCAGATTCATCATTATCTTGAATGAGACCAATCACTGTTGTATTATCTGCAAATTTCAGTACTTTAACAGAGGTTTCTTTGAGATGCAGTCGTTGGTATATATAGAGAAGAAAAGTTGAGAAGTTGAGTCCACAGCCCTGGGGGACTCCTGTGCTAATTATACAGGTATCCAATATGATTTTGCCTAGCTTCACCTGCGTCTTCCTGTCTGTTAGAAAGCTATGACCCACTTACAAGTGTGATCAGGCTATTTGAATTAGTTTAGTTAGAAGAGTACCTGGAATGATGGTATTGAATGCCAAGCTGAAATCTACAAAAAGGACCCTTGCATAGGTCTTTGGAGATTGAAGATATTGTAGGATGTAGTGCAGAGCCATGTTAACAGCATCATCTGCTGATTTATTTGCTCCGTAGGCAAATTGCAAGGGGTCTAATAGCTGATCTGTGATGGTTTTCAGGTGGGCCAGCACTAACCTGTCAAAGGTTTTCAGAACTATGGATGTCAGAGCAACCAGTCTGTAGACATTCAGCTCCTTGAGGGAAGGTTTCTTCAGCACTGGGATGATAGCAGACCATTTGAAGCAAGAAGGAATGTAACACATCTCTAGTCTGCAGAGATATCTTTGTAAATGTTCCAATCTGTGCAATCAAGCCAAGCTTGTAGCTTTAACTTTTCCTCCTCAGTCCAAATCTTCACTGATTTAATTGTTCGTTTTATGATTTTAAGCCTATAAACAGGTACAAAGTGAATCATACAATGATCAGAGTGTCCCACAACTGCTCATGGTAAAAATTGATATGCATCTTTTAATGTTGTGTAGTAGTGGTATTATTTCTTCTAGTAAGACAGTTGACATGCTGAAAGTATCTTGGTAGCTCTTTGCGTAAGTTAGCACTGTTGAAACCTCCTAACACAATGAGGAGTGAATCTGGGTATTTCTCTTCAGCCACATAATCTGGTCAGCTAGAGCAGTGCTCCCCAACCTTTTTATCGCCGCGGACCGGTAAATGTTTGATAATTTTTCCGAGGCCTGCTTGTTTTGATTTAATAATTTTAATTTAATTGTATTTAAACATGCCTTCAAAATAAAATACAGCTACACCAAAAAATGAATATAAAGTGATTTATTTTATTTAACTCACTAGAATGCCAAATCAATGAGAACCCTGAGCTTGTTTCTTTGCAACGAGATGGTTCCATCTGGGGGTAATAGGAGACAATGACACCCGAAGTGTGTTGCTTATGTCCAGTTTATTCCGTTGTTTTGTTTTGGTTGCTGTCACTGCAGAAAACCCCGCTTCACACAAATAGGTTGTCGGAAATGGCAATAGGGATTTAAGTGCTGTGGTGGCAATCTCAGGGTATTCCGCCATGACTTTAATCCAGAACACCGGCAGAGTTGTTGTCTCGAACGTAGTTGCCAGCGTGCCCCTTTCAATACAGAGATGCCAGCATGCCCCTTTTAATACAGAGATGCCAGCGTGCCCCTTTCAACACAGAGATGGCAGCATGCCCCTTTCAATACAGAGATGCCCCAGCATTCCCCCTTTCAATACAGAGATCATCGCGCCATAGTGCTGAGTCTCCTCAATAGCAGAGAACCCCCGCCCCCCTGCCCCCCGTGCACTTATGCCTGAATCCGCACAAACACATTTGACCCAGGAGTTGTTGACCTAAATAAGTGCAATAGGCCTGGGAGAATGAGAGGGCATTCTAATAAAACCACTGCTGCTCCTCTTTCCGTTTGATAGTGCTGAGTCCCCCCCCCTCCGTGCACTTATCTTACGGCAGCTTCTCTTCAGTCCCCGCGTCTCCGACCTCGAGTCTTCAGTCCTCCCTTGGCGCCTCCTCCTCGGCCAATGGCGTGAGGTTTGCCTTTCGGCCAATGGCGTGAGGTTTGCCTTTCGGCCAATCAGGAAGCGGGAGGACCCGCTCCCTGATTGGCCAGGAGGAGCATCAGTGTAACAATAGCGAATTTTCATTCGCTATTGTCACACAATGGGCGGGCTTGGGAGGACGCAATGCTCTGCGCCTCGGCCGCCCGCCACAGTGAAATGATTTGAAGTTCCTCGGGCGGCCCGGTGCCGATTGATCCACGGACCGGCACCGGTCCGCGGCCCGGGGGTTGGGGAACCAGGAGCTAGAGTTTGTAATGCATTATGCAAGGTTGTGGAGGAATGTATGTTGCAAATAGAATACATGTGGAAAACTCTTGCAGAGCATAAAGTGGTTTGCAATTGATAATGTCTCTAAGTCCATATCACAGATTTTTTTTAGTGTAGTTACATTTTTATACTGTTGGTTACTGATATAAAAGAAGACTCCCCGCCCTTCTTTTCTGTTTCTGCAATTCTGTCTGCCCTCTCTATCACCAGTAGTATATAATGTACCAATGGAGTATTTGAATATTATTGTATGTTTTTTTCTTTTTAAAAATCAGCCTCCTGTTCTCCTATAATTTGAACAGTTCAGAATGTATACACTTTAATATTTGAAGTTCAAAAGTAATATATATGTTTCATCTTTTGATTTTGTTTATATCTTGTGGATTCAATTATCTTCCATAAAAGGAAAGGAAGTGTTCTGCCTCAATGCTACAAACCCAGGACAATTTTTTTTGCATATTTGTCTTTTAAATAGCAGAAAACAGCACAAATGTTATAAGCCTGTTATTTCTCTCACATACCAAGGTTATGGGAAAGATGAGATGTTTTCTGGAGATCAGGTGGTAGCAGCAAGAACAATCGAAAAACCAGGGTATGAATATCTTGAGGATTAAGATATCTACTTCTCACCCTGTGAAGGAATCAAGTTATAAATACTGACTTATACTGATAATATAGTCTTCCCATGCAGATAATTATAATTCTGTTGGAAACATGCACAGGTATTGCTTTCTTGTTTCATTTGCTTAGAAGCTATATGGATTTGAGTGTCTGGGGTCCTTGGTGTTGTCTGAGCTAAGTTGTTTTCTTGTGGATTTTTCATTAGCAGACTAGGTAACATCATCGGTATTAGTTTGGAATTTAAACATCTGAAAAAAAAAAACCTAAGCTCAGAGAGCACCAAAGCACCAACTCTGAGCTACAAAGGTCTTTTCTGTCACAACTAGGTGTCTTTTAATTCAATCTGTATCAGTGGAAATAATAATACGATGTGTAGCCAAATTTCCAGATTTATTTTGACAATAAGAAAGTATTCCATTCCACAATCCTGTGCATTTACATATTTTTCCTAACCTAGAGCCTTGTGGAAGAAAAGTGCTTTTCTTTTGGATGAGATATCCATCTTACCTTATTTCTTCCTTTACATGTACGTGAAGTTACATCAGTCTATAGTATACTATATGAAAGCAGTATTTTATTAGTACCATTCTTCTAATCTTCTATTTTTTAATAGATACATACTACAGTTCATATATAAATGTGTGCTAATAATTTTTTTTTACAAATATATATTTAAAAATGTTCTCTTAAGTTATCCTTTATTAAGTTTTTTTCCCTTTCAATGACACATCTTCAGGCTTTAAAGCCAAATAATGTTCTTTCCAGTGAGTTGCAAGATTTATTAAACCGGGTTATTCAAACCAGACAAACTATTTCCTATTACAGTTTGGCCTTGGAGAGGGAGGAAATGTATATAAGTTATAGTAACAGAATGAAGCAACAGCGCATATATAGCAAATGTATCAAAAACAAGAGAAAACACTATAAATTGCAGAAAGTTTGGGTATCTTGGAGCCCAGATAACATATTATATATCAATATGTGCTTTCTCTCCCTTTACTTTTCATTCAGAAATATTGATTACAATATGTTCATAACTTTAAGCATTCTATATATTTTATTTTCCCCTGTTTCATCTGGATATGTGGATAACTTTCAGTTCTATACCAGTAAACAACCTCTTGGGGGCAATATGAACTATATTTGGATATGCCAGAAATGTTAAAAATAGCTAGTTACTGTCCATTTGACTTGCACTGTTTCCCAGTAAAAGAAGTCTGTTGAACTTATATGAAAACAGTTCCTTAATCAATTCTTTTCTACTCTCAAAAAGTAATAAATTATTGCTTGATTTTATAGCTTCCTTATTCAAAGAAAATGGTAAAACACAGTACATATGATAGTTCATCATAAGCTAAGATTTCTATTAAAAATAAACTAGGAATAAGTCAGGAAATGATAAACAAGCAATATATCAGCCACAAATTTAGCAACAAATAGTGGCTGAAACTTGATTTCAGTCTGAAATTAAGACATGGTTTATTCACACATTATAATAGCTGGACAATAAAGCAAATCACTTAATGACTAAAAGTCATTAAGTAGTGACTTATACTTCAGGAAAAACGAATGGTCTGAATATATGAGAGAGATAAGTAGTTTAGAAATATGACAAACAAACAAACAAACAAACAAACAGAATGAGAGAAGTAAGCCAAGTAATAGCTTTTGAGAGGTTCAGTGGGCAGAGCAGATATCCATTTAATATGACCTCAGATAAATATAGGATAGGATAGGGAAAGGGAAAGGAAAGGAGTCCTTTTTATGTCAAATGTCATTACTGTGGTACCTTGGTATTTGTTGTTAACTAGTTCCAGAAGGCGCTATGAGTACTAAAAATGATGCGTACCAAACAAACTGTGACTTACCACATGACTCTTTACTTCAGCCTGAAGGACTTGCTGTCTGTTTCTTGTTTTATGTCAGTGACCTTCCCAGCATGGCTGCTGTCCTGTCTGCCCTCTGAGGCCGTCCCCCACTTCCTTTTGCAGTGAGCTGCAAGACGATGAGTACAGGGACAACATTTTTGCATCAAAAATGCACCAAGTACCAAATTCAATGAATTTTGAAGTAGTTGAGTACCAAGGTAGCACTGTATTTTCTTGTCAATTTGCCTGCTAAATTTTAGCATAAGTAATAGGAAAACTATTTTTATTTTTAGCCTGTTCTTCCAACTTTTGCTTCATATGCAAACTTTTATGTTCAGTTCTGTATTCAGTCATGCAAGATTCTTTTTTTGTAATGAAAGCCAGCACACAAATTCTCAGCTTGTTTTCTTTTTACTAATGATATTACTCTTGATGTGCCTTAAATTCTCTTTAAATCCCCTTGAAAAGACAAGACAATGTAACAAAATGTTGGTTGTCTCTCTGATTCTGAATTTTTCAAATAATTAAGCCACTAATATAATTAGCAGAAATTTAGCATAATGGTTTTTTTCTTTGAAAATGTAATTAGTTCTGTTTTACTTACTCCTTTTATTAAATGCATACAGAAGATTCCCCTAGTTTTTGTTCCAGATGTGTCTATGTATTTTAAATAACTCTGCATCTGGTTGCAAATGAGTAATTGCCAAAATAAATACATAGCATAAATACATAGCATTTAGCAAATGTAGTTGTGTTTTCTGGAAACTCTTGCTAAATGCAAGTATGGAGCTGCTGCTACTTTTGGTGACTTGAGAAACAATGTATTTACATTCAGTCAGTTCATGGCAAATTTTCCGATGTTTGTTCCTTTGCAAATCAATTTTCTTTTAATGCACTGTAACCTTAAACTCCCAAAATTAGAATGTTTCCTTGATTTGGAAATTGGAAAGCTACAAACCAACTTGATTATGATACAGATGTACAAGTAGCCCTTGACTTACAACAGGTTTATTTAGTTACAACAGTACTGAAAAAGTGATTTATGAGCTTTTTTCACACTTATGACCGTTGCAGCATCTTCATGGTTACATGATACAAAATTCAGATGATTGGGAACTGACTTGTATTTATGATGGTTGTAGGATTATGTGCCCTTTTGAGATCTTCTTACAAGCAAAAGCAATGGGAAAGCCAGATTCACTTAACAACCATATTACTAACTTAACAACTGCAGTGATTCATTTAACAACTGTGGCACGAAATATCGTAAAATGGAGCAACACACTCTTAACAAATGTCTGACTTAGATTATATTAGTATAATCAACCCCTTTATTTCTGAGTTATTCAAGCATTCCCTCCAATCTTTTCCTTTCAAGATTAGTTCTGAGAATAAAATCCCTTTTTTAAAGTTTTCTAAACTGATCAAAATCTTGTCCTTAAAATCAAAATTATACTCATGGGTCATACCAGGCATGAAAAAAAAAAGTATTTATCTTTTAAAACCCTTTTCTCTCTGCCCAAGAGACCTTCTGCCTCTCTTCTGCTTAACCTGCTACCATTTATTGACTTCCCTGTGGTCCTTCATCTGCTTGACAGTCAGAGGAATTAAGCCTTCTTCAAAGGCATACATGTAATTAGTTGAAAATATATGTCAACAAAAACGTTTGCAGTGAGCTAAAATATATTTTTATAGTGTTACACTTACAGTATTTCATTACCAAATAGCAGTGATTCATGGATTCACTGAAAGAAAGAAAAAACAATAATATACAAACTATTAAATTCACTTTTATATTTCCGATGGTTTTCTGTATTGCTGAATATATATATATATGCTGGACTTGTTGTATTCGGGTCTTTTCCTGTGTAAGATTGAAATTGTTTTGGCAACATTTCAGCGAGGTCTCACTCGCCAACTTCAGGCTGGGTTTTGGGCTTAAAGTGTGATCGGAGCTGCTGTCTTTCTATAAATCTTGGTGGGGGTGTGTGGAGTGCTGGCTTTGTTTCAGTAAGTGGAATGATTGGTTGTGTGGTTGTATCATGATTGGTAGATTGGTGCTGATTGGTGCTGGCTGTGTGTCTATTGTTGTTTCGTGTTGTAACGGCCTGGGTGGTGGTGCTCATCTGTTGACTAGAGCTGGTTTCCATATGTCTGGTAGGTGGGAGGTATCGTCACTTTTATTCATGTTGTGGGGGTGTTTCTCTATTTCGATAGCTTCCATAATTATTCTCTTGTTGAAGTGTTCTGTTTTGGAGATTAACCTGGTTCCTTCAAAATTAATTTCATGTCCTGTAGCTTTAAAGTGCTGGAAAAGGGAGGAAGTTTTTTCTTTTTTTCTTCCTGCGTTCTTGTGTTCTGCAATGCATGCATTTATTCTCCTGTGCATTTGTCCTATGTATGTTGCAGGGCAGATTTTGCATGGTATTTTGTAGACTCCTTGGTTTACTAGCTGGATTTTGTCTTTGGGGTTTCTTAAGATGTTGGCTATTTTTTGGTCAGTGTTGAAGGCTGTCTTGATATTGTGTTTGTGGAGAATTTTGCTGATTTTATCTGTGGTGCCTTTGATGTAAGGGAGGAGGGCGATGTCGTTGTCCTGTTCTGTGTCTCGGTTTTGGGGGGGAGTCTCCCTTTGGATTAGGTTGGTAATTGTTTTTCTTTGGAATCCGTTGGAGATTAATACGTTTATGAGAGTGTGTAATTCAGCTTGCTGATTTTATTTGTGGTAAATACAATACAATATAATATGTGGTAAACACAACAAACACAATATCAAGACAGCCTTCAACACTGAACAAAAATTAGCCAACATCTTAAGAAACCCCAAAGATAAAAACCTAGCTAGAAAACCAAGGAATCTACGAAATACCATACAAAATCTGCCCTGCAACATACATAGGACAAACGAACTGGAGAATAAATGCACGCATAGCAGAACACAAGAATGCAGTAAGAAAAAAAGAAAAAACTTCCTCCCTTTTCCAGCACCTTAAAGCTACAGGACATGAAATAAATTTTGAAGGAACTAGATCAATCTCCAAAACAGAACACTTCAACAAGAGAATAATTATGGAAGCTATAAACGTGACGATACCTCCTGCCTACCAACATCTGGAAACCAGCTCTAGTCAACAAACGAGCCCCACCCACCACCCAGGCCATTACAACACGAAACAACAATGTACACACAGCCAGCAACAATCAGCACCAATCTACTAAACATGATACAACCATACAACTAATCACTCCACTTACTGAAACAAAACATAACCCCCTACCAAGATTTATAGAAAGACAGCAGCTCTGATCACTTTAAGCCCAAAACCCAGCCTGAAGATGGCGAGTGAGACTTCACTGAAATGTTGCCAAGACAATCTCAATCTTACACGGGAAAAGACCCGAATACAACAAGACCAGCATATTTTATTCATTTATTTTAAGTCAAGACAGTGAACATATCCAATATACCTTCCTTCTCCTATTTTCCTCACAATAACCACCTTGTGAGGTGAGGTGAAGAGAGAGAGAGAGAGGGGGGGAGGTAGAGTGACTGGCACAAGATCAGCTACCTGGTTTTCATCACTAAGGTGTAACTAGAACTCACAGTCTCCTAGTTTCTAATCTGGTGCTTAAGAACTTGACCATGATGGCTCCTACTAAAAAGGAGTATGCTGCTGAGTTTAAGATGTTCTACCTTATTCCAAAAGGGAAGATTAGGCAAAAGATCTTTATTTGCCCATTATGTTTTTTTTTCAAATAATCTAAAATCTCATTTAAAACCATGTCTTTGCATTAAGGTACAAGTTATTGTCATAACTTTCAGACCATCTTTTCATTCCAGATCTTATTGTGTATTTGAAATATTCACCTTGGAATACTTTATAAGCAAATAATGTATTTGACTGTTAAGAGACTTTGCATTATATTTTACGGAATTTTCAAAAGCTCCTGGAATCCTAGGAATGAATTCATCATCTGTAGTATTTTGAGAATATATAAATGAAATGGGACAATGTTAATCACATAGCCATTATAATTTTTGAAATCAGGAGGCCTATGTTCATTACACTTAATATTAGATTATGTAGTTGAATGTCACTGAAGGGTTTATAATTTTGAATATAAAAGTTGTAAGCACATAATTAATGTATGTTATTGTTTTTTTTTATATTTTTTTTTATTTTTTGTAAGCTGCCCAGAATCACTGAGACTGAGTGAGCGACCATATAAATCAGAGAGATAGACAGACAGCAGGCAGATATTAATCAGATTTCCCTAATCAGATATTTTTCAGATATTTCAGCTATTAATTCTTTTTAATAATGGTCGCAAACCTCCCAAATTAGCTGTATGGAGAATTGAAAAATCTTATATTTTAAATGTGATTATCACAAAATATCATTTTTATGATATATCTATGACTGTATATTAGTTTTTTTTCCAACCTGGTACCTTAACTACAAAGTCCAGTAGCCATACTGGTTGTAAATTCCAGAAGCTGTAATTGCTCTCTGAGCATTTAAAACAAAATGCCTTGACTATTTTTAATGAAGTATAAACCCTTATAAGGTATAAAAATCATGGTGTTCATTATGTTCTTGAAGAATAGAGGTTTGTGTTTTTTTGCAATTGGAAGTATTGCATCATTTTGTCTGTTTTGAGCTATTATCATATTCTGGAATTCTGCAATCCTTTTGGGTTATAAAAATCTACAGGAGGCCAGTCCCCAACAAGGTTGGCATAGAATTACATAAAATAGTCTTCTCATAAGAAGGCTGCTTTGGGAACTCTTGAAGGTATTTCACTAATTCAAGAGTTTTCTATTGTGATAACTTTGCAAGTAGTCTGCAATCCTCAGCTTTCACCATTGAGTTCAAGTCTCATTATAAATTGTCTCTTTATGTTTCTAAAATGCTGGGTTCCCAAGCTTAGCTCATTAATGAGACAGGAATGCATTTTATAATAGCTGGTCTGTTACACCAGAACCATACTGAATAAAAAGAATGTTGCAATTTAATTCATTGGTGCTGGAAACACATTTACAAATTTACACTTGACCAAGCCTGCTAAAGAGAATGCAATAAAGATTGATTCCAACTTTCCCCTGAATTCAATTACTTTTGTTCCTCTGTTTCATCCATTTTCTTCCTTTTAAAAGCTTGTTTTCTTTTGAGAAATTATATAAAAATTACATTTTTAATTTTTAAAAAATGAGCTTTAGTTCAGTGAAGCATATTACTCCTATCCCCTCCCTTAAAAAAAGACTTTTACTGAAGTTTTTTCACAGCTAAACTGAATTAGCTATTATTTATTCCCTTGAAAGAAGTGTTAAATCTCTTTATTACTTAATAAATTAAAAGCAAGATTATTCCAAGATTGGCATACAAGTAGTTTTTTGCTTAAGAGCATAATAGATTGCGTGTCTCATCTGTCTGCCAGTGCAGATCCTACAATACAATACTTTAGGTGCTTCATGATCTAAAAAAATTGATTTAAAATATCTTCTGGTTAAAACAGTGTTCCTTAGCCTCAGCAACTTTTAAGTGTATGTATGAATGGGCTAGGCGATTCCGGGACCTGAAGTTCACCCATTTTAAACTTCTTGAGAAATGCCATGTTAGAATGTTAGAAACTGATAATTGATTTTTTTGCTTCAGCAAAAAAAATGATCCATTACATCACCAATCCTCAAACTATGGCCCGCGGGCTGGATATGGCTCGCCAATGCAAAGTATCTGGCCTGCGGAGTGGTGGGATTCAGTCCCACCCCCACCCCGCCCTTCACCATCGACCTTATCTTCCAGTGAGCATCCACTCCAGCTGCACTTCTGGTTAGTTATTTCACCGGTTGAGCTGCACTTCTGATCACACTGCTGCCCCCAAAGGTAAGGCTGAAGGGTACTGGGGAGGACCAGCTGACTGAGGGGTGATCTCGCCAGTGCAGCCACG
The DNA here is from genome assembly GCF_964273705.1 of Natrix helvetica. NCBI lineage: Eukaryota > Metazoa > Chordata > Lepidosauria > Squamata > Natricidae > Natrix > Natrix helvetica. The sequence continues at coordinate 41,577,858 of NC_138553.1, read as the reverse complement.
TGATCCAGGGCCGGTGGGTGAGTAGGGGAGGGGCAAGGACAAAGGCAAAGGACAAAGGCAAAATAGACTGCTAAATTGGCCACGCTCACCCAGTCACTTGACCACCTAGCCATGCCCACCCAGCTGGTCTGTCCCCCCAACAGTCTGAGGGATTGTGAATCGGCCCCCCATTTAAAAAGTTTGAGGACCCCGGCATTACATTAACTCAAGTGCCTTGAAATAGAATGAGATTGAGATTGCTTTTCCAGTTGTACTGAGTTTTTAAGCTATGGTTTATAAGGTGGCTTGCCCCTGATCTGATAAAATGGGAGACATGCTCTAATAGTTATATGAAGAATTTAAAAAGAACCTTGAAATTCTTCTTCTTCTTCTTCTTCTTCTTCTTCTTCTTCTTCTTCTTCTTCTTCTTCTTCTTCTTCTTCTTCTTCTTCTTCTTCTTCTTCCTCTTCCTCCTCCTCCTCCTCCTCCTCCCCTCCTCCTCCTCCTCCTCCTCCTCCTCCTCATCATCATCATCATCATCATGATTTTAGTCATCACCTATCCACTGCATGCATCTATCTTCTGCATGTTTCCAACCTATATGTTCCTGAGCTTTTTTTTTTTTTTTTGCCAATTTGACCCACAATATTTTCTGATGTCATCGATCCATCTTGTTTTAGTTCTCTTTCATGGACACTGTTTATCAAGTGGGATCCATTCTATGACTGGTCTGAATTATATTACTTATTATATTCCTAATTTAAGTATTAAAATGTGAACTAGGAACCCTTTGCATTAGAAAATAGTTTGTGTCTCTTGATTTACTTTATTAAAAATACATTATACTGCAACCAATTAAAAACAAACCTATCTGCATCCAGTTAAAAACAAACCTATTCATTAACCTTTTCATGTATGCACATGAAACAATTAAATAAATAGGTCCAGAAACTTCTAATTGACACAGATAGAGTGCAAAATTTAGTTACAATTGTAGAGATTTCCTGATCTTGATGATTTAGTAGGTTTAATAGATCTTGATGATTATTATGTGAGACGAGTCTAAATAGGGTTTATGTTATAATTAGAAGATAAGCTAATTCTGCTTCACGGAGTTAATATAGATAGATAGGGCATTTCAGAAGCATGTGTGCTATTAAAATCAGAGCTAATAAATGGAAATTTCCCATGCAAATATTAACCTTTACTTGTTTTCAAACCAACTTTTGAACCAGGTGCTACAGCCTGATCTTTGTTTCCTCCATTCTTCTGATCAAGAGGGGGGGGGTTGTCAAACTCGATTTCATTGAGGACCGCAACAGGGTTGTGTTTGACCTCAGTGGGCTAGGGTGGGTATGGCCAGGGTGGGTGTAGCCAGCTTGATGTCACTCATGTCAGGGGAGCCGAGTGCTCTGTCATCGAAAACGGACTCTGGAACTCTGTTTTTGGCTGTGACAGCCACCTGCAACCTTCTGCCTCGGAAGCCTCCTGAGTTCCATTTTTGGTGGCAGAGGCACTGCGGATCGGCCCTTTGCTGCTTCCGGGGTGGCTCTGCAGGCCTGATCTAAACACTCCATATCCGGTCCCCAGACCTTGAGTTTGACACCCCTGTTTTAACTAAATGGTTCCATATTCAATCAGATTAACTATTGACCCTTTAGTACTTAATTGCTATCAATCTGATTAGTATATATCCCAACATTTATTACTTATAATGCAAAATAAATATATAAATAAATTCTGCAACTCCACTTTGATGCTTTGGGAATTCCCCACCTTGATGTGGACTGTCTCAAAGATTTAATTTGAAAACCGAATTGTATATGAGTATGGTTAAGTTGTTTAACCTTTCCATTTCAGTCACATGGAAAAAGTTCTTTGAATTTCTAGGCTGCATTGGAGTAGATCTACTGCTTTAAAAGGTAATGCTTGAAACTTTCTTGAGTCAAATCTCTTTGATGCTCTATCATCCTATTTTCTGCAGCAACTTTAAAGCTGTTATTTTTCTTATGAGAAATTCCATTCCATTTCCCACTCAGGACAAAATTAAAAGCAAGGAAAAACAGAGCATTATTAATAGAAGCTTTTGCCCAGAGGCAAAGTCCCCTTATGGACCTTTTCCATAAGAACAAAAAAAAAATGAACTTGTGATTTATGGTTTTGATGATTAGACAAGATAGATTATAGAAAGAAGAGAATTTTGATGTAACTTCAGAGAGAGGTTAAAATATAATTGTACTTAAAACTGCTGTGAAAAATATAACAGAAGCCATTTCTTTATATCTTTCTTTTATATCTTTCTACTTTTTCTACTTTTTTTTCTTAGTGCACTTACAGCTTTTTCTTTTATTTCTCCCTGTTCTATTTGAGTCTTTTAGTTCTTATTACTGCTGTTAACCTGCAATTTGGCAGTTTGAATCTCACCAGGCTTAAGGTTGACTCAGCTTTCTATCCTTCCGAGGTCGGTAAAATGAAGACCCAGATTGGGGGCAATATGTGGATTCTTTTTTTATATTTTATTTTTATTTTTAAACAAACATAAAACAGACACATACAATACATAAAAATCATCCTCCAGTTACATACAGTATGTTGATTGGTTACAAAGCTTTGTGGATCCTCACAATAGTCCCCGCTTGCAATTTACACAAATTCTCATATCATCAATCCAATATATATAGTCAAATGAATGTTTAATAATCATAATAATTCTATATATATATATATATATATATATATATATATATATATATATATATATAGTATATATATATATATATAGTATGTATGTATATATATATATATAGTATGTATATATATATATATATATATATATATATATATATATATATATAATTATTATGATTATTAAACATTCATTTGACTATAACTGTTATTACATCCTTTTATATAAGATATTCTAAATTTAGAATATTCTAAATTTATAGTAAATCTATATTATGGCATTTAATTACATCCTCCTAAAACAGTGGTAGTCAACCTGGTCCCTACTGCCCACTAGTGGGCGTTCCAACTTTCATGGTGGGCGGTAGGGGTTTGCTGTAACTCTGCTGTATAAATTTTATAAAGTAAAATTACTTCCCTACTTTATAAATCACCATTACTGTGGAACCGGTGGGCAGTTAGAAAATTTACTACTAACAGAGATAGAAAAACGGGCAGTAGGTATAAAAAGGTTGACTACCCCTGTCCTAAAATCATCCAATAATATTATATCTTTATATCATATTGTATATAAAAATTGTTTATATTTAATAACAAGGCTTTTAAACATCCTCTCCATAGTCCTCACAATTTGTATAAAGTTTCATATTATCAATCTGGTGTATGTATGTATGTATGTATGTATGTATGTATGTATGTATGTATGTATCTATGTATATATTATATTTGGGCACACCAGGGGTTGTAACACAAATACACACCTATTTCCCTGGCTCAGCTGATAAGGAGGAGAGTCTGTGGCTTAGTGGCTAAGACTCCTGCCTAATATATAATACAGCCCAGGTTCAAATCCCAGTAAGGGTATGGCTAGCTGATGAGAGCTAAATAGCTTGAAATAGATCTATACTAGTCTCCCTTTATTTATTTATCAGCACAAATGCAACACAAATATAAAAAGGCAACATTAAAAATAAAAATATGGTTTTCTGCCTGGATGGTTTTCTGTAATGAGCCGAAGGACAGAAAGGGGGAGTAGTGAGCTCCCTCCCATATTTGGGCATACCAGGGGTTGTAACATAAATACATACCTATTTCCCTGGCTCAGCTGATAAGGAGGAGAGCCTGTGGCTTAGTGGCTAAGACTCCTGCCTAATATGTAATACAGCCCAGGTTCAAATCCCAGTAAGGGTACGGCTAGCTGATGAGAGCTAAATAGCTTGAAATAGATCTATACTAGTCTCCCTTTATTTATCAGCACAAATACAACACACACACACACACACACACACACACGTATGTATGTATATATATGTATATATGTGTATGTATGTATACTGTGTTTCCCCGAAAATAAGACATGCCCTGCTAATAAGCCCAATCGGGCTTTTCAGAGCATGCGCCATAATAAGCCCTCCCCTGAAAATAAGCCTGCCCCAAATATTTAAGCGCATGCGCAACCAGTCCCCGCCATTAACACTGTACCACCTACCGGTACAGCTTCTGGGGCAAAAAGAGGGCTCGCCGCAAAAACAGCGGCAGGCCAGCAATGTGATCACCCCCTCCTGCCTGTTCCTTCTCGTGCAAAAAAACACCGCCCACCCCAACGGCAAAGGCAGCCTGCCTGGTTCCCTTCCTCGCATTCCTCGCCATTGTGCTCATGGAAGCGGCTGGTGAAAAAAAAACTTCTCACAAGTTCAATCAAACATCTTGAAATCGCGAGATGGGTTTTTTTTTTTTACCAGGGCTTCCCTGAATACAATGTCGAGGAATGCAACAAAGCTAGAAAGGTAAGAGGCACGCCTTGCGGCCCAACACCACCCACTTCGCCCCAATGGTAAAGGCAGCCTGCCTGGTTCCCTTCCCCACCATCCCTTTAATGAGGGGCGGCAGGTGGGGGGGAGAAGCGAGGCACGCCTCCTACCTTTCCAGCTCCGTTCCGTTCCTCGCCCTTTCGCCGTTTGAATCCCCTTGTAAAAAAAACCTCACGAGTTCAACTCGCGAGATTTTTTTTACAAGGGGATTCAATGAGCGAAAGGGCGAGGAACGCAACGGAGCTGTCAGTCTCTGGTAGCGCTAGGACACGCGTCGCGCTTCTCCCCCCCACCTCTCCCCCCTCACTAAAGGGACGGCAGGAGAGGGAACCAGGCAGGCTGCCTTTACTGTTGGGGTGAGGTGGGTGGTGTTGGGCCGCGATGCGCACCTCTTTCCAGCTTCATTGCGTTCCTCGCCCTTTCGCCCATTGAATCCCCTTGTAAAAAAAATCTCATTTGTTCAACTTGCGAGGTTTTTTTACAAGGGGATTCAATGGTCGAAAGGGCGAGGAACGCGATGAAGCTGGAAAGAGGTGTGCATCGCGGCCCAACACCGCCCACCTCACCCCAACAGTAAAGGCAGTCTGCCTGTTTCCCTCTCCTGCCGTCCCTTTAGTGAGGGGGGAGAGGTGTGGGGGGGAGAAGCGCGACGTGTGTCCTAGCGCTTCCAGAGACTGACAGCTCCGTCGCGTTCCTTGCCCTTTCGCTCATTGAATCCCCTTGTAAAAAAAATCTTGCGAGTTGAACTCATGAGGTTTTTTTTATAAGGGGATTCAATCAGCGAAAGGGCAAGGAATGGAACGGAGCTGGAAAGTTAAGAGGCATGCCTCGCTTCTCCCCCCCACCTGCCACCCCTTGTTAAAGGGATGGCGGGGAAGGGAACCAGGCAGGCTGCCTTTACCATTGGGGCGAAGTGGGTGGTGTTGGGCCACGAGGCGTGCCTCTTACCTTTCCAGCTCCGTCGCGTTCCTCGCCATTGTATTCAGGGAAGCCCCTGGTAAAAAAAAACCTCGCGTTTTCAAGATGTTTGATTGAACTCGCGAGAAGTTTTTTTTTTACCAGCCGCTTTCCTGAGCACAATGGCGAGGAACGTGACGGAGCTGGAAAGGTAAAAGGCGCGCCTTGCTTCTCACCTGCCCCAGAAATAATAAGCCCTCCCTTATAATAAGCCCAAGGCCATATTTCGTGGGGCAAAAGAAAATAAGACCCTGTCTTATTTTCGGGGAAACACGATATATATATATATATATATATATATATATATATATATATATATATATATATATATGTGTGTGTGTGTGTGTGTGTGTGTGTGTGTGTGTGTGTGTGTGTGTGTGTGTGTGTGTGTGTGTGTTGTATTTGTGCTGATAAAATTTTATCAGCACAAATACAACACAAATATAAAAAGGCAACATTAAAAATAAAAATATGGGTTTCTGCCTGGATGGTTTTCTGTGATGAGCCGAAAGGACAGAAAGAGGGAGGAGTGAGCTCCCTCCCATATTAGGTCATACCAGGGGTTGTAACACAAACACACACACACACACACACACACACACACACACACACATATATATATATATATATATACACACACATACATACATACATACATACATACATACACATATACATATACATATACATACATACATACACACACATACACACACACACACACACATATACACACATATATGCATTATTATCATAGTTATTCATTTATTTGATTATAACTATTATCACTCCATTTTATACATAATACTCTAAATTTAACTAAATTTAACTAAATTTTTATTATGACCTTTCATTACATCATCCTGTGTCCTTCCAGTAGTAGCACAATCTTATATCTCTTGCCATTTGTAGTATTAGTATTCTGATTGTTTTCTTGGTAAGTCTTATATGTACTTCTTTTAGCAACTTGTTGCTCTTTGCATATCTTGTAAAAACTCGAAATCCTCCATCTGTTCCTTCCATCAGCTTGCCTTTGGTTACCACCGATGCTTCGCCAACATTTCTTTCATTACTTCTGTCAAATTTTCCCCCTTTCCTTCTTCTATATTTTGAGGTCTGAGATAGAGTTCCAATCCATCGATCTCCCCTTTGCATATTCCACTCTTGCCATTTCCAACCACACTCAGCTTATTGTCAATATCAACATTTTTCTTATCTCTTTGTTCAATTTTTTTTTCAATTTTTAGAACTCTGTCCTCAACTTTCATCATCGTTTGATAAGTATCCTCAATTTTTCCATTTATTTTCCCTGTTCTGTGTTCTATATTCTCCATTCTCTTCTCAATATTCTCTGTTGTTACCAATGTTTCCTCTAAGCTGCGTGGCCGCGCACATAACAAGAAAATAATAATTAATAATTTATTAAATTTCTAGACCGCCCCCTCTCCCCGGAGGGACTCGGGGCGGTGTACAGGAATAAATACTTGATACTCCGTAGAATTAAAAAAAATGGGCACAAACTGAATCATATATAACTTACATATTTTTTAAAAATATAGTGTTTGATTTCACTGCTCAACGCTATAAGGTGGATTGTTTTATTAATAAGAATAATAACATAATTTGATAAGTCATTAGTGAAAGTTTTAGAATGCAGCTTGTAGAACTATTAGTAGCTATCTCAATCTGTTACACAACAGGAATTACAGTTACACTAAGAATAAAGGCATAACTTTGGTAAATCCCTCAAAGTACTGCGAGGGTATCATTAGATCCTTTTTTAATATCAAATTCTGTTTTAGCATTCAAATGAAATATGCATTAGAAAAAATCCTACATATATCCCTTTTCCTGGTTGCTAATTTCAGCATCTTCTCTGGCTGGAAAATCGTACAGACAAAAATAGATCTAAGTTTATTTTGAGAAAAAACTTCAATACTGCAAAAAACTAAAGCACAGTATATTTTGAAGCATTGACCTTTTATTTTCATGGGAAACCGTGAAGTCCTGTGTTGCCCCATAGTGACTGCCTGGCAGATGAATGAGGGATTCCAGAATGTCATTCTAGAATCCCAAGATCGGATTCAGGTCTCAATGCTTTGTAAGAATCTAAACAAAGTCAAAACTACCACCTTTTATAGCTTCCAATCCCATAACCCAGTATAGACCTTTGATTAACTTATGTTTTTATTCTTTTAAGTTACCCTGTGTCTTTCAGCTACTCACAACTTCAACAGTTACAGCCTTTCAAGGTTGGAAGTTGCTCTATGACTTTTCCTAGTTAGATTTGCTAAAGGCATATTTCTTCAAGTTAACTTGACAGACCAAGTTAACTGATTCCTCCATATATTCCCAGATTATACTATTGTTTTATTTCATTGTTTAAAAAGGTTGCCATCAGTTTTTTCACTTAGTTTTAAATTTTCAAAAGGTCAAATACTAAAAATGAATGAATATGATTTTAAAAGCAGGATATGAAAAAGCTTTTTCATAAAATACATATAAATGTATTTTCTATTTTCTATTTCCTTAAATAGAAAACTGGTTGTATTTTTTAAATAAAATTGTAACCTGAGTTTTTTCTCTGCTTATTTGATCATAAAGTTAATAATTTCAGTAGGCTTTGTACATTGAGATGTTGAAATGTCACTTCTTCTGGTATTCTATTTTCTGTGGGGAAAATTAAGCAATGTTGTTTATGTTAAAATATGTTGCTTGTTTTTATATTTATTTTATGCATGTGCATTTTAAAACTGAATTACTGATATTGAATATACATGCAGCTCAAAGCAGTTAATGACAGGGTTATAGCCTACTTCAATCAGCAGATAAACAACTAAGAAGCTGAAGTATGCATAGGAAGCAATGCGTTTACTGTAGGCAATTCCAATGTACTGTCAATGGTTCACGCTTTTGGTAACCATTTTCATACTGTATTCCATGCAAGCTAAAATATCCAAAAGAAGTTCAAAATGAATTAATCATATGTGCAAATAATCATATTTACCTTTTTATGTTTTATTAAAGTAGGGGAAGGGGGAGTAAATATATATAAATTTTAAAGCTGGACTAAGCACAATTAAACATATAGTTTATTGAGTTTCTAAGCTTTATCTGTTTTGTTCTGCTTTTGCAATGTTTTTCTTTTCTTACCTGAGGGATGGGAGAGAACCGAAGTAATCATGCTTGCCTTCTGGAAACACCATGTGCTACTGGATAAAAAGAACTTTGCATTAACAAAGTGTTAAATAATAGGGTAATGTTTAATTCAGCAGAGTTGATGATAATGTTTTGCAGATTTTGCAGTAAGGAACACCTGTAGAACATTTTATTGATGGAAGCCATAGCAAACATAAATGGCACTTCAGTCATCCTTTTTGTTTTAAAAAAGTCTCTCTTGGGAGAAAACCATAACTGATTAAAGGGTTAGAGGTTTATGAAATGCATATGGCAGATGGGATAGATTAGGACTCTTAACAGTACAGTAATCTAATCATTGTTGCCAAGCATTATAAAAAGCTCCACCTCCAGCTGTGTTTTATCCAGAAAAAAACTGCAAGAATAAAGTGCTGTTGGTATGAAGAGTTAATAAATGCTAGCTCAGAAGTTGTTCTCTAAAAATGACTGTATCTGAAGAACATTTCAAAATTTCATCTTTCGGTTATACTGTTTCTAGGTTCATGGTTCCACTAGAACAGTGATGACTAACCTTTTTGTTGTTGGGTGCCAAAAATGTGAGGGTGGCGCATGTCAGTACCCACAGTGCAAAGTGCCCCCCACATGCGCATTCATGCACTCCCCCCCCACTTTCCCCCACGTGTGTCGCACTGCTTGCCTCCAAGCTGAGCTTGGTATTTCCTCCGGGGGGCGGAGGGGGGCATTTTTCACCCTCCCCAGGCTCTGAAGGCTTTCCTGAAGCATGGGGAAGGTGAAAACGGCCCGCCTGCCCCCCCAGAGGTCCTCCTGAAGCTAGAAATGGATAGTTTCTGAACTTCCAGTTGGACCATTGGGACCGTTTTTCACCCACCCCAGGCTCCAAAGGCTTTCCTGAAGCCTGGGCAGAGTGAAAACGGCTTCCCCCAGCCCTCCAGAAGGCCGAAAATCAGCTGGCCAGCATGCACATGTGCACTAGAGCTGACGGCTTGTGTGCTGGAAGATATGGCTTCTGGTGCCACCTGTGCCACGCGTGCCATAGGTTCGCCATCATGGCACTAGAATCTTATAGTGGGCTTCTTTCTTACTATCTTCAGATATATGAAAAAATATTGTCAATCTGGAGAAGAGTTCGAGCGATACAGTGCTTCCCAGAAAGAAGCCCAGATTAGTTGATACGGGAGTGGGGAAGAAATACAGAGTAGTCCAAAATCTAAAACCTGTTAGGAGGTTAGAAGGTGTCCTGTCCCAGTTCACACAGCTCACATCAAGGAGTTTCAATACTTTATTGAGACACTGCAAGCTTCTATTATTCCCCAGGTCTCACTCAACACAAAGTCCCACTGAGTCCAAGTCTGCACAGCGAAGGCACGAAGTCATAAGCAACACAAAATCCACGGGCAAGGCACAAGTCCACAAATCCACATACAAAGTTCAAGTCCAGGCATGAATTTAAAATCCAAGCACATTTGCTAAAATCAAGATCCACTACCACTTGCATACTTACACTGATTCCCTTTTTTGAGGGTAGGTTCTATTAGCTTTGCTGTAATTCTGTGATTTTTTAAAGCTTGATCATAAAATACCATTGCATAAATGGGATTTGTATCTTGGTTAATCTTAGTTTGGTCATTTTATTTAAAAAGTTGATTCCCTAAAATATGTGTTGCTTTGGATAAAATCTCATATTTGGTCTGTGATAGGTGTGTTGGGGTCTCTAGTGCAAAAGGTAAATTGGATAGAAGCACTGTAAACAAAATCTAAATTATAATCATATTAAATTAATAAGTATTCAATGAATTATTCTAATTTTGGCACATTAAAAAATACAATTGGTTAGAAGATTTTGGTGTCTATTCAGAGATACACAAATTGTGCAACATCCCAACTTTTATAGGCTAGATTCTATTAGCTTTGCTGTATCTGATCCTTACATCCTGTCATCTAGAAACACACACACACACACACACACACACCACACCAATATTTGGGAGAAAGCTAGAAAACAGAGTTTTTACATTGTGGAATGAGAAGCCAGGATAACTTTTGATATTTAGAATGCAGATTATTTAATAATAAATATAATATCAATGAGACTAACAATTTTAATTAAAATTCTGTTATTTTGTTTACTGAAAAGTTTATTGCTGTTTTTGTTGTAAATTGTCCTGAGTGCTCTAGCAGTGTGACATTGGAGAAATATAGTAGTAAAATAGATTCCTACCTTAGTATATATTGTACCATATGTTTCCTGCAGCCATTTATTAAAATAATTTAATTTGCCAAAGTTTGTTAATTAAGATAATAGGAATCTGCAATTAAAATGTTTTTATATTGTGAAGCACTATTGGATATTTTTTTTGGCTCACACACTATCTTGCATTGTGGCCAGTACCTTGGTGGGTATCATGACATTTTTCAATTTAAAAATCCAGTATGTGCTCTGAGTCACATTTCAACAACAACAATAATACACACTAACTATATCTACCATGAATGTTATAGAGTAGTTCAAACTAATTGCTCATAAGCTGCCAAAAATAAATTAAAAGTATGCATTAAAGTGTTCTTTTAATCACTAATGTGATCTTGTTCTTGAATTTTGCATTCTACGCAATAGTTTAGTGTAGCTGAAATTGATATTTTAATAATGCTCAAGCCTTGACTTAAAAGTTGAAAAAGCACTAATTAAGACGAAAGTAGTGTCCATCTTCAAACTGTATGCAAAAGAAAATAATTATCAATATACATTTACTGGAATACATATTGTATTACTGGAAATGCCAATTTAAATTAGTTTTGCATAAATATATTAAATAGTAAGCGCAGAGCCAATATATTTCAAAGTTCATGTCCTCCAGATAAAGTGTGTCCCAACATTGCAAAGCAGGCTGGAACAAATGAGTGCTATTTTATAATAAGTTTATAATAATTTACATAATAAGCATAGAAATCCAATAAAACAAACAAACAAACAAACAAACAAGTTGCCCTTATTTCCAAAATAATTTAATTCACAATGAGATAAGTGACCTGTTGCAATACATCAGTAAATGAGGAAGTTTGAGAGACATTAAAATGTTATCTGGTTTTACAATGAAATTTTAGCAGCAGAAAGAAATCCTATAAATAGAATAAAAGCATGTAGAAATGAAATTTAAACATAAAATATTAGCTCAGAGGTCTGAACTAAGAATATATGATTTCCACAGTTTTAGCAAAGAATTAGGAAGTATAATTCTTTTTTCTCTTTTTCTCTTTTGCAGAGGAAGAATTGGCCTCTTCTTTTGAGCATTGGTTTATTGATCTTCTGGGGAGCTTTATTGCTGGGTCTTCGCTTCTACTGGATGGGGAACAAACCTCCCAGCTTTTCCAACTCTGACAATCCAGCAGCTGACTCAGATAGTTTTTTAACACGAGCTCTGACCTTTCTTTATTTGCCAACCAAAAACCTTTGGCTGCTATTGTGCCCAGACACTCTTAGCTTTGATTGGTCCATGGATGCTGTGCCTCTTCTCAAAACAATCAATGACTGGAGGAACCTACACACAGTGGCCTTTTATGCTGGACTCCTCCTCCTTACTTATACCAGTTTGAGAAATTCCAGCATAGAAAGAGAAGGCAATGGGAAAAGTATAACAAATGGCAGACTTAATGGCAACGGTCACAACTACCTACCTGAACTGGAATATAAAGAGCTGAGGTCCAGTTTTGCATCTAAAGAAGAAAATGGCATTAACAGAGGCTTACCACACAAACCACACATCCCCTCAACAGAGAATATTGTGGTTCTGTCACTGTCTTTATTAATTGTTCCTTTTATTCCTGCCGCGAACTTATTTTTTTATGTAGGCTTTGTTATAGCAGAGCGTGTGTTGTATATACCTAGTATGGGCTTCTGCCTCTTGATCACTGTGGGCACAAGAGCCCTTTATGTCAAAGTCCAAAAGCGCTTTCTGAAGAACTTGATTTTTTTGGCTACTGCTGCGTTAATTTTTTTTTACGGACTGAAGACATTTGTCAGGAATGGAGACTGGCAGAATGAAGAGATGCTGTATAAATCAGGGATTAAAGTAAATCCAGCTAAAGGTAACATTTTCCATTGGCATTGTTTGCAACAAATGGATCAGTTTATTATGTATTTTTTAATCTAGCTATACCAGTTGTTTTTGGAAAATGCATAGATCCTATATATCACTGATGGCTAACCTTTTTGTTGTCGCGTGCCAAAAACGTGCTTGTGCAACCCCCCACGTGCCCTGCCCCACACACATGCACACGTGACCTGTGTGCACCCCATACATGTGCGTGCGACCCCCACTCCTGCACATGTGTGCACATCTCCCACATGTGCCCTCTGTGCATGCATGGCAGAGACCCAAAAACCAGCTGGCTGGTGGGAGGCACGCACACATGTGCGGTGGAGCTGAGCTGGGGCTACTGCTCACATGCCCATAGAGAGGGCTCTGCGTGTCATCTGTGGCACGCGTGCCATAGGTTCGCCATCACTGCTATATATACAGTCACAAATAATTAAAGTACAGAAATAATGTTCTATACTGAAATATAATTTCATATTAATTGCTTATTCAGAGGATTCATTGAATGTAGGGTGAAAACAAGTTGAAAACTACAGAATTTTTTTGCTAATATGTTTTATGTTTCTGAATCTTTGTATTACAATATCTCATGTAAGAATAGTTCTTACAGAAACATATTTGAAAAAAAAATAGGTAGTTTGAATTATTTACTGGTTGCGTTTTTAAATTTATGAATCACTTTCTATTCATGATCTGAATTTTCTTCCCTTCTTGTTGGAATAGCATCATTTTTTCCCAGTGAAAAAATGTTACTGCTATTTGTCTAATATGGATGAAGTAACAACATTAAGATATTACTCAGTTTCCATGAAGAAATGTTTGTATGTTTTGTATTGTTGAAATATTTGGGAATATTTGGCCTAATATTTAAACCATAAGGAAAGTAGAAAATATGTTTACACATTTGCCTTTGTTTAATTGGTATGAGGCAAAAGCCTCTGTGACTGGAAAACCAAGAGTAAATTCTTATTTAATTGGCACATTGCTTTATTAAATTCATTAATGAATTTCAACAAATAAAAACTTAAACAGAAAAATGGGTGTTCAAGTTACTGTTTCTATTGAAAATAATCTACAGTAAGCAAATGCATAAAATCCTTCTTCCTCCATCAAAAGATCTTATGCTATAAATTGGATACAGTCAATGTACTATCCGTTTAAAAAACATTTATGAGACTAAACATTTTTTGCTACAGTGCTACAGCAAAATGATTGATTACATTTGTTAAGGTTTCTAGAATTTCTTGAACTGTACATAGATGCAAAAGGGAGACGAAGGAAGAGTGCCCATTTACATGAATCATATTTATCCAATTTTCCTATAATATGCCATGGCACAGCTCATTCTATTCAATCCAATCAGTTTTTACAATTGTGGGAGTTTGGAATCTCAGGAGGAAAAGCCTAGGAAATAAGTTCTATCCTTGAATTGCAGAAGATTTTCTTGAATGAATGAATGAATGAATGAATGAATGCTTCCAAGGTTCAGGAATGAAGACAGAGTTGAATGGCATTGTCTGCTTTCCATTTAATGCTTTGAATCCTAATATCTATTGTTACTATTCTATTTGTATTTTAACTACTTTGTTTTATGATTTATGTTTTGATATCTGCATTCTTTTTTCCCTAAAATATTGCTAGTCGAATGGTAGCCAAATATTTGAACTTTTGCTTTCTGTTCAGTGAAGCCAGAAGCAGAGGATTATGGAAAATGTTAGCCAAAATATCTGGAAGATACTGGATAACCTTCACCTAGTTTGCATATGTCCAATTCCCCTCCCCCCATATTTCAATAAATTTTTATTTTTCAAAAAATAAAATGGAAATACAGAATAAAGAAAATAACAAAACAAGTATTGCAAACAAGATACAGAACAGGAAAAGTGGGGGAGGTATATATAACAAATATAAAATTAACAATAAACATGTGACTTCCACCCTAGTTGAATGCTGAAATGCTGATACCTGTATTTCACACAAATCTAATAGGTTTCCTCCCTTGTATTGTTGGTCTATAAATGGCTATACATTTTTCATCTATACTTGCTGAATTACTAATTCACATCACATTCTTTTAACATATGCCTCACATATACAAATCTATCAATGAAATTGACCCAATACCTGTTCACTGTAAAAAAAGTATTAACTGTTATCCACCCCCCAAAATAAATACACACCTTTTAACAAGTTGCTCTGCCAATTCCACCAACACATATTGTTCACCCAGAAGAGCTCTCCATTAATAGATTTTTAAAAAGGATCAAATAATCTGAAGAACTTTAATCAAAAAGATTAGCTGTGCTTGTATATACCAATAGCTGGAAAAAAAATTAATAATAGTAGCATGTAAAATACTGATAAGTCTTGTTTAACCTGTACTGCAGCACCTAATTTAATAGTAACATGTTTATTCATGAGTCTAGTGATCGGATACTAATCAACTATTCAAAAGCATGACTCGCAAGTTTGCTTATTGTCACTGAAAATCACCACAGATATACAGAGAAGAATATACTAAAAAAACTACTGTCTTAAAGGGTTATGTACAAAGACTCTGATCACTAGTTGACGACAAATGACTTAAGGATTCAGATGCCTATCTCTATATCAGTTGTCATAATAATAATAATAATAATAATAATAATAATAATAATAATAATAATAATAATAATAATAATAATTTTATTTGATTAGCTGCAACCCTCTCCCGAAGGACTCGGGGCGGCGTACAATCAAAACAAGTAAAATACAGATAAGACAAACATACATACATAAGAAACAAAGACATATACATGTGCATGGAGGAGGTAGACTAATGAGTGAAAACAATTAAAAACACAAATTAAAAACACAATTTAAAATCCCATTAAATAAAATTACTGAATTAAAAACCCGTCAGGAGCGTTATGAAGTTATGGTTGTTATGGTTGAGCCAGGCCAGCTATTTGGAATAGATGGGTCTTGAGCTTTACACGGCAGGAGCGGAAGTCAGTGGTGGTCCTAATATCCGGAGGGAGGTCATTCCACAGGGCTGGGCCCGCCACAGAGAAGGCTCTGCTCCTAGGCGCCGCCCCTCGGCACTGTCTGGTGGACGGCACCTGGAGAAGTCCCTCTCTGTGCGAGCGGATGGGTCGTAGGGATGTATGTGGCAGAATACGATCCCGCAAGTAACTAGGTCCTGAGCCATGGAGCGCTTTAAAGATCGTAATCAAGACCTTGAAACGCACCCGATAGACCACAGGAAGCCAGTGCAGCTCGCGCAGGAGAGGTGTCACATGGGAGTACCTAGTACTCCCCAAAATCACCCGCGCGGCCGCATTCTGGACCAACTGCAGTCTCCGAGTGCATTTCAAGGGAAGCCCCATGTAGACACGGTTACAGTAGTCCAGGCGAGACGTCACCAGCGCATGGGTGACTGTGCGTAGGGCGTCCCGGTCCAATAGGGGGCGCAATTGGCGCACCAGGTGAACCTGGTGGAATGCCCCCCTGGCCACGGCTGTCACATGGTTATCCATGGACAGCCTGGCATCCAGGAGGACGCCCAAATTGCGCGCCCGCTCCACGGGGGCGAGTTGAATGCCCCCAATGGCCAGAGATGGAATTAACTGGTTGAACCGGGGGGCCGGAACCCACAGCCACTCCGTCTTGGAAGGGTTGAGCTTGAGTCGGTTGTCATCCATCCAGACCCGTACGGCTTCCACACACCGGGACATCACTTCGACGGCCTCGTTGGGGTGGTTTGGGGTGGAGATGTACAGCTGAGTATCATCAGCATACAGATGATATCCCACCCCAAAACCACGGATGATCTCGCCCAGCGGCTTCATGTATGTGTTGAACAGGAGTGGCGAGAGGACCGACCCCTGTGGCACCCCACAAGTAAGGGGGCTTAGGGTCGACCTCTGCTCCCCTGCCAACACACGTTGCGTCCGGCCAGAGAGGTAGGAGCCGAACCACCGCAAAACGGTGCCCCGGACCCCCAACCCCTCCAGTCGGTGCAACAGGATACCATGGTCGATGGTATCAAAAGCCGCCGAGAGGTCTAATAGGACCAGGATAGAGGAACAACCCCTATCTCTGGCCCTCCAGAGATCATCTACCAACGCGACCAAGGCTGTCTCTGTGCTGTGCCCGGGGCGAAAGCCGGACTGGCGCTGGTCTAGATAATCATTCTCCTCCAGATGTCGTGGGAACTGAGAAGCCACCACACTCTCTACAACCTTCGCCAGAAAGGGGAGGTTGGAGACAGGACGATAATTGGCCAGCTCCGTAGGGTCCAGGGAAGGCTTCTTGAGCAAGGGTCTCACCACCGCCTCTTTCAAGGT
The DNA here is from genome assembly GCF_964273705.1 of Natrix helvetica. Taxonomy (NCBI): domain Eukaryota; kingdom Metazoa; phylum Chordata; class Lepidosauria; order Squamata; family Natricidae; genus Natrix; species Natrix helvetica. The sequence goes on along the minus strand of NC_138553.1, from coordinate 41,560,845 downwards.
GGCCGGAAGAGACCCCTCACCCAACGAAGCGTTCACTAGGCCCAGGAGCCAGTCGCGTGTAACCTCCCAGGATGCCAGTAGAAGCCAGGAGGGACACGGGTCCAATAAACATGTGGTAGGTCGCAGTCGTCCACGCAATCTGTCCAAATCCTCGATGACAACCAAGTCAAACTCCTCCCAGAAAGGTTTCTCAAGACTCGCCACGAACGTCTCGACTGGGCCACTGAAGGGGACCCAATCCTTCCGGATTTGAGCGACTTTATCCTGCAGATATTTCCCAAATTCCTCTGCCCTACCCTGTAGAGGGGCCTCCCGCGGCCTCTGAAACAGGAGGGAGCGGGACACCCGAAACAGGGTGGCAGGGCGGTTATCTGCGGATGCAATGAGAGCGGCACAATATTGGCGTTTGGCCACTCTCAATGCCACTAGGTACGTCCTTAAATGGGCTCGTACCTGTGCTCGGTCAAATTCGGATCGGGAGGATCTCCAACGACTCTCTAGGCATCTCTTGCGGCGCTTCATCACCCTTAGCTCCTCAGTGAACCAAGGAGCCAGGGTGGATCGTTGCCGCCGGAGAGGCCGCAAAGGGGCCACCCGGTTCAAGGCCCCGGTAGTCGCATTATTCCACGCGGCCACCAGGTCCTCAACCCGAGGGCGGGTCAGGGCTGCAGGAGGTGGCCCAAGCTCCATTTGGAACCTATCTGGTTCCATCAGGCGCCTGGGGCGGAACCATCTAGTACTTTCCAGTTCCGCCTCCCCGCAGCGGGGGGTAGCACCAGGGAAGTCAAGTCGAAGGAGTGAGTGATCTGACCATGACAGAGGAGTGATGGTTAAGTTCACTCCTCCCAGATCACTCAACCACTGGCCAGAGACAAAAACGAGGTCCAGGGTGTGACCTCCCTCGTGTGTCGGGCCCTGAACCAATTGAGTCAGGTCCATGGCTATCATGGAAGCCATGAACTCCCGAACCCCCTCTGATGCTTCTCCCACCGATGGCAGGTTAAAATCCCCCATCACTAGAAGTTTGGGGGTCTCAACCGCCACCGATGCGATCAGCTCGAGGAGCTCAGGCAGGGTCGCTGAAGTATGGCGGGGAGCCAGGTATACTATCAGCAGACCCAACTGCCTCCCAGGGCCCCATTTCACAACAAGGGATTCACATCCGGACGTCTGTGGCACAGTGGACTCCCTCGGCTCTAAGTCCTCCCGGATAATCACTGCTACCCCACCGCCCCTCCCCCGGGCCCGGGGCTGGTGAAATGCTTGGTAACCTGGTGGGCACATTTCCACGAGGGGTAAACCTCCCTCGTGGCCCAACCAGGTTTCCGTTATTCCCACGAGGTCCGGCTCCCCCTCCAGAATTAGATCATGAATGAGGGGGGCCTTATTGACAACGGACCTCGCATTACATAACAACAGCCTCAGGCCCTGGGCCTGCAGATCCTGACCACCTAGAACGCGGGGGTTGGTACAAGCGACCGGGTGTAACCAGCACTCACGGTCTCCCAACCGACTGCGAGTTGTTAATCTGTCCTCGTATCTGCCCCTCCCTACGACTGTTGGAATCAAGGAGCCCCGTATGGGAATGATATCCTCCCCCCCTCCTCCTCTCCGCTCCTTCTGCTCGTGACCCCACCTGGTGACCTGGCTCTGTCATCGCTCCTGATCTGACCCACCCGCCCCCCAACCCCTAAACCTCTAAAAGTATTTTAAAAACATTTAACTAAAAACCCCCTGAGTCTCCGCTTCCTCCACCTCTCGGGATTAATAAATCCGTCATCAAGGTGGGCCCTTGAAAGGGCGGAGGGCCACACCTGCGAGAGGGGGGACTCCCGCAGTAGGATGAGGTCTAACCTTGAGTACATATGTTATTAACAATTCATCAGGGCCTAGGCTCTGTGCTGCGGATGTTCTGGCCAATAAGCCATAGTCCAATAAAATTGAAAAAGCCAGGTTCCGGTGCGAAGAAAATTGTCCAGTCCTAGATGAGGGGGGGGGGTAGTGATGGTAATAAGCTGGTCAGGTGCCAGTCAATAAATGGCGGCTGGTGGGTGGTCAATGGTGGATGGCGAGGGATAGTTGGATTATTGCTTGATAATGGGCAAGGGGCAGATGGTCAGAATCATGCCGATTCTTTTTCTCATTTGATATATTGTTTTGCTTTCAAAAGTGTGACATATTATTATGTCACTCTTTATTTTTATTTACTTTATTAAATTTATTTGCTGCCTGCTGCAAGGCAACTGTGTAAGGTTTGGGTGGCGTTAGTTACCTATTGAATTTGGGAAAATAGTAAATATGGCTACTTAAGGAAGTTCATTGTCTCTTAGTTACCTATTGAATTTGGGAAAATAGTAAATATGGCTACTTAAGGAAGTTCATTGTCTCTGAAAGACTGATACTGTCAAGTATTTATTGACAGCTTGCTGAAAGCCAAGTAAAATGACAGTCATATTACTAAAATGGTTTTCAGACTTATGAGGCAATTGAATTGTATATAGAAATTCCAATTGCTCATAATTCTTTGAATAAACTGACCACTGACAGGTTGATCAAACCATAAGTATGCTATCATTCATGGACATTGGAAGATTTATTGGTTGTCAGAATTGAGTGAATATGAACATTTGTGATATTTGCTGATATGTATTTATATATGTGTGCATATGTGTTATTAAATTTAGGAGATGAACATGTGGAAACCATTTATTAATTTTTAGAGAATTTGTTTTGACAAGTTGATTTTGTAATAGCAAAATAAATCTACATACTTATGAAAAATATTTAATAGTACATGAAATTCCAGATAGAAGTAAAAATTAACTGTATATTAAAATATTTTAAAATATTTTTATATTTATCGTCTATACATAGTAGGCTTTATTGAATAAATATCTTAAAATGAGATATGTACATCTTTTCATTCTCCCTCCCATACGTCTGATAAGCTGTGTTAATATCATAAATTTATATAAACAAATTTATATAAGTAATTCAGTTATAGTATATTGTTGCTTTGAGCTAAACATAAACAATATTTAATATTTTATGGTTGGGTTGTAATAAAGGATCAAGTAACCTTATCCAGTTAATAGGGTGTTAAGCAGAAAAATAATGTGATATCACAATTTATTAGCAGTCAGTATCAGGAAATTGGATAGCAAAGTGTGGGCAATGGCTATGACTAATAATAATGAAACTAAAATGTATTTCTTATCTATTTTATTTTAATGATCCCATTTTAAAGAATGATATATTTTGAGAAACTAAAAAGAATATTTAAAAAATTAAAAAGCATAAAAATATCCACATAGAACAACCAGTCTTTGAAACAGTGTAATAGTGTTTATCAAATAATATCAGCAAAATAGCAGAGAAAGAAATGCAGATAGTATTTAATTTGATAGAATTATCATATGCAAAACCAGTTGACATTGCTGTTAGTGGAGCAGTATGTAAAGTGCATAGTAACAGGATGTCTCAAACCCACACCAAGGATAAATATTCTTGAAGGCATGTAAGAGCAAAGCCGAATTAGAAGATGAAAGAGATAATTTATGGAATAAACTATAATCTCAGAAGAGAACATGGCTGAGAGAGCTGATCTCCTCTACGTTACTTGGAGGACATTGAATAAGTTGAAGGTGGGAGTGCCTAATATGTGACCAATATGCTCAAAGTGGGGTTTGCTGCAGTGGTGGGTTCCTACCGGTTCAGACCGGTTCGGCTAAACTGATAGTGGTTTGGTGGCCTGGGTCGCTGGAACTGGCAGCGACCCAGGCCTGCCACGCTCCCAAACTAGTTCTCCAGGCACCACAGTAGGTGCCGCCATCTTGTTTTTTGCTTCTGCACATGCATAGAGCAATTTTTATTGCACTGCACATGCACGCACTACACACATCAAGTGCGCGCGCATGAGCAAACCGCCAGTAGTGATTGCTGGAATTTAGCCCAGTTTGCTGGCATTTAATAACATGCTGTGTGACTGTGGAGAGAGACAGAGAGTTAGAAAGCAATTAATGTTTATGTCCATGTAGTTTACCTATTTTCTCCTCAGAATTGCTGACTTCTGAATATTAAGTTCTCAATTTAAAAGACACTTTAGTAGACTAAATTAAATCAACTAGTTAATTTAAATAAAATTAATAATTATTTAAGATTTCTAACTTAATTAGAAGTTGCATCCATTCCATTTATTTTCTAACTGGTTGCAATTTTATTGGTTTAATATTTCACATTCTCTCCTAAGAATTGTATTTCTGTTCTTTAAACAATAAGCAAGTGGTTGCAAGACTGACTAAATGCAAATTGTTATTAATTTTATTCACGTTATACTGTGCTCTTCAATAATTCTCATTTTAAAAAATCTTGATTTCATACGGTGTTGTCGTGTGACTATAAATCGTAATACTATATTCTAATAAAGATGGCTGCTCTAAAGTGCTTCACAGAAAATAGGTAAAGATGGTGGCCTACTCAGTAATGAGGATATTATGGACTTTGGTCTTTTTCAATGGCCTTCATGGGTATATATTTTATCATATTTTTGTGAGCACCACTCTTTCTGGGTGCAGAAGGAGACTTTGGCTCTCCCGGTGTGGATGAAAGATGAATTTCTTGCAGATACAAAATAGTTAGAGCTGCAGGGCAATGTTATGAACTTTATTGGAGCCACAAAACTGATAGCAAGTGCTTGACTGACTAAACTGTGTACACTAACCTTGTAAATACAGCTGCAAATCCACCCATTCCATGGATCCAGTGTGACTGGGCAGACAAGCCCAAAACCTTCTTCATGTCCAGAAGTGGCTCCTCCTCTTGAATAGCAAAGCTGTATCAAGAACAGCTTTTGAAATTCTTCTATCTTTGTTATAGAATTTGAGAACTTCTCAGCACCACAACTGATCAAGTGTATCTTTTGACCATGGGTAACTAGTTGTAAGATACTCGAATGCTATTCAAATTAAGTAATGCTGCTAGTGAAACTTAATTTTAGCATTATATAGTCCTCAGTGCAGGAGTCTTGGAAGATCATTCGCTTAATATGTACAGAGCAGGAAAAAATCTGCCTCTTCGGTAATTTTCCCTATGAATACTTGCTATTCATTTTCTTCAATAACTTTTTTGTCATAGATATTGTTAATATTTTTCTTAGGGCAGGAGTTTTCAAGGCCCGGGGGCCAGATCCAGCACACAGAGTGCTTAGATCTGGCCTGCGGGTCCGCCCTGGAAACAGCGAAGGACCAGCCTATGGTTCCTCTGCCAGCGAAAACAGAGCTTGCGAGGGCCGCAGGTTCATTTTATCTGGCAGAGCGCCCGGGCTGCCACAGGAGCCCCCAACACAAATGATGCCAAGCTTTCCACGCCCACCCAGGCTACACACACTCCGCCCCCCTGAGGTCAAACACAACCCTGATGCAGCCCTAAATGAAATCGAGTTTGATACCTCTGTCTTAGGATATGAAATTGAATCAGAGGGATTTAATTAGATTTAATATTAGACTTATCAAAAGATAGATGGAAAATAAGGCCATTGCCAAAAGAGACATAAAATGTGATTTATTTCACTGTAAATAAGACTTGCATTTGATAGACAATTCAGTAGAATTATTTTGTAATATCTTATTAATTTTTTTGCAGTATTTATTAAAAATTCCTGGATACAATACAATAGGATTCTTGTGTGTCTCCTTGATTAGTTCAGTCCAGCTTGTTGGGAGGAAACCTGGCATGTTTTTTGATTCATATGAAAGTTATATTTCATTGAAGAAATTATGCATTGACAATAGTTTTTAGGAACTGTTTGTGTGTACCTTGCATATAACTTCATATATCATTGAAAAATACCTCGGTCTTGTTTCAGCTAAAATATATGGGGGGAAATGGGGAGGGGATTTCTTATTTTGATCATGTTAAGGTTTTTCTATTGTTTCTGTTTGTCCCTCCCATTATGATTAGGATCTTTATTTACATGGATTTTAGGAAGAGCCAATTCCCAATAACTCTGTGTACTTTATATTAGTACATAAAAATAAAACAATAAAATAACAGATGTATGTCCAGAAAAAAGTTCCATAGAGTATAAAACAAAAATATTTTTAGTTTTATTGCTAAAATCAGTGGTATCATTTGCAAAATCTGCAAGTGTGGTACACTCCCGCAAGGCATTTTCTCCAATCCATTAAATAGCAACCAACGAAAAGACTATGGATAGGGTTTACATAGTTAATTGCATATTTTATTTGCAATTTAACTTTGCCTGTAGAAATTAGCTTCCTCCACTAGAAGAGACTGTGAAGTACAGTTAGGCCTTGACTTTCAACATTCGTTTAGTGACTATTCGAAGGTATACTGAAAAAAAAATGATTTAGGATTATTTTTCACACTTAGATTGTTGTAGCATCCCCGTGGTCATGTGATCACAATTCAGGGGCTTGACCCCTGTCATGTATTTATGACAATTGTACTGCCCAAAGTCATATGATCACAATGTGCAACCTCCCCAGCTAGCTTCTGACAAGCAAAATCAATGGGGAAAGCCAGATTCACTGAACAACTGTGTTACTAACTTAACAACTGCAATGATTCACTTGTCAGTGGCAAGGAAGGTCACAAAATGAGCCCTAATTCATTTAAAACTGTCTTGTTTAGCAATGGAAATTTCAAGATACGTTGTGGTTGTTAGCTGAGGACTAACTATAACCTGTAAACATTCATGTGTAATAATTCAAGTGCACCTGTAATAACCATTACCTATACAAATAAAAAGCAATGTACCTAAGCCATGAAACTGGCCCTAATAATATGTTGTTGTTCTTGCATGCTCAATATCCCAAAGGTGCTTTTTTCAGGAGGCAACTGGACTTTTTGTTTTTTTCTTTTGAAGACGTTTTACTTCTCATCCAAGAAGCTTCTTCGGTTCTTTATATTATTCCTTTATATTATATTCCTTATAAATGTCTTCAAAAGAAAAAAAGAAGGAAGTCCAACTGCCTCCTGAAAAAAGCACCTTTGGGACAATCATGACCTGGATGACAGAGAATCTCTACAGACTTTTAACTATACAATTTGGGATGAACACCCTTTGAATGGTATGGGAGTAGGAATGGATTTCCAGAGGAAAAAATGCAGATTACCGGAACCAGGAGTACCACTCAGCTGACCCTGAGGACACAGATAAACCTCCAAGTGCTTCAGTGACCCTCTAGATCAGTGGTTCTCAACCTTCCTGATGCTGCGACCCTTTAATACAGTTCCTCATGTTATGGTGACCCCCAACCATAAAATTATTTTCATTGCTATTCTGTAACGGTAATTTTGCTACTGTTTGAATCATAATGTAAATATCTGATATGCAGGATGTATTTTTATTGTTATAAATTGAACATAATTAAAGCATAGTGATTAATCACAAAAACAATATGTAATTATATATTGTGAAATATTTATTTCTAATTACAAATAAATGAAATTTTGTCTTGAAGCATGGTGTAGCACAGGGGTCGGCAATCTTAAACACTCAAAGAGCCATTTGGATCCGTTTCCCACAGAAAACACCGGGAGCCACAAAACCTGGGTGGGTGTGGCCAACTCAACATCACTCCCACCCAGTCACATGACAACCCCCCCCCCAGACATGCCTACCAAGGTTTCATGGCTCAGTGTTTTCTGTGGGAATAGGATCTCTCTCTCTCTTCTCTCCCCCTCCCTCTCATTTCTGTTTTTTTTCTATTTTTCCTCTCCCTTTCTCTTCTTCCTTCCTTTCCTTCCCTTCCCTTCCCCTCTTTCTTTTTCTTTCTTTCTCATTGAATACGATAGCAGATCCAAAATAAAGTTATTAATTGTAGGAAATTGCTTCCCTGTAATTTTTTCATAGTGAACTCTAAGTTGCTAGAAGCTGGCAAGATTGTACTAACAGCAATAGGATATATTTTTTTCTTTTGAGTTTGACAATATAATACGTTATCCAAAATTATAAATAATCTTATTTTCAGATGTATTTTTTTGCCATCTCTGTTATTTTCTTTTTAAAAAATCAGACTTGCTTCCAATTTGTACCTTCTGGCAAGCTGCAGTTTTCATGGCAAGAGATCTAGCTTGCCATTGCTTTCGTCATAGGTCTGAGAAAGTTAGTTTCTTTCTTTTCTTTTCCTTTCTTTCTTTCTTTCTTTCTTTCTTTCTTTCTTTCTTTCTTTCTTTCTTTCTTTCTTTCTTTTCTCTTCCTTCCTTTCCCCCTGATTTGTTTCCCTCTCTTTTCCCTCTCTCTCATTCTCTCCCTTCAGCTCTCATTTCTTTCTTCATCTCCCCCTTCTCCCTCTAATTTGTTTCCCTCTATTTTCCCTCTCTCCCATTCTCTTTTTCCAGCTCTCTTTCATTTCTCTCTCTTTCTCCCCTTTTCTCTTTCATCACTTTCTTGCACGTGCAAGCAAAATACCCTCCTGAACTGGGATCACGTCAGCGGGGACAGCGACTCCTTCCGCTGCCACCACTTAGTGAGTAGCTGGCTGCGCTGCGCAGGAGACTCCTCAGCGCCAGACTCAGGTCAGCGCCGGCCGCGGTCCCCTTCGTGTTGGCTCAGGAAAGAGCCGGAGCAGCCATCTCTGGATGCAGAGATGGAAGAGTTCCAGAGCCCTGCTCAAGGAGAGCCCTGTGCAGTACAGGAGAACTGGAGCTCTTCCCTCCCTACACCCAACCAGCTGCTGTTGCTGCTCCCCATTCCCTTCCTTCCTGAGCCTTCCTTTCCCAGCATCCTCTTTGCTGTGCACGTCTCTCTTTTCCCCCTCCTCGCCTCCATTCCGGCTCCTACTTTCCCCTCACCCACCACACAACCACACACATACACACACACTCTGATCTTGGGCGCTCGGCCACCTTCAGCGAGAGGAGCAACAAACCCGTCAGTCTTCTGGCACCTCTCTTTCCGCTGCACGGGGAACCCGAGCCGCTCCTTCCCTTCAGGCTGGCTTCTTGCCAGCCTCTCTGCAGGAAGCTCCTTGGAGACCCCTGTGAAAAGGTTGTTCGACCCAAGAAGGGGTCGCAACCCACAGGTTGAGAACCACTGCTCTAGAAGGATGCAAATGTCCAGCTGTCTGCAAGGAATATAAATCCTTCCATTCCCCATTGTCCTGTCAGAGCTGAAGATGTTTCTTAGATGAGAAGCAAAATGTCTTCAAAATAAGAAAGTCCAGTTGCCTCCTGAAAAGCACTTTTGGGACAACCATGGCCTGGATGACTGAGAATCTTTACAGACTTTCAGTGTCCAATATTTCATATATGAAAAGGTTGCTCCTATATTTCAGTGTAGAAATTGCAACAAATTTGGGGTGCTGAAAATATAGAGAGAGTATATGGGTTTGGAATTAAAACTGGCTGTTGTTCAATGTGTATATTGTTATTACTAGTATATGAAATAGCATAGTCCCATGATGGCGATCCTATGGCACACGTGCCACAGGTGGTACGTGGGGCCATTTCTGAAGGCACGTGAGGCATTGCCCTGTCAGCTCCAGCCTGCTTGGGTGCACTGGCCAGCTGATTTTCAGCCATAATTTTTGGCCATTTTTCTCCCTCCAAAGGCTTCCTTTCAGTCTCTGGAGGGCGAAAAACCGCCCAAAGCACAAACCAGAAGTTCGGGAACAGACTTCTGGTTTGCAGAGTGGGCTGTTTTTTGCCTGAAGCCTCCAGAGGGAGAAAAACTGCCCAACGGGCAACCTGGAAGTCTGTTCCCGAACTTCCGGTTTGTGTGTTGGGCTATTTTTTACCCTCCCTGGGCTTCAGGAGACTTCCCTGAAGCCTGGGTATCGTGAAAAACGGTCCAACGGGGCCCACTGGAAATTCAGGAACAAACATCTGGGTTGCCTGTTGGACCGTTTTTCTCCTCCTGGAGGATTCAAACCAGAACTCTAGATGCTTCAGTGAGGCCTGCGCACATGCGCGTGGAGTGTGTGTTGTGTGCGTATGCGTGGGGGGAGGGCATTGCATTATGGGTATGGGCACATGCATGCTCCCCCGCTCCCCCTACTTTGGGCAGGCCTCGACAAAAAGGCTAGCCATCACTGGCATAGTCTAATGAAAATGGGGTGGGCTGAGATCTTAAAACTGAATCAGGTTGTATGGGTTTTCTTGTCATAAGAACTCCTTATTCAGACACTGAATTGTATATAATTGGACTGCAACTCCTACTCATACTATTTTCTTCTCTTGGCAGCATGGGGTAACCTTGGAAATGTTTTGAAGAGCCAGAGTAAGATTCCTGAAGCTGAAAGCGCCTATAGAAATGCCTTGTATTACCGCAGCAACATGGCTGATATGCTTTACAATTTGTAAGTATATATGGCTTCCTTTTTTATGTGTTTGTCTGTGAATAAAACCGTTTATTAAGATTCAGGAAATGCAGATTATATTTAGCTATTTCTTTTCCTCTGTCTTTCATCTCTCCTCCTGCCTTTGGTTAGCTTTCATTAATCTTATTTCAAACTCCAACATAGACAGATTTCCTTCTGTTTTTCACATTTATCAGATCATCAGATATTTTGACTCCACTTTGCAGTGAAAAAGCAGCTAATTTCCCAGAAGATCTAGTGGGGTGCTGTATTTATGAATAGCTCTTTAGATTCATCCCAGCACCTTGCCACAGATCCAGCTGACTAGAACTTACCAGCAGACCCCAAGGCACTGCAGCAGTTGAGATTGCTATTTTATCAACTTCAATTGGTAAATCAATGGCAGCTTTTCTTTGTAACAAGGATTTGGAAACTAATTTCCACACTGTGGCGGTCTATTTAGAGAGCTGCATTGTGGTGTACTTAGAAGCTTGCTTGAAAGTTACAGTTAATGTTGATTTTCTGTACACAAAATGCAGAAAGTCTTTTTGGCTCACACGAAAATGATTGCAAGCACAACTTAAAACATGGCTTGAGAAGTATTTCTTCCCCCACAGTAAAATGTATTCTTGGTTACTCTTTGTAACATACTTGGCAATTGATTAGAAGCAGCCAGAATGATTACTTGTCCACCTCATTTTGTCCACCCAGAAAGAGCTATTGTAGAGAGAAAGAGATGAAATACTCAATGGCATGCTTTGAACAATTGTTTCGTTTTTTTCTGAAAGAGTCACCAGTGTTTCAACTGAAACTCCAAAGACAGGGAAAGATGTAAGGAGGTAACCTTAGCAAACACATTCACTGTTATTTTGGAATCCCCCCCCCTCCCCTGAATTTCAGAAGTGCTGAGGCTCTGGGGAAGTACATAGGATGTCTTGGAGGATAATGCTGTCTGTGGGATGGAATTAGGGCCTGTTGGTTGCTTTGGACTGCTAGAAATATGAGGAAAATATATCTAGGAGAAAAGATATCTGGGAGAAGAAGTGCAACCTTCTATCTTTAACACAAAGCAGCTCTTCCTGAAAAGGATTTCCTTTTGGACTGTGTGCAAGAAATTAGCATGGATCTACTGATCTATAATTGGTTTAGACCTTCCTGAGTGAGTAGGTTTAGTTGATGATAGTGATAGAAGAGGAGTTGACCCTGTGTTATTCCTTGTAAAATATCATAGGATTCAACTATATAATATAATTTTCTTTTACCACCCTCTAGCAATAATAGCAATATCTAATGACATCTCAATTTGGAGCAGCAATAATTTTACCTTCAGTACACCTAAAGTATTAAAATGATTACCAAATTTTAGGAGATTAAAATAATGCAATTAGTTTTTATAATGCTTGTTGCAAAAAAACAACAACAACCCTCAAGTCAATATGTAAATTGTGAAGATTGAATGGAATACAGAACTGGAGATTCCCATTTTTTTTTTAAAAAAAAAAGAACAGGAGATTGCTTTTATGTCTGCATCAAAAATTTAAATAGATCTTATACTATAGCTTGTTCAATAAAAAATATAGTTATAATCCATCACATTAGTTTAGAAAAGAAATGAATAATTCATAGTGCTGTTGGAGATTCAGATAGTGAGAATTGCATATTTTTACAATGTCACATAATTATGATGGTCTAGGAAGTCATACATATATTCATTGGGATAGATTTTAATATTTTTCTAGACAACTTCTTTTGATTTACATACTTGGGATTCCACAGCTGGAGAGCAGAATTTCTGTTTCATTCTTACTGCAAAGAGACTTATTATTCCACACCCGAAAGATAAATTTACAATTCCAATTACTTAATGGACTGAAGACCTGATGTTGCTTGAAATCTCTGAACAAGGTGCTTATTGATGTAGACTTTGTAGAGATAATTATTATCAGACATGCTCATCGCTTTATTAAAATGTTTGTGTAAAACTCTACATGCACACACACACCGAAAGAAGAGTATTTTATCTATTATTTATTATGTCCAGAGATTTTAAGCTATTGTATGAACTTCATGTCTACAGACAGAGACTGTTGTATTCATACCTAAATAATCTTTGTTTTAAATTTCACACAACCTGAAAACTGTGACAGTCAGATTCACAACAAGCAAGCTATAATTCAGTGTTTTATGATAGTCATATAGCAAACATCAGTTTATGGTTTGAATGAAATCAGAAACTATATTTAATTAAATTGTCTGCATTGTAGGTCATAAAAATGTCTTTCTGTAGATACAAAAGGGTTGTGCTAATAAGACAAGATACAATCATCCGAGCATGACTCTGTAGGAGAAATTATATTTGCAGCTATCCCAACAGCAGTTTCGGGCACTATGGTTGCATTCATGTACATGAGAGAAGATAATTAAAGAGATTGACAATATCTTCTTGCAAACTAATTAGTAGCAGCATCAAAGTTAGCTACAATGAGTATCTGCTGTGCATATAGGAGTGCTTAGATTGAGCATATAAATGCATGTTTATATCCTTGAGAACACATACATATGTATATGCATGTGTTCTCAAGGATATAAACATGTATGTGTACCCATGGAATATGTGTACCCATATGTATGTGTACCCATGGGAGGGAGGGAGGGAAGGAAGGGAAGGAGGGAGGGAAGGGAAGGGAAGGGAAGGGAAGGGAAGGGAAGGGAAGGGAAGGAAGGAAGGAAGGAAGGAAGGAAGGAAGGAAGGAAGGAAGGAAGGAAGGAAGGAAGGAAGGAAGGAAACACACACATAGAGACGTTTTCTACTGTTTTTACTTTGGATGCATCAGAAAAAAAATAGGATATGGAAGATAAATAGTTAACTTTCTGAAGATATTACTCTTCCATCCCCTCTCCATTTTTCTGATTGAAAACATGTAGGTTATGGACATCACATTGTTCTAATAAAGTTTACTAAACAATATTAAATAAATATTTAATTATTTACTAGAATTCAATATTCATTCTTGCATCTGCTTTTCATTTTGCATCTATACAGATTTTAAATAGCCGGCGAAAGAGCTCTAAAAATACTTGCATTCTGGAAAAAAAAGAGAAAAATAAAATTGAATTGCTACACTGGCTGCCAATATTAAAATTGCCAATAAAAGCAAAATGTTCATTCTGAGGTCTGCTAATAAAGAGAATAGAACATGAAAAACTTGTAGAATAAACATGATATAATACAATGCATTATACTGAATATTTCCAAACTTAACTTTTTCAATATGGGAAAGCAATTTATCTAACATTCTTAACAATACAGCCTTTCAAAGGGAAGCAATTTTTTAAAGATAATATGTTATCAAAGAATAATTCTAAATACATATTATGGAACGAATGAAAAATAATTTGTGCTTACTTCAGTATCCTAATTCTGATATGATTTTGAATCTGAAATAAGCTACCACTAACTTTATATTAGCCCTGGGCAATTATTATGGATAAAAAGTTTACTTTTTCATCCCTTAATAGCATATTAATTGGATTGTCTGCCAGAATTGACAAATAGTAGCATTTTAACACCCTAAAACATGTCAATCTCTTCCAGTAATAGTGTAACAGCCTTTGCACAATAGAATTCGGAATTTTCGCAGAATTTCATCAATTGGCTTGGTCCTATTATGAATCATACAAGCTACCTGTCACAGCTATAAAATTGAACATTTGAGTGGAATACCCTTTACTATTGCCAGAATCTATCTGCCCCACATCAATCATATTAGTAGAAAGTCCACATAACCTGTTATTGAAAACCTCAAGCTCCTGCCAAAAATCAGCTGGCTCTCTAGATGCCCCAGAGCTTAGTTGTAGTGCTAAAAATTGGAGTACCTCTGCCATACACTTCTTATAGCTTTGGCAGTAGCACATTGTCAGTTGAGCTAGGAAACCTGATTGATAGCTCAGATTATCATCAGTGTAAAACTACAAGAACAATCAGCAAAGACTTGCTGGGCTACACAACATTCAATTAGGACAGTAGCTGATATAAGCAGCAGCTTATCACGTGCAGTAGAAGTCTGAATCACATATGGTGAAAGCCCTTTGTACAACTTTACCCAAGGGTTAGGGTTATGAAATTAATGAGATTTGGATCTAGGTTTAGTGGAAGTATCACAGTCTTGGGTAGATTTCTCTGGTGGAGAAAGCAAAGCAAAATGCATCCTGACTGCTGGTGGATCATGTATCCACCCCCAGGAACAAAATGGGTCTGGCTCATACCTGAATATTTGTGATATTTCTAGAGCAGAGTTTGATCTATAGGGATTTTGCATGCTGGAATTTGTGCATTTTAGAATGAGATTAGAATGTAAGGCTACATCTTGAGTAGATTGAAGTATTTAAGAAAGTTTATGCAATATATTTCTATCTCCGTATATAGGTACTGTTTTCTCTGTGAATGGGTATAAAAATTATTACATATATGCACAATGATCCAGAGATGGGTTTCTATTATTTTTACTACCGGTTCAATCGTGGACGTGCACACACTTGTGTGTGCGATGATTCTGTGCATGCAGAGAAGCATCTGGGCGGGTGGGTGGAGCCTCCTGTTGCTGCTACTATCGGTTCACCCGATCCGGGCCGAACCGGTAGCAACCCACCTCTGCAATGATCAGAGTTCAGTCTTCAGTTTATCAATCTGATATTATGGCTGCAGAAATGTGAACCTTTTAATTCTTTTAGTGAAAAGCAAGTGTTGCAGATCTTTATCACCCTTCTCCCCCCACCCCCCCTAAAATTGCAATGGTTAATTTGTTGTCACTATTATTTCATTTTCTATCTTTTATCCAGCCAAAGTTTTCTGCCTTTATTACTGACTTTGGCTTTCACTGAGTCTTAACCCTGAACCATTCTATTAACTTATCATTAGAGAAGGCGGCAGTTCTAATTTACTCTATTATTATTTAGATTACTATGATTAACAGATTGACTGCCAATAATTCTAATATACAGAACTGGGAAGTACCAGCATATAGTGCAAAGACAGAATATAGGCTCTCATAAGACAAGTTATTCCTATGGCTAGCGTCTGAGGCTATACGTATAGCACATTTCTGCAGTATGCATCAGCAAATGGGGAAAATGGTAGAAAGTTGTCCATTCCCTGTTGCTGCTATAAGCTAGTCTTAAAGACTGAGATATATGCTGGTGCTGAATAGTTTATGAAGCCTTTTGAACTTTAATATTTCTGCATAAATATGACCTAAAACATGATCTGTTCTCCACATAAATCCTAAAACTTATCATCATCCCATTGATTGAAAGACCTGATTTGAATGTCCTCTCCAAATGAACGACAATTCCTAAGATTTATATGCACAAATGCGTAGCTTTGGATCAGGGGTGGGTTCCGGCAGGCACTATTGCTGGTTTACTCATGTGTGCACTGCACGTGCGCATGTACAGTGCAATAAAAATTGTTCTGTGCACAGAAGCAAAAAACAAGATTCCAGCGACCCAGGCCACCAAACCACTATCGGTTCAGCCAAATCGGTCCGAATCGGTAGGAACCAATCACTGCTTTGGATCATTTTCCATGATAAATAAATGAACCGATATAAAGTTTTGGATACATTTGTTTCACTGGGTTCTGTTTTTCCAGCTTTAGGACTTGTGCAGTAAACAGATCACATTTTAGGTCATATTTGTGCAGAAATATTAAGCACCATTGTATGATATATAATTGTGGGTCGCATTTTTAATGAGCTGCCAGTTGACCCTTCAAAGTAAATGGTTACAAGAACTATCTTAACTAAGTCATTTTTTAATCTCAACGCTATTAGTGTATATTTAATTTGGGGGATTTCCTTCAAGAAATTTATAAATGACATCAGTTACATCTTTATGAGTGATGTTTGACCTAAATATTAGGTCTAATTTGGGGGATGTTATACAATTGTTTTAGAATTTGGGGGATGTTATACAATTAAGGAGATTAGTATTTGGGCTGCAGAAGAAAATAATATCTTGAAAAGTACATGGATTTATGATTGATAACTTGATCAGTTGGGTTAATGTGATTTTACATAATTTTGCATGAAAGAATACTACACAAAACAGAAAATGCAAAGGCTAAATTTTGTCTAGTAAATTAATGGTGTTGTAATAACCTGTTTGCAATATGTCTGGAGCAAAATGTCACAATATGCTAAGTAATAATTTATTTGTCTTCATAAAAATGAATTATCTAACAAGATAAAATGAACCAAGAATATTTCACAAAGGCAACAAAATCTCAGATGAGCCTAAAAGAAATGCACCCTAATTCCATACCTAGAAGAACATTAAGACTCAAATGGAGGGCAAACATTCTAGATTTTAGAAATTTTGATTTGATTGATTCGAGAGGTGTCCTTGTAGACACCCAGCTGAGCACTATATGGTATCAGACCCAGAACTCTGGCTTTAAATAACTTAATTTCTGCTGAGATGTAGTTGTTGCCATGTTGACTTGCATATTTGATAATTGCAAGGGATACTCTTTGCGCTCTTACATCAAGTTCACTTATTTGATCGGTCCTGTAATTGGAAGATTGAAAATAAACGCATAGATATTTGAAAGTTTAAGTTGCTTAATAGGTTGTCCATTGATCTTTCAGATTACTGCAAATTTAAAGCACTTTCTTGAAAGTATTAAAACATTGTTTTAGAATAATTATTTTAAAGGAGTTCCCTGGCGCAATAGAATGACACATGAGTTACAGATATAATTATTTTCAAGGAGTTTCCTGGAGCAATAGAATGATATGGTACATACCCATATGAGTTACCATATTTTTCGGAGTATAAGACGCACCTTTTTTCCTCTCAAAAGAGGCTGAAAATCTGGGTGCATCTTATACATCGAATACAGCATTTTTTGCCTCCTGAAGCCCCGCCCCTTCACCAAAATGGCCGTGTGTAGCCTTATGGAGGCTTTCAGACAGCTCCCGGGGACTGGGGAGGGCAGAAATTAGCAAGAAACAGGGGGTTTTGCCCCCCCCCCCCCGCAGCACTCTATATTCAATTTTTTTGACAAAGAAATGGCCCATTTTTTGCTCATTTTTGCCCCCCCCTCCCCAGGAGCACTCTGCAAGCCCCCCCAAGGCTATTCATGCCTTTTTAAAAAAGTGGGCCCGTTTTCGCAAAAAACCACATTTTGGGGAGATTTGCAGAGTGCAAAAACTTTTTTTTCCCCCTTTCGGAAAGCTGTTTAGTTAAAGTGGTTTATGAGAATTACATTGATCAAATGCTGTCCCAGCAGAAACAAAGTTTTAGATGCTACAGGTTGTCAGCTATTTCCTTCTCCAGCACATGGATAAATACACCTGGAAACATCTACCTACCTATCTACCTACTCACTCTCTCACTCACTCTCTCTCTCTCTCTCTCTCTCTCTCTCTCTCTCTCTCCCTACCTACCTACTGTATTTCTGTCTCTCTCTCTTTCCCCCCTATCTACCTATCTACCTACCTACTCTCTTTCTCTCTCCCTACCTATCTACTGTATTTCTCTCTCTCTCTATTTTTCTATCTCTATCCCTCTACCTACCAACCTACCTACTTTCTCTCTCCCTACCTATCTACTGTAGTTCTCTCTCTCCCTCCCTCCCTCCCTCCCTCCCTCCCTCCCCCCCCCTCTCTCTCTCTCTTTCTCTCTCTCTATCCCTCTACCTACCTACCTATCTACATACTCTCTCCCTCCCTCCCTACTATCTCTCTCTCTCTCTCTTTCTCTCTCTCTTTCTACCTCTCTATCCCTCTACCTACCTACCTACTTTTAAAAAATGCCTCTTCAAAACCTGGATGTGTCTTATACTCTGGTGTGTCTTATACTCCGAAAAATACGGTACATAATAGACACATCATCAGCATATAGGAGAAGAGGGATAGCCAAAATAAAGTAGAATATTTGGGACCATGACTTCCAGTCTGATAGAACCAATCAGTGCAATCTCCCTGCTTTTTGAGATTAATCCTAGTGGGTTGTTTATTTAACATTTCACATGCCCCACACAGTATATTTTTCAACCTGGCTGGAGTTGATATCTTACCCATTCAGTTGACAACAGCATATATTATCCTCCCTTATGAAAATCGCATCTGAATAATAAAATGCATTACAGGCAATCCTCAATTCATAACTACAATTGAGAGTAGAACTTCCATTGCTAAGTGAAGTGGTTGCTAAATGAGTCATACCTCCTTTTATTACCTTTTTATCACAATCATTACAATTATTAAGTGAATTGCATCATTTAGTGAATCCAACTTCTGTTCTTGATTTTGCTTGTGAGAAACTGGCTGGGAAAATTGCAAATGGCAATCCTGTGACCCAGGAATACTGTAATTGATGCAAATACATTTTATTTATTTATTTATTTCTTAGATTTTTAGACCGCCCCTCTCCCAGAAAGGGACTCGGGGCGGTGTACAGTCAATACAAATAAAATCAGTCATAATAATAAAATACATTTAAAATACATTTGGAGGGAGAGATAGGCTGTACTAAGAAATAAATATATTCTAATCCTAAAAACATCACAATTAAAACCCCAAACCCAATTAAAATAAAGTAAATCCCCAGGAGGTAAAACTAAGAAAGTGCCAGACCAGCTGATTGAAATAGGTGAGTCTTTAACTTTTGCCGGAAGGAACGGAGGTCGGTGGTAGTTCGAATGTCTGGGGGGAGGTCATTCCAGAGGGTTGGGCCCATCACAGAGAAGGATCTACTCCTAGGTGTCGCCCGCTGGCATTGCCTAGCAGACGGCACCAGGAGGAGTCCCTCCCTGTGTGAGCGGATAGGTCGCAGGGACGTGTGTGGTAGGATGCGATCCTGCAGATAACTAGGTCCTATGCCATGGAGCGCTTTAAAGATGGTGATCAAAACCTTGAAACGCACCCGAAAGGCCACAGGTAGCCAGTGCAGCTCGCGCAGGAGAGGTGTTACGTGGGAGTAACGTGTACTTCCCATAATAATCCGCGCGACTGCGTTCTGAACTAGCTGCAGTCTCCGGATGCGTCCCAAGGGAAGCCCCATGTAGTTGCCAAGCTCCTGAATTTTGAACATGTGACTGAAGAGATGCTGCAGATGTTGTATTTCAAGAACTGGTCATAAGCAACTTTTTTTTAGCACCAACGTAATTTTGAGCACTAAATGAACGCTTATAATTTGAGAACTACTTCTTAGCTGCAATCTTTTATCCACCAGCTGGCTACTTTATCATATTTCCACCAGCCATCATTTCCATCCAGATATGGACTATTTTCATCAGCCTATCCCCTTGCCTGGACTATCCTCTTGCCAGGACCATCCCCTTAGTGGGAACTGCGGCTGCTGATACATATTAACATCTACAGCTCCCACTTGATGAACTTGGCCCTGTCTAATTATGTTATACACGAGGCTAGACCTACTACAGCTACGAGAGTCCCCCCTCTCGCAGCTATGGCCTCCTGCCCTTTCGAGGGCCCACCTTGAGGACGGGTTCATTAACCCAGAGAGGTGGAGGAAGCGCACGTTGAGGGGTTTTTTAATTAAATGTTTTTTAAAAGTTGTAAGGGGTTATAGGGATGGGGGGGAACAGGTCAGGAGGGATGGGGGAGCCAGGCACCTAGGTGTGGTCGAAGGAGGAGGGAGCGGAGTGGGGGAGGAGAGGGAAGATAGCATTCCTGCGCAGGGCTCCCTGATACCAACGGTCGTGGGGAGGGACAGGTGCGAGGACAATTTAAGAGCGCGTAGTCGGTTGGGAGACCGGGGTTTTTGGTCATTCCCGGTTGTTTGCACCAACCCCTGCATACTAGGTGGTCAGGATCTACAGACCCAAGGCCTGAGACTGCTGTTATGCAACGTGAGGTCCGTTGTCAATAAGGCCCCCCTCATCCACGATCTAATTTTGGAGGGGGAGCCGGACCTCGCAGGAATAACCGAGACCTGGTTGGGCCACGAGGGAGGTTTACCCCTCGTGGAAATGTGCCCGCCAGGTTATCGAACATTTCACCAGCCTCGGGCCCAGGGAAGGGGCGGTGGGGTAGCAGTGATTATCCGGGGAGACTTGGAGCCGAGAGAGTTCACTGTGCCACAGACATCCGGGTGTGAGTCCCTCGTCGTGAGATGGGGCCCAGGGAGGCAGTTGGGCCTGCTGATAGTATACCTGGCTCCTCGCTATACACCAGCGGCCCTGCCTGAACTCCTCGAGCTGATCTCATCGGTGGCGGTTGAGACCCCCAAACTTTTAGTGATGGGGGATTTTAATCTGCCGTCGATGGGAGAAGCGTCTGAGGGGGTTCGGGAGTTCATGGCTTCCATGATAGCCATGGACCTGACCCAGTTAATTCAGGGCCCTACTCACGAGGGAGGCCACACGTTGGACCTTGTCTTTGTCTCTGGCCAGTGGACGAGTGATCTGGGAATAGGGGATCCAATTATTACTCCCCTGTCATGGTCAGATCACTCACTTCTCCGGCTTGACTTCCCTGGTGCTACACCCCGCTGCGGGGAGGCGGAACCGGAAGGTATTAGATGGTTCCGCCCCAAGCACCTGATGGAACCAGATAGGTTCCAGACGGAGCTTGGGCCACCTCCTGTGGACCTGACCCGCCCCCGAGTGGAGGACCTGGTAGACGCATGGAATAGTGCGACTACTGGGGCCCTAGACCGGGTGGCGCCTTTGCGGCCTCTCCTGCGGCGACGAACCACCCTGGCCCCTTGGTTCACCGAGGAGCTAAGGGTGATGAAACGCCACAAGAGACACCTAGAGAGTCGTTGGAGATCCTCCCGTTCCGAATTTGACCGAGCACAGGCACGAGCCTATTTGAGGACGTACCTTGTGGCATTAAGAGCGGCCAAACGTCAATATTGTGCCGCTCTTATTGCGTCCGCAGATAACCGCCCTGCCGCCCTGTTTCGGGTGACTCGCTCTCTCTTGTTTGAGAGACCGCGGGAAGCCCCTTTACAGGGCAGAGCAGAGGAGTTTGGGAAATATCTACAGGACAAAGTCGCTCAAATCCGGAAGGGATGGGCCCCTTTCAGTGGTCCAGCTGAGACACCCGCAGCAAGTCTTGAGGGACCGCTTTGGGAGGAGTTTGATTCGGTTGCCATCGAGGATTTGGACAGGTTGCGTGGACGTCTGCGACCTACCACATGTTTATTGGACCCGTGTCCCTCCTGGCTTGTACTGGCATCCTGGGAGGTTACACGCGACTGGCTCCTGGGCCTAGTGAACGCTTCGTTGGGCGAGGGGCTTCTACCGACCGCCTTGAAAGAGGCGGTGGTGAGGCCCCTGCTCAAGAAGCCTTCCCTGGACTCAATGGACCTAGTCAATTATCGTCCAGTCTCCAACCTTCCTTTTTTAGCGAAGGTTGTAGAGAGTGTGGTAGCACAACAGTTCCCACGTCACCTGGAGGAGAATGATTATCTAGACCCGCGCCAGTCCGGCTTCCGACCCGGGCACAGCACGGAGACGGCCTTGGTCGCATTGGTTGATGATCTCTGGAGGGCCAGAGATAGGGGCTGTTCCTCTATCCTGGTCCTATTAGATCTCTCGGCGGCGTTCGATACCATCGACCATGGTATCCTGTTGCACCGGCTAGAGGGGCTGGGAGTCAGGGGCACCGTTCTACGGTGGTTTGGCTCCTACCTCTCTGACCGGATGCAACGTGTGTTGGCAGGGGAGCAGAGATCGACCCGGAGGCCACTCACATGTGGGGTGCCTCAGGGGTCGGTGCTCTCGCCTCTCCTGTTCAACACTTACATGAAACCGCTGGGCGAGATCATCCGTGGTTTTGGGGTGGGATATCATCTGTATGCTGATGATACTCAGCTATACATTTCCACCCCGAACCACCCCAATGAGGCCGTCGAAATGATGTCCCGGTGTTTGGAGGCCGTACGGGTCTGGATGGATGACAACCGACTAAAACTCAACCCTTCCAAGACGGAGTGGCTGTGGCTTCCGGCCTCCCGGTTCAACCAGTTGCTTCCATCTCTGGCCATTGGGGGCGTGCAACTGGCCCCCATGGAACAGGTGCGCAATTTGGGCGTCCTCCTAGATGCCCGGCTGTCCATGGATGACCATGTAACAGCCGTGGCAAGGGGGGCGTTCCATCAGGTTCGCCTGATGCGCCAATTGCGCCCCTTATTGGACCGGGATGCCCTACGCACAGTCACCCATGCGCTAGTGACGTCTCGCCTGGACTACTGCAATGCTCTCTACATGGGGCTTCCCTTGAGATGCACTCGGAGACTGCAGTTGGTCCAGAACGCGGCCGCGCGGGTGATTATGGGGAGGACTAGATACTCCCCTGTAACACCTCTCCTGCGCGAGCTGCACTGGCTTCCTGTAGTCTTCCGAGTGCGTTTCAAGGTTTTGATTATGATCTTTAAAGTGCTTCATGGCACAGGACCTAGTTACATGCAGGATCGCATCCTGCCCCATACATCCCTACGACCAATCCGCTCACACAGAGAGGGACTTCTTCGGGTGCCGCCCGCCAAACAGTGTCGGGGCGCTACACCCAGGAGCAGAGCCTTCTCTGTGATGGGCCCAGCCCTATGGAATGACCTCCCCCGTGACATCAGGACTACTTCCGATCTCCGCTCCTTCCGTGTACAGTTGAAGACCCACCTCTTTCAATTATCTGGCCTGGCTCAACCGTAAATTTTTCTTACTCCTCCTGACAGTTCTTTTAAATTTTTAATTTTTAAATTGTGTTTTTACAATCGGGGTATTTTAATGGTGACTTTTAATTGTCCAATGTGATGTAATTTGTTACCTCCTCCGTGCATGTATGTCCTGTATATATGTATGTTTATGTGTTTGTATACATGTTTTATGTTTTATATACTCCATTGTACGCCGCCCCGAGTCCTGTCTGGAAAGGGAGCGGCTAATAAATTTAAATTTATTATTAATTTATTATTATTAACTACCTCTAGTTTTTACATTGTATGTACTTTATACACAATGATGAACAGATTTGATACTACCTACTGTTAGAAAACCTAATTCCTTCTCTGATTATGGGATGACCAGTCTTCTTTGAAGTTCTCTCCAAGAACATTGCAACGTTATAGCAATACTGTAGCTATGACTTATTGAAGCTGTTTGATGGCCTCTTCCTATGAGTGATTGCTTCAGCCTGACCTTACACTTTTCTTTTTTTTAAATAAATGTGTATTGTATCTGCTTATTTGATGTGTTACTGCTCAAAGAAACAGTATGTCAACCATTTTTACTTACTATCAGTAAACATTTTCCTTGTTAAATAAATACTTTGGGTACATCTTTTTCTCCTTTTCCTTTCTTTTCTTTTCATACCATTCTGGCTCTTTCTTTAGTATAGAACCGTGATGGCAAACCTATGGCACGCATGCCACAGGTGGCACATGGAGCCATATCTGCCGGCACGCGAGCCATCAGCTCTAGCTTGCCAGCTGATTTTCAGCTTTCCAGAGGGCTGGGGGAGGCAGTTTTCACCCTCCCCAGGCTTCAGGAAAGCCTTCGGAATCTGGAGAGGGCGAAAAATGGGCCCAACGGGCCAACTGGAAGTTCAGAAACTATCCATTTCCAGCTTCCGGAGAGCCTCCGAGAGGGTGGGGGAGGCCATTTTCACCCTCCCCAAACTTCAGGAAAGCCTTCGGAGTCTGAGAAGGGTAAAAAACGGCCTCCTCCACCCCCCCCAGAGGAAATACCAAGCTCAGCTTAGAGGCAAGTAGTGTAGTGCATGTGGGGGGGGAGTAGGGGGTTGTGCATGAATGTGCATGTGGGGGCACACTTTGCATTATGGGTGCTGTCATGCACGTACCAGTGGTGGGTTGCAGGCGGAACGCCCCAGTACAGGTGTACCAGAGCCAGCCCGGAGCACCGGATACCATTTTGGTACAGAGCTCCAGAGGGCCCACTCACCCGCCCAAGCTCCTTACCGGTGTTTAAAGGCTTCTGCGCATCTGCACAGGCACATGGCGCATACAGTGCCTGTGCGACACTCCGCAGAGCAGCTGGAGCATTGCAGAGCATCGCGGAGATGCTAAGATGCATGTGCACGCTACGCACGTCCATGAGTACGCCGCCAGCCCCGTTCCAACTGTACCGGTTGGAATGGGATTTGAAACCCACCACTGGCACGTATCCTCGCATTTTTGGCACCCAACAAAAAAAGGTTAGCCATCACTGGTATAGTACTTTAAAGGTAGATATTTACTACTAATTCCTAATATTAACTTTCATTTTGAAAATTGGTGGCTTCAGATTTTATACCAAGAATGATAACTCTTTAAATAGATTTCAAAGCTCTAGCTGAAATAATAATTTTGAAAAAATAGTTATTTATAAGAATGTTTGCCCCTTTCACTAAGCTCATAAAGGATGACAACAATTCTTATCTATCCCATTCTATATCATATGCATATTGTGGCAGTTTCTCTTCTCTAAATGACAAGGTAGCCGCTTTAGTAAAATATAGTGAACTTTGTATAATTCTTTTTTTCACTTGACAAAAGAGAAATCCTTTCTTGATCCTTTTCAAGGAAGTAGAATTCTACAATAGCATAATTTGACTACTTTTGGAGGAAAAAAAATGATTCTTGCTCATTTTTCTTTCTTTTAAAATGATCTTTATTATTTAAAAAATCATATGGCAAAATCTATAGCAATCTTTCTTTCTCAAATACATTGTGAATATGTTTCTTGAGATTTCATTTTTCATAATTTTATTTTCAACAATTATCTTCTGTCTTCTCCTTTTCTCTGCAGGGGATTATTATTGCAGGAGAACAACAGGTTTTCAGAAGCACTGCATTATTATAAATTGGCTATCGGAAGCAGACCTACTTTAGCCTGTAAGTAAAGATGCATGCTTGTTATTTAACTACACTGTTCATTCTCATTTGTGTTGTGTTATAAATAAAACTATTAAAAAGAAAACCTGTAAGTTTTAATTCTGTTAAATGTGAGCAGATGTTTTTGCATGGTTCCAATATTTGATAACACCTAGACCATCATTACTGTATTGTAAAGATGCTGTATTATAGTAAGATAGTTGATCTTGAATATAATCCATACTATTTATTTTATTGTTAGGCAAACATGTGTTGCCAGAGTAACATGTTTAATTTTGATTTGAGATGAAAGAAGCTGAAATATGCTCAAATTTATGGCAGGAAGGAAAGTGAGCTGTTTGATAGAGAGGTCATATATTTAAGAGGCAGTTCAGGGTTGCTGGGCTGCTTCACTAAATTTGGTAAAAGACTTCTGTTATTTACTTCATCTGATTACCAACCTTTTAGTGACAAGATCAGTAGCTAAATCAGGATATTGGATTATAAAGGTAAAGGTTCCCCTTGCACATGTGTGCTAGTCATTCCTGACTCTAGGGGGCAATGCTCATCTCCATTTCAAAGCTGAAGAGCCAGCGCTGTCCGAACATTTCTCTGTGGTCATGTGGCCACTAAATGCCAAAGACACATAGAAGGCTGTTACCTTCCCACCAAAGGTAGTTCCTATTTTTCTACTTACATTTTTACATGCTTTCGAACTGCTAGGTTGGCAGAAGCTGAGACAAGTAACGGGAGCTCATTCCGTTGTGCGGTGTTAGAGATTCAAACCCCCGAACTGCCAATCTTTCTGATCAAAAAGCTCAGCGTCTTAGCTACTGAACCACCACGTCCCGAGGTTATAGGTGTATATTAGATTATAGGTGTAGAGAAATAGAATGTTCATGCTACATATCATGCCAATCACTTGTATATATGTTTGCATATGGAATCTTCTAATGTGTAAAAGTTCTGTGGGTGAATGAGGGGTCTCTCAAAATTCTCTTTGAACAATTAAAGCCTGTGACTTCTGAAACATCAATATAGTACTTAATCAACGTTGATTGGTACTTGTTCAAGTTTAAATGTAAATCAATGAAAGAGTCCAACACTTCCTTCTCTAGAAAGAGAAAGCTGAAGATGTAACATTCAGGCATTAAAACAATTTAAGGTAGTCTGCTATCTTCCCAGATCCAAAAGGCTTTAATTTCTATAAGATTACCTTGTTCACTTGGACAGCACTTATTGTTTCTACTGAATCTACTGACTCTCAAATGTACCGAATTGGGGTATTTTACCTCTTTTTATCATTATGACAAAACTGTTCTGAAGAAACATTAGAGGGGAAATCACCTTGGTTGACATTTCAATTAATTCTACTGAAATTCCAGTTTTAATGTTTTGTTGTGATGGAACTCATTTTTTTCTTTAATTAGCAATCTTCTTTCCTATGTCAGTTATTAAAGACATCAATATCTTATAAAGGAAGTCTTGTATTGCTGTAGAATTAGTATGGATAATCTATGACTTTAATGAAAGATAGATAATTCAATCATAACAAGGTTAAAAAAAATGAAGGGCCAATCTAGATTTGAAGAAACTGTCAACCTAGCTATTTAATTTTTCTGGTTTTAAATAACTTCAAATATAATAG
Organism: Natrix helvetica; assembly: GCF_964273705.1. NCBI lineage: Eukaryota > Metazoa > Chordata > Lepidosauria > Squamata > Natricidae > Natrix > Natrix helvetica. Next base: position 41,534,031 of record NC_138553.1, on the reverse strand, counting down.
GATTATGTATCAATGTGAAACAGCTACATTTCCCTTTCCTTTTTTCAGCTGCTTATTTAAATACTGGTATCATCTTAATGAATCAAGGCAAGGCTGAGGAAGCCAAGAAGACATTTTTGAAGTGTTCAGAGATTCCTGATGAAAACTTAAAAGATCCTCATGCTCATAAGAGTTCTGTTACCAGCTGCCTTTATAACCTGGGGAAACTTTACCATGAACAAGGACAATATGAGGTAAAATTTTACAGCAATATAGCAGCCATCTATAATCTTAATATAATTATGGGTTTTTTTGTTTTTGTTTTTAAAAAACCCACCAAAAATACTAGAATTAGCTATTAGCTGTCTGGGAGTTGAGTGGCATATAAATCGGATAAATTAGTATGGTTCCTCACACAGTCAACCAGATATTTAGACTGAATTTTAATTTGACTGAATTTAAAATCCTTTTATCAATTCCTTCCCAAGGACCTGCAATAGGTAGGTATTATCTCAGGATGTACGCTGCTCCAATTAAAGCTGCCTTTTGCAATTGATTCATGGTGATTTTGTCAATGTCAATGCTGTTCAAGTAGTGCTCCAGATATTTTGGGATTGCAACCAAGGTACCTAGAATTATTGGTAGTATTAAAGATTGCATGCGTCAAACACAATATCTACATCTTATATTTTAGACCATAAAGGAAGCATGAGTTCTGACAAGCTTTTGCTAATACACTTACAATCTAACAATTTATGTCTTTCTCTAGGTTATTACTCAGTATGATGACTGATAGAATGGAAGACTAGTGAGATGGTAGCAGCTATATTTTATGAATTAGTTTACTGGAAAAACATAGAAATTACAGTATATGGTGCAGTAGTAATCCATTCATTAACAAATGATCCTTTTGCAAATGATATACTGTATGAGCATGAAAATAATAGCACTTCCTGATATGGTTTAATGTACTTTTTTCCCCCAGTGAAACAAAAAAATGTTCCTCTGTAATTAGGGTATAATACCGACAATATGTAGCTCACCAGAATCATCTATGTGAGCTGGGCAGTTGTATAAATCAAATTGCTCAGTCCATCATTCTTACAGTAGAAACATACAATTGAAATAAGTGTAAATTTATATACAGTATTTCTGGGATATGGACAAAGTGTACAATTTGGCAGCTTCAAGTAATATATAGCTTCATTTTAAGAATAGGTAATGATCAAAAACCACAACACTTTGACATGACACATATGTGGCTTTTTTTTAAACCAGAAGGCTTTTAAACCTTAAACCTAGAATATGTCAGTATTACATTATGCAAAGCAGTAACACTATTATTATTGGCAGGTGGAAAAGTATCATTGTGATTATTATAGTTCAGTAACATCTGAATGCGTTTTAGGAAATTCTAAGATATTTTCATTTCCCATCCTTAAATGGGAAAGTCTGAACGTTGAAAATTGTTCAGTTTTACATTGAGAAGATTAATCTCAACTGCATAATTTTATATAGATTGAAATTAATCCATGTTAATGTCCTGCAACAAAAACTGCAGACTTTAGTACCACCTTGGACACTTACAGTTTTTATATATGTGCTTATACAGAAATAAATTTGAAGATGTCATGAGATTCATCATTATACATTTTATTAAATGCCTATTTCCTGTTAACAATTAACAAAGGCATCTTCAATTTTACATTATTTTATATTACACTTATGCTTCTGAATTTGATGTTGTTGTAATGATATGTTTCTCAACACTTTGTCATAGGATGCCCTTATAGTTTACAAAGAGGCGATACAGAAAATGCCAAGACAGTTTGCACCCCAGAGTTTATATAATATGATGGGTGAGTCTAAGCAAACACCTAAAAAATATTTGTATTAATTTTCTTCCAGTGCACATATTTTTGTATTTCTGCCAAAATTGGGCATTAACCAAAGTATTTTATTTATGATATGTTTTTGGCTCTGATCAAATCTTCAAGCTTTACATTTGTAGCTTACCCCATATCACCATAGACAGCATTCAAATGTATAAATGTGAACAATTAGTGAATAAAAAGCCTGTGTAGCTTTGGATTCATAAAGTGCTATGAACAAGGCAAAACAAATTTAAAATAATACATAATTATCCAAATATCCAGATTCTAAAAACAGATAAGGTTTGCCACCAAAAAATTGTTTCATAGTCACAATATGGATATTAGGAATTGCTTTTAGGAACTAATTTATAGCTGATTAAATACTTACTAGTTCACATGGGCTAAAATATGTCTTCTATGACTTGGTGCTATGACTGCAATAATTCCAAACTCATATGGCCAAAGAGAATCGCAGTGACCCAGGCTTAAATGTGGAATCTTCTCTCTTGCTCGCTCTGTTTCTCTGTCTCTCTTTCCCCCTCCCTCCCAGTTCACTTTATCTAAATAACTGTAGAAATAATCCAGCATGTTGAAAATCTTCATTTAAATTATAAATGGATTAATAGGTTTTTTTAAACATTGCTTTCTCCTTGAATTATCATAATTGCTATAAGAATGACAAGAATCATATTATTTGATGATATATAAACATATAAGCCAATTTTATTGGACAGCCATTTAGGCACCAAGCCCAACTTCCTGTTTAATGCAAAAATAAAATTTTATTCCTTTTTTTTGCTAGCTAGAAACTTTTTGTTCATCAGTAGGTTTCATGTACCAATTGATTATGTCCACATATTTTGGCTGCCTCACACTTGGTTCTCCATAAAATAGTTAGGGTTATCAATCAGTGGCTTACTCTGGTAGAGAATGTATGTACCCACACTGGAATTCACATTATCACATCAATCAATTATGCCTGTGGTAGGCAAAGAGCTCTGTGATAGGTTTTTACACTAGCAAAGGACAAAAAAAGAACAAGATCCCCCAAATCCTATTGAAGTTTCCTGGATTCTTTCGTTTCTCCTTAATTATATCCAATAAAGAAAAGACCATGCCTCCGAGCAACTGGTTTCATATACTGCTCTTATTGTTAATGGTTTTTTTAAACATTTAAATTGAATTCACCTACCTGCAACTTAAAGGCATTATTTCTTGTCCAATATCTGGTGAAGTTGTTCCATGAATTTAAATTAAAAATGATTGCCCTGATGTTATTTTTTTCAAAGATGTAAGCTTTGATGGATATAGATCTAGAGTTCCATATCAGTTCTGATCAATTGAATGTTAAGACCCATTATCATATTTTCTTCATTATCATCTGATGGGCAACTTCCCTAAAACCTATGCATAATAGTACCTTTCTGAAGTCTGAATTCTGTAAATTTAGTGATTAAAAGAGTTGTGTACCATGGTTAAACCTAATAAAATTTTTGTTTCCCTGAAAATAAGACCTCCCCGGATAATAAGCCCAATTGGGCTTTTAAGCACATGCGCTAAAATAAGCCCTCCCCTAAAATATTGCAACACAGCAGCAGCCATGAGATGACTACATTCTCTGCCTCCTGCACCTCAAAAATAATAAGACCTCCCCGAAAATAAGGCCAAGCACTTATTTTTTTGGGGGGGGGTCAAAAGAAAATAAGACCCTGTTTATTTTCGGGGAAGCACTGTACAAAAAATCCTATCTCTAAACCTATATTGGTCTGATGTATGTAAAGTATGATCTGATGTCAAGTATGGTAAAGTAGGCATCATATTATAACCTAGACATACTAGCTACCATAAAATAATTTTCTGGATTAAATTTAATTATTAATCTTAACAATTTAGAAGTTGGGCAACATTGAATAAAATCTATTTCAGGGCATCCTTGGTTACTTTTAAAATACAGAATTCTCCTTTGTAACATTTCAGATTTCCAACATCTTCTCAACCACAACTGTTCAAAAATAATTTGGTATGCTGTCATTCTTCTTCATTAATATATCCAACAATTGAAATAATTTTTCACTAAAAGAAGTTGAAACTATTGAACAGATGAATAAAAACCGCATGGTACAAAGGAGAAAAAGAAATTCTGACTACTAGTCATCTTGCTTCTGGTTTTTTTTAGAGAACCCTAAACTTCTTTCTTATAGAAAATGCCAAAATTAGTTATCAGCATAATATTCCTCTATGTTATATTGTTAATAAAAATTAAACTTTGTGAGTTTTCCTTGAGTCAAAGCACAATATAACTGGGTAGACTGAAAGACCACAAAGAATTGTATAAACTGACTGGTTTTTGTGTTTGGTTGGTGGATTGTTGTTGGGTTACTTTTTTGTTGTTGTGAGTTACCATCTCTTTTTTTTCTTGATTCCTGATGACTTACCCAAGTCTTGTTTTTCCTGGAAAACTCTATTCAAGGAAGCTTATACAAGAAATGTTTTTCACACAGAGATCATCTGGTTTAGTCTTGGTTTTTGTCTTATGAGAAAAGTAATTAAGCCCAAAGTAATATAATAATCGCAGTATAACTGCATTAAGTACAATAAATAAAATAAAGACATCTTTTAATGTAGTTTTATCCGTTACTAATTGGAGTCATTTCAGCTATTAATCATATTTGGAAAAAGTGGCAATTCTTTCATATTGATTCTTCTGGATATTGTAGGCATTTTTACAGGATGAAGTGTGACATTTTAAACATGTGACTGTTCATCTAAGTTGTTTTGTGGTAGTTTTGCTTTTGACAGCTAGAGCAAGCCAGGTTGATTCAGTCTCCCAGAAATTATAAGTCTCTCTTGACTCATCACTAATGCAATTTCCATCCATATTAAGCTTTTTGGAAAAGTATTCTGAATAGTGGACATCATTATAATCCTGTTGTTATCCAGTCTTAGGTTTGAAAGATAACCATCCACAAACATCTATTGGAAATTTTCTTTAAACATAAAAATCATATTTAAAGAAATCAGTCATAAAAACTTAGTCTTAAAAAATCTGCAAGTTGGCTCAAGTTTTTTAAGAGATATTCATATGAGATGTTTATATATTAATAGTAAAATACATATATTCTGTTGGTAGCATTCTACTACATGCGACCATGTAATATTACATATATAATATATAATATAAATTATAAATATAAATTAATTTGTATTAATTTTATTTTATAAACACACACATACATGTATTTAAATACTAATATATAATATACATCAATTGCTTTTATCAGTTTGTATGTTCCATTAATATAACTTTATGGTTTCCTATTCTGCTTTGTAGGAGAAGCCTACATGAGACTTAGCAGATTCTCCGAAGCAGAACATTGGTATGTGGAGTCACTGCATTCTAAAACTGATCACATTCCAGCTCATCTGACATATGGGAAACTTCTTGCTTTAACGGTAAGCAAACTACCTGGAAAATATCTGTTTCTTTAGCAAGAGAAAAACAATCATGTTTGTCACATACATACCCATTTCGTTATTTCTTTGTATAAAATATTACACTAGCATCAGTAAGGCTATTTTTTCCTATTCTATTCAAGCTAGGATCTTTATCTTGAGATCACCTACCTTTGCAAATCATTCTATTGTTGTTCACAATCCATCTACTAGGGAGATATATCAAGGCTATTGACAGACTTAGAATGCATACTATTTGTCAGCATTCTCCTATATCTTTCTTCAGATTTCTTTCCATAAGTATTAAACTATCAGAAGATTTAGGCCATATTAGGGAATTCTCACTCCTTATCTCTCTAGAGTGAGAGCCAGTTTAGTATTGTGGTTAAGGTGCTGCAGTAAGTGCAAACATACTCAGATTGTACTCCCCACCCCCACCCCTCCCAGCCATGAGAGCCAACTGGGTGATTTAGGACAGTCAGTCTTTCTCAGCTTTAGACAAGGAAGCCCCCAAAATCTACCAAGTTGCACTGAACTGTATGAAGTCAGTAAAAAGACTTTCATCCTTCAGTGAATTAATTCAGGATGATGATGATGAGGAGGAGGAGGAGGAGGATATTGATGATACATCTATAATACACTAAATTAGAAATGCCTTTTCCAACTGGAGCAGTAGACAAAATGTATATTGAGGTTTTCTGGGTATTATCTGGGTAATTTGCTAGTCAGCTGAATAAACAGTATTTCAGTTCAGTTCTCCCTTGATTAACAGGCAAAAACCCCTTTCCCCATTAATTACCTTATTGTTTTTGGTGTACAAACTATTCATTGCCTCCAGGAATATCAATATCTATTATGAAGAATGGTTATGGAAATTATGTTTTGCAGTAATATCCTACTTCTCATTGGTAACATATACTTTGACCAGCTGAAAGACAAGAAAGCTGTGGCAATTTCTAGTTTTTCTTTACATCTGAATTAGCTTATTCTGTTCTTTGATAGCTAAATGATAATTTCAACAGGGGTGGGTTTTGGGTTTTTTTTTGCCTAATACTATATACTCTGAACAAAATGTTCCACTCCTTTTAATTCATTTAAATGTAAAAGACCTGTGTTGTATTTTGAGTATACTATATATTACGTTGCTATTTTAAAAATGTGCCTACTTCTCTTTAAAAAATGTTGTTTATCCATTTGTTGCACTTCAAAATATTATGCATTATATTTGTGTTCACTGTTTCTTACAACAATTGCAAATAATGCTATTTTGCATCATTTATCTGAAGCTTAAGGGACAAATCCCTATCTGCATGTGCAGAACCATAAGCTTTCCTTACACAGTAGGGTCGTTTTGTTAGTGTTGCTTATTTTCTTTCTTTTAGAATATACATTTTATCTGGTTCTATATTGCATCTGCCATTTCCTTAGATTTATACAGACTTAGGTTTGATTAAAAACTGTGTATCTTAGGCTATTATGTAGAAGAGGAAGATAGAATAATGTGTTTTAAAATAGTAAATCTGATCAAATCTACACTGTAGCAGAACCGTAGGTGAGACTATAATTTACACTGCATGGAGTCAGCTGCAAAAAAATACTTTGTAAGCCAGGTATTATAAATGTACATGTAAAAATATATTTTTGTTGCAAAGGTAAGAGAATGAAAAATTAGTGGTTAAGGTGTATGAATGAAAGACAATATTGTGGTATAGTGGTTAAAAATACAGGATTAGAAAATGGGAGACCATGAATTCTAATCTTGCCTTAGGCAGAAACCAGCTGGATGGCTTTGGGTCAGGATTCTCTCTCAGCTGCAGAAATATGGTAAAAATGTTTCCAAGAAATTTCTGAAAAATTGTCCATGTAGTTTACCAGGAAGGAATATTGATTTGAAAGCATAAAAAGGTATTGTTTGTGAATAAATGGCTTAACCAGGTGAATAATTAGAAAATATTGTAGATCAGTGGTTTTTAACCTGTGGTCCATGGACTCCTGGGGGTCCACAATGTCACCACGGGAGGTCTGTGAAGCCTTTAAAAATGTTATGATTTAAGCCTTGAGTCTTGGGGATCCATGGCCATGGTTTGTGGCCACAAAAGGTATTCAAAGAGGGTCTGTGGTGAAGAAAAGGCTGAGAAATACTGCAGTAGACAATCCTGAGCTGTTCATTTATAGAACTCTATCCAGCAATCTCAGTGTATATGCCAGAATAATTATCAGTCCTAAATTCCTAATACAAATATAATATGAATGAATTGCCTACAGCTAAAGATTAGGGAGGGGGGAGTGAAATGGACCACTTTCATGACTGACAAATTTGTTATGGCATATCTGTTGCGGATTGAAAGAAACTGCAGAATGATTTGTACAATTCACAAACGCAAATAATAAATGCATCTAGAAGATGTCCCAAGACTTGCTTTTCTGAAGAGACTGACACATTATTGCCTATTGCCTATTTTACATCTACCCTATTAGATTCCAGAGGAGTGACAAGTTTCCTATGATGGTGATTTTCCTTCTTCTTTTTAGACCGTTTAAGTCATGACCTCAAATACTGTCAGTGTGTAATTGAAGATGACTGTTACAAATACCTGTGCTCAGATTGTATGTTTGGGGATAACTATGCCTGACACTTAATGCTTCTTTGCATATGACCTCATTATCTTTTAAATAAAACCAAATTGAAGCTTCCAGGGAAGTTATAATTATGGGATTAGAGCATGAATAGAAGGAAAAACTATTTTCTTCCCTGCTTGGGTCTTGGGGGAAAAAATCTATTTTTGGAAGCTGGTTTTGGATGCCTGTAATTAGTGCTAACACCAATTTTTAACAAAAGATTTTAGTCACAATTATGAGAAGGACATTTAGATGCCTCCTGGGCTCTTGTGACATTTCCATTACTTAAAAAGGTATAGTTTGGTCATAAATAAACCATTGCAATAATTACATCCATGTTGCTTTTTGTTTATTTAAAAACATTCCCTTTGAACTCATTAGTTCAATAGCTGAAACTAAGCCTTCTTTTTTAAATACATTTCTCTATAAAATGGCAGCATCTTCCCTCTCACTCTTTTCCCTTTCCACTCCTCTTTGTTATCTGAACCTAATTACAATTTTCCACAGGATTAGATCCAGCTAATTACATCCTCATTATAAACTATTTCTGCCAAGGGAGAAATTTTGACATGGGATCAGAATAAATATTCCCATCATTTTTTTGATGAATATTTGAAAAAGAGTATAGTCCAGTCATACTTCAAAGAACCAAAGTTACCCAAGTATAAAATACCAATGTCATGTTGGTTTCCTGTTAAATATGAGTAGTACTTCATTTATTTAAATGTCGTAGACACACACATACACATAAGCAGCCATTTAAGCAGAAATACATATATCTTGATACTGACAATTTTCATATAAGATCTTAGGAGGAGACCACGAACAAAATAATATTGGTATCATCTCGAGATTAAGAATTCTCTCTCCCTCCTCCCCATTAATACCTTAGATCAATATATGCACAGATACACACTTGTAGGAATCCAATCAGGAAACAGTACAAATATATCCTGACTCTGCATTCCCAATTGCTTTTACTTGAAATATCAATTTCTCCCACCCATAAATGCAACATTCAGACAAGAAACCTATGGTTTTAATCAAGGCCAAAACAGGGGATAAAACATTGGATTCCTCTTCTACTAGAATCTGTCATCCTTTTCTACTAGAATCATATTAATGCTTCCCAGTGCTTGCTTGGAAGTAAACAAAAATAAATGTCTAATTCCTCACCTGTAGTCAGATAACTACAAAAGGTAGCTGAATCTGAACTTGAGTGAGTAAAAAGGTGGGTAGTGTCAGTAAGAAGGTAAAACGATGGATGGTACCTTTATTACTATTATTAAGATAGAATTGCAAGACATATGCAAGAGGAAAATAAATGTGTAAACTAATTTGTATTTAATCACAGGAACCTTCTCATGTTACATTAAAAGCATTTTCTGAACAGATGTCGCTGTTGTTAGCTTTCTCATAAATGAAAGATAATTAGTAAGACAGATACCTGAACTAGATATATTAATTTAGAATAAAAAGAGGACTCTTGTACTAATGCTGAATAAATACGTGATAATTAAGTATGCATATTTATGAAGCCATAAAATCCCACACTGTGTAACCCTACGCATAAATACTTCTGACTATCATGTAAGTGTTAAAATCTATTTCTGTTAATCTGTAATAAACTAGTGAAAAATATTTTCTATCTCTTAGTATTCAGAAATAACATTTGGAACTTGAAAAGCATAAAAATAACAGTGGTAATTCAAACAATCATCAAAAATGTGCAGTGGTATTAATAATGTAACTATATTTAAGCCTGTTTGAAGTTTGTTTAAAAGGGATCAAGATTTAACTCTGATTCTATGAAAACTATATTTCCTGTAGTACACAAATGATATTGCAAAACATTCCTGGAACAGGTTTACATTGTTGCTTTATTACTTTTAAACCATATAGTAATCATACAATAAAATACTTTTTAAAATATTTAAAATATGATATTTTTGAATATCAAATAGCATTCAAGCTGATGAAATGAGTGTTTCATAAAGTTGCGGAATAGAGTGAAGGAACAGCTATTTCAGCATTCCTTATTAAAAGTTCAAAATATTTCAAAAATTCTAAATAAATCTGGTGTGTATATACAGTACACACACACACAAACACACACACACACACACACATTTGCGTTACAACTCCCAGTTCAAATCCCAGTAAGGGTATGGCTAGCTGATGAGAGCTAAATAGCTTGAAATAGATCTATACTAGTCTCCCTTTATTTATTTATCAGCACAAATACAACACATATATATATACACATACACATACATACATGCGCGCACACACACACACACACTTTTTTCCTAGAAGAAGAGGATATTTGGTGAAATTCTCAAATCTGGAATGTTAAATTCTTTTGTTTATAAAAATATATTTTTAATTATAAAAATATTAAAAAGTATATGCATATTTGTGTTTATTCTGTTTTGTTGTAATTTCTCTAGCAACCTAAGTCTTCTTGATCACCTCCATCTGTATTACATTCCAAGGGAATTATTTAGGTTAAAAAAAAAACCTATGTATAGCTAAGGAGATTTCAGAATGATGGATAGCCTATAGCTGCTACCATTAGTTTGTATGTATGTATGCATGTATGTATACATTTATAGGCTCAAACTACCTGCACAGAATATATTTAAAATAAAAACAAAACAAACAAACAAAAAATCCAGAGACACTGATCGTGCACATTCAGAAGAGAATGTGTGCTGTACCCAACAATAAAAGAAAAATCTAAAGGGGCTCAGGATACCCCTATATTTAGACCTGGGAGAATATCCAGATTTTCAGGAATTTTCGGAACTTCAATCAATGTAAGCCATATAGATTCCTGGGGGGATACTATTGCAGAAGGCAGGTACCATGACAGAGAATTTATGCTTCCTAAGTCTCTATAGATGACATTGTTTAATCAAGGGAATTTAGACCGTACCTGTTCTGACCAATCTTACCAGACAGGCAAAAACAATAAAAAAATGGCACTCTCACAAATAACAAGGTCCTATGCTATGACGGGCTTTATAAGTGATAACCAGCAACCTGAATTGTATCCAGAAGCTCACTAGCAGCCAGGACAGCTCATGGAGCTACATGATATTAGCATATTTCAACATACCAGACACTTCTTATCTTCTGGATCAGCTGTAGCTACTAAACAGTCTTCAGGGGCAGCATTAAAACAAGTTTAGAAACACTGCCAAATTATTTTCAACTATCTTGAAAGTCAGATAGGATCTTCCTTACCAGTTAGATCAGACAGGAAATACAGCCAGATAATCTAATTCTATTTTATTGTAAAACTACATAAATAGAAACCTGAAAGTCTGAAAGAACAATTCTCCCACCTTTAGAGCCCAATAACTTAGGAAGGGGCCCTCCTTCACTATCCCTCTTATCTAACCATTTCCTAGGTGGCGGCAGCTGTTTGCCTGGTCTCCTAAAGTCACTTCCACATAACATTACAAATAGCATCAACACTACAAGGTGGTCCAGATTAAGAAACCAATGCCATATAGGTCAGGACCACTTCCATTATTATAGCTATAGTAAAGTCCCGCCTGAACCATGAAAGCCAATTGGGTCACTCTCCCTCATCCCAAACCACCTCCCTCAGCCCAAACCACATTATTTGTGTTAGAAATAACTCAAGGCAGTGAGCATCTTCCCAGAACAACAAGGGTTGCTGTTGTGGGAAGATGTTTGCTGCCTTGAGTTATTTGTAAAAATAATAAAGATGGGATACAAATAAATAAATAAAATTAAAAATAGAATCTTGTAAATCTGTGCCTTTTCTTTGCTTCACTTAAGTGTAAGCTAGGGAAGCGCTTGTCTTACATGTTTCTCAAATTAGTTTCTTGCTCTTGCCTAGAGCCTCGCTTATCTGATCATTCCACTGCTGGCAGCCCTTCCTCCTGGTCTTCAAAGCCATTCCTTCCTTATTCTTTTACAGATAGAGAATAGAAGAGACTACTTTTGACTTTCTTGTCAAAATGTAAAATTAAAGCTCTTAAATGTAACAATTAGTATCCATGCCTTTTCTTCTGTCTCCTATTCATTCCTTTCCCCCCCCTTTGAATACTGTGTTCCTTAAAATGTCATTTTAAGATCAGGGACTGTCATTTTACTTGGGTTATAAATGTTACACAGAGCTATTTGGGCTAATGATACAGATCAAAAATGTTCAAATAAATAACATATATTTTCCCTTACTTACTTTCAAAGCATAGAATGATGCATGTCAGGAAAAAGGAACACTCATTGTGTCTTCAGTTCTTTCACAGTAATAATCCAAAATGAAATTTAAAATATAATCTTAAACACTATGATAAGAAGCACAAAAAGAGAAACTTCTTTTCACCGGGATTAAAATCTTATAAGAAATTGAAAACAGTTTTAAAGCAGAGTATTTTGAGAAGCCAATTATAACATTCTAGCTGAATGGAAAAAATATTTGGGTTTGCTATTCGTTTCATGGAAATAATTCTGAAGGCTGAAGCATAATGGCCAAGGAAGAAGTCCAGTGAATTCTCCCCTCTCTTGAAATAGGAAAGAAAACTGAATGTGCAATGAGACATGATAATTAACTGTCTAAGACTAATAGTGTTCTTCTGTTTCAGACCATGACATAATAGATGTAAATGTTAATTCAGTCAGGATTAGCAATGTGTTCCAGTCTCAGACAGCAGTTTTGATGACTTGCACATGAATGTTTTGTGACATGAAACTTGCCAGAAGAGGATGATAACTTGAATGCTCTGCTCTGATTTTTAATGTGCCCTGTTTATCCTATAATCCAAATTATTCTTGTAGTTTTGCCAAGAAACCTAGTTTTCCCCCCATCTTGTTCATTGTTGTCTTTATTCCTTTAAGCATGTATGAATGTTTGTTATATTTTACTTCCAATGAAAATATATAAATATTGGTTGTGCTCAATAAAATATTAAAACTGGACATGTCATCTGTGAGAAGGCATCAATTGGCAGACAGCTCTGCCATGCAGAAGTTTGTTTATAGACTGCTTTGGGGGAGACTGATCCTCTGTGTGAATCAAGTTATTACTCAATTCAAGTTTTCTCTTCTGCCGATATGAATAGGATCTTGTTTTAAGCTTGTGCATTGATAGATGGTTACTACGATCTCCATGCACACTTATGCAATAGCCATAGTTAGCTTCTAGTTTTCACCATTTGCATTTGTTGCTGAGAAATCCTATCAATAGAAAATTATATAGATGTGATAATGTACTTCATATTAGAAATTCTGTTTGCGCATATACACAATTGTGAGCACAGTGAAGGACACATTCTACTAGAACTTCAGTCTTCTGATTCAACAGTACATAAAAACGATTTGAGCTAAGCTAAAGTTATATGGAAATATTGTTTTGCCCTACACATCACCAGGAAATGCTCACATACTAAATGTGGAAGAGTCAAATAGTTCTTGATGAGAAAGGAGATACAGACTTCTCATATTTTCTTCTTTAATCTCAGGATTAATCTAACGCTCATGGGGAGAAAACCCACATCAGTCCTATTTCTGTTGTACATTGATGTGATGTGAAATATAGTTCTTCATCTAGTTCTGTTTGGCCTTGCTCTAGTTATAAATTGTATATCATATAGGAAGTGTTCTTGATCCTTAAACATACTAAGTTGTCCATTTTTGTTTTTCCCTATTAACTGGAATAAAAATAATCAGCAACATTTGTAGTAATAGAAATATATATTATTTAAACAGAAGAAGTGAGATTTGTGTTATAGTAGAACTATGCTAATTCATTAATTCTGTAAAATTAATGTTTCCGTTTTTCAATTGTAGGTCTTTGCTTATCATAAATAGTTGTAAACTGGTGTCAAAAATCTGTTTTTGCTTTTTTCTTTCTTAAGGGTCGCAAGAGAGATGCAGAAAAATATTTCTTAAAGGCAATTCAGTTGGATCCTATGAAGGGAAACTGTTATATGCATTATGGTAAGTTTGCCAATAAGTGCAATTCCTTTAGATTCTATTTTATTGTACAAAATTCTTTATGAATGATTATGTTTTTTTTAAAGTCCTGGCAGAGTATTATTTGAATAATCCACTGGGGCCTATATGGGCATGGCCATCAGTTCCCAAGGAGATACCAGTTGCCATCCTTCATCAGTAACCCATATAACCACATAAATGATGAACACTGGTAAATGGGACTTTGATGTCTCAAAAAAATGGATTTGTGGGCAATATTAATTGTAAATTACAAGATCCTTTCTTTGTGAAGTACATGATATTTAAGTGGGTTACATTTACTAATTAATTTTTATTATGTATAGGAAAATGTTTTGTAGGACTCTTATACTTTTTCAGTATGCTGCAGGATGAAACCCAAACAGAAATCTTTAAGAATAGTGAATAGCTGTAGGGCCATGTAGAACATTTTGAGACATGTTTTGAGCTTTAAACATATTTTCAAGCTAAAACGTATAATTTATTGGTAGTTTCAGCTTTACTCAACATACACATTATACTATTCTTATGCTGCTGAAAGAGTCTCAAAATGGAATCACTTTAAACTAAGAATATTTAGAGTAAGAACATAAAAGTATCAGAACTCTTCAGTTAAGTTAAAATAAAATCTTCAATTTATTTCAAGCTCAAAATAAGGTATTTTAAGTTCAAAACATTTCAGATTAAAAATGTTTTTATATATAACTATCAGGCTTCATTTATGATTGAAAGTTCTTTAAAATTAATTACCTTGGAAGAACAAATGGATGTATATTTGGAGGCTTGCCCTGGCATAACTTTTATGGAAGGATGCATAGAATTAGACAATTAGAATCAGCATGTATATTACTCGGTCTGAGCATGTGTATCTTTGAAACTTTAATTACAGAATGTTCATATTTGTTGGTCCTGAGTATGTTTCTACTCTGTTGTGTTGATGTGCATTTATATGTGTGTATGTAAGAGGGACCGGATAAAGTGCATTGGATCATGCAGATGTTAGATTACCCAGGTGATATCATCGGTATGAGTGAATTTGTATACAGTAGCTTGCCCTACCAGTTTTGGGTGTGTGTGTGTGATTTCTCTTTAGTAGTACATGTTATTTAATAATTAAGTGTTATTTATTTACTGCTCAGTTGGTTGTCTGGTGTTAATTCTGGTGTTGATCATTGCTTATCTGAACATAAGCTACTGGAAAGGATGTATTCTGGTCTTTTTGTTTCCTTCTTAATTTTTTTGTTGCTATTGTCTCTCTTGAATGGTATGTAAATGTGATTTATGTCTTGGTCTGTTGATGATTGATTTGTCTGAATATCAAGCTTCCAGGAATTCCCTTATGGTTTGGGATTTAGCTTGGTTGAGGGTGCTTTCAGTTTCCCAGTTGAAACTATGGTTGAGTCTGTCCATGTGTTGTAAGTTTTCATAGTATATCCTGACTGTTACTTGGTGTTCATGGATATAGTCTTCTGTCTTTCTGTCCTACCTAGTGGCTGTTAAAATCCTTATACTTGTATATTGTAAATTGCTTCTGTTTTTTCTTCTTGGATTACTGGGTCTTTTTGTTTATTTAGGATGTTTTGAAAGGCTTTAGTTGGTTTGTGTGCTACAGTAATGCTGTATGGGTGTAATAGTCTGTTGGTTATTTCTGATACGTTTTTGACGTATGGCAGAGTTATCCTTTTTATAACTTGTGTTGGTTGTGCTACATTGGGTTGAGTGCTCAGGCACTTTTTGCTAAAGCTGTATGTGTGTCCGTTTTATTGGAAGATATTGTATAGGTGGCCTGTATCTTTTTTCTAGGGTTCCAAGTTGCAATGCGTTTGTGCTTATCTGAATAACATTCTTACAGAGCTCTTACAAAGAAGTTGTTACTTTGATAAAAGAGTGCTAGTTTCCATGTTTCTTCTGATTTTATCTGATTCTGTAGCTTGAAAACAGTTTTGAAACATTTAGCAGTAATGCTACTGTTCACAATGTATGCCCAGATTGCTTAGTGTGATTCAGTATGTTCATAGAGGCTTATACAGATAGTCGTTGATTTACAGCCATTTGTTTAGTTACTGTTTAAAGTTGCAAAACTACTGAGAAAAGTGGCGTGACTGGGCCTCGCACTCATGACTGTCATAGCATTCTCACAAACATGCGATCAGCATTCACCTGCTAGGCAACCCTCATATTTACAATGGTTGCAGCATCCTGGGCTTATGTGAACACCATTTATGACCTTCCCAACTGGCTTCCTGTAAGCCTAGTCATTGGGGAACCCAGATTCACTTAATGACTGCGTGGTTCACCTAATAAGTTCAGTTGGCAAAAAATCAAGTGCAACCCACTTAACAATTGCCTTGCGTAGCAATGGAAATTCTGTTCCCAATTGTGGTCATAAATTGAGAACTACCAGTAGATTTGATTCTTTTTAGTATACTGCAAGAGACAGGAAACAATGGCAAAAAAAGTTCTGCCAAATAACACTCTTTATAATAGCAGCCACTGAGATTTCGAGTTAATTTCCTTTGAATAATACATTTTCCTAATAATTGCAAAGCATGTAATATTTCTGTGTTATAATAAAATTGATTATTTGCATTAAATGACTGTAATTATGCACTCACTTGATAAAATTTACAACTAATCATGTAGCGTGTTGTTCTCTAGCTGAACCTGCAGAGTTTTTCTTTGTTAATGTTTTTAATTTTCTTCTTAGTTCATTTTGGTTAACATAGCATGCAGTTAATAATTCACAATGCAAATTGTCCTCTTATTGTAAGTTTAACTGGATCAGAATGATCTTAGAGTGCTGAGAGTATTTTGGCATATTTTGTAATGCTTTGAAAAGAAACACTACAACCAAATTAAAATTAATCAGTAATTAATTGCTGCCCTCTAACTTGTCAACAAGCATAATGTTTTCTTCAGTTGTTCTAAAACTTACATTTAAGTTACTTGAAAATTAAAGAATTGTGCTGCATTTTTCCCTTCTGTTAATAGAAGGTTCTTTGCTTCAGCGGAGGCTTCCCTGAATAGAATTCAGAATAAGGTTGTTTTTTGTACTCCAAATTTACTCTTGCTTTTACAGTATCCCAAACTGTTCCTTTTTGGAACATATTTGACAATTGGAAAGGGGGAAGGGAGAATCAGCAAAAAAAGGGTATTTTTTCTATTGATGGAAACTTATCATTCATAGAGTGATGTAGCCCTGTCAGGGTTTAAGTGTGAGGTGTGCTGTAATTGTTAATATCTATTTTTCAGGCCAGTTTCTGTTAGAAGACTCTCGGTTGATGGAAGCGGCAGAGATGGCCAAGAAAGCAGCTGAGTTGGATAATACAGAGTTTGATGTTGTGTTCAATGCGGCTCATATGCTTAGGTCTTTTTATTTCATTGTCTTCAGTATCGCCATCAATATTTTACTGCATAAAATTAACAAGTTTAATATGCGTACAGTTTTTCCAGAATGAAAAACAGAAGATCACACGGCATTTCTCAACTTCATGCTTGTATACATTGCATACATCCTGCTTTTTAAAATTATGGTTAAATCTGATTACTTTAATGAAGACAACTCACACTGGAATCCCGTGCCAATTTTGCCATTATTATTATTATTATTATTATTATTATTATTATTATTATTATTATTATTATTATTATTATTATTATTATTATTATTATTTTGCCATTTTTATTGAGGCTGTACAGAGTCTAATGCTCAAATAGCACAAAAAGTGATTACTACTACATTCCGTTCACTTTATATTTAAAATCAGCAGAGGTTTTTTTCCCCCTGATAAATGAATATAGCAAATGAAGAAAACAAGTATGGGAGAGATTTGAGGACAACCCTCAATTTTAGAAGAAACAATTGCTGTTCACAACTTGGGTGGTGCAATAGTTCCAGTACTGAGCTAAGTTTTATGCACAGAAGCCAGTTGGGAAATTTTGTTGTTCCCCTGATGTCGTATCTGCATCAGGCTCTGCAACCAGCTCCTCATCACATCATGCATTGATTGCTTCACTGTGTTGAATTAAGTGAATTTAGGGCAAAACAAGTAGATGCTGCAACCAAGCAGAATGAATGTTAATCATCAGTAAGAACAGGCGACCATTATTATTTTTTGTATGGGTGATCATATCATCTCTGAATTACTTATTCAGCTCAATCTCTTGAGTTTGTTTTTTTTAATGTGTGTAAGCTAGAAGGTAACCCAAAATAGATAGTTTTTGTATCTATTCAAGAGAATCAACAAGCATTCTTTCCTCAGGCTCATTGTGTGTTTGTGTGTGTGTGCTTTTCTTTTTAAAGTGAATGCAGTGCTTTCTGCATTGACTTGCTTGCCCACAGTTGCCATAGACACATAGGCTAATCTATTCAGCTATATAGAATTATGATGTCATCCAGTTCAATGGCAAATTTACAAATAATTGATAATGTTCCTAAAGCAAGCACAACTGCTGGAACCATTTCTATCACTTTGCTTCATGCTACTGGTTTAGATATATTAAAATACTGTAGTTTTCTATATCTGTAATTGGGAACTACATTTTCATGTAACTTTAATGATTAGCCTACTGGGGTTTAATTTCCAATTTTAAAAGCTAAGACATGAATTAAAATTGTTTACAAGCTAATTTTTAATGGTATATATAGACTCAAATGTTTTGTTTATACTAATGTGGACTTTGTAATTATATCAATTTCATTATTTAAAAACTGTATTTTAAGTTAATGAATCATTCACATCATAATCAGTAGCTGAAAATGTATTTTAACTATAAATGTCAATGATTAAATTATTTTTTCTCTTTCTATTACCAGATTGAATATCACTGAACTTGCCCTTTTTTCTTCTCTTAATAGACAAGCTAGTCTCAATGAAGCAGCTGAAAAATATTACAAAATGGCAGCTGAGCTAAGACCTAATGTAAGTACTTTCTTAAAGAAAATACATTACAGAGATATTGAGCTAGCCCAGAGAGAAAACCAATAGATTTTGAAGAATTATTAATAATAATGTTTTGTAAGCATCTTTTAAAAGCAACTCACAGCAGCACTCTAATAAACCTTAACATTTGTCGAGTAATTATTGTAGATAATTATGTTGATAAAGTGATTATATATGCATGTTTTTCCCCTTTCATTTGTGCATTTTAAATTTGGGTTCTTGATCATATTGTGAAGTGACAGCCAGGCTAACTTTACTGATTCCAAAAAGTGACAGTGAAACTGTTTCATTATCAGTTGTTCCTTTCTGGAATGAGATGAGGAAAGGGGATTCCATTTTTTTGTTTGATCACAAAATTAAAAGGTATGGCAGGTATATTTTTGGCTGTCCTCAAAACTTTTTTTATTTACATATTAAAAGCAGTAAACATGATAATAGACAAGGTTTGTAGACTCATCATGGACATAGAAAGGACTTTGAAAGTCTTCTAATACAATTCTATGCCTGTGCAGAATTCTCACATTAGCCCAGACAAATGGCTGATCAAGCAGCTATGACTTCAAGAGGCAGGCTGTTCCATTGCTTAATAGCGCTCATAGTCAGAAAATTCCTTCTTACTTCAATCTTAATCACTTTTCTTTCAGTCCAGCCATTGAAGTTTGCCTTACCTTAAGTATTACTGGGAATGAATACACAACTTCTTATTTTGACAGCTCTTCAAATATTTAAAAATTGCTGCCATGTTTCTCCTAAGCCTTTGATTCTTTAGGCTAAAGATACCCAGATATTTTTTAAAAATTCCTACTTGTGAACAAAACCACTCTCCTTACAGATTATACTTCATTCCTGACTATAGACTTCTCCAGTTGTTAAAACAGCTTAGTCATCAGAATGGATAGTATATGGGAATATATTCATGTCCAATGTATTATCTTAACATGGTGCTATAAGATCAACCAAGATATCACATATTTTAAACATGCAAATGAGAGTACATTTTTACTCTAAGCATTCAGAGTAAAATTCCAATTCATTTTGGAAAAATCAGAGCCTATGCTTTCAAATGAAATCCGGTGTTGGAAGGAACTATATTTCTATAAAGATAGAACATTCAGGAATTGTGTTTGATATCTGAACTTTTTCTAAAGCTATTATCTTGAAAGAAGGCTGCTGAAGTTAATCACACATATGTTCTTAAAAAGTATAAACACTTCGAAGTATAACTCTGAAGTGTCAAATAAAAGCTGAGCAGATCATAGATTTTTCAGTCCCAACCACTGTGAGTGTGATGACCTACATCACACAATCTGACTAGTCTCATATCAGGTCTGTCAAACCTGTGACAGTTTTAAGCCCTATATCTTCATCAACTTGTCAAATGCAGCTGTTTCTGCTCTACTCATTCAAAAAGATTTGATTAACTATTACATATATATTAGCATAATAACACATGCATGTATGCAAACACCCATAGTAAAAGATCTGGATATGCCTTTAAGCAAAATAAGTGCAGTTCCGTGGCATAATTTTATGAGCAATGGGAAGTATTTATAGATTGTGGGTTCTGCATATGTAAATGGCTTCTATCTCTTTAATCCAAAATATTTTGTTCAGAAGTCTACCAAATAAAGCAAACTGCTGGTAAAAACAAAACTTCTCTGCCATACATGGCATTTAGCTCAACAAGGAAACTCTCCTTATGCCCCAACTTTCTGGAACATATTACCAATAAACTATATTATTTTAATAACTAATAAATTAGAAACACATTCTGGTCCTTCTAATAATAATCATGTGTTGTTTTCATGAATTATAGCATAATGTAGTTTGTTACCAACCTAAGTTATTAAAAGCCTGTTATGCTTCTTTCTAAGTAAGAATACTTTATTCTTTTCTGTGTTATATGATGATGCAATGAAATAATGTAACCATGCAGAACTGGTTTGAACAATTTGGATTCCATTTGCACCAAGATTAAATTATCAGATTAAGATCAGGTGAATCAAGGTTCAATTCCAACCCCCATCAGTAAGATCATGTCACGCCCACCGCCTGTGTAGCAAAGGGGAAAAAGTCGCAATACATCACGTGATGATGCTGTGATGACACGAGTTTGACACCCCTGATGTATACTCATGAGTCAATCATCATGTTTGAAGAAAAAAAAAAGCTATTTATTCAGTTAGTTAGTTTGTCAAACATGTAAAAAAATTACAGGTGTAAGTACAAACATAAATATGAACACAGTAAAAGGGTACAAATGGAGACAGTAGGACGGGGCGGTAGGCACACTGGTGTGCTTATGCACACCCCTTACGGACCTCTTAGGAATGGGGTGAGATAAACAGTAGACAGTCTTAGGTTAAAATTATGGGGGGTTGGGGATGTAACAACAGAGTCAGGTAGTGCATTCCAGGCACTGACCACTCTGTTGCTGAAGTTGTATTTTCTGCAATCGAGTTTGGAACAGTTTACCTTGAGTTTGTATCTATTGTTTGCTTGTGTATTATTGTGGTTGAAGCTGAAGTAGTCATTGACAGGTAGGATGTTGTAGCAGATAATTTTGTGTACTATGCTTAGGCCAAAGCGTAGGCGGCATAGTTCTAGATTCTCTAAGCCCAAAATTTCAAGCTGGTGGTATAGGGTATTCTGTTGTGAATAGAGGAGTGGAGTAGTCTTCTTGTGAAATAGCTCTGGACTCTCTCAATTGTATTAATATCTGATATACAGTGTGGATTCCAGGCAGACGAATTGTATTCGAGAATTGGTCTAGCAAAGGTTTTTTATGCCCTAGTTTGCAGTACAGTATTATTGGAGGAGAAGCTTTGCAAGATTAGGTTGATAACTCTTAATGACTTTTTGGTAATGCTGTTACAATGAGCTCTGAATCTCAGTCTGATATATGATTATCAATAAATAACTTTCTCTCGTGTCTACATTAACTCTTGATTAGTACTTGGAGAAACTCAGGTTCAAATGCACTGGTAGCTATGAAAGTTTATTAGTAACTTCATGCCAATCAGTGTCTTTCTGTCCAACCTATTTCTTCCTAAAGAAAAGGAAGAATTTAAATCTAAGATTATTTGTAAAATTTGCCTTGTTTTGAGGCTTTCATTAGCTCCATCCAACTACAGTACTGTGGTGTGTCTTTCCCTTCAGGTTATTATTTCTTCATATTCCTGTTTTGTTATTCACACCTCAATCATTATTTTATTAATGGCCGAGTTATTAGTTATTATTTTTTGCGTTAAACACCATTCATTCTTGTACTACACACACTTCTTAAATAATGAATAACCAACACATTCAGCTTTAATGTTTTTCTGGCATATGCATCTCTCATTTCAATGTAACAAATTAGCATTTGAGCGTGGTACGTTTCTCTATTCATTTCCCACATTTAAGACACAATAAAAATTAATCTACTTGTTTTAATTTTTTGCTGCTTAAGTATTTTTCACTCCATTTTCCCTGTCACATCATACTCTTGGTCTTTGATATATTAATTTATAGGTCCATATTCCTTGTTGCCTCATAGACTTTATTTATACTTTATTGCAAATCATTCAGAGCCTCAGTCAACAACATAACCTTATTGGCACTTCCGGTTCCGGCGGCTACGGCGACGGGCAAGTCCGTTGCCCGCTCCCACTCCCCGGTGGGCTTCCCCCGCCTCTGGGGGGGCACAGGACGCCCCGGAGAGGCGTCCTGCCGAAGGAGCGGCTCGCGGAGGACCCTGGCATCGGCGGCGGCTGGTGGGGGCTTCTCCGCTTTGCTCCAGGCATCGAGGAGCAGTCTCGGAGGGCACGTGTGTGTCTCGCTTCAGGCTGATCGGACGATGCAAAATTGAAGGAAGCAGTGGCGGTGTGGTGAGGCGCTTCCTCTCTTCATTCCCTTTCTCTTGATTTGATGGACTTTTCAGCGACTTTAAAAGTTAAACTCTCGGATTTTTTTGGAGGTGTGGCTGGAGGGAGGGGGATTTTTCCCCCCCTTGGACAAGCGGCTTGAGAAAATTCTGCTTTCGCCCCCAGGGGAAGGAGGAGGGGGGAGAGCCAACCAATGATGCCTCACCCCTGTAAAAGTGATTTTCACTGGATTTAGCTCCAGAATTTATTGATGACCTGAGAATTTTGTGAACTTTTAAAACTTTACTATGCCTCTGAGCCCAAAGCTGGCAGGGCAAGATGGCACACTTCCGTTGTCTTCATGAACTGTGAAACCTGACTCCACCTTTAAAATTCAGGCTTCCGGTCTTTGTCTCCGTGTCACCCAGAAGAATCTCTTGTGGATTGTTATTTCTTGAACTCTCTGGGGGGAAAATTCCTCTCTATTGCTAGACTGACTAAAGAAACTCCCATTTGCTTGGATCTTCTGCCTCCTGGACTCATCTGCCTGCTCTACTTCTCCAGCTGTCCACTCTCTATACTGACTGATCTCTCTACTTTATAAACTATGTCTCCAAAAAGACCACCCCCTGGAAAACCTGGCTTTGCTACTTCTGCACCAACATCTGCAACATCCAGTCCTGCCACACAGTCAAAGATTACAGAACTGATGCAACCTAAGAGTACAGAGATGGATTTGCAACAAATGCTTCAGCAACTTATACAGGGCCAGGAAGAAATTAAGAAACAATTAAAGGAAATGAAGGAAGAAATTAAAGAGAATCAGGCCCAAATTTATAAGAACTCACAGAGACTGGACCTTGTGGAGGGTGGGGTGGTGGAGGCGAGGGGGGGGGTAGAAGCATTGCAGAAAAATGAAAACAGAGTTTGAGAGAATGTCCTTTTATCTTAGATTTCAAAATGTTATAGAAGCAGATGGGGAAAATATAAGGGACATTATGACTAACATTTTAGCTGAATACACACATAAAGATAAACAACAGATGGAATGGGAGATAGATCTGGTCTATAGAGAGAACTCAGCATATGCCAGAACACACAATGTACCCAGGGAGGTCCATATTAAATTCCTTAGGAAAAGCACAAGAGACGAAATTCTGGGTGTACAAAGGGGGCAAGCATTGACATATCACGACAGGGAGATAACCATCTTGAAGCAGATCCCCCAAAAAATTAGGGAGAAAAGGAAAAATTATTCGCAATTGGCGAATAAATTATACCAGAAGGGGGTGTGGTTTAGATGGTTGATGCCTGAAGGTATGCTGTTATTCTGGGAGGAGACAAGAATTAGAATCAATACACCCATAGAGGCACAGGCCTTTATGGAAAAAAACAAAGCGAACCTAGAAAAAACAGAAGACTCTACAACGGTTACGCAGGACACGGGAGGGGCCGGAGCTCTGCCAGCGGGGGGTGAAGGGGCAATACCAAGAAAGCTCAGATCACAAAAATGAATAAGAAAACCACATTGTTATAAACAGACCGAAAGTAATAATGAAATTATGTGTAGACTATATACTATAATATATAAACTGATTGAAAATTTTTCTAGAATTAATATGCTGATTTTATATTTATCATGTATTAATGTTTTATATTTAGATGTATTTTATGAGTTTGGAGGGAGGGGGCGTCTGCCACACTTGCAACTGCCAAAATTTGTACACCATTCCACTTACCCTTTTCCCTATAAATGTTTAAAAAACCAATAAATTTTTTTTGAAAAAAAAAAACATAACCTTATTGGCATATTCTTTATTTTATTTTGATCATAATCTATTCCTGTACTATTCCAATAAGAATTCATCCAAAGATTTTTCCAGGCACACTGAAAAAACTAATCCCCCTATCATTTTTGGATTATGTCATATTTTTATAAAGGAGTATTAATGGTATGCTTCCAAATATTAAGCATAGGTGCAATCTTCATACACACATTCAGTTGTAGCATAAACTACAAACTATACCTATATTTTAATATTTCTCCATTTACATTGGCAGCCCTGGGTCATTTTAGAGATTTTTTTATTCTGCCTGTATTATTTTTTTAAAGGTGGTGAACATGCATAATATTCCTTACTCTATTTTCCCACAACAACCCTTTGATTCCTGAAGTGTAACTAGAATGCACAGTCTCGTGGTTTCTAGTCCAGCACCTAAACCATTACACTAAAATGGATCTCAATATTTTGCAACATTCAAATTGGCTCTCAGTTTTTGACAACATTCTCATAGCATGTAATATTTCCTTTCATTTATTTCATCATCATTCTATATGTTCTCTTTACATTCATTCTGTTCTATATGTCATCTTTACATTCATTCTGTTGTGAGAGTAATCCATGTTTCAAGAACTGAACCTTCTCTTTATGAAGTAGTTCTATTTTTACTCTTTTACTCTTTTACTTGCCATGTATACATATGAGTAGATTTCTATTTGAAACTGTCACCTTAGTAAGTACTTAGCAATGTATTACTTTCATTAATTCTTTACTCTCAGAATGGCTTGATGGAATGGAATGTGTGGATGACTTTGGGGGATGAAGGGAAGAGATGCTGCCTAGGAAACAGACAGACAAGAGACACAGGAACTCCCAGTGGCTTAATGGTCAGAGAAATTAATCGATTGATTAATCTTCTCTTATATAAAAACATATTTTTTCAGAAGGCATCTAATTAAAATACACACATACACACACACACACACACACTGTCTCAGGTGTTGTTCCCATACCTTATATAAATCACTGTTTTCTCACTTTATCTAGAATATGGGAAGAAATACTACGTTCTGTAGCTAACAGCAGAGTAAAGAACTTGTGGTTATACAATTACTGACAGCCTTAGCTAGCATAGAATCATGTTATCAGAGTTCAGCAATAGGCCTGCATGTTTATCATCTCTGTCTTAATAAAATTCTTGATGCAATTAGTTTTGGATTAATTAATTTGTTTTGGATTAATTGAGTGCATTAGTCATTTGAAAGCATTATATAAATGTTAAGCTTTTGTTGCTGGCTGATGCAGAGTAAAAGCAACTAATGTTCTAATTTAATCTACTTATTTTAAAATCCTGTTTTGCAAGTTCTAGAAGTAAGTGTTTTTTAGGCTGCCGTTTCAGAACAGAAATGGATAAACATTCAGTCATATGAACTGCCCCCCTAGTCTTGGGGTTGTTGCCCACTTACAAATTAGGGAGGATCAGCTATGTATATTTTGTTATTTTCCTACACTTGATTTTTTTTAAAGTCACTTTTCATTGCATATTTTGAGGAGTTCTTATTTTTACTCATCCTTATTTTTCTTATGCCTTTTCATCACAGTTTGACCCCAAGAAATGTAAGTGCTTTCCTATCAGGTGATTTATTGTCCATGTTGGATTCTCCCCAACATTATTTTTTCTTTACAATATTATTACTTTACAATAATAAAAAAAGCTTGTTCCCCCCGATTCGACTTGACTCCTGAAACAGTTAAGTTTTTGTTTGTTTGTATGTTTGGCTGCATGTTGAAATTTTTCAAAATGGGTCCCTGTGCTTTGGCATTAGGCAACAGGCCAAATTTGAAATGAAATCCATATTAAACAGAACAAGAGCACATGAAAAACTGGCCATTATCGAAAATATAATTGGAAAGCCACGTGCAGGTATATTACAAGTCTATATATATGGAAAAGAAATTACTTGGTAGTTCAAAAAGTGATGACCAGGAGCTCAACTGCACCTATGTGTACTGTAATTGCATACAAAATATACATTGCTTAAATAGCATTGAAATGTTCCAATGTTATGTTTGGAAAGTGTCCTATTCAGTAGCTTTCCAGTCTTTCTCGCCTTTCTGTTTGCAAGCCTGGTTCTTGGCAAGCACATGTAGTGTATCTCTTAAGAGCTATTTAAAATTGGCACAGTATTCTCCTTACGATAGTTAATTAAATGGTCCCTGTGCCAAGAAACCAAATCTAGCTTTAAGTTTGTGTGTGTATGTATATTTGTGTCTTTGCTAACTGATAATATAATTTTTCACTGCTCTATTTAAATTTTGAAAGCAAGATTGCTAAACGTTCGACATATGTATATAATTTGATGTCACAATGTCTAGGGCAACCTTGACAAAGGAATGCAAACCAGAGAATTTAAAGTATATGTGCAGCAATATTATATCAGTATTCTAAGATCTCAAATCTTGGGGCACAGCTGAGTGTTCTCTCTCTCTCTCATTGGGAAAGTTCTTTCACAATAACAATCATGTTTTGGCACTGAGAAATAATGAGCACACCTTCATCCTTCTCCCCTAAGTCCTTAAGATTGGTTCTGCCATTTCTAATTTAGTAACGAAACACGGGAAATTACTGCATCTCATGTAAAACTATGGATTGGAAATTAGAGAGGGGGAAAAGAAACAGAGACTCATTCACTTTGGTTCAAAGAATGGGTTTTGGCAGCACAAGTGAACATCTTTCCTCTTTTTAGGCAAGGAAAGAAAAGCAGCTGTTGCTTTAAACCATTTTGTTTTCATCACAAAAGTAAAAACTCCTGTTTTTATACAGTACATAAATTTCATGTTCTTTATAATTGGCATGTCACTTTCTGACTTGTGTTTATTTATATTTTAAAATCCATATTCCCTTTCCTTTTCTATTTCGTGATTTAGATTTGTACATCTTTCTTGCAGAATGCAAACCTACAGACGTTTAGAAAAACATTCTTCCAGGAAGCATTTTGATTCCCAATCAAGTCTAAACACACAAACACACACACACACACAAACACACACACACACACAGTGTTCCCTAAAGCCTCCCACCTAAGCCCAGCCAAGGTTTATTTCAGAGCTAGATCAGGTCAGCATGAGGCTGCAACCTCTTAAGACTGTACATGTCAGAGAAAGTGAGAAAATGAATTAAAAGAACTTTGAGGAACTCAAGCTTTTGGCTGTTATAAATGTAGGACTCACATGAATATTAAATATTCTTTACATGTGCCATGTTGTGTGTTTTCCTTTGTTGCATTAAATCTAATATTTCTTTAACTGCACCGAATATTTATATGGACAATCGATATCATCCATAGAAGGTATTTGGTACAGCTAAGGAAACAAACAGATTTAATGCAACAAAGTACAAGACAAAAGATGGTTTTTATTGACTCCTTCTGGACTTCTTCCTTTACCACCATGCTGCATTTTTTTGCATATATTTTCCCACTAGATAACTGGTATATCTGACATTCTTTCATTAACAACTTTTGCCAAGGAGTGACCCTACTACTGGGTAGAATGAGGTTGTTGCCTTAGGCAGCAGGAGCAACAGCTGTCAATTGAAGCGCTTTAGTCTACTAGCTGCCTATCAACTTTAGTCCAGGCCAAAAACTCTAGGAGATAGATGCAGTGTTATATATGCTTGCTGAATATTGATAATAGATGGTAGACAGGTAGGCAAGCAGCAGGTAGGTAGATAACAGACAGACAGACAGATATTAGCATCATACACACATGCAAATAGTACAGTTCACACTAACAGTATGTACATGAAAGTAATGCTAAGATCTATACCCAATGATACTTATATTCTCTTATGACAGATAGTTACAGATAAAAGGCATACAATATTGTGTATTGGGATGATTCTTCGAATTAGGATTGTCAAACTCAGCATGATTAATCCTAATGGAGTCTCACTCGCTAACTGATTAAAGGATATATCGTGACTGACTGTTAAACAATAACCTTTCCAAAATACTTTCCTCAGCATTGCCACAGACATATCTGATTTGTAGTTCTTATCATTCTGAATATGATATGACAATGCTCATGATCAATTTAAAAGTAATCATGAAGATGATTAATCTTGAAAATACACAGGGTAAGGATTTCTGTTTCTGATGAACACAATATGCTGACTATGAGTCACTGGAATAAAAATTACCTGTGGTAGAATAGAATCTAGCAGGTTTATTTGATAAAATCCAAATAGAGCTAAGTGGCCAAGATTAACTACTAGTGAAAGATTGAAATTACATTGGAAGTAAATGTATGTCAAGGTTGATTTCCAAGCATGAGCAGAACATGCTTTGGAGGTGAGCCTTCACCACAAAAACATGTGGACATTGATCACCAGACCTGTGTACTTCAATTTTCTGCTATGTGGACTGACAACCAGAAGGGGCAAAACAAGTTTTCATAGATTTATAAATCTAAATTAAAATGGTCCACAAGGAGCAGAAGTTGACAACAGCCAAACCACAGAGATTATTATTTGATAGTTCAATTTTTTAGATTTATATCTCGCCTTTCCTATAGGAGATCAAGATGACAATCATGGCATGCCCTTTTCCAATATTTACTCATAAATCAGCCTTTTCAGACAGATTGAAGGGAGAGAGAGAATGACTGGCCCCAAAGGACTCAATCGAGCCAGTTTGGTCTAGTGGTAGTTTAAGACACCAGTCTAGAAAGCAAGAGGCCACGAGTTCTAGTCCCACCTTAGCAGGAAAACTAGCTGGGTGATCTTGGACCAGTCACTGTGTCTCAGCCCAATTCACATCACAGGGTTGTTGTTGGGGGGAAAATAGGAAGAAAAAGGTGTATTGGATATGATTGCTGCCTTGAGTTATTTGCAAAAATAACAAGATATAAAGTAAATAAGGAAAAAAATATCAACCATGCTTAGCAAACAACTTAACTGCTACTCCAGCAATTACCTTCATCATCTTTAAGAGGGAAAAAGAAATGGTCTTGCATAAAGGAGGAACTAAGTTACCCCAGGAAAATGAAAGTTTCAGTCTCTCTCCCTCTCCCTCTCTCTCCCCCCCTCTCTCCTTCTCTGTCTCTCTCCCTCCCTCCTTCCTTCCCTTCCCTCCCTCCCTCCCTCTCTCTTTCTCTCTCTCTCTC
Organism: Natrix helvetica; assembly: GCF_964273705.1. NCBI lineage: Eukaryota > Metazoa > Chordata > Lepidosauria > Squamata > Natricidae > Natrix > Natrix helvetica. The sequence continues at coordinate 41,504,380 of NC_138553.1, read as the reverse complement.
TCTGCCTTGAATTATTTGACATTCTTCTTTTTTTGTATATGCTTGTATGGTGTAGGAGATGACAAGGCTGAGCCCAAGGGAATGGTCAAATGCATAATCACACATGAGACCCTACACACCCACAAGTGATCTAAGGCCAACCCACCTTGAATTCCTTATCTATCGCCAAGTTCCCTTAACCCTTAGTAATTCAGATTCTTGAAGAAAACTTAATTATGCAATTAATCTTTATATCCACTTGAACTGCCTGGATCTCCTGATATCGTTGGCGCCTGACATACGGTATGGTATATCATACAAAAAGCATATCAAATCAAATACAAAGATACCATATCAAAATTATCTGGAGAACATATTATCTATAAATAGAGCCCCAAATTCAGAGAAATATATGTAGATATATTAATTAAAGTCGATCATTAGGTCTCTGAGGCCAGGAATTTAGAAACATCTCTCTCTAGCCATTTTCCTTGGTCAGTTGTTGTCTAAACCCATCGGTTTCTTTTAGGTATAAGATATTGTATAGTGATTAGTAATGAAGTAAGCTTAGTCTAGTAAGCTTTTGTATAAGCAGCTTTGTTATCATGCTATATTGCCTAGGTAGGATAAAAAGTCTTTGGGCAAACCCAGTCTTTGTCAAAGGGATAGAGTCAGTGTCAGATTTAGAAAAGCTCATGCTGCAGATTGAAAAAAAAAATGAATGAGAAGAGAATTACTCCAGATACTTATCAGTGGAATTTAGAGAGAGGTTTGCGTCTGGGGCATGAGAATGACAGTCTCCTGTCTAGCCCATTTCTCAGACAGTTTTCATTATAGGCAGTGCAGTTTCCTCATGAACCTAACAATAAATGAACAGGAGAAGCTAATGATGGAACTAGCTCACAGAGCAACTGATAAGGAACAGGTATTATTGACCAGACTAACTTGAACTCCCTTATGTAGTGTAACTAAGCCTATTACTAGGAGGTTATATTTTATTGGATGTATTAAACTTCAGATACAATGTTAATATTGAAACATATCAGAAAATTATTAACCTTTTTTTAAAAATAGGTCATAATGCAGATCCTGCCAAAATGGTTGCATAGTAGCAATAGTAAAAGTGCTTAGACTTATATACTGCTCCACAGTGCTTTAGAGCCCTTTCTAAGTAATTTTACAGAGTCAGCATATTGCCCCCAACAATCTGGGTCCTCATTTTACCTACCTTGGAAGGCTGGAAGGCTGAGTCAACCTTGAGCTTCTCAGAATCGAACTGCCGAACTGCTGGCAACCAGCAGTCAGCAGAAGTAGTCTGTAGTACTGCATTCTAACCACTGTGCCATCACGACTCTTAAAAGGATCAGCCCATATTGACTGTAATTATATGTAATCATATATCACATATATTGTATATACTTTATCAGTGGCTCCTAGCATCAAATATAAAATGTACAAAAGATACAGAACTGCCTTTGATGTTGATTATAATTCTGATACAATACAAAGTGTAACCATATGTAAAGAGAGATTTACTATCTAATACACGCAACAAAGGTCTATATGTTCCAATGATTAAACTGTGTCCTGGGCATAAAAAGATACAACTCCCATAAATAAAAATTCAATGATTTGAGTGTGCTTATATTTTCCATATGGCATATAATTATATGCAGAATAATTCTCAAAATATTTGGGCTAAAGAACTGGGGAAGTTTAATTGTAAGCAATTTGTGATGTCTGGAACACATATGGGCTTTGTTTTTTCCAAAACTACATAACTATATCATTTAAAGGATTATAAATCTTTAAGAAGTGAGATAAAGCTAATTAAATAATATTTTAAATGTTTCCCTACAGAACAAAATAATAATTCTTTAGGGTTTTTCCCCACTGTGCATCAAGCTTTTGATATATAGCTGTTGAAAAAAAAATCTAAACTCATCCTTAGTTCTTTGGGAGACTGCATGTTACCACATATCAATATTTAATTGCCCAAAGTTGGGAATTTATATTTCAGCTGTATTTTAAACAACAAATAAAATTATATTGAAATGTAAACATCAGATAAAGCAAGTTCAGAAAGTGATATTTGAAAAGAAGTTTATACTGTAAAGGCAGATCCCAATTTGTTTTCAGGTTGAGCTAGCTGCTCTCTTTCCTGTACTTAATATTGTTGGATGGATAATTCTTGAATCAAATCTGGTGTACAGATTGTCTTCAATATATGACTTCAATTGGGATTGGAATTCGATTGCTAAGTAATACAATCACTAAGTGGGTTGTGCTAGTTTTTGCTGTTTTATTAAGCAAATCCAGCTTCCCGTTGACTTTGCTTTTTGGAAACCAGCTGCAAGGTCCCAAGTGGTGCTCATATGACCCTAGTACTTTGGATACTACTCATACATATATGCTAGTTGCCAAGTGCCCACATTTGGATCACATAACTGCAGGGGCACTGCAATAGTCATAACTGTGAGGACCAATGATACTGTAAATCACTTCTTTCAGCAGCATTATAACTTTAAACAGTCATTAAACAAATGGTGATAAGACAAGGTCTCATATGTTTATGTGTGGATTTTTTTTCCTTTGCAGTATTTTACAAAAGAAGAAAAAAATGACTTAATATGAATAAAGAAGAACTGGCTTTTCTAACCATCTTCCTTATCTGCAAGCTGTAGTGTTCTATAGCAGCTTATCCTGCAATTGTTAATTAGACACTTAATAGACAGGTACATAACGAGGCAGATAATCCTTCAGCTAACTACCTGTATAGCCTTAGCTGTTTAAATCATTAGAGGGTAAAACTAACACTTTAAATTGAGCCAAACTGACAATCACTGTAGATCTTTCAGTGTTAGAATGATATGGTTGCAATTATCTGCATCTAGAGCAGCCTAGACAGCACATTTTCTACCAATGTAAATTTCATGGCACTATTCTTTGTAGACTGCACAGAGTATGTAGAATGTTGTTTTCAAACAGCCAGTGATTATCCCTTTTGATTCAGGTAAAACTTGGTTGATAATTGTGGTTGGCATAAACCATTTCTTTTTCATATAATTTCATTAAGAATGTTAATTATAATACTAAAAACTAATACAATAAACTTAGAGAAAAAGAATGGAAAGAAAAAATGGGGGGGGGGAGAATATAATAAAAAGAACTATATAAAGAAGTTACTTCGAACCTTCATCACAACAAATTTAAATGTAAACAAATTTAATAACTCTTCAAAAATTGAATAGATATCTCTTCATCCCATACCCCAGATGTTATCTAAAAATAAACCCATAAAACATCAATATTTAAATCCAGCAAAAACTCCATAAATATTTGCCAGTGCATTTCAAAAAAATAACCAAAATAAAAACGTCTAACATAGAACAAAAGAGCCATCTTTATATTCCTTTTACTCCTTAGAGTCCTACTTTTAATTCAATCAAATATTGTCATAGGCTTTGATTTTTCTTCAATTCTTCTGTATCCCATCCGACAGATGTTTTCAAGACTTAAACAAACCTCTTTTGTGGATCTAATTGGAAAATATTTTCCAAGGCAGTTTGTTGGTTTATCATTTGCATTTCCCTTTTGATTTTTAAAACTTCAGTCAGTTTCTTTTATGTATCAAGTAAAGTGCCCTTTTCAAAATCATTCTCTTGGACTGTCATTTATAGGTCCACATTCTGCACATACTCTGTCTTGTCAAATAAAATGTGTTCCACCTCTGTCATTTCATCATAAATAAAGTCTGTCCATGGAAGCACAGATGATTACTGAAAGTGCTGACATTGTAGTTATCATCCTGTCATCTTCTTGCCAGGAGAGGCATCCAGAGCACATGTGGGCTATCCTGTTCTCTCCTTATGCAGAGAGGTTTTAAAGAATTGGTCTATTTACTTGTTCCTAGGTCTTTGCTGCAATCATTGGCTCTGCTTTTGTAGAGCCATCTTCAAGTCCCCATACCTTGCCCAGAAGTGCTTTGTAATAATTTCTGACATTTGTTGTAACTGAATAAGATATACAAGGTATAGTAGTGTTCAAAACATTACACATTTTTTAATCATGCAAGTACATTTTTATAATAATCACTTGAAAGAAGAGAAACTACCATAAAGAGGACATTTCTTTCACATGACTTTCTATTATTTAAAGTTGGAGCTTTCTCCAACTTTCATATGAAATTCATATGAATATAAGCGTCCCAGGATAATTTTGCAGGATCCAATCTGAGTTGGTCACGCAACCAGAGGTTTAACCTTCTGAGCTTCAGACTCGTGCTGGAGCCCATCCTCAGGGAATTTCTCCCAACCAGAATGTAAAATGAATATATTCAAGTTGCTTAAGCAGCATCACCAAGAACCTGAAGGATAGCTACATCTCCATATCTGTTGTGAAAGTAGCACATTGAGGTCTGTCAAAAAGAAAATGCCAATTCCAAAGTGATTTGGCAGTACATGGTTCTTTTTAACAATAAAAAAATACTGTGTTGACATTTTGATTGCTTTCGAAAATCAAACACTGCAGCCTGGCAGTAACAGCAGAAATAAAAGTTCAAGTAAAATGCTTACTATCACCACATGAGGATGAAAAGGCCTGACAGCACATAATAGCATGGTCATTGGCAAGATGAAGCAGAACCACCCTGAGACTGGTGGTGCACCCGGGAGATAAATCTTTTTCATTTTCTCTTTTATTATTTCATTCCTCTTTATCAAGCTACTGTATGTGTTTTCAATTAGCGAACTCAAGCCTTCAGAGTACAGCTGGCTTAAGGAGGGAGAGCTACCCTAATATTAAGCTGAAATATCTGGATGCCATGTTTTTCAGAGCATTAAATCTTTTTTAGCAACAAAAGCCTCATGGCTGTTCTTTAAAAAATAGACACACTGAATGCAGAAAACAACAAACAACAGAATCAAGAATTTAAAGTCATTGAAATTACCTCTGTAAATATGTATTTAAATGCACATTGCCATATTGTATTGGCCAACAAATTAATGAAGCTATTTAAAAATCAGTGGTTGGATAGGTTTTTGTGCATTGGAGGAAAATCTGCTACCATGGTAAATAAAAGAGATAGGGCCTGGAAAGGCATTCATAAAATCATATATTTTAATTATTATCGCTAACAAAGGGCTATAAGGTTAAGCATTCATGGTCCCTCCAATCTATCCAAAGTCGCTATGAATATACAGATGCACATAATTTGAAATTTTGATTGGTATTCAAAACCTACACATTTTCATGAAGTCATCATTCCTTTTCAAATATAGAATGGCTGCTGTGGCTTAACATTTTTTGTGGTAGAAAAATTTACTCCAAATTAATTCTTAAATTTCTTTTAAGAAGATTCAAAAATGATTACCAAGTAAAATAATATGTTGTATCCATAGTTCCTATATTTAGATTGTTTCCATGATATACTGTATTTGCATCAAATATACTGTATGTTGGGCTCAATTCCAGTTCTTCTGTCTATCTTCAGCAGCGATGAATGCTGAATACCCTGAAAGACATCTTTCTGGCCATTGTACTAGATCAGGGGTGTCCAAACTTGGGAACTTTAAGACTTGTGGACTTCAACTTCTAGAATTCCCCAGCCAGCATGGCTGGCTGGGGAATTCTGGGAGTTGAAGTCCACAAGTCTTAAAGTCCCCAAGTTTGGACACCCCTGTACTAGATAGACCATTTGTAGAAGTTATGAAGATACTCTTTTTACTTACATTGTAATCACCAAAGTTTAACTTGACATAGCAATATCAGCCAACTCTATTTCCGTCCTTAGTCTTTTACTCTGGTTTCCCTGTGAGAAAACAACAATGGGACAGTTGTCCTTAGGCTTCATGATAACCTTTTAAATTCCTTGTTAGCTGCTATCCCAATGCAAGGAAGTTACTAAAGGACAGTTTTAAATTTGTTCACCAAAGAACCTTAGAATATGCTAACATTTTTTCTTTTTCTTTTGTGGAATGGCTGTTATGATTACTTGCCAGCAGAATTTCTAAAACCCCCAAAGATAGTATGAACTGGCATATAAAAATGGCAGGCAAATGAAGTATAACATTTATAACATAAAATGCCTTTACATTTTGTCTTTGGATGTTGCCAGCAAGTCACAATAAAAATAAGTCACATAGAGTGCTACATTGAATTTAAATTGCATTATATTAATTGAAATTAGAGAGATTGTTACATATTACATCGCTATTGGCAATGTAAATTAATCATTTTGGACAAAATGTTTTTGAAGAAATTGGAAAAATTGCTCAACAATGTTACATCCTTATGAGGGGCATAGATTTAATATAGCAGAACAGTGGATACTATTTTTGAATCAATATTATTAAAATTGTGAGACACGGGATAGTCTGAAAAATTAAGGAAACAACAATAAGATTTGAAAAATCATCCAGTTAATTATTATTATATTCAAATATAGTCCCAGTTTCTGAAGTATATCAATAAAGTGATCCTCCAGGTATTCTATTTTTAACAAAAAAGGTGTCAGGCCTGCAGCCATCTTTTCTTTTGGGTCTTTGGCCTGCCATACTTTCTATTATTCTGCTATGCAATTTCTATTGTGGGAAAATGGGAGGGGTTATTATAAGGAGTCACAAACTACCGTATTTTTCGCCTTATAAGACGCTCCGGAATATAAGACGCACCCAATTTTAAAGGAGGAAAATCTAGAAAAAAAAGATTTTTGGGCTCAATTGCCACTCAATTTTGGGCTCAATTGTGGTCATAAGTTTTCTTTCTTTGTTTGTTTCTTTCATCTCTCTCTCCCACTTTCTTTTTTTTTCTTTTCTTTTTTCATTTTTTCTGCCTTTCTTTCTCTTTTTCTCTCTTTCTGTTTCTCTGTGTGTCTGTCTGTCTGTCTCTTTCTCTCTGTGTAGCTCTTTGTCTCTCTCTCCCTCCCCCCCTCTCTGTCTCTCTCTGTCATTCTTTCTGTGTTTCTGTCTGTCTCTGTATCTCTGTCTCCCTCTCTCCTCCCTCCTCCATCTGTCACTCTGTATGTGTGTCTGTCTCTCACTCTCCCCCCTCCCTCCCTCTCTCTCTCTCTCTGTGTTTCTCTCTCCTCCTTCCTCTCTGTCTATCACTCTGTGTGTACATGTGTGTGTGTCTGTCTGTCTGTCTCACTCAATCACTCACTCTGTGTGTGTGTGTGTGTGTGTGTGTGTGTCTGTGTGTGTCTCTGTCTGTCTGCTCCTCTCTCCGTCCCAACTGGAGAACAACCTTTTCTGTCCCCTTACCAGCCCATCCGGGAAGATGAGGAACGCGAGGGGGATCCCTCCCCCCCCACGGATGGGCTCCGAACCAGCGGAGCCTCATCCTTCTTTTTAAGCAGGCAGCTATCAGAGAGAAGAAGGCAGCGCGGCTTGTGCAGCCGAAGATCGCCTGCTTAAAGATCGCCTGCTTAAAGATCGCCTGCTTAAAAAGAAGCCTCGTCCTTCTTTTTAAGCAGGCGATCTTTAAGCAGGCGATCTTTAAGCAGGCGATCTTTAAGCAGGCGATCTTCGGCTGCACAAGCTGCACTGCCTTCTTCTCTCTGATAGCTGCCTGCTTAAAAAGAAGGACGAGGCTCCGCTGGTTCGGAGCCGATCCGCGGGGGGGAGGGATCCCCCTCACGTTCCTCATCTTCCCGGATGGGCTAGTAAGGGGACAGAAAAGGTTGTTCTCCAGTTGGGACGGAGAGAGGGACAGACAGACAGAGATCGCCTGGTTAAAAAGGAGGAGGCTTCACTGATCTGGAGCCCATCCAGGAAGACGAGGAATGTGAGGGGGATCTCTCCCCCCACGGATGGAGCCTCCTCCTTCCAATTGGGGGGATCCATGCAGAGGATTTCTCCCCCACCCCCCAATTGGAAACGAGGTGGCTGTCAAACCAAGGCAGCACCCCCCGCAGAAGAAGGAACAGGAGAGGAGTTCGCGCCAGCCACTGGCTGGCCAGAGCCCCCCCCCCCCGTTGGCTGCTCCCTCCTGAGCCATGCCCATGCCCCTGCCCGGCCTGCCTGCTGAGGAGGAGAAGGAGGTGGGGGCGCATTGCTGAGAAGTGGGCAGGGCAGAGGTGGGCGCAGCGCTGCTGCCCTTGCCCTTAAGGGACATGCTGGCTGGCGTTGCTTCAGGGCGCCCTGACCGCCAGCTCCTCCATGCACAGCCCATTCTCCCCCCCCAAAAAAAGACCGTTTTCTTTTTAAAAAACGCCTCTGCAGACGATCTTGAAAACCTGCGAGGTTGCTTTTGGAGGGGAAAGACGGGCAGCTGTGCAAAAGCTTGTTTTAAAGCTGCAGGCTCCAAGGCTGCAGGTGCCCAGGGAGGGCGGCAGGGGCAAATGCTGCAGCCTGCCCCCTCCCAAAGCAACATCGCAGGTTTTCAAGATAGTTCGGACAGGTGTTTTTAAAAAAGAAAACCCTGAAAAAGCTGCAAGATCTGGAGAGAGATCCGGCCAGCCCGAGAAGACATTTCTGAGAAGAGATCTCGCCATTTTTTGCATCGGGGCATGCTGCAAGGGGGGGGTGAAGACCTTTTCCAGTTGGCGCAAAGGACTTCCCCGGACTTGCTTTAGTGAATACGGGCCCGCACCTCCACCACCACCAATCCGGAAAAGGTCTTTGCTCCCTCTCTCTTGCAGCAAGCCCCAATGCAAAAAAACGCCAAGGACTTGCGAGTGAGTGACAGGGGCGGGGCTTCCGTGTTCATTGACCAATCAGCAGAAACCCACCACTGCCCAGGTGGCTACATTCGGCCTATAAGACGCACCCAGATTTTCACCCTCTTTTTTGGAGTAAAAAAGTGCGTCTTATAGGGCGAGAAATACGGTATGTAGTCACAACAACATTCTTTCTAGAAAGCCAAGGTCATCCTTTGTTTTTGCACCTCTGCACCTGACCAGAATTGGATGGGTGGAACTGCCAGCATGGCAATGGGAGATTGGAGTATGTGATGGACTTGTGGATATGGGGGCAAGATCTTGAACTTTCAACTGGGTGAGGAAAACCGGGAAGCTTTCAGATTCAGGTTTTCCCAGATGTGCCAACATGGCTCTCTTAGTGAATTGGAACTTTGAGCAATACTTTGCCTTGGACTCTGATTTACTTTTGGATGCTATTTGGAACCCTGACAATAGGTGTATTCATTTACTAAATTTATTGACATAAGCAAGGCCAAACTTTCAATAAGATATACAGCCCTTCATTCATAATCTATTTGTCAAAGTGTGCATATCAGTATCCATGCAAATGGATACACACAAAATTTGACAATATGAAATACATGAAATATAGCTGTTTAAAATTTCAAGTTGATCCTTCAGACTAGAAGTATATTCTATACACTTCCAAACTCTGTTTTAATAATGGCACATGGAGGAGGTAGGTATTTATTTGATTTTGTTAGGATTTCTTTAGCATTATTATTTTGCTTATTGGTAAATTTTGTTTAAAGAAAAAACAATATCATATGAAAATTAGTAGAGGTTGAGGAGTATTTTAAGCAATGAAAGAGAGGGAAAGCATAATCAAGACAGAAATAAGAAACAGGGAATTCCAGAGGAGGGTAGGGCACTTTTCTGGTAAGAGTTTACATAAAATGATTCCCATAAGTAGGACTATGTCTTCACAAAAGGAGAGTTGGATTAACAGATGACATTAATCCTTGAACTGTGCCAGTACCCCAGGGCACAGTTCAAGGGTAGATGGACATGCTTTTAAACAAAATGGGTCTTGTGGTCATGAAATTTTATTGTTAAGGATGCCAATAGAGCGTTGAGGAACTTGGGAAAATAAAAGAAAGTGTAAGTTGCCACCAGCATGCCCAGTTCTCATTTAAAATCATTCTCATCTGAAACTAAATCAGATTGAGCAAGAAACTTGGAGGGAAATTAAGAAGTATCTCCAGCCAGTCCATAGGTTGTCCACCATGAAATAAAGGTTAGATAGAAAATGCATTCTGTTAGTTATATGGTTTTAATGCAACTATATAGAACTATATAAAAAAGGCAACATTAAAAATAAAAATATGGTTTTCTGCCTGCATGGTCTTCTGTGATGAGCCGAAGGACAGAAAGAGGGAGTAGTGACCTTCCTCCCATATTTAGGCATACCAGGGGTTGTAACACAAATACATAATTATATAAAAATATCAATAAGAAAGGAAAAGGGAAACTGACAAAAAAATTGAGGCATAGCAGAAACTAACAGGAAGAGAACTAAATAACTCTGAATTCAAACATTCCTAAGATGGTCCCTTCTACTATTACGTGCAAAGCTGAATTCCGAGAAAAATTACTTTTGCTGTTTCTAGTCTTCTAATTACCTTTCTTTTCTCTGTCTCTGTCTCTCTCTCGCTCTCTCACTCTCTCTGTCTGTCTGTCTGTCTCTGTCTCTGTCTGTCTCTGTCTGTCTCTCTGTGTGTGTGTGTGTGTGTGTAAATTCTCTCTGTACTATTCTTACTTGATAATACTGTTATATGAATTAGGCACCCAATCATGTAAGTAGGTTTCCATAGTGACATACAGAACTAACTTTTGACCCAAGTCTAATTTAATTGCAAGTGTAGCATACATATCAGTCACTGGGTCATCATGATGAACCTGCTATCACTACACTCTTCTTTGTTGTCATTTGGAGAAAGATCATAAATCTCTACAGGCTGGGCCAATGAGTGCCCAGGAACCTCCCTAATAACTGTATAATTTCTCCAAAAACCATAAAAGAATTTTATTAAAAGCTTAATAGAACTGCCAGCTGGCTCCTTTTGATGTAAAGACTCTGCCTCCAAAAGGAAATGAATGAAGAGGATGTTTTTTGTTTCATGTGGCCAGGGTGTCATTTGTTCTGTGGCTGGAGAAATCCCACATTAATGGGCCAATAGCTAATATACTGAAAATCATCTTCATCTGTCTTTTATAAAAAAAAATATGTATAAAGAAAATAGCTGAATTCATTTTCAGGTGGCGGCACGTAATTGCTACTAGGATAAGAGGCAGGTTTTTTTTTAGCAGTCCTTTATTTTTTGCAGGCCTCAAACAATGATTGGCTTGCCATGAATAGCATCTAGCACAATTGGCTGAGGAGCACCCTCTAGATAAGGTGCCAGTTTCATGCTTCATCTGGGTATGGCATAAGTGGAAAGGGCAGCATTTTCATTGCAGGTGTGATGTTAAATTTTTATAAATAATATTTGGAATAAATAGGCAGATAATGTGCATTCTGTTGAGTTGGACAAGTTGAAAGAGATCTCCTTTTCTAACATTCCTTTGTTTGTAATAAAGGTAGATCTGGACAATTGCATTACTGATGGAAGCATTTAAGCATTAAACAGAAAGATAAGCAATGAGTATCAGTGATTTCAAAACTGTGTACTTTGTGAAGGATATCATAATATTCCCTTTCATCTGATACCACATGTCCAGCATTCTTTAGTAGGTTGAGGATTCTTCTTGTTCAATAAAGGCTTTCCTTGGTGATGCTGAATATCAAGAATTGCTGTAGTATAGAACAGCAAAAAGCATTTTGTGCCCTGCAGAATAAATCTCTTCAGGAGGCACTTGGATTGATTTTATAAAACCAAACAAGTGTAAGTCTTACAACACTCTGTAAAATATAAAAAAGAAAATTTGAAAGATAGTAGGCAGTAATTACTTTACAGTAGAACCTGGCAGCCTCTTGGTGCCCACTTGATATATTTAATAGCCAGCAGTGGTACTAAGCAGACCTATGATATCATTGTGGCTGAAGCCCACAAGAAAGATGAGAAAAATTCTTTAAAATTATCATGAAATATTACTTATTTTTAATTTACAGTAATAATGAACTAGGCTAAATGACATAGTAGTTATCATTTCCATATTTAACAACTCTATGCTCTTTTGTTAGGAAGTATTGAAATGTTATATTCCAGCGATGTATCGTCTTTTAAATTTGGTTGGTTTTTTTTGGATATGCATATAATTTTTTTTTTAACTTTTGGGATGTGTGTTTTTTTAATGTTGTACGCCGCCCTGAGTCCTTTTGGAGAAGGGCGGCATATAAATCCAAATAAACAGAAACAGAAACAGCGATGGCTAACTTTTCCAGACTGAATGCCCAAAGTGTGCCCGCGCTTGCACAAGTGCATGTGCGTGTGCCTGAACCCCCAAAATGCAATGCACACGTGACTCCCTGCACATGTACCCCACCCCATGCATGCACATGTTCCTCCCCCATGTGTCCTTCATGCATGTGCATGTGGCTCCCTTACATGCCCCACCACCGTGCATGCGCAGCAGGGACCCGAAGACCAGCTGGCCGGCGGGAGGCAGGTGATAGCTCGCGTGCCCACAGAGAGGGCACTGCATACGTCCTCTGGCAAGCGTGCCATAGGTTCGCCATCATGGTTATATCTCCTAAAAAGAATTTGTCATTGACTGTTTCTCTCCTTGTATTGTATAACTTCCTGACTAATTTCTACCATTTTCCTAGAAGATTACTTTAGCTCATATTCATTTGAAATTGTCCCTCTTTCATTGTCTCAATTAAATCCGTCTTTGTATAATAGATAATGTTGCCTCCAAAACTTCTCCAGCACATAGTATGCTCTAGCACTTAGGAGGCTGAAGCAATATAAAGTTACCAAATGCTGAAATGATGAGAAGCAGAAAGCTTATTTCCAGTGTGAGAGGAAGGTACTGGAGACTTTGTAGGATCCTCTACTAAGTATTTCTAAAAGTTTTGATGATGATGCAGTAGCAGCAATATTCAACATTACTAATGAGTACCATAATTGAAACTGAAGAATTATTTTTACAAACTCTCAAAGCTATTGCAGACTGCTAGGCATAAAACATGCAGCCATTTTGAAAGCATTTGACGCATTGCCAAAGTATCTGCAGTGGTGCAATCAGGCAACATATTATTGACATTCAGATTTATATTTAACCTGTTTTCTTGGATTGTACATAGTATGATTTCTTGATAACATTAATATTTGGAATAATGATAATCAAGATATTGTATATGGCATCAGAATGTTACATGAACAGTTTACACAGTTGTTTATTTCATCAAACTGAATTCTAATTCCTTCTCATGATTGGGCTTGCTATAGAACCAAAATCTAAAATAGGAAGTTTTAATGAATGTCTAATAAAATTGATTTTCTTCTTCTAGTCTTATCTTCCAATTTTCCTTATCTAGTAAGAAGAAAATAAAGAAGACACTGTGGGTGGGGAGCACAGCTTTTGGTGATAAGAAGTCTTGTTACCTGTGGTTTGCACATTAAAGGAGTTAATGTTCTCCACCTGAACACTTCACTACAAAGTGTGCTGTGCATCTGATCAACCCATCTCTTATTTAACACTCATGCTTCTTCCAGTTTCTTAATTGTTTCCATAAAAGTAGCCTACAAAAACATACGGAAATAATTTGCTAGTTAGATGAAAACTCTTGGACGAAGAAAGATAAACTCATGTTTTCTCCATTCTTTTTCTTTTTGTCCAGTACCCAGCTGCCTTAATGAATTTGGGAGCTATTCTTCATCTCAATGGCAAACTTTTGGAGGCTGAATCAAACTATCTTCATGCCCTTCAGATTAAACCGGATGATGTCATCACACAATCAAATCTTCGCAAACTCTGGAATATTATGGAAAAACAAGGCTTAAGAACAACCAAAACATAATGCAGAGTTTTTAAAAAGTGTTATTGATGTTTTTTTGTTTGCAAAGAGTTTAGGGGGAAAAAAAATCCAAAATAATTTTTGGAACACTCTTCTGTTGAGTGCTCTTGCTAACTAAGCTGTAATTGTCAAAGGTTGTAATTGCTGCTAGGATAACCTACAGGGCTGCATTTTGATGTTTCAAATTGAAAATGAGTAAGGGGTAAAATCTTTTTGATAAGTTTCATGAAGGACTTAATAATTATTGCCAAAATCCAGAAAATTTAAAAAAAAAAACTGGAACTGGAACACGGGAAAGGGATTCATTTTAGCATATTCACAAGGGCATATTAGTCATTCTCACTTTGGTCATTTTTATGTGGTTTCTGATAGAAAAGTCATGTTGGCCTACTGAGCATCCTTCCACTCAAACTAAGAATTTAGAAGAGGATAAAGACTGGCTTACATTTATTTTCTTAGGCTGTAATTCATTAAATGTACACTAAAACTAAATGTGTTTGCTATTTGTCTTGGTATTGTATAACTCCACAGACCTGCCTATTGAGCTAATTCACATACTAGCTCAAATATTTGGTGGGGGGGGAATGAAAGATGTGGTTTCATGTCTAATCTTCACTGGCAAAAGCATATTGGTGACTTGTTTGGTTGGCTGGCTGGCTGATTCTCTGAAAGTGTAGAAACAAGGAAAAATGAAGGTGACTTGGAATGTAGAATTAACCATATACAATAGTACTGAATGAAGTAAATTAAGGCAAGCTCTCTGTCATCTTGTAATGTACTAAGCTCCAAAGCCTTAATAGTCAATTACCTTTAAAAGTACAGCAGGTTGCTAAACCTATACTGTACAGTAAATACTTTGCCCTGGTTGAAAACGGGAGTGATCTGTACTTTAAAACAGAAGCTATGCACTGGGTAGGAAAACTGAATCTTGCTCACGATTTCAACTTTGTTATGCTTTGTTACTTTAACCAGCTTGCCTTACTTCCAATATCAGATCAGTGTTAAGCTGGAGAGCCATGTCCATAATAATGAAATGTAAAGTATGGATTTAGGTTTGTTCTTATCAACAATATGTATTTTATTTTTTTAAAAATCCATTGGTCCGCAGGCATTTTAAATATGAACTGGATGGACATATGAAGAAGAAACATGAATTTTTCCTGCCTTTTAGTGGAAAGCAAAGGATAGAACAGTGTAGGTGAACATGTTACTAACATTGTTTTTGAAAATATGCAAACACTTGTAGCATGATTGCATCTGTACATGCTGTAGATTGCACCTGTGGCTTGACTACATGATGCATTGCGCATCAAGCACACACAAAGCAAACTACTATCTCCATTAAACTGATAGCCAGGTTGCCAGTTTGTGTAAATATACTTTCAAAGTATGCTGTCTTTGGATTAACAACAAATTTGTAGGCGTGCATTTGGTGAATGCATTTTTGAAATGTTAGCAGCAGGATTTACCAGCTGTTTGTGAAAAATATTGTGCTATCTGCGAGAAACTAAAAGAGTTTAATATTTTAAATAAATATTTAGTGAATCCACAAGGTGTTAGACTAAAAGGAATTATGTGACTGACAATAGCTGCCAATTATTTTTGCATTTATTTATCTATTTATAGATGAAGAGAAAAATGTGTGCAGATTCTAACTCAATTCTGCATTATTTTCTTTGTCTTAATATTTCAACTTATTTAGTCTAATGTTATGATTTGCATAAAAGCATCATTTAAAAATTAAACCATTTACCAATTCCCTTTATTATTAACTAGGCAAATTACACTATAATTTCAAAATGGCATATATACCCATCAGTCATTTTTATATCAGTTTGACGGGCACCAAAGAGCTACTGTAGACATATCCAAGGGCTTGCTATGGCTGGGTTAATTTTTCATCTAGGAAACACATAGCCAATTCTAAATTCATACTTAAAGCCACTTTGAATTAAAATGGGAATCATGGGTGGTTGTTTCAGAAATAGAGAGCTAGTTATGTGATCCTTTGCATCCTGGCACTATATCCTGCAACATCCATTGATTGAAGGTTAGGTGGCTCTTAAGAATCCTCCCTATGTTAAAAAAAAAGTGTTTGTATTGAATATCATTCCATGGTTGCTACTTTGGAACTGATGCATTGTTGAAGGTTTTTATTTGCCAACTGTAGCAAATAGTCATTAGCTAGGATTCCACAACTGTTGCTAGTCTTCTGGTTGCTTTTCATGGTGTGCTTTTAAATGTGTAAAGAATGTATTGGTGTTTAGAAAGAAACAGGAACACATTTATTCTGTGCATTTTAGTCACCCCAGTTTTCTATGTCAATTTATTAGGGAACAATGGGCTATTTTCTCAGCATAACCACAATTTATGTCATCCTTGGTGATACTCTGAGCTTTCTTAATTTTCCATTAGGAGTACCATTGTTAGAAACATTTCATTATTAGGCACCACCTTCTAATTTCTGTTTTCTTACATTGGCCTATTTTATTTTAGAGCTTTGTGCAGATGAGTGACCTTTCAATTTTTTTCCTTCCAGTTGCAGTTCCAGAAACTCTTTTATGGGATAGAAAAAACTAAAATGTTAACCAGTGAAATTCAATATTTTTACTGTTATGCATTCAAATATGGATAAAATGCAATGTTAGCTACTGTCTATTTAACTGAACAATGTACTGTTGCATCATTTTTTCAAAACTGCAAAACCAAATGCTGTATTAATGATGAAAATTGAATTTTTAGCATCACCCTATGCATGTATACTCAAGAATAAATCAAATTAAATTCAGTGGGTCGAACCCCATGGAATTGTGTATAGGATAGGTATTAATTTGGCATTCTGAAATGTTAAACTTCAGCATCAGATGCAAGGTCAACTTCCTAGTTGTAACATTTCACTTTTCATTATACCATCTCCCTTTTTATGTTCTTTATTCTTAAAAACTTGTTTTTCCATGCATTTTCAATATAGGGTTAGGCTTTATATCTCTCAATTTTCAAATAAGTTTAAAATTGTTGTCTCTGCTCAGGGATTTGTGGTGGATATTGCAGACAGTGCTTAAAAATAAGAGCACAAATTTACTAAATTAAATTTTTATTTTTTGAGAAAGCATATTTGTATAAATTATCAAGATTTGTAGGGTTTCCTTTTTGTAGAAATAATTGTTTATGTGCCAGATAAGAAAATCCACTTTGTTTTCAGTAATAAATGATTGATAACAAATACACCGAATTCAATGTCATCTTTTATTATCAACACTTGATTAATTTTATTGAATATACTGTATATTAACTATAATAATAAAAAACTAATAGCATGTTTATTTTTATTGAAAATGGCTGAATTGATTGTACTCTATTAAACCATAATATAGTTTCTTTGATTTTAGTTTATAATGATGTCTGAACCCTCATAAACTATTTTCTGTAATTTGGAAGTATGGGTGAACTAAGGCATATGATAAATCATGGTTCAAACAAAACATGATTTATAAACACTGTTACACACTAGCAATTGTGCTAGACAATATTTCTCTGCATATTCCAGACAGTACTCTCTAGTGCTATCTCTTATGTGTTCCTCGCTGTTCCCTGAAAAAGATCGAAGATTTATCCCTTATTACACCTCATGGGGAAATAAAACCTGTGAATATTAGGGTTGTACACGTTCACAAGATTCTGGGCATGCTTCTTAATTAGGTGTTTCAGACAATAGCTTTAATTATGATTTAATTCAATGTCAAAATTGTAAAAGAAATATGTTTTCCATTAATTATGATAAGGAAATCCAGTGGATTTAATTTATTTTTTAATCGAGAAGAAGATCCTGGATAGCATCACTAATGAGGTGCAGACATCTTGATATAGCTCTAATTCTGACACAGAGATCCTTATTTACTGTAGTTGGGGGTGCAATAGGAAACCCCCACCCCCGATTTAGCCCCTATCTTTCATTTAGAATGTTAAAAGAAGGAAAAATGAAGGCAACCAATATACGTTAACGTAATGACTGGACCTAAAGCATATGATCAGTTTCAGTGTTAACTTTTGGTCTATGAGATTTCCATAGTTTTTTATTTGTTTTGTTTTTCCACGTGGATGTGAAATGACAAACTTGTCTCTGGATTAATGTCTTTTTTGTTTTTGATCTTTCGGAATATAATTGATAAAAAAATAAGTGCAATAGTATTTAAAGGGATTTGCAACATACCTGTTAGAATGTCATTATGACAATATATCTGAAATAAATACACAACACAAACAAAAATAAAATAAAATAGTTTTACTAAATAGATACCAATTCAAAGTGGTGAGAGAATGAGTCGCTTCGAATAATTACATGCCAGGATAGCTAAATCTGATAACAAAAATAGTTTTGTTTTTATAGTGTGAAATAGAATTTCTTTTTTTTATTTGCTTCACACTATCTCTTATCATTCTTAATTTTTATGTTTATTGTTAAAATATCAAAATATAAAGAAAGAAGAGAAAAAAGTAAGATGATAGAAAAAAGGCAGGCTTTTACATTTGAATTAAAAAGAAAAAAGAAAAATGCCTTTTTAGTAATATGCCCTCACTTTCCTTCCGTTTATATGTCCAACGCTGAGCCATCGTTTAGATAGTTCAACATTGCGTCAAGCATCAGTAATTGTTAGCTTCCTTATGAGTCTTAAAAATCAAATTTCAGATGTCTAAACCTGCCTTACTCTGTGACATATTGTATACAAGGGAGCCATTTCTGCTTGAATTGTTAAATGTCTGTTGTGGATATATACTGTCAGTTTCGCTGTTGTAGCATATTATCCACTGTTACTCACCCATCTGATAGCATAGACAAGGTTTCTCATTTTAGTATCATGTACAAAATGAATTGATTATCTCCCTCCATTGTACTATCTTTGGGACTGTATTTTATTCTAATACAAAGCTAAAATCATAAATATTTTGAAACAATAAGTCCTGGTAAAGCTTCATTACACAAAGGAAGGCTATTCTTGATAGAAGTGCTAATTCTAGCTTGTTTCGAGGGGAGCTTTCTTTGGGAAGATCATGCCTGACCTTATTAACATTTGATCATGTTAAATTGCTAGTAGAACTGAGCCGTTAATGAATTGGAATCATTCATGCCAGGCCAATAAAGCCAATTATTTTGAAGGGAAAAAATGAAAAACACTCATCAGCATTCTTGAGATGATAATCAATCAAGTCTGCCCTTCAAAATATTCATCTCATGACTGGGTACTACATGGCAGGCATAGCAATCAGATTTTTTTTTGTGATGTTGTAAATGGGTATCTTTTCTTTTCCCAGGCAACTGTCACAATCGATCAAGCATCTCATCATTAGCCAGGCAGCCAGGATATTGTCATGGTTGTCTAAAAAGAAACTATATTCAACTTTGCAGGAAGCAATACAGTACTAGGTCAAATATTCTATCACGACATTTCAGAAATATAATACTATATTTTGCCATAATAGGAACGTCCAAGGCAGTCCCCAGAGAATGCAAATATTTTTTCATAAAGATAAACCAAATTCAGAATAAATTTTATGCAGATAATAAATTTCCTTTTCAGCTTATAGACCTCCACAAAAAAGTCCCAACATGTGAGCCATGCTTAAATGTATGCCTACACATCCAAAGATCATTAAGGGTCATTTGTATATAAATAAAAAAAATTCCATGTTTGTTGCAACACAAGAAAAATATTTAAGGATACAGTGTATACTGTAGTATGTCATACCAAATCTATTGGCTGAGTGATTACTACTCCTTTCGATCAGAAGTTATTCTTGCCTTAGGATAATAATGGTGCGGGTATTCTTGATCTATTCCCTAATAGTTATGATTATGCTAGGCATAATTATGTTATGTTGCACCTGCTGGAAGAAGAAGAGGAAGAAGGAAGAGAGGAGATTAGGAATAACAAATAGCAAGTTCTGTGTGATAAGTTCTGGGTTTCCTTTAGTAGTTTAGGATTCATACAGTCCAAAACCTCATTCATCTCCTGGATGTGTTCAGTTACAACTTCCATAATACCAAGGTACTTACTGAGATAATTTTTTGGAGATTGCAATCCAGTGCATTTGAGGAACTTTAAATGAAAGGTGACTACGGGGTCCTTGGAATTCTCTGAACTTGGTTGTTTCATTAGTTAACTAAGTAACATCAGCAGTGCTTGTAAGTACTTATAAGTAAAAAGAAAAAAGAAAAACAGAACACATCTCCAAAAGCGAAAACAAACAACTTGGGATCAATACCAGACAATACCAGTGCCAATCCTTAGCTTTGATCTCTGGCTCGGCCCGCCCACCCATCCTTGTGCTAAGCTATCCATTTATAACTAATGTTCTGGCCCGTTCTCTCTGCCCTCGCTGCCCAGCTGAGTTTTGCACCGCCCCTGCTTTACTCACCGGAGCTGCCTGAGTTGATTACTTGCCTCTTGAAGCTCCATTTCACTCCCAAAGGGGCAAGCTAGTGCGCACACGCTCACAACCAGCAAACCGCTTGTGACCGTAAGTGCAGCCCACCTCTAATACAGTCAAGCGGAAAGCAATACCTTTATCATGGAGCTACCAAAGACACATCCCTTCAAGCAGATAATAATAATAAAATAAACAATCAAGAACCAACAAAGAAAAAATCCATTCTCTCTCTTTCTCACACACATACACACGCACATACACACACACACATACAGTGATGGCTAACCTTTTTGGTGCTGAGTTCCCAAAGTGCGCTAGCCCTAAACCCAAAATGCAATGCGAGCACCCTGCCATGCATGTGCTGCCCCTGCACATGCACCCCCCCATGCCCATTTTTGGCTTCCAGGTTGCTGCAGGAGGCTTTCCAGGCCCAAAATGGGGCATGGGGTTTGCGTGCATGAGTGCAAACCCCCCAAATGCAATGTGAGCACCCCGCACGTGCCCCTCCCCCATGCATGCATATCAGAGACCAGCTGGCTGGTGGGAGACATGCGTGCATGCGCAGTGGAGCTGGGCTGGGGCAATGGCTAGTGTGCCCATAGAGAGGGCTCTGCATGCCACCTGTGGCACACATACCATAGGTTCGCCATCACGGATCTATCTTATCTCTCTGTCTCTTTCTGATCATCAGTTAATACAAATATTTTATGTATTTTGTCTTTGCTGAATCGTCCTCTTTAAGAATTTAGAATAGAGTCTTATTCTATTTTAAAAGACAATTTGGAAATTATAAGATACATAGAGCAGATTTTTTTCTGCTCATGGACAATCTCAGAAGATGAAAGAGAACAGCCTATCTCATAGGCATCCTGACTGTTAGTATACTTACAATGAAGCTTCATTTTTTCTGCTCCAACCACATTAATATCAAAAATAGGACAAGCGAGGATAAAACAAATTGTTTTGGAACTATTGAGTCAAAGCTTCAGTTTCTTGGAAAATTACAACATACTTGCAACTATTCAGAGGGAAGAAATCTAATGAAAAATAAGTAGGAAAGGGAAAAAATGCAGACATGTGCTCCTCCTATCCAATCAGCCTAGGAAGATTTAGTTTGTGTTCCAACTCCACAGATTGTCCTACCCATTTGTAATATGGTTCTACCTCTCCTAAACTCAGTGGGTTATTCTTGTCACTATATATTTTATGGGAATAACTATTGCTTTCATATGCAAACATTCAAATGTATTCAAAATTATTTTGCATAGTTTCCCAGGAGAGAAACATTTTGTTTCAAGGGCAACTCAATTAATGTGGAATTGTAGCATTGTGTATAATAGTCTTGAGGCTAAATAAGTTATTTTTCCAAACTTTGATGATGATGACAATTTTAAAATGTAGTGCATTTTATTACTTTGGTATGGTTCTAGTTGAAGTATGAAATTTCCAGAAGTATACAAGGAAATTAATGCAAGGCAACCTATTGTCTCTTTCTTTAATGGAAAACCATTATTTCATTCTTCTGGTTTTTGTCCTCTTTGTGAAGACATCACTCCAGCAAATAGCAATGCATTTTTGTTCAGCATTTACAGATGTCAAGTTTCCTTTTAGTGCTGTTACTGCATGTTCTGTATTAAGTGAGAGGGAACCTATGATGCCAGAAAGACTACAATCTAGGGATTCGCAACAAAGCTTGCAAATATCTTGGGTGAGTAGGAAATAAGTTCAACATTTCAATTTTCCTGTTGTTTAATTCATTATTTAATATATCTCTGCCCATAATTCAATGCTTATTCTTTTAGCATAGAAATAGACTAGTAATGATGTTATATAGATCATCAGATAGATGGACAAATGGTTGGATAGATAGATAATGTTATATAGAGCACATGCTTCCACAAGGATGTTTAAGGTTCCTTCTTTTGCATGGCATTTTATGGGATCTAGGAAGTGTTTTTTTTTCCTGTAGTTGCCTTTGCTTTCTGGAACAATCTGACCCCTCTCTGCCATAAAACAGCTCCCAACTTTCCTTGCCTTTAAGAAAGCCCTTAAGATCTGGCATTTCCCACAGGCAGTAGGGATCGGTTGAGTGGGTGTCCCCTCTTTGACTGTTTTGTTATGTGCTTGGACACCATTTCATTATATTCCATATTTGTTATTAGTTTTCTTTCTTATTTTTTCCTTTTAAATTTATTGTATATTAATGTTGCAGGCCTCAGAGTCAGAGTGTCTGAGCTGGGCAGTCTTATAATTAAATAAATAAATAAAAATAAATAAATGAATGAATTTTAAAAAGTAAGCACTCAGACGTCAGATGAATTAGCTAAATGGAAGGACAATTCTGCCTCATTCTGAATTGGATATGAGATCATTCCTTGTGAATTGTCAACTGGTGCCAAGAAATGACCATTTTGGATTTGTTCTAGGGTGATGTACATAAATAAGATAACAATTGCTAAGTCTGAACTTGAAGGAGGGGAGGCTCCAGAGCTGAAAATGAGTCACTTAGAAAAGACAATAAAACAATGATTTTAATATTTAGACTATCCTGCTGGACTACTGAAGGGATATGCAATAGTTTGCATTGCAGGTACAAAGAAAAAAATGAAATTCATGTTTTACTAAATTAACAGCTGTACCACTAATACAGTTGCCTCAAGCCACTGATTATAGGTGTCACCAAAGGTAGCAAGAATTAATGTTGCCAACTTGCATACTATCGCCCTTGACATGATAATAAAATAAATGGTAAGCTATTTGTTATTCTAGATGTAGCAACTGCAGAATTTCTAGGCTCAGATTGTTTTAGGATCAAGTTCTACTATGACTCCATGAAAAATAAAAAAAATATATAGTGATTAGTGGAAGTGACTGAAATTCAACTAAAACATCTTATATACAAGAAATATATAATTAATATAAAATGATCAAGCAGTATCACATTATTATTTAACACATTCAGATTATGCTTAGCATATTCAATCAATATGACTTTGGTCAGACATCAATGTTAATTTCATTATTATGCTATACTACTGAAGTCAGTGGATTCCTCTACAATTAACCTATTTTAACCTTTAGTCTTATTTCTAACATCACATCATTTAATGTTAGCATGAATAGTAATCATTAGTTTTGAAAGAGGATTGCCTCTTTAACCCTGATAATTCATTAACATCATACAGATTCCAGATGCAATCTTAGTAATCTACAATTGTCAATAATTTAGAGCTTTATAAGAGTGTTTTGTTTCAAGTTTGATGACTATGAACACTTAATTATTGCCAATCTCTCTTTAATTCAAACTTGATGCTTCTAATGGGTCAAGGGGGCAAAGTTGGCTGTCTCAAATATTTTTCATCTATTTGAAAGCGCACATTTTTTGGTGCTGTCATCAAGTTATTCTGTTGATTGACTTGTCTGAAATCATTACTCCTTTTTGATATATTTTAAAATGCCCTGGATATTTAATTTGCTTGGTGTTTCTCAATGAAACAAGAAATAATGAGTCAAGAAGCTAAATGGGGTTGGTTGTAGTCAGTATATGCTAGATGACCAGGAAATTTCAGGTTTATAGGTTAGATAGTGAAATTGCAAATTATTTCAGAAGAAGGACTTGGCAAACTTCTTCTGTGGGGTAACCCAGAAAGCTCTGTGGATGTGTCAGTGATGTCCACCAAGAGATGAGCTCCATTTGAAGTAGATATTTTATCAAAAAAATATTTTATTTATTTATAATGAGAAAAATACAAATACATTTCTACTAGAAATACAAGCAGAAACAGAACAATGTTACTTCATCATAAAATATTAATTAAACTGCAACAAGTGGAATATGCAGCATATTGTGTTATACTCATTAGACAGATTTAAAATAAACAACTGATTACAGAAAAATCAACTTCAACTGTACAATATTCCAAAACTGTCCTATTAAACAGTAGACTACAGATTAAAGATCTTAATATTTGATTTATATTTCAACCACTTTCATTAAAGATGTTCAACCAACTGCTGCACTATGCACACATTCAGTAGCAGCATATGCTCTGTCCATCAGCTAGATCATGGCATTGTGTTGTACACAACACAATTCTAATTTTGCAGTTTTTGTAAATCAGAAAAATGGCATACCATGATGATTTCCTTTTCAAAAGACATATGGAAAGGCTGTAGTGCCCAATATGAAATGAAATACTGTATAGATTAGAATGTGCTCTATTTTCAGGATGGATATGAGCTAGGGCAGTGATGGCGAACCCAAACTGGAACGCGTGTGCACATATGCTGGAGTGCTGGAAACCCAAAGCCTAGTTGGCCGACATGCACATGCACACCGGCCAGCTGGTCTTTGGGTTTCTGGCACTCTGGCGCACATGAAGACTAGCTGGCCAGTGCGTATGCATGCACCGGAAACCAGAAGAGCAATTGGCGATGGTGCATGTGCCCACAGAGAGAGCTCTGCATACCACCTCTGGCACACGTGCCATAGGTTTGTCATCACAGGGCTAGGGCAACTGGCTTGGTTGGATCCACCTGCAATCATCTGCCAGTTGGGGTTTCCCCTTTCAATCCTGTTTCAATTACATCAAGGAAATGCAAATGGGTAGAGATTTCCTCTGAGATGGTGCCATCCTCCAGTTTATTAATGAAAATACATTGGGATTGTTATACAGATTTTGGATACATGTTTCTGCAGTTTATTACTTTGCCATTTACAGGTGAAACTCAAAAAATTAGAATACTGTGCAAAAGTTCATTTATTTCAGTAATGCAACTTAAAAGGTGAAACTAATACATGATAGACTCATTGCATGCAAAGCAAGATAGTTCAAGCCGTGATTTGTCATAATTGTGATGATTATGGATTACAGCTCATGAAAACCCGAAATCCACAATCTCAGAAAATTAGAATATTACATGCAATCAATAAAACAAGGATTGGACATAGAACAATATCGGACCTCTGAAAAGTATAAGCAAGCATATGCACTCAGTACTTGGTTTGGGCCCCTTTTGCAGCAATTACTGCCTCAATGCGGCGTGGCATGGAAGCTATCAGCCTGTGGCACTGCTGAGGTGTTATGGAAGACCAGGATGCTTCAGCTCTTCTGCATTGTTCAGCCTCATGTCTCTAATCTTTCTCTTGGCAATGCCCCATAGATTCTCTATGGGGTTCAGGTCCCATGGTCATTGAACCAGGTTTTGGTGCTTTTGGCAGTGCGGGCAGGTGCCAAATCCTGCTGGAAAATGAAGTCAGCATCCCTATAAAGCTCGTCTGTGGAAGGAAGCATGAAGTGCTCCCAAATCTCCTGGTAGACGGCTGTGTTGACCCTGGACTTAATGAAGCACTGTGGACCAATACCAGCAGATGACATGGCTCCTCAAATCAACACAGACTGTGGAAACTTCACACTGAACTTCAAGCATATTGCGGTGTGTGCCCTCCATTCTTCCTCCATACTCTGGGTCCTTGGTTTCCAAATGAGATGCAAAAGTTGCTCACATCAGAAAAGATAACTTTAGAGATCACTTCCGGTCCCCAAAGGTGACGGACCTGTGTGTCCGCTGCTCGTCTCTTCGGTGGGCTCCTATTAGGAGCACAGGGGGCCCTGAAGATGCTCCCTGCCATAGGGCGGCTTGTTGGGACCCCCTGGATCGGCGGCAGCCTCAGGGAGGTCTCCAGCTTCACCCCAGGAACCGGGGAGCATGGGGGGTGCATGGCGGCTTTTGCTGTCGCTGTGTGCCTTCGCCGAATGGAGCCTGGAAGGAAACAATTAACCAGACGCTACAGCTGAAGTGTGGTGAGGTGGGAAGTTTCCCTCAATCTCTTTTAAATCTACCTAATTGATGAACAGCAGCCTCCCTAAATTGTGGATTCAATCCTTTGAAGTGTTAAAATTCGAGGGGGGGATTTTCCACCCCCCCCCTCGGAAAAGCGGCATTCGGAATATCTCTCCCTCTCGGAGAAGAGAGAGAGAGTTAAAAGTTAACTTTCACTTCCACTATGCAATGGGAGAATGACTTTTGCAACAACTGCAAGAGATGACTGCTAAGTTGATTCTTTTAAACTACTTTTTAGAAACCATATGTTGCTTTGTGATCCCCTGCGAAGGCGGAGCCAAGATGGCCAACTTCCTCCTTCTTCTTTGCTTTTACGAATGAAGTTTCCCCTTTGAAAGGATTTCTGGCTTTATATTACCCTACACCCTAGAGATCTCCTGGAGCCTCTCTTTATATTACCCTACACCCTAGAGATCTCCTGGAGCCTCTCTTTTTATGTGGTCCCCTTGGATTTGGAACATTTGATTCTTTTTTTTTTGGGCTTGGAGCTATATAGGAAGACTAACTTTCACTTCTGGGCTTGTTTGCCTCACGACCTCTCCCAGCCGTGCATTCCACAGACGGCATTTCTTCTGTATAAGACTTACAGCTATCTATGAACTTAACATGGGTGATAAAAAGCCACCGCCTGGCAAGGCATCCTAGGCCCTGACATCTTCCACGTCTAGCCCGATTACTCAACAGACACAAATGGCTTCATTTCTACGACTAAAACAACTGAAGAGAGTTCAAAGGATTTATCTGTTGCCCAAATGTTTCAAACTATTATGAATGGACAAGACAAACTGAAAAAACAACTGGCAGACTTAAATGATCAACTCAGAGAAACGCAACAACAAGCAACACAAAATAAACAGAGAATACGTGTACTGGAGGAGGACACATCTGGGCTGAGGGAGGAGGTTAAGATTGTCCAGAAGGGAAATAGAGAATTTGAAAATCACATGATAAAAATGGAATTTGAAAGAATGTCTTTTTTTCTTAGATTTCAAAACCTACCAGAGACAGAAAACAGAAAACCTTAAGGAGATCATGACCACAATTTTAGCAGAATATATTAAAAGAGATAAACAACAGCTATGGTGGGATATTGACTTGATTTATAGGATCAATTCAGCATACACTAGAACACACAATGTTCCAAGGGAAATACATGTTAAATTTCTTAAAAAGACTACAAGAGATGAGGTCTTAGGAGCTCAAAGGGTGGGACCACTAAAATATAAAGACAAAGAAATAACCATTCTTAAACAAATTCCAAAGAAAGTAAGAGATAAGAGGAAGAAATATTCCTCTTTGTCAAAGAAATTATATAAGAAAGGAATTTGGTTCAGATGGTTATTGCCAGAAGGAATGGTGATTTTTTTGGGAGGGCACTAGAATTAGAATTAATGCAGTTGTGGAGGCAGATGCTTTCATTGAAAAATACAGTGCCTTTCTAGATGGAACAGGGGACAGTACACAAGATATGGGGGGGGGGGGGCATGGCTCTGCCAGAAGACAGGGGGGAGGAAGCAATAGTGAAAAGACTCAAGTCACAAAAATGAGTTTGAAACATTATTGCAATTGTTGTTATAATGTAATTGTTGGAAGTGACATAAAAGATGATTGAACATATTGTTGATATAATGCAAAACAAAAAGCTGCCAATGTTTATTTTTTAATTTTTGATTTCTTTTTTTCTGTAAAAGTTGTGAGATTCGGGGGGATTTCTACCTTTTGCACGATGTAGCTGTCAAAATTTTCTTGTAGCTATTTACCCTTTCCTATGGATATTTGTAAAAACCAATAAAACTCTTTTAAAAAAAAAAGAAAAGAGAACTTTAGACCACTGAGCAACAGACCAGGTCTGTTTTCTTTAGGCCAGGTAAGACGCTTCTGACGTTGTTTGTTGTTCAGGAGCAGATTAACAAGAGGAATACAACATTTGAAGCCCATGTCCAGGATCCGTCTGTGTGTGATGGCTCTTGATGCACTGACTCCAGCCTCAGTCCACTCCTTGTGAAAGTCCCCAACACTTTTGAATGGCCTTTTCCTGACAATCCTCTCCAGGCTGCGGTCATCCCTGCTGCTTGTGCACCTTTTTCTTCCACACTTTTCCCTTCCACATCACTTTCTATTAATGTGCTTTGATACTGCACTTTGGGAACATCCAATTTCTTTTGCAATTACCTTTTGAGGCTTTCCCTCCTTATGGAGGGTGTCAATGATGGTTTTCTGCACAACTGTCAGATCAGCAGTCTTTCCCATGATTGTGATTCCTACTGAACCAGACTGAGAGACCATTTAAAGGCTCAGGAACCCTTTGCAGGTGTTATGGCTTAATTAGTTGATTAGAGTGGGACACTTTGAGCCTAGAATATTGCACCTTTTCACAATATTCTAATTTTCTGATATTGTGGATTTGGGGTTTTCATGAGCTGTAAGCCATAATCATCACAATTATGACAAATCATGACTTGACCTATCTTGCTTTGTATGTAATGAGTCTATCTCATATATTAGTTTCACCTTTTAAGTTGCATTACTGAAATAAATGAACTTTTGCATGGTAGTCTAATTTTTTGAGTGTCACCTGTATCTTACCTGATAAAAAAGACATACTTGTTTTGTTATGGTCATTGACTAGGCAGTATATTAAATGAAACTATATATCAATACAATAATACAACAAAATATTTATTTATTGGAAAAGAATGACTCAAGGCAGTTTACAATATCTCTAAATGAGCAAATACATTAAAAACAGGTGAAAAGAATAAAAATTACATCAATTTCAATAGTTAGGGTGCCAAGAAGTAGTTGTTGAACTAGTATTATCTTTACTGCCTTTCTAAAAGCAAGAACTACAGATCCTGTATAAACTCTGTATAGCAACTATTCCCTAAATGAGGGGCTAAAATCCCCACAGTTCTTCCCAGCAACTCTTCTAACTTTCTGAGAAACAGGAACCCAATGCATTTTGGAGGGAGCAATTAGCACATACAGAATGAAAACTGAGCAGACAAGAAGCAAAATAATTTCCAAATGAGAACGATTTCTTGTAGGTATGATCCAGTCTGTATCGTATTTTATTTTTTATCTCATCTCATCTTTACATCCACACTGCCTACATACTGGCCTGAGTTATGGATATGGAGTTGGGTACCATCAGCAGTTTATGATACCGTTCTCAGTTTGACAGATTTCTCTTCTGGCAACTTCAAGTTATACAAGAAAGTGAAGATGTAAAGTCACAATATGGGGTTTGCCATACCTGCGGGGGGAGGTGGGCAGACAACAGAGCAGCACAAAGAAGCGAGAGCAACCAGAGCAACACTGCAGCTATGGTGGGGGGACTTCTGGTTGCTGCGATGAACAGCCGCTCACCAGCTGATTGCTCTTCTGAATGGGCCTCTGATCAGGAGGGAGTGCTGCTGCTGCCGGATGTGCAAGGCGCCCAAAATATGCCTCCAGTCAGGAGCGAGTGTCGCTGCTGCTGGATGTGCAAGGAGGCCAAAACCACTGGCTGTCGGATGTTGGTTGACCGGCAGGTGTGTCTGGAGGGCGTGTTCCCTGGTCTATAAAGTGCACTGGGAGGCTAGAACTCCCAGCGCTGACTACAAGGGACTTTGTTTCCCACGCATCATATACCGAGTCCCCAGCCTGCTTTTGACAATTACAATTTGGTATGCTGAGTTTCTTGGTTTACTGAGCATGTTTGCTTTAGTCCTTACTAGGTCTGGGCTTGGACCTTTGAGAGAAGAGCTAATGTAACATAGCCTTTTCCACCCTCAACACTTACAGGTATTCTAACTCAGTTGCATGTTGCATCTTTCCAAAGAGACAGCACCTGCCATCATGCACAACTAGATCTCATAATACAAAGCATATCTGAATTCGGGCTGCGATGCTTATGCTGGAACTAAATTTAGATGAATTTGTACCATAGTACTAAACTTATTTAGATTCTGTCAGCAGAAAATGCTGAGATGTTTATTGATTATACTATCGTATAAATTCCTGCCCTTGGTGCTCTCTGACCTGATTAATTAATGATTTTCTCTGCTGTCAATATGTAATTCCTTCCTCCATTTCCTCTTATTAGGTTTAGGCCCTGGACACTCACCTTATGATATATTTACCTGCTATAAATGCAACAACAACAACAACAACCCAAAAGCCCTGTGACTAACACCCATCAGAACAAGTTGGCTGGTTTTAAAAAAAAGAAATAAAGATATACATTAGAAATTAAATTAATTTAGATTAATACCCCATTTTTATTTGTCCAAGTGTATACTATCTCCCTCTGTTTTCCACAGAGCAATATAGAGATCTGAAACTGACAACCATACATATATCGCAAGTACCAAAGGGCATAGCTTGTGTTATAATGTCATGACATACATTTGCTTACTTCGTTTCCTTGTCCTCCTTCTGAGAAAGCCTATATTTAGAATCCAAATAACCAATATAAAAAAAAAAAAAACAGGGAAGAGGGAGAATTAAATCCATGGAGGATAGCAAACAATCCTGACAATTTGTAGGCCAATGAAAAAAATTTGAGAATCAGGAAAGAACTTTTCCCAAAGTCTGAGAGAATCATATAAATAGACCTGACATCATGATTGTACTGCTTATTCAGTCGATTTAAAAAAAAACTTAAATAGGATACTTTTCTGGAAAAAAAAAACTGGAAAAATGGGATTGAGGAGTAGAAACAGATCAAAATGTAAAAAAATATTCTAACTTCTTGAAATCTTTCTTTTATTAAGTGTTTATTAAACATTCTATTCCACCAACTACTGAGATCTAATGTTAACGGCAGCAATTGCCAAACCAATACATTTTGAGCAAGTTAGGCATTTTGTGATGTGGCAAAGCACACATGGAAAAACTCTCGGGGAGGCTTCCAGATTTTGCTAAATGCACTCAAGAAAAGAATCAAGACAAAATAAGATTTCAATGCATCTGTGTCTAAGTCAGTTTAGTGTTTCACACTGATTTATGGCTAATGTATCATTTTTACAATGTAACATTATATAACCTAAAAATATTTTCCCATGTATGATTGAGATGGAGATCCCATTTAATGGGAGATATTTCTTTTCTGAAAGTGAAGGAAAAGTTACATTAAAATGTCCAGTAATAATTAATTTGTTTCTTGAGTAACAGTCATAATTATTTTAGTATTATTCTCTCAAAATATTCTAAATTCCAATAAGAAGGTATTCAATCTGACAAGGATATTGCATTTATTTCAGCAAACACATCTGCACAAAGCATGTTGTTGAGTCATTTTCAGCATACGCTCATACCCAAACTAATTTTGACAGTCTAATAAATAATGATTTAAAAAACTGATTAAAAACCATAATTATTAAAATTGGACAAAGATCAGCAATCAGGAAAACATCTGTTCCCAAAACTATCCCACAATCCAGGAAAGGGGCTTCTAAAATCAAATATAATTTGTAAAACTTTATTGTATGTGTGCATTAAATTGCAAACTTTGGGGATAAATGGGGAAAAGGAGGGGCTTGTTGGTTGCCATCCATCAAAATGATGTATTGTAAAAATAGATTGGGAATCAGTTCATGACCCAAAATATATTGAAACATAAACTCTGTGCTATTCACTTCTAAACTTTAAAAAACAAAAACAAATGATTACTGCCTCATATTAATCCCTGCCTCATATTAATCCTTTGTTAGGGAAGGGAAGAAGGCTTTCTCAATCCAATTGTATTCTGTTGTTTGCTTTGCTTACTGGCAAATATGTGTGTGTGTGTGTGTGTGTGTGTATGTATGTATATGTATATGTATATGTATATGTATATGTATTTCAGCTTCTGAGGAGGGTATATGTTATAGTACATTTCCTCTTTCCTTCTTTTATAATAACAGAGGAATACAAAGTTGGTTTTTTGACTAAAGCCAAAACAGGTTCTGTGAATGTTTATGATGGTTTTTTTTTTGTTGATTTATGGATTTATACATGAATAAGGAGATGGATATGGGAGGAAGAGGAAATGATACTTGCATGCAACATTATAGTGGGTGAAAAATTACCAAATTTGTATTTGTTATGATGAAGATCAGAAGCCACTTTTTAAGTATTTCTTTTTTCTCTTTCTGATTTCTTCCTTTTTCTTCTTTTCTTCCTTTACACCTTTTTATTCTCTCTTTATTCGTTTTCTTTCTAAGGTTAGTTTGCAGCATCTTACTATTGTTATTAAAATTTAAAATAAAATTATTACAAGAAGAGAAATTGTAGCTGGGAATAAAATACAATTTCAACCTCTTACAAGTGAAAGTAGTCGCGCTTCTCCTATAAAGCCTTCAGGGACATAAATCACAATTGTGAGACTTGTCAAGTTATCAGTCCAATTATAAGACAATATGTTGACAGTGAATATTGAATTATGTTTAGCTGTATGCTGTAATAAATATGAAGTGTTTTGATGCTTCTGGCTTTTTAAACATTATTTATTTTGAAGGAAGTTACCATGGGTCAGTAATTTAAATATTTATTCATTTATTTGATTCATTTCCATGCCACTGTCATCAAAAAGACTCTTGGCATATTACATTGAAAAATACAATTTAAAATCCACCTTAGTAAAAAAGAAAAATATGAGGAGCAATAAATAACCATACAATAAAACAAACCATAAAATATATAGATGGCATCAGATCTGGGAAAGGATCTATGAAATAGCTTGGTGTTTAAACATTTCCACAAGACCAACAAAGATGAAGCTAGCCTCATTTCCACAGTGTTGCTACTCCTATAGAAGAGCACATCTCTTACCTGTCCATTATCACCTTGTCACCTCCTACTAGTTGTAAAGCTTATGAAAGTATTTTAGATTCCTGGTTTCCACCAGCGTCTTTTCTCTTTTGCTTTGTTTTTCTAAAACAAAAAACAGATTTTTTTTTCTTTGTTTAAAAGATGTCCTCTTTGGCTTTTAGATATTTGTGTCATCTGTTAAATGAAAAGAGAGAAAATAAAGATGCAAGTGATATTTGAATAAACTTGAGTGAAAAAATTTGCATTTGATAAATGCACCAGTTTGGAGCTCCAGCTTCTTCTTAGGGATATGAATTGTCCCTGTCCCAAAACACGATTAGATCCAGCCATGGAGTCCAAGGTTAAAAAAAGTTCAAGACAGGGATGTCTTAGGGGCAGCATGGCTGGCTGAGGAATTCTGGGAGTTGAAATCCACAAGTCTTAAAGACAACCATGCAATTAAAGTCCTGAACCTCCCTCCTTTTAATAAGCACTTTAATGAGTAAAAAGGCTCAGCTTCAAATACATGGTTGTAGCATCATCTTGACTGATCAGTCAGGGCACTTTTTGGATGCAAAATGATGACTGAGATGTTTTAAAAATTGTTGCTGCTACTGCTGCATGTTTTAGCAATATTAAAAATATATGAAAAGGAAATTGCTGGCATCTATTAAGAAATTACCACCCTTCTTAAGAAACTTGAAGTATTTTTCCTTGCCTCTAAGAAACTCAATAAAGTAATCTTTACTATCAGTCTTTCTCAAAATTGGATAAGGACTTCTAAGTCACTCTTTGTGTGCCATTCTACAATGAAAATGAAGGATAACTCCTATTTCCAAACACATCTAAATTTGAAGAGAATGTAGAGGGGTTTATTCAGGCAACAGTGTTTATTCAGGCAATATTTTTTCTGTCCTGCATGTGAACTTCAGCTTTATGAAAGGAATCTGAGATCTAATTTATTTTTATTTACTAGACTTATTCACTGCAAGAATATACAAAAGAGAATGTTTCAATGAGAACTACTCAATATTCTCTCCTTGCATGAAGGCTGAAATTTGATGGCTTTGAATAAACCCCAGTCCTCTGCTGTATGTGAAATGACCCTGTCTGATCAGCATAAACATCTGTTCAGCATAAAAGCAATGACTGATACTTTTTCTAGGTAGCAAGGTCCTCCTGACCCCAAGTAGCTAGTGCCATGAAACATTTATATTTTGGGATCTTTTAGCGTGTAAGCTTAATTTTTGAAATGTTTTGGTTTTTTAAATATATGAGATTCAGCAAAAATAAAAAAATAAAGTGTTTTGAACAATTGGTGCAGCTTGAAATAGTTCTTTGAAATGTTTTGTTATACTGTGGAGACATGATTACTACGAATGAGAGCAAGACAGAAAACAGAAAACTCTGAATTTTACTCCTGCTTTATGCATCAAAGTCATTTGGGCAATTTGGGGGCAGTCATACTCTCTCGGCCCACAATGTCAGGCTCAAACAACAAGCTGATTGATCAATTCCTCTTGCAACTAATAGATCAACACTCAAGCTGAACAAAGTGGAAACTGCACTTGTGGGAAAAACACTAGGAAAGGAAAAATATTAGTTTTACCTATTTATTAACAGTTATTATGTGTTAAATTTCCATAAACTTTAACAGTACACCATAACCAGGATTAAAAAATTTAAAAAGTTGAACAAGCAACTTCCTTAGGTACATGCTACACCTTCAGATCACAAGATACGTTCCTAAATAGCCAACTCTTCACAGCCCTTTAGAAGCCCAATAAAGCAGAATATGTGTGTCTGTGTGTGTGTGTGTGTGTTTGTATGTTTGTATGTATGTATTTGTGTTACAACCCCTGGTATGCCCAAATATGGGAGGGAACACTCTGCTTCCCTTTTCTGTCCTTCAGCTCACTCCAGGAGACCATCCAGACAGAAAACCATATTTTTAATGTTGCCTTTGTTACATTTGTGTTGTGTTTGTGCTGATAAATAAATAAAGGGAGACTAGTATAGATCTATTTCAAGCTATTTAGCTCTCATCAGCTAGCCATATCCTTTGGTTCAAATCCCAGTAAGGGTATGGCTAGCTGATGACAGCTAAATAGCTTGAAATAGATCTATACTAGTCTCCCTTTATTTATTTATTTATCAGCACAAACAGAACATATATGTATATATATTCAACAGGGATCGTAAGAGAGAAACTTACTAGCTACCTACCTGTAGGATAAAATTGTACAATTGATTCAGAGAGGCTAGCAGGAAGTGAACCATTTTAGCCTTAAGAGGCACACCGATGCTTCGCTAGCAATCTAGTACAGGATGAGCGCCTTGCAGTCTGTTTTCAAAATCTACTTTCCTTGCGATGAATCCATTTTGAATATGTACTTTATGTGAACAAATATTTCTAAAACACCATGAATCTCTAATATCCTTTCATCCAAACAGAATGTAACCTTTATATCCTACCTTTGTGCCACAAAGAGAACTTGTATTAAATGCAGAGTTGAAAACTTTGGCATCATGCATTCAAGTGAAATGGCTTTATGATTTTTCACCTCATTCTTTCTCACAATAATTTTCTATGAAGTTGATTTTTGTTGCCTCTGAGTAGCATCTTATCTGAGATTTCTTGATAGTAAATTATTAGACTTTAGGGGAGAAAACAGTCCTGTTTTCTATCTTGAATTAACCTTTTCTCTGAAGACTAGATGACAGTATTTAATAAAGAGCTGGAAAAACAGGGAGGGGGAAATGGCTCTATTATATTCCTCACATTCTCCCTTGCTAGGTAAGAGTAATTAAATTGCTATTCCTGACCCATAAGAAAGCACATGTCATTTTTATTCTAAAACTGTAAACTTTAGCTTTTTTTCTGTGTTGTAGCATTAGCAGTTTGTCTCCTGTGCAAAAACCAGCTAGAAATGAGGGTGGCTTTAAAAGATTCCTTTCCTATATCTTAAAGGTGAATTCATTGTTTTCTAAGAACTGTTAGGTATGGTGTGTGTGTGTGTGTGTGTGTGTACAGGTGTGTACATGTGTACATACACTTGCCTTTGATGTGGGCCACAGGGGTTCAAATCCAGGCTGGTACCTATCTTACCAGTAGAGGTCCTTGGGCAAATAATTCCTAATGCCTCACTTGCCTATCTCAGATATGAATCACATGAATTAAGAGAGTTATGTCATCTTGGATGTTGCTGGATTAACAAGTTCTGCACCAGGTTTTGGGAACTAGGAGAATCTGATAAGTGGGCAATGGGAACAAGCCATTCATGGACAAGACAAGAGATTCTGTAATTAATAGAAGGCTGCTACAACAGTAGACCTAATGAGATAAATATATGAAATATGCAAGGGAACTATGGATCAACAGAAGATCTAAATTCACATTAACTGAAAAAAGGGATACTTTTTTTTTTTGCTTTAGACCTAGAAAGAATAAAGAAGCAGATAAATCTACGTATCAGAGTCCATGGCCAAAAAGAAGGAAATGCTGAAATTAAAAAGGAACCTTTTAAAGCCACTTTCATTTCCAGTTGGTTTTTGCACAGGAGACAAGCTGCTGATGGCTACAATACAGAAAAGGTTAAGGTTTACAGTTTTAGGATAAAAATGATAGATACTTATTCTCAACACTTCAATATAGTGAAAGCTGGTCTCACAACTGGAGATAGACTAACTATACATTATAGCTGGACTCAAAGAATGAAAGAACAAGCTAATACCTGAAGTTGGGATGTCATTGCCTATCCCTGTATTATGGAGCATGGCAGCTGATATGAGGCATTTTATGGAGAAACTAGCTACTGTCAATCCCTGAGACCGGTTATCACTGAGAAGTACCATTTGATAATATGCTAAAAGATGCCAGTAATTCCCTTATATTAATCCCTACTAACCATCATAACTCAAGTCAAAGGATTAATCTACATTATAACTACTGTAATCTTGGAGATGCTTGGCTACACAATGAAGAAGAACAGCAGTATATACCACCTCCCTCCATGGAAAATGAGATTGGACACTAGATCAAGGAAATTTAGCATAGTCAGATGATGGAACTAAAGAAGAGAGTGGAGATTAAGTATGAGATTTGATTACTGGAAAAAAAAGCAAGGGCCTGATTCTATCTGAAGCTCTAGAAACTGCTAAACAAAAGGGTACAAGACTAGCTACTAGATAAGATTGGAGCTGCTGGAGAGAAAGGGGGGAGAGTCACAGAGACAAAGACACTGAGGTGGGGGCCCTTAAACTCCATATCATTTGAACCTTCCTGAAGCTAGGATTGGAGCTGCTGGAGAGAAGGAGGGGGTGAGTCACAAGACAAAGACACTGAGGTGGGGGCCCTTAAACTCCATATTATTTGAACCTTCCTGAAGCTAGGATTGGAGCTGCTGGAGAGAAGGGGGGGAGAGTCACAGAGACAAAGACACTGAGGTGGGGGCCCTTAAACTCCATATTATTTGAACCTTCCTGAAGCTAGGATTGGAGCTGCTGGAGAGAAGGGGGGGAGAGTCACAGAGACAAAGACACTGAGGTGGGGCCCCTTAAACTCCATATTATTTGAACCTTCCTGAAGCTAGGATTGGAGCTGCTGGAGAGAAGGGGGGAGAGTCACAGAGACAAAGACACTGAGGTGGGGGCCCTTAAACTCCATATCATTTGAACCTTCCTGAAGCTAGGATTGGAGCTGATGGAGAGAAGGAGGGGGTGAGTCACAAGACAAAGACACTGAGGTGGGGGCCCTTAAACTCCATATTATTTGAACCTTCCTGAAGCTAGGATTGGAGCTGCTGGAGAGAAGGGGGGGAGAGTCACAGAGACAAAGACACTGAGGTGGGGGCCATTAAACTCCATATTATTTGAACCTTCCTGAAGCTAGGATTGGAGCTGCTGGAGAGAAGGGGGGGGGAGAGTCACAGAGACAAAGACACTGAGGTGGGGCCCCTTAAACTCCATATTATTTGAACCTTCCTGAAGCTAGGATTGGAGCTGCTGGAGAGAAGGGGGGGAGAGTCACAGAGACAAAGACACTGAGGTGGGGGCCCTTAAACTCCATATTATTTGAACCTTCCTGAAGCTAGGATTGGAGCTGCTGGAGAGAAGGGGGGGAGAGTCACAGAGACAAAGACACTGAGGTGGGGGCCCTTAAACTCCATATTATTTGAACCTTCCTGAAGCTAGGATTGGAGCTGCTGGAGAGAAGGGGGGGAGAGTCACAGAGACAAAGACACTGAGGTGGGGGCCCTTAAACTCCATATCATTTGAACCTTCCTGAAGCTAGGATTGGAGCTGCTGGAGAGAAGGAGGGGGTGAGTCACAAGACAAAGACACTGAGGTGGGGGCCCTTAAACTCCATATTATTTGAACCTTCCTGAAGCTAGGATTGGAGCTGCTGGAGAGAAGGGGGGGAGAGTCACAGAGACAAAGACACTGAGGTGGGGGCCCTTAAACTCCATATTATTTGAACCTTCCTGAAGCTAGGATTGGAGATGCTGGAGAGAAGGGGGGGAGAGTCACAGAGACAAAGACACTGAGGTGGGGGCCCTTAAACTCCATATCATTTGAACCTTCCTGAAGCTAGGATTGGAGCTGCTGGAGAGAAGGAGGGGGTGAGTCACAAGACAAAGACACTGAGGTGGGGGCCCTTAAACTCCATATTATTTGAACCTTGCTGAAGCTAGGATTGGAGCTGCTGGAGAGAAGGGGGGGAGAGTCACAGAGACAAAGACACTGAGGTGGGGGCCCTTAAACTCCATATTATTTGAACCTTCCTGAAGCTAGGATTGGAGCTGCTGGAGAGAAGGGGGGGAGAGTCACAGAGACAAAGACACTGAGGTGGGGGCCCTTAAACTCCATATTATTTGAACCTTCCTGAAGCTAGGATTGGAGCTGCTGGAGAGAAGGGGGGGAGAGTCACAGAGACAAAGACACTGAGGTGGGGGCCCTTAAACTCCATATCATTTGAACCTTCCTGAAGCTAGGATTGGAGCTGCTGGAGAGAAGGAGGGGGTGAGTCACAAGACAAAGACACTGAGGTGGGGGCCCTTAAACTCCATATTATTTGAACCTTCCTGAAGCTAGGATTGGAGCTGCTGGAGAGAAGGGGGGGAGAGTCACAGAGACAAAGACACTGAGGTGGGGGCCCTTAAACTCCATATTATTTGAACCTTCCTGAAGCTAGGATTGGAGCTGCTGGAGAGAAGGGGGGGAGAGTCACAGAGACAAAGACACTGAGGTGGGGGCCCTTAAACTCCATATTATTTGAACCTTCCTGAAGCTAGGATTGGAGCTGCTGGAGAGAAGGGGGGGAGAGTCACAGAGACAAAGACACTGAGGTGGGGGCCCTTAAACTCCATATTATTTGAACCTTCCTGAAGCTAGGATTGGAGCTGCTGGAGAGAAGGGGGGGGGGAGAGTCACAGAGACAAAGACACTGAGGTGGGGGCCCTTAAACTCCATATTATTTGAACCTTCCTGAAGCTAGGATTGGAGCTGCTGGAGAGAAGGGGGGGGAGAGTCACAGAGACAAAGACACTGAGGTGGGGGCCCTTAAACTCCATATCATTTGAACCTTCCTGAAGCTAGGATTGGAGCTGCTGGAGAGAAGGAGGGGGTGAGTCACAAGACAAAGACACTGAGGTGGGGGCCCTTAAACTCCATATTATTTGAACCTTCCTGAAGCTAGGATTGGAGCTGCTGGAGAGAAGGGGGGGAGAGTCACAGAGACAAAGACACTGAGGTGGGGGCCCTTAAACTCCATATTATTTGAACCTTCCTGAAGCTAGGATTGGAGCTGCTGGAGAGAAGGGGGGGAGAGTCACAGAGACAAAGACACTGAGGTGGGGGCCCTTAAACTCCATATCATTTGAACCTTCCTGAAGCTAGGATTGGAGCTGCTGGAGAGAAGGAGGGGGTGAGTCACAAGACAAAGACACTGAGGTGGGGGCCCTTAAACTCCATATTATTTGAACCTTCCTGAAGCTAGGATTGGAGCTGCTGGAGAGAAGGGGGGGAGAGTCACAGAGACAAAGACACTGAGGTGGGGGCCCTTAAACTCCATATTATTTGAACCTTCCTGAAGCTAGGATTGGAGCTGCTGGAGAGAAGGGGGGGAGAGTCACAGAGACAAAGACACTGAGGTGGGGGCCCTTAAACTCCATATTATTTGAACCTTCCTGAAGCTAGGATTGGAGCTGCTGGAGAGAAGGGGGGGAGAGTCACAGAGACAAAGACACTGAGGTGGGGGCCCTTAAACTCCATATTATTTGAACCTTCCTGAAGCTAGGATTGGAGCTGCTGGAGAGAAGGGGGGGGGGAGAGTCACAGAGACAAAGACACTGAGGTGGGGGCCCTTAAACTCCATATTATTTGAACCTTCCTGAAGCTAGGATTGGAGCTGCTGGAGAGAAGGGGGGGGGAGAGTCACAGAGACAAAGACACTGAGGTGGGGGCCCTTAAACTCCATATCATTTGAACCTTCCTGAAGCTAGGATTGGAGCTGCTGGAGAGAAGGAGGGGGTGAGTCACAAGACAAAGACACTGAGGTGGGGGCCCTTAAACTCCATA
The DNA here is from genome assembly GCF_964273705.1 of Natrix helvetica. Classification (NCBI taxonomy): domain Eukaryota; kingdom Metazoa; phylum Chordata; class Lepidosauria; order Squamata; family Natricidae; genus Natrix; species Natrix helvetica. The sequence continues at coordinate 41,464,118 of NC_138553.1, read as the reverse complement.
TTATTTGAACCTTCCTGAAGCTAGGATTGGAGCTGCTGGAGAGAAGGGGGGGAGAGTCACAGAGACAAAGACACTGAGGTGGGGGCCCTTAAACTCCATATTATTTGAACCTTCCTGAAGCTAGGATTGGAGCTGCTGGAGAGAATGGGGGGGAGAGTCACAGAGACAAAGACACTGAGGTGGGGGCCCTTAAACTCCATATTATTTGAACCTTCCTGAAGCTAGGATTGGAGCTGCTGGAGAGAAGGGGGGGAGAGTCACAGAGACAAAGACACTGAGGTGGGGGCCCTTAAACTCCATATTATTTGAACCTTCCTGAAGCTAGGATTGGAGATGCTGGAGAGAAGGGGGGGAGAGTCACAGAGACAAAGACACTGAGGTGGGGGCCCTTAAACTCCATATCATTTGAACCTTCCTGAAGCTAGGATTGGAGCTGCTGGAGAGAAGGAGGGGGTGAGTCACAAGACAAAGACACTGAGGTGGGGGCCGTTAAACTCCATATTATTTGAACCTTCCTGAAGCTAGGATTGGAGCTGCTGGAGAGAAGGGGGGGAGAGTCACAGAGACAAAGACACTGAGGTGGGGGCCCTTAAACTCCATATTATTTGAACCTTCCTGAAGCTAGGATTGGAGCTGCTGGAGAGAAGGGGGGGAGAGTCACAGAGACAAAGACACTGAGGTGGGGGCCCTTAAACTCCATATTATTTGAACCTTCCTGAAGCTAGGATTGGAGCTGCTGGAGAGAAGGGGGGGAGAGTCACAGAGACAAAGACACTGAGGTGGGGGCCCGTAAACTCCATATCATTTGAACCTTCCTGAAGCTAGGATTGGAGCTGCTGGAGAGAAGGAGGGGGTGAGTCACAAGACAAAGACACTGAGGTGGGGGCCCTTAAACTCCATATTATTTGAACCTTCCTGAAGCTAGGATTGGAGCTGCTGGAGAGAAGGGGGGGAGAGTCACAAGACAAAGACACTGAGGTGGGGGCCCTTAAACTCCATATTATTTGAACCTTCCTGAAGCTAGGATTGGAGCTGCTGGAGAGAAGGGGGGGAGAGTCACAGAGACAAAGACACTGAGGTGGAGGCCCTTAAACTCCATATCATTTGAACCTTCCTGAAGCTAGGATTGGAGATGCTGGAGAGAAGGAGGGGGTGAGTCACAAGACAAAGACACTGAGGTGGGGGCCCTTAAACTCCATATTATTTGAACCTTCCTGAAGCTAGGATTGGAGCTGCTGGAGAGAAGGGGGGGAGAGTCACAGAGACAAAGACACTGAGGTGGGGGCCCTTAAACTCCATATTATTTGAACCTTCCTGAAGCTAGGATTGGAGCTGCTGGAGAGAAGGGGGGGAGAGTCACAGAGACAAAGACACTGAGGTGGGGGCCCGCGCGCCTAATGGCGTGCGAATCATATATCTATAAACCAAAATAGCAATAATACATTCTGGATTAGTGTGTTTGAGATTGTGATTTTATTTATTTAAAAATGACTGGCTTAGTTCAATGTAATAGCTGTTTTGCACCTGTCTTTCGCAGTACTCTTTTCAAATTTGGATACTGTCCCCTTTGTAAACAAATTACGAGTCTACATAGGCAGATTACCTATCTAGAATCTGTAATCTGTGCTCTCCAAGCAGAAACTAGGTGTCTACGTCAGCCATTCCACTCTATGGTGAAGCCACACTATCAGCCCCCTCTACCACAAAGATCTTGCAGGAGAAGAGCTGTTTGGACAACTGTGGGATCTGGCAGGTTGAGAGCTGTGAACCATAAACCCAAAGCTTTTGCTGTGACCCAGCAAAACAGATATAGTGCCCTTGCTGACCTTAATGGGGACACTAAAGAGATAGGTCAAGGCAGTTGTGATAATGATGACTCAAATAAGCAGGGGATCGTGGTCCAAAACGAAGAACTTTCTTCGGAAAGGCGAAAAGGGGAACCAGGTATCACACATCAGTCGCAGAAGAAGATCAAGGTATGTAAAAAGAGAAGTCACCTTCTGGTTGGTGATTCAATCGTAAGAGATGTTAATTTAGGAGAGGATACGGAGGTTTTAAAAGAGGTCAGGTGTCTGCCAGGTGCTACTGCCAGCAGAGACAAGAGGCGTATTCTTAAGATAGTCAAGAATGCAAGTAAGGACTGTGACGTTGATGCTATTATACATCTTGGCACTAATGATCTATCCCAGAAAGATGTACTTTCTGTGCAGAATGATTTCCAGAACTTGGGGTATGAACTTAATAGTATAGGTTGTAGGCTTATCTTTTCAGAGGTTTTACCTGTATATAAGGAACAAAAAGGGAAGGGCCAGGGTGTAGCAGAGTTTAATGTTTGGCTAAAGGAGTGGTGTAAAAGGGAAGGCTTTGGTTTTATTAGTCATGAAGCCTGTAGCTGGTCCAATGAAAAACTGTACAAAAGAGATGGGTTGCACCCATCCAAGAAAGGAACTGAGTTACTTGGCATTAAATTCACAGATTTTCTTGATAAACATTTAAACTGAAGAGCGGGAACAGAGAATTAATAGATACAGAACATCTCTGTCCCCAGCAAACTAAAATTCATAGGGTTATAAATGCATGTAACATAGATGTGTGTGTGGGTAAGATTATCACTCCTGCTGTCAAGCAAAACCAAGCATGTAATAGTGATTGTCATACCATGTGCATGAATCACACAAGTGGCAAGAAAATAGGGGCAGTCAGGCATAATACAGGTTATGTAGACAGTAAACACAAGGTCAATCAAAATGGACTCAAATGTCTATATACCAATGCACAGAGTATGAGGAATAAACAGGGAGAATTAGAAATTCAAGTAAAAGAGGGCAGATATGATATTATTGCCATTACAGAAACTTGGTGGGATGAAACTGACAAATGGAACATACAGCTAGAAGGATTTAAATTATTTAAAAGAAATAGACCAAATAAAAGAGGAGGTGGAGTTGCACTATATATAAGAAATAACTACGTCTCTACAGAAATAGAGCACAACAATAATGAGAACTATCTTGAATGCATTTGGGTCAATATTAAAGGTTGTGGGGGAAATGACATTGCCATAGGTCTATACTACAGGCCACCCAACCAAGCAGAGGCAGAAGATGAACTTTTTGCTAGTCAGCTAACTAAGGTATGTAGGAAGCACACCACAATAGTAATGGGAGATTTTAACTACCCTGACATCAACTGGGAAACAAACTCTGCACCAAGTGGAAGATCCAACAGGTTCCTAACAAACCTAGCAGACAACTTTGTTTTCCAAAAAGTAGAGAAGGAAACAAGGGGATCAGCCATACTGGACTTAATTCTCACTAACAGAGAGGAAATGATAGAAGGTGTTGAAGCCATAGGAACCCTGGGGGCAAGTGACCATGCAATATTGGAATTCAACATTATCCAAACACAAGTAGTAGAACAAAGTCAAACTAGAGTCTTGGACTTTAAGAAAGCTAATTTCAATAAACTTAGAGAGAGCTTGGGAAAAATTCCATGGATGAGAATCCTCGAGGGGAAAACAACTCAAGAAGCTTGGGAAATTTTGAAAAATGAGATTAGAAAAGCCCAGTCTAACACAATACCAATGAAGAAGAAAAACAACAGCTCCCAAAAGAAACCAGCATGGCTGCATAAACAACTATTTGACAAACTGAAAGACAAAAAAAGTAAGTATAAAAAGTGGAAGGAAGGGGACATAACTAAGGCAGAATATCAGCAAATAGCCCGAGCCTGTAAAGATGAAGTGAGGAAAGCTAAGGCTCACAATGAAGAAAGGCTTGCCACAAAAGTAAAAATTAACAAAAAAAGCTTCTTCCAACATGTTAAAAACAAGAAAAAAGTTAAGGAAACAATTGGTCCATTGCTAGGAGAAAGTGGCAAGAAGGTGACAAGCAACAGGGAGAAAGCAGAACTATTTAACTCATGTTTTGCATCTGTCTTTACACAAAGGGATAAAACAGTCCAACCTATCAAAAGCAGCACCACAAAATTAGGAACACAAATTGAAATAGGGAAGAAAATGGTAAGTGAGCACCTGTCTACCCTAGACGAGTTCAAATCACCAGGACCGGATGGATTACACCCCAGAGTTCTGAAGGAACTAGCAGACGAGATCTCAGAACCACTGAATTATATCTTTCAGAGATCCTGGAACACCGGGGAACTACCAGAGGACTGGAAAAGAGCTGATGTGGTTCCCACCTTCAAAAAAGGGAAAAAATTAGATCCAGGAAACTACAGACCTATCAGCCTAACCTCAATACCAGGAAAGATTCTGGAAAAAATAATCAAGCAACGAATTTGCGAACACCTAGAAGCAAACAAAGTAATAGCCAAAAGCCAACATGGGTTTGTCAAAAACAGATCATGCCAGACTAATCTTATTGCATTCTTTGATAATGTGACAAAATTAGTGGACCAGAGGAATGCCGTTGATATAATTTACTTGGACTTCAGTAAGGCTTTTGATAAGGTAGACCATAACCTACTACTAGATAAAGTAGAAGAATGTGGGTTAGACAGCATCACCACCAGATGGATTGGTAACTGGCTGACCAACCGCACTCAACGTGTAGTTCTCAATGGAACTGCATCTACATGGAGGGAAGTATGTAGTGGAGTACCCCAAGGCTCTGTTTTAGGCCCAGTACTCTTCAACATCTTCATCAATGATTTGGATGAGGGAATAAATGGGGAACTCATCAAATTTGCAGATGATACCAAGCTGGCAGGAATAGCCAACACTCCAGAAGATAGGCTTAAGATACAGAAGATCTTGACAAACTTGAACATTGGGCACTATCTAATAAAATGAAATTCAATGGTGAAAAGAGTAAGGTTCTACATTTAGGCAACAAAAACGGAATGCACAGGTACAGTATAGGTGATACCTTACTCAGTAGTAGTAACTGTGAAAGGGATCTTGGAGTCCTAGTGGACAACCATTTAAATATGAGCCAGCAGTGTGCAGCAGCTGCCAAAAAAGCCAACACAGTTCTAGGCTGCATCAACAGAGGGATAGAATCAAGATCACATGAAGTGTTAATACCACTTTATAATGCCTTGGTAAGGCCACACTTGGAATACTGCATTCAGTTCTGGTCGCCACGATGTAAAAAAGATGTGGAGACTCTAGAAAGAGTGCAGAGAAGAGCAACAAAGATGATTAGGGGACTGGAGACTAAAACATATGAAGAACGGTTGCAGGAACTGGGTATGTTTAGCTTAAGAGAAAGAAGGACTAGGGGAGACATGATAGCATTATTCCAATATCTCAGAGGTTGCCACAAAGAAGAGGGAGTCAAACTATTCTCCAAAGCACCTGAGGGTAGAACAAGAAGCAATGGGTGGAAACTAATCAAGGAGAGAAGCAACTTAGAACTGAGGAGAAATTTCCTGACAGTGAGAACAATTAATCAGTGGAACAGATTGCCTCCAGAAGTTGTGAATGCCCCAACACTGGAAGTCTTTAAGAAGATGTTGGATAGCTATTTGTCTGAAACGTTATAGGGTTTCCTGCCTAGGCAGGGGGTTGGACTAGAAGACCTCCAAGGTCCCTTCCAACTCTACTATTGTATTGTATTATTGTAAGGACATACACTAGCAAAATAGAGACTAAGAAGAAAAATGTCATGTTCTCTAAAGAACTATTCAAGAAATACTCCCAGCTTTAATGCAACAACACAGTAACAGTAGAAATATGAAGAGCAGAAACTGAACAGTACTGGAAGAATGTTTGGGAGAAAGGGAAGACCCATGACACCCATGCAAAGTGGCTGCAGGGCCTGGCAGAGCAAACTCCCAGTACAAGAATCGGTCACCATCATAGTAGCAGACATCCACAATAGGTCAAGAACATGAAGAATTGGAGACAACATGGCAAGACATGATCTACATCTCCTGGCTAAAGAAACTAACAGCAGTGTATGCATGACTACATACTAGCAGCACAGATGAACTCCTTGCTAGAGGCAGGTTCCCACCCAGACTGACTAACCCAATGAAGGACATTGCTAGTCATAAAAGATTCTCCCAGAGGAACATCACTGTTCAACTACTGGCCAATAACCTGCCTCCCGTCAGTGTAGAAAGTCCTATCAGGCATCATAACCACCATGCTGGAGAATTATATGGCCAGTACATGAGCACAGCTCAGAACAATCCTAAAGGCTCAAAACACCATAAAATAAAATAAAATAAATAGTTTCTCAAGATTAAAGGTCTAGACAGAGCAATCTGAACATGCCTTGATTCACTACAAAAAGTCTTTGACTCAATGTCACACACATGGATTTGTGAATGCCTGGGGCTATACAAAGTCAAAAGGACATTAAAGACCCTCTTAAAGAACTCAATGGAATTGTGAAAGATAACATTGGAAGTCAACTCAGCTAGTCACACATGAGGCTACCAAATGGTTGTCCCAAAGGTGCTTTTTCAAGAGGCAACTGGACTTTCTGTTTTCTCTTTGAAGATGTTTCACTTCTCATCCAAGAAGCTTTTACAGCTCTGGCAATGCTGAAGAAGCATCAGAGCTAAAGAAGCTTCTTGGATGAGAAGCAAAACATCTTCAAAGAAAAACAAGAAAATCCAATTGCTCCTTGAGAAAGCACCTTTGGGACAAGAGGCTACCAAGTGTCACAAGCAAGATAATGCACATTCCCTACTGCTGTTGTACATGGGCTTGAACCCCTCAGCCAGATAACACAAGGACTGCATACAGATACAAGGTCAAGAGTGGAACTACCACCAGCCATCTCCTCTACATGGATGATATCAACGTGTATGTTAAGAGCAGAGGTGGTATTTAGCAGGTTCTGACCAGTTCTGGAGGACTGGTAGCAGAAATTTTGAGTAGTTCAGAGAACCGGTAAATACCACACTTGACTGGCCCTGCCCCCATCTATTCTCTGTCTCCCAACTCCCAGCTGATTGGGAGGGAATTGGGATTTTGCAGTAACCTTCCCCTGGAGTGGGGAGTTAATGGAGATTTTACAGTATCCTTTCCCTGCCATGCCCGCCAAGCCACACCCACAGAACCAGTAGTAAAAGTTTTGAATACCACTACTGGTTAAGAGTGACCAAGACATTGACTCACTGATCCACCTGACATGGATCTACAGTTAGGACATTGGGATCCAAATAGACAGGCAAATACTGTGGTAGAAGACAAGGAACAGAAGACAGTTGTGATAGATGGAGCAATGCCAAATGAAATTGCATTAGGAAGGAACATGAGAAACTGAAGAAGCACCAGAGCCTAAAGAAGACGATAAGGAAGGTAAAGGCTAAAGTGGTGGGAGAATTTGGATCTGGGACTCCTAAGTTTGGAGTGTAGCTGTGAAGATCCTAGAAGCAATACCAGAGCTCTCTGTCCAGAAGAAGGCTGTGTTAGGAACAGTTAACATATTGTACAGAACCCTCAATCTCCTAAACCTCTGGTATAGCACATGAGATTGAAAAAGACACATACACCTATATGGGATGAGAAGGGAATATTCATTTATTATTATATATTCAGTGTAAAGATGTCACCACATATTCCATTCTTTACCATTGCTTTAATAGCTCATCATCATAATTGTCATCCAAGCTTTTTTATAATATAACCTGAGCCAAGCTTTGGCTTGTTTTGATTTTGTGAAAATCACTTTCCATAAAGTAAAAAAAAATGAGGTATCTTTCCCAATGCACTACACACAACATTAACAATGCTGTAGTCAGCTGATGTGGAAATAAAGAATTTATAACATGGTTGTTTAGGAATTAAGCAAGTCTGCTTTTACACTGGAGCACAAAGATAAGACATCAATCACTCTGGCAGTATCCAAGTATGGGTCAGCAATGCTGGCTGTGCAAACTAAAAGTGACAGCGCAATCATTTATTTGGCACTGTATGGGTATTCCATTGCTAAGGGCAAGATCTGGTCAAACTGGTCTGGGCTCAGAAGATAAGCATAATCAGTACTGATTAGTATTTGAAGGGAAGATGATTCGGGAATTCCAGGTTGGTAGGATGGGCTAGAGTTTTAAAAAATTCAAACCAAAACCAAAAACACTTGATCATTGGGGCCAAGAAAACTTGCACGGAGATATCAGCAGTCAAATTTGATTAATATCTTTAGCATAAGATGAGTATACAAGTCTGTAGAGATGCTGTGAAATTCTTCTGGTTGTTACTCTTCATTATGCCTTACCTTGTTTTCAAAAGTGTCTGAATTCAGTCCAAGCTTTCATAGGAATGTTCAGATTAGTTTAATATTGACCTATATCAGTGCTGTCTGCATTCAATATTGTTGTCTTCTAATTTTCCAGCAAAACATTAAGAAAAACAAATATTCAGGAAAATATATATATAGTTCTTATCTTTGAGTTTTGTATATATTTTCCATGGTATTTGTTGAATATTTTCTCAAATTACCATTGCAATATATAACTTTTTACTAAACAATGCAAATGTGTGTTTTTATGTGAACCATAAATATTCATTAAGCAATTTTTACCTATCTTTCTGAAGTATTTTTAGTGTCTTGTGTAATTTTTGGCAAATACATCCTGCAAACACAACTGAGAATAATCATGGCTCACATGATTATTTTCTCTGGTGGAATTTGCTGGAGATGCATTTTATTTTTAAATCTTGCTGCTTAATATCTTTTTTTGTTTTGTATCATTTTGGAAAAACATGTCAAGGATTAAATTTGGGGTTTTCAGTTTTAAAGCATTGTTGATAATGCTTATTAATAACCTTCTGTTAACAAGTGTTAATGGCCTGAATGCTGCTAGCATTTGATTTTGTTATATGCCTTAAATACTCCTATAATAACCCTAATATTTTTAGCATGGACCCACTAAATAGATCAAGTTTAACTCTTACATTTTTGTATAATTTTTAACATAATTTTCCTTATAACATTTCTGAACTTCCACCCAGGAACCTTTAAAGAGAATCCCATCAATTATGTAAAACTTGTTTTTTAATTGATGATCAAGTCAGGAGGAAATATATATTCAATTGCCCTTACCATTTTCTATAGGTTGTACTTTATGTGATATCACTCAGCACTGACAATAATGTTTCAGAAAATATTTGTTTTATTAGACTGGTACAGTTAAATTCAATTTCCAGCCTTTATTCTATTAGAGTTCACTAAAATGCTGAAATTTTCAAAACCCTTAACTGTAAATAAGTCATGGCAATTGTGAAAGAGAAACAAGAATCTAAAGGGCTTCTCTTTTCTGGCTACATTTATTTATTTAAATGATTTAGGTATAGTGATAAAAAAAATCTTGAAGTACTGGTTGTTTAATGAAATGGTAGTTTCTATCCTCACAAAGAAGTGCACTCACAAAAGAGGTCCCTTTCTGAGCACAATTACCTCGCCAATGATGTAATCATCATCACTTCATATGTCAGCTGTGCCAGATCTACTTCATGATGGATGGTTGCATGAGATAATTGATCAGGCTTTCCTAAATCTTATCTCTCTTTCCAAGCCAAGTCAAAGATCAAATGGAAAAATAGAAAAGTGTAGGATCCGGAATTTCAAAGAATGATAAAGAGAGCAATTCCAACTTACATGAATACGAGCACAAACAAACACACACACACACACACTTTTTTTCTGGTCCAAGTCTCCTTGTTCAAAATTTTTAAAAAAGAACTAAGTCTCAATAATACATTTCTTTTCTGACAATTCATCAAAAGTCCATCAGGACACTTACTTTGAATTTCAATATTCAAAAGGGAAAAATGACCTATCTGAATATAGGCTCACCATCCTAGGTTTAATGAAAGCATATTGATAGGAGGGGGAGGGTATGGGTAACAAGAAAATTCTTTTGAATAAAATATTTACTGAAACCAGTCAAGGAAAGGCAGCTATGCGTAGTGCAATTCATCACTAATAGAACGGATGGGATATATCAAGGACAGTGAATGTCATGTGAGAATGCTTTAAAGCCACCCAAATAAAAGATCCCTATCCTATCTCTCCTTCCAGATGCTCCAGGGAAGAATCATAGTCAATTATGTTTGAGAACTGTCTGGCTTTTGCTGGTATGCAATACCTCAAATATCATAAACCATATACCAATTGCACCGCTGTCATTCCTTGAAAACAGCAGCCTATCTTGCATTCAAATTTCCTTAGTAGCTGGTTCTAAATATAATTGCCTCTATAGTAGCTGCAATTCAAATTTCACTACAATAAATGGATGTGTGATAATTGTAATAAAGTCCAACTGTTTCTCTCAGATAGAAGTAAGAGGCTGCATTTGTAATGGTAGACAATTCAAAACAAGAACGAAAGCCTATATATGTAGGGCGATTAAATGAAATTCAGAGTAATTATTATTCAGGTAAAACCTTCCCCCCCCCTCAAATACAGCCATAAAAAAAATCAGTGAAATGAGTAATAGGGAGAGTCTGCTACAGAGAAGTAAACAAAAAAGATTTCATTTCTAAAGCCCAGGCATTTGTTTCTTTTAAAACTTACTATATAAAGGTAAAGGTTCCCCTTGCACATATGTGCTAGTCGTTCCCAACTCTAGAGGGCGGTGCTCATCTCCGTTTCAAAGATGAAGAGCCAACGCTATCCGAAGACGTCTCCGTGGTCATGTGGCCAGCATGACTAAACGTCGAAGGTGCAAGGAATGCTGTTACCTTCCCACCAAAGTGGTCCCTATTTTTCTACTTGCATTTTTTACATGCTTTCAAACTGCTAGGTTGGCAGAAGCTGGGACAAGTAACTGGAGCTCACTCCATTACACAGTGCTAGGGATTCAAACTGCCAACCTTTTTGATCGACAAGCTCAGCATCTTAGCCACTGAGCCACCACAAACTTACTATAGGGATCCCTATTCATATTTCCCAGTTTTCGCTGTGTGTGCACTCATATGTGCACCATTTTTCTAACTCCTTTACTACTTCCAAGTAGTATAAAATTCTTTGTTCCCCTCCCCATAATAATACAGATAGGCCAAGCAAAACAAATACATATAAAATAATTCAGCAGTTCCTGTTGGTTATATATCCAGTGCTAGAGATCCTGGCTTGTATCATCTCCTATGAATCTGACTGGTTGTCACAGTCTTAAACTGATCATTGGCCCCAGTTTGTCTGTTTTAACCAATACCATTTCTTAAAAGGATCAGACAAGTGTATTTTCAAGCTGATTTACCACAGATGACAAGAAAGAACCCGATTTACAATTTTTGAATCAACTAACTGTACAAGAGTAGAAAAATAATTACAAGTTACAAACTATGTTCACATGCTATATCCATTATGATTTATCTTTGATACTTGCATTTTTCAAATTTGGGATGCTTCACTATTGAGGGACTTCAGTTGAAATAAGGGACTGTTTTCTCTAAACAACTAGTTTTGTGAAACATTATCTCAAGTGCTCTCTAAAATATACAGTAGGTGTTAGATACCCAGAATAAAAAAATGAATAAACTACTGTCCAGAAATAATGTTTAAATTAATTTCATCATAGCTTGAATAATCATGCTAAAAAGCAAGTGCCAGTCTTTAATACATTTTTTTTACCAGAAGAGGGTCTTCAGCAATGAAAATTGTAAAAGTTTACACCACCATTGCTTTGTTTGATTCATGTTCAAACTGTCCTATAAAATTACATAGATGGAGAATTTAGAAGATTAGAAGCAGTGGCACAACTACATTTCTTTCTGAAATTTTTGTGACTTGCTATGCCCATCTTTGGTGTGTTCCCATACTATATTTTGAGTGTCCTATACTATATACTTTCATATTTCCAATTGTGTTTGCCAAACACAAAAGACTGCCTAACCTAGAGTAGGATCTATTTTGCCTAGAAAGTATACTCTTTAATTTATAGGTCAGTTGTCAAGTTTATTCACGTCAGTTGATGTTAGCAAAAATTCCTGGCCCAATTGCCTAAATAAAAAGATTTATTTGCAGTAGATGAATTGGTTATTATCAGATGAAATAATCTGGCATGGCTAAACTTTGAAGTTAGGCTTCCTGATTTTATTCATTGTAAATAGTGCCAGAGATGGGAATGACATGTGGATATATCAAATCAAGGAGGTGTGGCAAACAAGTTTACCAGGAGAAGAGAAAGTTCTTTTAAAAGAATAAAACAGAAACCCTCACAATGAGCTTTTGATAGCAGTTGTGTTTCTAGTAAACCAGTTGATGAAGTTGTCCTTAAAGAGACAAGGAATGATAGAAATCAGCTGCTCATAACTTAGTAGTCTTTGTACACTTTTTTGTCTGACATGGAGAAAATCGTACAGATATTCTCCAGAGCCTTTCAAATACAAACTTCCATATTATTATTGGCAGAAAGACACAAGCTCTTGGCATGTGAATGGTGAACTAAGAAAGGATTATCATTAAGTCCCAAGTCATTCTGACAGATTCCTTGGCACAGTTCAGAAAAGAAGGTTCTTTGTGTCCTCCAAGGGCTCGTTTTTCAGGCTATATTTGATATAGATCAGCACATTCTTCAACTGTTTTTGTTTCTAGCAACACACTAATAGAACTCTTTTTAACAAATATTGCAAAGGAACTTCTACCTATCAACCCTTCTCCTGTTCATGCCTGCTCTTGTGAAATGCTCTGGATTATACAGGAAAAGGAGGAAAGAGCTCATTCTTCTCTCAGTAGCACAGTTGTTTAGGAGGGACTCTGCATTACAACTAGTCACATAGCTCTTGCCCCACTGGACCTAAGAGGCAAATTTCTCAACAGTTTAATACAGTTTCTTGGAAATTGAGAATTTAATTTAAATATACAGATAGTTAAATAGCACTGCACACATTTGTTAATATAGTGAATACATCATTTTGTTTTAATTTGTACTACAGATAAAGTGGAATCTCTCTCTATATATAAAAATGTGTGTGTGTGTGTGTGTGTGTATGTTCCAGCATAACTCTGGAATGCCTCAAGCAATTTCAACCAAACTTGGTACACCGATGACTTACTTTCTGGAAACAAATACTGGAGGTAAGACACCCCTAAAACCCCTCGGTGAGTGTGTCTGTGCATGTGTCCATGTGTGTGTGTTCCAGCATTACTCCAGAACACATTGGCTGCTGAAGTGAAAAGGACTGAATTATATCTATGGTGTCAAATCACAGTAGTTTTGACAGTGATAGTGTGCATTTTGGATTCAAGTTCTGTTAAGATACAGCCTATTGTGCCTTAAAATGGCTTCTACTGTACAGCACAGTGCAGTTGCTACGGTAACAACTTCGCAGTACTCCACAAGAGGGTTCCATCTAATACAGGATTGGGATAAATACATACCTGGGCTATGCTGGGTTATCAGCTAGTAAAACATAAATGGTGAGTTTCAAATTTGTACACATAGGAATCATATTCTAAAATTATGTCTTGGAAGAAAATCAGTCAAGTTTCTGTTTGAAGAGCTTGTATACGTTTTTACTGTAATGATGTAGATTTGGTCTATGTGTTGTGAAAGCTAACAACTTGGATCCTGGTCAACATACTCCTAATACGGCTTGAAATTGTTGGTTTCCCCCATCCACTTTTCTGGAGTTGGGTTATTCTTCTTAACACTATGAATGACTTTGAAAAAATATCCTTTTGTAAGCAAAACCTCCCCCCTCATAGTTCTTATATTTTCAAATGTTTCTCTCTCCTCTTTCTCTTCTTAATGTTATACATTGTAACATTCAGCAGGAGTTTTAATCTTCAGGGGAAGCTTTTCAGAAGAAAAAAAAAGAGAACCCGGTAAGAGAAAATATAGAAATCTGCATTCAGTAGTTAGTTGCATGCGCTGATTTGGAGCCAGTCTAATAAAAGTAGAAAACTACCTGCCTCTTTTTGGTAGAGTTCATGCTTTGCATTCAGAAGAGACCAGGTTTAATGCCCTCCAACTCTAATTGTCTTATCTGGGATGCTTCCTAGGAGTTCACAGTTGTCTGCCCCATTTATCTGCCCTAATTCCAAAATGTTCAATTCTTCCTAATTCATTCTGTAGTATTGGCCGCTACAGAGTACTTTAAAAACATGAGGTCCCCCCCTCCCTTTCTGGCAGACTTGCTGAATGTCACTGGTAGAAATTCTTTCTAGACATCTCTTCTGTTGCCTGCTTACATACTGTTAGCTTTATAAATGGAATAGCCGAGGATTTTTGCATTTCTCAAATTGCAATCTATAGCTACAGAGTTAATAAAATATGTTACAGAGACTTAAACATATATAATCCTTCATTGATATTGGAGAACTCTCTGCATTTTCTTTTAAGAAATGCAATTAGCTTGTATGAAGGTTGCTCCAGTTTTTAATTAATAACTGTGTAGGTTTTTCACAATTAATTTTTAAAAAGTTATTCCAAAAGGTAGATATTTCAATGTAAATATTCATTTGATTTTCAGGGTATTTGTCTTTTTTATAAAAATGATTTTTAAAGTGACAATCGTTTGATTAATTTTTTCTACACAGCTTCATTTAAAGATTTAAAACCCACAATTTTTGCATTGAGAGATTAAAAAACAAACTAACCTTTTCTTTACATAGGAACTTACATCCCAGGAGATACAGGTGACCCAAAAAAAGAGCTTTGCCAGCTGTAGGAAAGGTATCAACAGCTGTATCTAATTAGGCTACTATAATGCAATCAAGAAGAAGATTAAGTCTAGTATTCTAAGATTATCTGAAATTCATTTAGAAAGCTTCACAAAGAATATTTAAAAAGGCAATGATTTAATTAAGTTAATCCAAAATTTTCAAGCATAGTTGGCTGCAAATACCTTCTTTTTAGGTAAACATGAAAGAAAAAAATAAAAGTCTTTTGCACATAATTTGGATCTGTTTCAATGAATCAGTAAGTATTCCATTTTGTATACTGGGAATTCAGTGGCAGTGGAGTAATATTTGCAAGATTACATCAGCAGTAAATATAAGATTATTTTTCATTTTTGAATAATCTTTCTCTTAATCCAGACACTTAGACTCTTCAGATGCAATGCTGTTAGTATTAATCTCCAACTGTCCTATTGTAATCCAACAGACTACTTATTGCTTATTTCACTGACTCAGTTATAGTACTGACTTCCTGTTTTATTTAATTTCTTTCAAGAAAGTGAATTAGACTTAAATGACACATTTTTTCAATTTTTTAGTGGTCTTAAAAAATAGTTGAAAGTTCAGTAATATATAGTATGGCCTTTATTATTGTAAGCCACCCAGAGTAAATTTGTTTAATAAATACATAATTATTACACTTAGATTTCTCCATTGAAGGATATAGATTTTAGAAACACAGTCCATGTTTTACCTTAGAGGAACATTTAATAGCTAGGGCCCCCAATAACTTTTTAAAAAGAGATAGTGTATAAGATCAATATTCAATGTAGATGAGGTAATGCCATGCAGAACTATATTTATTTATGTGTTTTTAAAACTTTTTTCTTCTGGTTTTCAGTAGGGAAAGAGGAAAAAATGTTGCTGAATTTCAGCAACTGTTGAAGAAAGGTAGCTACTTTCACAAGATGAGGATTCATGAACTGCATTGAACCACATTCTGGTCCAATTCTCTACATTTTAAGAGGATTTGTTTCCCCCCCCCATAAGATTTAGACCTTAGCCCTCAGCTATCAGTCCAGATAAGTCTGTCCAAAACATTTTGTCCTCTAAAGCAAAAGATTCCTATTTACTATTTTAAAAAAAACAAATTGGAAAAGCATCTTTTATATTGAAACATAAATTGCAAGGAGGCTGCTGTGAAAATGTTACACTGAAATCACAGATGTGTGGGGCTGATGGATGCCACCACCCTAAATTAAATGACTTTCAGTCCTGAATTCATTTTATTCAAAGGAAATGGTTACTTTCTTTGTGCATGCCGTACTGTGAAGTGTGCTGACGTGCGTCTGGATTTGTGTTTGTTGGAAAGTGATATTGGTACCTAATAATTCTGAATATTGTATTTGATTGGTAGTCATTAATTTGCAGGTTTAATTCAATGTGACAAGACCATGTAAATGAAAATTATTTAGTTTACATGAAGTGCAGCTGCTCTTTCATTTAAAAAAAATCATGTTATTATGCCAATGATAGGTATCTAAGAAGGATGCATTATTAGTGTATTCTCTTTGAAGAAACTTACAAATACACATTTCCCTCTAAACGATGTAACATCCACAGGGGACACCTACCCAGTTAAATATTTTAATGTTGTCTCATTATTTTTTCATCAGGCAACATGTCTAAGCTGTCATAATGTCTCAGGAACCAAACAAGCAGTATGAAGTCTATGTGACTATTAAAATGGTAAGAACACTACATATTTGTGATGACTCAGCAGAAGTTTGGCACTGTAAAATTATGGTTCTTGGTTAGTCAACTGGTGGAATTGCAGAAAGTTGTAACAATTAGGGTTAATACTAGGCTAATGAAAAAAAAGCAAGGTCCTGATTCCATCTGAAGCTCTCCAGATTGCTAAACAAAGGCTCACATCACTAGCTACCATGCTAAGGAGATACCTAGAGAAGCAGAAGCCAAGAAGATGCCTTGTTCTCCAAAGAACCATCCAAGGTGTATTATCAACTGCAGTGCAATAGCACATGAACAGTAGAACACCACCAGCAAAAACTGAACAGTACCAAATAATGTATTAGAGAAAGGCACATAACACCAGTGCAAAGTGCTGCAGGACCTGAGAGTAGACCACAGCAATGTCTCAGAACAGGAACCAGCCCCCATCCTAGTAGCAGAAACCCAGCAGTGGCTCAAGAACACAAACAGCTTAACAACACCTAGACATGTTCAACACCTTCTTGCTATAGAAACTAATAGCAGTGGTCTTTAGCAAGTCTATGTTGGACTTGTTGGTTCACCTCTTTTGCTAGGTAGGAGCACTTGGGACTGTGACTCCTAAACTGGAAGAGTGGCTCTAAGAGATCCTAGGAACAACATCAGAGCTCTCTGCTCAAAAGAGTGCAGTGCTGGAATAGCTAAGATCCTGTGCTGAACCCTCAAACTCATAGGTCTTCAGTAGAGGACCCGAGATTGATGAAGACACATGCCATCCATAAAGATGAAAAGGAACATGTGTTTTTGTTTGTATAATTTTATCTCATAAGATAACATTTAGATTTATCTTGTCTAGATAAACTAAGAAGATGACTCAAATACTTTCCTCATGAGACAGAGATAAAGGATTAGAGTTTAAAACAAACTAGCTTTAATTTGTTGTTGCTCTGTGATTGTACAAATCAGTCAGGAGTAGAGAAATAAGTGATCCTATCTGAATTAAATCACATCATAAAAATAAACTCTTATACTCCACAGTGTATCTTAAGAGTTTTAAAGCAAAAGACAAAAGACAAGAAACTGTAAATCTACCATTTTCACATATATCTTCTCTCTCTCCTCCCTCCCTCCCTCCCTGCCTCCCTCTCATATATGTGCTGTGTGTTTGTTGCTTAATATCCAATTATAATCTATATTATCAGATTTCTTGTAGATCCTATATACTGTAACTACCCTCTGTAATATTAACCAATCCTGCTTCATATTACAGAGCAGCCAATGTCTGTATCAGTGGTCAGTTAGAAGGGCTAAAGTCACCCATGAATTGATGACTTCGTGAACACAACAGTGTTCTTGACAACAATATGGAAGTGGTTATTCCTTGCCTCTTTATGCTTTTCACCTTCCTCTTTTATTCTTCATTTCTGGTATACCTAATGATTTCTCATCCAAGTACTACCAGATCCAACACTAATAATTTTCCAAACCCTCAAATAAAGAGTATTATGAAAAGTGGCAAGTGGTTAATAATTTAATTTATTCCTCTATAAAAGAAAGGTACATGCAGCAATAGCATGGCCAATCCTATATTATCTCAGTAGTGTGAATTTTTACTTCAGTGAGAGAAGAAAAATAAAGTTATTCAATGCTATTAATGCTATGAAACTTCTTTAATTCACATATCATTCCTTCCTGTCTCTTCTCGCCCTCTTGTCTTCTGTTGCTATCTCAGGAATTTCAGGCAGAATAGTCAGTAGGGAGGTATTCTGTGACTATAATTTTATCAATATTTGGAGAGCATGTTAAGCAAATTGAAAAAGAAAGGGAAACATTTTTTCCTACTGTCACAGGAGACTAGATATTACTGGGAATGTCCTAAGCAGCATATGAAGGTATAACAGCTTCTGGTTTGTGTTTTCCAATAAACTGTGCCCAT
Organism: Natrix helvetica; assembly: GCF_964273705.1. Taxonomy (NCBI): domain Eukaryota; kingdom Metazoa; phylum Chordata; class Lepidosauria; order Squamata; family Natricidae; genus Natrix; species Natrix helvetica. Next base: position 41,445,905 of record NC_138553.1, on the reverse strand, counting down.
TTTTATTCTGGTACATCATACTGGAAGAAATCAATGGCCTGTTATAACTAACAGTCACCAATAAGCTTATCTTCTATATTTTCATTTTGATTGTCTTAACAAACTTGAGTGCTTATGTAAGTAGAAAAACAGATTATAAAAAAATAAGCTTTTTATATACAAAAATAACTATAAATTTTTCCAGTCTCATTTCAGAAACTGAAGTTCAGCCACACACTGCTTGAGTAAGAGATAATCATCATGGAATTGAAAAGAGAAAGTAGAATCTCTGCTGTAACAACAGGGAAGAGGGAGAAAAGACAGCTTGGAGAGATAAGTTAACCCACCTTAGTCTGCACATGATGGTCTCAATCTAGACAGTGAAGATGATTAATCAGGATGTTGTGCCAACAAAGTAAGATTTTTGCTTATCTAATGTATTATGTGCTATTTAGGATAAATAATATTTATCCAAAAACAATAGTTTTGTCTATATCATTTACTTTCAAAAATAAATATTCCCTAAAACTACAATAGGACAATTAAGTAAGACTTGTTAATTCAAAGCAGTCTTCTTTTTAAGTAAATATATACTTGGTCTTAAAAGAGGGGTTAAAGAGGCCACCTGTGCCAAAATTGAACAACCCTCTCTCAAGGGGGGCGGGAAAGAATACGACATCATCTATCTCCAATCCTTTCCACAGTTGCAAGAAGGCTCCACACCAATTTGCAACACTCAGGTGACCCTGATGACCTTAATGACCTGCTAAAAGAATGCAAATGACCAGCTGTCTGCAAGGAGAATGAATCCTTCCATTCCCCACCATCAGGTCAGAGCTGAAGAAGCTTCTTGGATGAAAAGTGAAACATCTTCAAAGAAAAACCAGAAAGTCCAGTTGCCTCTTGCAAAAGCACTTTTGGGATAGTGTTTTCAATGTTTTCTTAGAATTTCCTAATTTTTGCTTCTGTTATGTTTATTTTTTAAAATAGTTTTGAATTCTTCTTCAGTTCATTTGTTTGCAAACTTTATTTTTGCAAGATGGCTGTGATCTCCCTGTCTCGTTGATCTGACAAAGGGCTGTGGTAGGGCTGTCAAACTCATGGTCTGTGGGCCGGATGCGTCACATGCTGGCCACGCCCACACCGGGTTTAGCAAAGGGGGGGAAAGTTTAGATATAGCATGTCATGATGCCGTGATAATGCAAGTTTGACACCTCTGGTCTACGGAATAAGAAACCAGTAAAACTAGCAAACATTGGTTAGAATATTTCACAATAAAAAGTAAAATACTCAAACACCCTTCAGGCACCTTAGATACAGTTGTGCAGGTTTATGCACTATAAACTATATTATTCACAGCACATTTCTCCTTTTAAAAAGGTAAAAAATAAGAGCTTACAAAATTCAACACGAGTGGTAAAATGGCAGAAATGATTGGTAGAATCAATAACATAGGTCCCATAGCTATCTTTTCTTCTTCCCTGATGAAATTGACTTTCTAAAGTCCCCCTCTTTTTCCTTTCTGACCAGAGCATTAGTTTTCTATCAAAGTGAACTAGATCCACAAAAAGCTACAAAATAGGAAGAGCTCAACATGAATTGCTCAGCTGCTATCTTTGCTGTGATAAATGAACAAGCACTAAAAGTGATTCAATGGAAACAGCTCATGGTCTATAAGGCTTACCAATTAGGAGCATGTTTTTGATTTAGTGGAAAGCAAGTGATATAGAAAGATCTGTAGAGACAATAAGAAGTGTGCCCAAGAAGGCAATTCAAGCTCTCTGGAAAAAGTTAAAAGGAACAAGGTTGATATTATTTTTCTGAAGTTAATAAGGCCTTTTATGGTGCATTCTTCTAAAAATATTATGCCTTCCTACATTTTAGTGATATGCTTAGTTATAAAAAATACTGATGGATATTTTGGAAGCTATGTTGCTTGACGGAGGAGTTGTCTAGTGCATTCAGTACCATTTGTTTTTGCAAAAACAAAACCACTAAATTGTACACAGTTGTGCAAAAAGTTACAGATTGTATAAAAGAAAGAAAGGCCATTTCAAATCTGTAGGCAGATGTCTCTTAAGTGGTTCTGAACTGAACAACCTGAATAGATTACAATAGATGATATGTCTAATACCAGCATTTTATACCCTGTACAGATAGTTCTGGACTTATGACCACAAATATACTATATATTTCTATTGTTAAGTGAGACATTTAACGGAATTTTGCCCCATTTTACGAACTTTCTTGCCACCGTCAAGTGAATCAGTGTAGCTTTCAGTTAATAACATGGTTGTTATTAACTGAACATGGTTGTCCCCATTGGCTTTGCTTGACAGAAGGTCACAAAAAGTGATCACATGACCCTGAGACACTGCAATCTTCAAAAATATGAGTCAGTTGCCAAGTGCCTGAATTTTAATCATGTGACTATGAGGATGCTGCAACGGTTGTAAGAATGAAAGACAGTCATAAATCACTTTTTAATTGCCATTGTAACTTCAAATAGTCACTGAATGAATTGCTGTAAATTGAGAATTACCTGTATGCATAAAGGGCTATTTCATAAACCATACCAGTTGTCTAAGGCCAGGACAAGAGTAGGGATAGCATTTTTTCTTAATTTTGTTATAGTTATTTTAGTGCACATTTTGTTCCTTCCATCATATTGCATATTCCCATATAATGGGACATAACTACAGTATGACCAGGACTACAGAACCAAACTTTGGAAGGCATGAAATAATGCTGAATTGTTTATAATATGGAAGACCTTTAACCACCATTGTAAACTGTCCAGATTCACTTTTCAGAGTGAGAAAGGTAGCATATAAATTTTATTAAATAAATAAATCACATTTGAGACATCCAACCAATTATCTAATACCTCCCAACTAGAACATTAAAATTAAACTTGCAAACATTTACACAATTTCTGTTAATGGAGATGTTCTACTGTCCGTAAAAGTCTATCCAATCATAAATATATTCATTTTTAAAATGGCACACATCTCTTTGAGGTTACATTTATATGGAGAGTATTTCTATGGAAAATGTTGTACTGTAGATGATGGCCAGTGAGTTGGCCTCATTCCTTCTTCATGCCTGGAATATTAATTGTATTAATTCTTCCCAATATAGCTTATTACAGAAGGAGTTATTTTCTGGAAAAGGAAGAAAAATAAGAAAATATTTTTATATTTTTAAAAAATGCTCTGTTGTTATCTTGTTTTACCTAAATACAATGGCAAGGTTTTTTTTCAGTTATACTTGGCAAAATGTTAAACTAGTAAGATAATTTGATTTCTGATTTTTACAAAACAGCAGCAAATCCTTATGCACTGGATACAAATTTGCTGTCCGTCTAATCACACTTAGCCAACAAAGAATTCTATTTCTATTTCTATTCCAGCTTGATGGAAAGGTATCTTCTTTCAGTCAGAACAATGTAGTAGAGAGGAGAGAATGACAAATAAAACAACTTGCAGCTTTGTAGCATGATAGACAGACTGGATTGTGTGTCTTTTATTTACTGAATCTGTTATTTGAAACCTTCTGTTTTCTGATGATGTTCAAGAGTGCAGTATTAAAAGGATGTCAGAGAGAAAATCTATGAAATAAAACATTGTATAATCAGTAGACACTGATTAAATCAGTTCTGAGATATCCCTTTCTAGTTTAAAACAAACAAAACACAAGTCATAGCAGTATGAGACATCATTTTTCATACCAACAAATGTGATGTACATGTGTGCTGTAGACTGTATGTGATGTACAAGTAATCCTTGTTTTATGACTGGTTGCTTTGACACCATTTGAAATGATGATGATTACCCCAAAGGTACTTATGACCCAGTTCCAAAGTTCTGATGGCCATCCCCCTTCCTACAATTTTGTGACTGCATTTTGGGCAGTCAGCAACCATCCTGCATCTACAGGTGTTTGCAGTGTACTAGGAGTTACATGACCCTGTTCTGCCCAAAACCCAGTGCTTACAAAAATGGCCCATAATGAACAATGGATTTGCTTAACAATCATAGAGGTTGGTTAATGACTGCTATAGAAAAGGTTGTAAAAACAGGTCAGTCATGTCAGTGACTTGCTTTACAACCATCACAACTTACAGTAGTAATGGGCAGGCTCCATTATGATCATAAGTTGAGGGCTACCTCTAGGTATAACTCCAGTGATAATAAAGTTTTCAAGCAGGGATGAACAACTTGAGGGCAGTCTCTAGAATATCCTGGAGTGGATGAGGCCACCAGTTTTGGTCTGGTTTGGAGCCTTCTTGAAGGATTTCAAAAGACAAATGAATGCCTTAAACCAGGGATGCCCAACTGGTGGCCTGCAGGCTGGGTGCAACATGCATAGGCCACACCCAACCTGGCTCTGCAAAGGCAAAAAATGTTGCGATACGTTACAATATGTCATGTGACCTGATTGAGTTTGACACCCTTGCCTTAAAGACTGCAGAGGTTTATACTAAACTTTTATTCTTTTTTAAAAATCCCAAACCCAATGAATCAGGCATAAAATCCCTTATCTTTTCAGATGTACAGCACATAATTTATTTACTAATAAATCTATTTAACCCACCCTTGATTTACAGTGCATTATAACTTGCCAATTACCAAACAAATTTTCAAGTTAAATGAAGTTTATTTCCATTTATGTGATTATAGACTATTTTGAAATTATGTGTAATACTGAAGGTGAAATATATTTAGTTTGCAGAAGATCTTAAACACTCAAGGAACTGCCTTCAGTCTAACTTATACAGTAAGCTATATTGTATTTATACAATAGGCTACATTGTATTTTTTTTCTTTTAAAAAAGGTCCTCTGGGCTTATGCAAAATGGCAAATGACAAGAACAGATGGATCTAAATTAGTATTTGTGCATAGTTGGAATTATAATTTTAGAGAAGAAATTCTATCATTATTCCTGTTATTATTTTAGTGGTATCAAGGCTAATATAAACTTCAGGAAATCTGATTCAACTCACTCTTTCGTACTCATGATGCTTATTTAAAGGAGAGATTAATTAGTATGTCATTTATCCTAATTTTCATGCTCTTTTATAACTTTTACTTTTGAATAATCCACCCATAAAGCATTCTTTCAGAGAATTCCATTGACAAGACTTTCATTCACCAACATCTTTCATGGCAGTCATACTAAAAATGGTAGCACAAACAGGTTAGCTTCTTGTCTTATAAAGTGATGGTGGTTAGCTAGGATATTAATATCTGAAACAGTAATGGTATCCTCTTATCTTCACTACTGGTTCGGCAGCGGGAGTGGACGGCACATCTGGGCATGCGCAGAATGCCATCTGGGTGGGTGGGGGGAGCCTTGTGCCACAGCCACTACCAGTTCACCCGAACTGGTGCAAACCGGTAGAATACCACCTCTGATCTGAAAGCAAGCAGGGTTTGCTAATGAAGGCATAACATGTGCTATGAAAACAAGCCACTTAAATAGCAATGAAGGGTTAGAAACCTTCCTCCGAGGAACCTGACATTAAAAAGATATGCAGTTTAATACATAGTTCATTTACTCTAGTTCTGTTTACTAGAGTAAACAGAATTCTACTCTTGTTTGGCTTGTAAACACATGCGGTTGCAGCTTAGACATGAATTCTCCTTAAAGTTCACCAATTTGATCTACAACATGGATGTCAAACGTGGTTGAGTCATGTGATGTATCGTGACATATTGTGACATTTTCTGCCTTTGCAAGAATGGATGGACGTAGGGTGAATCTGGCCCATGGACTACCAGTTTGACACTCCTGACCTACAAGAATTCAAAATTAAAGTGGCACACAGGTGAGCAATCAGGTAGAGTCCGAGGGTCAAAACTTGTAGCGGATCCATCAGCTGATCCAGGTTCAAAGCCAGTCTTATAGTGTTCACAAATTCAAGGCACACAAAATGGGAGTTAATGGGTAGCTGTCATCACCAGAGACCTTGTGTTTTTTGCTCCATTTTAATAGATGCAGCCCTATTCATTTAGTGTACCTAGGTAGGATGAGATTCCTGCTGCACAAGCAGCCTTGAGGAACTCCTTTGTTCTACCGTCTTTGCCATCTGTTGTACCCATTGAATTGGGAGGGGACATTAATTTTGTGCCCTCATCTTTCAAAAGCAATGGCAGCTATGTCTGTTGATTGATGGCCTGACCCGCCTCCTTCAGATAGCAGTCTGGTGGTGCTAGAGCAGGCTGCTCATCATCTGTTGGCTGGAGATGGCTCTGGAGTTGGCTGCTCATTATTGCTCCTCTCCTCTGACTTGAAACATACCAAATAATCCTGCTTTCCATTCAACAGCATAATCTAAACTGTCTGAAACAGATCTTAACCATGCATGGCTGGATATCATGAACTATGAACTAGTTCATTAGATGTTATTGTTTTTAGTGATCCTATGGTGATAATTATCTACCTTAAAGTCACTGGCAAATTTTAGCAATCATACTGATCCCCAAAGCGACACGTGTAGCTTTCTTGGTAAAATAGAGGTTTACCACTGCCTCCCCACCACCACCACATGCTGTACCATTTTCAGCAAAGTCATCATCTGTCTCAGGAATCTTCCTATACCTATGATGGTGAACCTATGGCACGCGTGGTGGAAGTGGCACACAGAGCCATCTCTCTGGGCACACCAACCATCACTCCTTGTTCTTCTGGGTTCTGAAACGCACATGCGCACCAGCCAGCTGTTTTTTCCAGGAGTGCCACAAACCAGAAGAGCAGCTCAGTGATGCGCAGGTGTGTGCCGGAAAGCTAAGCTTCCGGTTTCTGGCGCATGCATGCATGCTGGCCACCTGGTCTTCATGCAGACATGCATACCAGAAACAAGAAGAGCACTCAGGTGACTGGTGTGCATGCTCAGTGACAGGAGGAAGGCTTCTATATTGGACAGCAATAATACAGTATAGGACACTGTTGGCAAACCTTGAAGAGCAGCTTCCTTGTGTGCATGCGCAGGAGCACTGGAAAAGGGAAGAGCAGTTCCTCAGCGCACATGGATGCCGGGGAACTGCTCTTCCGGTTTCCAGTGCTCCCCCGCACATGCATGCACGCTCCCGTTTCAGCACTTAGTGCGAAAAGGTTCACCAACACTGTCCTATACTGTATTATTGCTGTCCAATATAGAAGCTTTCCTCCTGCCACTGGGCAATTTTGATGAATAAATGCAACAATAAATAGAGGGAGCACAAAATATCAGCTACTCATCATATCCTGCTTTGAAACATTTGCATTTCTCTAGCTATTGAAGCAGGAACATTTTTCAGTTAGATTAACTGATACAAATTCTCTAAGCCCTTTAATATTATAATTGAAATGGACTTACTCTTAAAACCAATCCAAGTTTTTTGTAAGAGCCAAACCACTGGTAGATTTCATAGAGTTCTTGCAGGTGGAGCAGCAGGAAACACTATAGTATAAAGATTCTTGGTGGTGATAATTTCCCTGTGTTTTTTTTTTATTACCCAAAGAAACCCAAGAAGAAATATAAACTCCAATTGTTAAAATATGCTGAAACATCTGTTAAGAGCAGATGATAGCAATCCCTGCATTTTGGTTCTATTATATTTTCTATTAACAGGCAGTAAAACTGCCAAACTGAATTTTTGGGTTAACCAACAAATCAGTAGATAGAATGTATTTGTGCAGCATTTAGTTATTTAGAACTGATACATTAATTTAAGTTGTTTTATTAAATATTTATGCCATGAGGCATTTCATCTTTTCAGCTTAGGTGATTTGATATTTCAGTCAGCTTGAAGAAAGGGAATGGTGTGATACGGAAGGAAAAACATGAAAGCACTCAACATCAATCTGCAAGTATGCAGTGAACACCCAGAAAAGAAAATGGCAGGGGTGTAATTTGAAAGGATAATCATTTTTTAATGTAAGGAAATGACATATATGAAACAACAGTTAAATGAATAGTACATTGGGAGAAAAAATCAGATATTGATGACCCAAAGGTGCTTTTTCAAAAGGCCACTGGACTTTGTTGTTTGTTGAAGACATTTCACTTTTTATCCAAGAAACCTTTTCAGTTTTCACTGAATGGTGGAGGATGAAGGATTTACTATTCCTTGAAGTTATCTGGTTATTAACACTCTTGAGAGTTGTTGAGGCCATTTGTGGGTTTATCTGTGCCCTCGGGGTCACCTGAATAGTGCAAATGGGTATGGAATCTTCTTGGAACTGCTGAAGGGACAGAAGTTGTAGACAGGAGATAGGTAGTGTCATTTTCCTCCACCTCTGTTGAGAGAGGGCTGTTCAATCTTATGTAGGTGGCCTCTTTGAGTCCTCTTTCAAACCAGCGGTCTTCTCGTCCAGAATGTGGACTGGATGAATGTAAACCGAGAGATAAAAAGGGGGTTTATAGCAATTACTGCTGAATTCATAACTTATATTTACCTCCATGTTTAGACCCTAACTTGCCCATGTCTGAGTTTCACTGCCCACTTTCCTTTCCCTTAACATTTATTGTTTTTCGATATTTATTGACTATAATAAAGATGGCAGCTGTTTGGTCTGAAGCCCTTCAGATATTCAAGACTGCAAATCCCATGAGCCCCAACAATGGTCTGACTAATGATAAAGGATAATTTATTGGAGTTGGGGTACAAAATATTTGAACTGTATTAAGGTGCAAACTTTTGTTAGAAGAGACAGTATAATATAATGGTAGGGTGTTAGACTGGGGAGACCCAGACTTTCTTTTCATAGAGATACTTAGAACTGGGCTGCAGGGAACTGTATGAAGCAAATCAGGATCTGGAAAATCTGAGAGATTAATTTGGAGGGACAGACTTGAATATAGACCAAAGAGTCAAGCATACCATACCTCCTTTCATGGCACCAGTGTATAGGCACTCACTGAAGGACAAAGGATAACAGGAAATTGAGATCTTAGACAAACTTAAATTTTAGGAACTAGGCCCTAGTTTCAGAGACAACATAGAACAATAACTTCGATGGTTTTTCTTGTTTGGTTCAGGCTGGGATTGTCTGTGTTCTTTTATCTCACTTTACCATCAAGACCATAAAGCCCTGTCCTTTTCTATTTTCCCTAGTTAGATTGAGTTATCAGTGTGGCTCAGAGCTCCTCAGTGAAATTGCTATGGCAGTCTTAGGTTTTAAAGTCCCAGCTCCTAATCCAGCACATCAACATTACATTTTAGAGGCCATGTTAAAAACCAAAGGAGAAAAAGGAAGAAAAATGCTAGGTTGCATGATGATATGTGTTCAGTGAAGGATTTGCTTGTTACTCTGATAGCCTAATTATGAGCTTGCATGACTATGATCAGGCAGAGGCAGAGAATTTCTAATATAAAGGATTTCATCTGATATTAGCCATCCATGTACTGGAGCAACTTAGATCTGATAGGCTGATTTGATATGCCTGTGTATTTTTCTGAGGTTTCTTGTTTGAAAACGGAAACTCTGTCTCCATGTGACAATATGTTCTGCTCTGTTCATTGAACCTTAACCATTTTATGTCTTTCAAACCTTAATTGCATTAAGACTTAATTATAAATATGATTAGGAATGTGCTTGTTAATTTCTATTTCAGACTCTTAATAGCATCACTAAAGCCTTTAGAAGAGGTTGATATATTTCACTGTACATAAATTGATCCTTCTATTGTATCTACAGAAAGGTCTCATCCCCCCCCCCATATTATACAGAGTATCCAAACTTACATGAATAATTATTATTGGTGGCCTGCTGTAGCAGGAACTGCAGGAGTACTCCATTCATGAACCCAAACCTTCATCTGGATGGACTCTCTTGCAGGGAACAAGTGCTATCATCTCCTTTTACTGATTTTGGTGTAATAGCATTTAGGACATGATTCCAGTGTATTTTAAATGAGTGTAGTGACTTCTTCATAGCCCCAGCTATCTCAGTTGTTATTCTGTGTCTGTGTTGGCCTCGGTAGAAATGTTTATCTCCTGGAAATAAAGGCTCTTCAGACAGATGTTTTCATTTTCATCCAGATGGTTCGTTTTTGTTCCTCACCCAGAGTCCTTGGTTGAGGCACAGCAGAAAAGAAGCAGCAAAAATCCCCTTGACATAGCAGCTCCTTAAAAAGCACCTGAGCTAAGGAATGTTGATCTTAAATGGCTTGTGGAAAAAGTCAACTGTCTAATGAAAAAATCAGTATTTGTCTGAGACAATGGAAATAACAAACCTATCTTAAGTTATGCTGAAAAATAAAGAGCACAGCGCTATGCTAGTTTTCTGTTTTTCCATAATAATTTGCCATGCTATATAAAGCTCATTAGCAATAGCACTTAGACTTATATACTGCTTCACAGTACTTTAAACCACTCTCTAAGTGGCTTAATCAGCATATTGCCCTCAACTATCTGGGTCCTCGTTTTACCTGCCTTGGAAGGATGGAAGGCTGAGTCAACCTTGACACAGTAAGGATTGAACTGCTGAACTCCTGGCAGCTGTCAGTCAGCAGAATTAGTTTGAAATACAGCATTCAAACCACTGCGCCACCACAGCTCTTTATATTAGTTTATATGGTATATAAGAATATTCCCATTAGGAAGCAATTGATTTAACAAAACCACTCTGTTGGCTTTAAATGATGCAGAATAAGAGAATAGAAAATCTCTACAAAGAGTAGTTACATTTATATATCCATTAGACTCTGTTATGTTTACAATACAATGGTTTTTACCTTGTGAAACCTGTGAAGATTTTTCATAAGCTTGTTAACTATTTACAACAACAACAACAATACCACCTAGAGGATCAAAAAGATTACATAACAGGTTTGTAACTGGGTCATCAGGGGGTGAAATAATCTGACCTAAATGGCTCAAACAATTAACACAAAGAGGGTTAAAATTTTGCTTTGAACTATACTAATTTTAATTCTTCTAGCATCCTATTTGTTAAGTATATCTGTGGTCTTTAATGTTTTACCCTGCAGTCATGTGGCGGGGGCGGGGTGTGTGTGAACAAGGGCAAACAAGTAGGTACAGAGACCTCTTATAGTCTGTGGTTATGCCATTGTGACTTTTCCTCTAGTACATAAAGGCACAAATTGTGGATGGCAGTGAGCACCTTTCTTAAAATAATTATCATCCAATTAACCATTAGCTAATTAATCCATAACAACCATCCTGACTTTTATCTTGCTGGTGCAACTGACTGGGTAAATAGATAACTGGATTTCTGCATCATGCAGCTAGGAACAACAGATTTGATTATTTCATTATTAAGAATGTCATGGAGAAATTTATGTCAAATAATGATGGCACGCAATCAATTAATAAGAAAAAAACTCATCTGAGAAACCCTAATATAGCATTGGAAAATGAAATTGCTAGGATATTTTTACAAAAAAGCTACAACTATAGCAATCTACTGTCCCTTTCTGATCAGGTCAACACACCAACCTTTTAAAGATGGTTTATCCACTTTTCTACTCAAATGAGCTCTCAAAATGGCTAATGAAAATAAAAAAAGAAAGGAAAATAAAGTGGATGCTTAGTATTAGCTAATATTTACATATGTCTAAATATTGAGCATGTCAAAGCCATTAAAAGCTTCCAATTCTTTCCATTGGGGTATAATGAGAGTTGTCTCCTTCATACAGGTTTGACTTGTGTTCAGACAGCAGAAATATCTTCAAAAGGATCCTTTCTTCAGACCTTATTTGCTCATAAAAAGAAATCAGTCCTTTAGATAGTCAGGCTTCAGCTGTTTTGGACTTTAAAAATTAATTCCAACACCTTAAACTCTGCTTGGTAAGTACTGTAGATCGTTCAGTATAATTATTGTATCAATTAATTGCTCAGTTGGTACATTTTGTACAAATTGCAATTCCCAGAAAACAATATCCCCCAATCCCATATCTCTTAATAGAGGACAAAAAATAAATGAATGAATGCAAGAATAGAATAGAATAGAATAGAATAGAACAGAACAGAATAGAATAGAATAGAATACATGGCAATGTCAAGCATACTGATTAAGTTTTGGAATTTGCCTAACTATGTGCAGACCCCAAGTTAGGAACCAATAAGAATAATGTTTTCAAGGAATGGGCAGATTGGGTAGCCTTTTGAAACATGTAAGAAATTCAGCTGCAACTAGTTTGGATGTCATGTTTTAAACCCAATTTCTGTTTATTTTCAGAGCATGACGGGAAAGTCTGAAGACAAGAGGACTGTAACTTATTTAATCTTTTTATCATGGGAATTTTTAAAGCTGTCAGTCTGTTGAGTATAACAACCTCAAAAGTATATTAAATTAATGGTTTTTTTCCATTTTGGGGAGAAACAAAAAGTATGAAAGTTTCTCAGTTAACAATGACCAAGAATATCTGTATCATGTAGAATTGAGTTGGTTTTTATTGTTGCTGGTAAAGAATGTTGTTTGCAGTTTCATTCTATATTTTAAATATTGAAAATCAGGGAGCATAAGAATCTGGAACTGGCCATTTACATTCTGTGTGGTTGCTTCCCTAGTTGCTGGAATTAAATTATTTATGCAAAGACTCAAAGACTACTCTTCTGTTCTTTAGTACATTAACTGCATGTTGAATAAGCAGTGGGGGGTGGTTGGACGCTTTGTATCCTTTTGAAAAGCTTCTTTCTTTAAAAAAATAGTGTCCATAAAATATGATGAAGATGTAAAGAAATCTCTAAACATTGTTCCTATTGACTTCTGAAGGAGTATCTGTTTTTTATAGTGATGGAAGATTCCACTAGGAAAAACAATAATCTATAATACTAGTTCCTCAAAGGGCTAAAATGGGCTTAGAGGGTCTATGCTTTTCTCATAATGGAAATCTAAACAGAAGAAAATTGCATACAAAGGAGATAGGAAATAATTCTCTTCCACTGAATCTCTTGATTTGCAATGTAAATAAAACCCCAAACCACATGAAAAGAAACAATGAATGGATTTTCATTCCATAGGGGATGAGGAGAGCATAGGCCACATGAGTCAAAATGAAGCATTTTAAAAGAAATTTGCTTTATAAATTTGATATAAGAATGGTGATAATGGATTATTTAGGCACTATGTATTTATCTATCCCACCTATCTAGTTAAATAAAACTGCAATGCCCTCTATAATTTGTGATACCGACTGTTACCTTGAAATTGTTTGCCTACAGTGAAAGCTTCCCAATGGATTCAGATAGTGAACATGATAACAACAGGGGATGTAATTGAAATTGTCACAGGGGGGTGGGGAGAAATTAACTACTTTCCTATCACATCATATTTTCTGTGATTAGTATTTTTGAATAGGTACAGAACTAATCACTTCATTATGTTTGGATACTTGTGGCTAATTTAATGTACATTTAGGAAGTTATTTTTATTTACTACCTTCTTTAGAAAATTACCATCATTACATCTATGTAATATCTGACAACTGACTGAGCATATTCAGAATAAATAGAATGTAATTTGACATGTAATTTTTGGGGGGTTGCCCATATGTAGCATTGTTTCTCCCAATAATTAAAAACAACAACAACAACAACAACAACACTGCATGTATAGTTGTGACCTGTATCTCTTTGGCCAAGAATAGGCTGTTATGTACAAAACTTTCTGTTCTACTGACCTAATACCACAGACCAGCCCATCTGGCTCGCTTATCTTCTTCAAGTAAGATTTCATCACTATCCAGCTTAATATGCCTAGAAGCTCCAGCTCTGGTTTGATTATTCTGCTTCTTTCCCTTAATGGGAAATACTGGAAGGTTGAAACTGAGCCAAATTTGCAATTGCAAATTCCAGCTTTTGTTTCTTCTGGTCAAATAAAGACTAGGAAGAGTAGAAGACTGGGCATGTTGAGGACATGGAGAAAATGCTCCTGTAACTCTGCTGTTTGTCACTCTCTAGCTTGTGGAAAATGTAGGAGGAGTTTGTACATCTATTGTAGATCTGTACTAGTTTCAGTGCAATACCATTGTTGTAGTGTTTATATCATTTTGCTAAAACGGGTCTTAGCTTAACCAGAAATTGAATGTGGTGGCGGAAATTTTAATTTAGATGCTATCATATATCTGATATATAATAATTGTTGTTGTTTAAAATCTCATAGAAGTTTAATCAACTAACAAACCAGCTGGGCATGGTCGTTTTCCTGGATACTTTCATTATTTGCATTGCACTTCTGTATATTCTGGCACAAGATTTGACCCCAATTATCATTAACTGTTTTGTTTCAGGACAAAAAAGTAATTATAATTTTCACTGGTTATGGAACAGATCTATGATTCTAAAAAATTATCAAGGAAATAAATTTCATTACTTTCAAAATAACGTGCATTTGCATGGAAGGAAGGCAATCACTCACTGTAGGAAATTCCAACTTTGCAAAATTAAAAATAGTTGGAATATTTTTCACACCAATTTTGGCTAATAATGCATTGTTGTCTTTAAATATTAAGCTGAAATACTCCTCAAAGCTTTAAATTTGAATTTTGTTATTATTTTCTATTCATGTCCATCTCCCCCTCCCAACCCTTATTTTTATGTTAAGGATTATAGCTGTGTTCATTTATAACAATAAAGAGGACAGACAATGATTGCCCTTTTATTGGCTTAGGTAATGATACAGCTTTCTATTTTCATTATAATCTTCATTTAACTCAGCTGACCCCTATAGTTCTCAGTAATGATTCTCTTCTTGCAATCTGGTGTACTATTATGGATGAGGAAACTCTTTGGTCTCCAACCTGAAAATGTGTTTTGGAACTGACGATACAGACAACTCACAAATATCACTGTAAATGACACTTTAAATTGCAAGAACCATTTAGAGGGTATGGTAAATTATGTAGTTTAAAACATAGTTGTCTTATTCATAAATAAGACTGGTCATACAACCTTGTTTAGTCTGGTTACATTTAACTATTAAGGCCTTATTGCCTGCTGTGCTTTTTATTTGTGTTGTGTGAATTATCCTGCCTGAACTCTTTCTATTTGTTCTACAACCGAAGTAACTCAGGAAACCTCTTCGCTAAACATCTTGCCTAAGGGGTGGACAAGAGTGGGGGGTTAGTTCAGTTTTCATGTCCTACTATGAGCTTCCCACAAAATTTTAGTTTTCTAAGTATTTTTGATCCGATCCAGTAAAAACCCTGATAATTATTTTAGAATTACATGTATTGGATTAATATATCATACTAGTCCATTATTTATTGAATGAAATGAAAAAAGTGGGTTCATGCATTATGCTAGCACATAAAGTATGATTTTTCTTTGATGAGTTTGCATACCATGCTAAACAAATACTGATAAAACAAATGAAATTCTAAATTAAATTGATAAGCATCGAAGTGATTCCTATCTAAGGAATCTAGCATTTAAGTAAAATAGTTGCATCAGGAAAGCTGTATTATAACTGAGCTTTGGCTTTTGTCTGTGAGAAAGGAAATGATTTTTAGATTGAGCAATTACTTAAGATCAGCAAAGCTGGAATCTGAATGATGCAAACACTCACATCAAAAATGAACTCCAATCTTACGATTTTAACTGGATACTTTGATCATTCCTAATATGGAAGAAGCCTTTTCTTCTCATAGAAACACTTAGCACAGTGATAGTTATTCCATTGTGCGCATGCATGCCAGACAGCTGGTATGGCATGCATGCACATGACAGAATCTGGCAGAGCAGCTGGCGATGGCGCACATGCCCACAGAGATGGCTCTGCATGCCACCTTTGGCACTTGTGCCACAGGCTCGCCACCACGGACTTAGCATGTCAGTAAAATGTTTGGACAACGAGCAGTCCGAAAGCAGAATGCTGCAAGCATTTTCTTAGAATACCATGGAGATAAGATGCTTTGAACCACCTTCAGTTCTAATGGATTTTATACAGATGCAAAAACACACTATTTGCCCTGATAAGGTAGTAGAAGAGATTCTACTGGGAATAAATAGAGCCACACACATCCAAAAAAAGAGGAATCTGCTACTTCAAGACTGCTGTGCTTTAAGATTTATGAACTACTAAAGCTTTTTATTTGGCAGATTAATGGTGCAATGAATTGTCATAGACTATGTTGCCATTTGAAAATAAAAAAAGAAATCAGAACAGATTCTACTCACTCCATTGTTTCTATAATGAGCAGCTAAGTAGAGGGAGAGAGGACCTTCTTTGTTGTATTGGATGGGTCAATGGGTAGTCATTGCTTTGGGATCCTGTGTGCCCCATGTTGAAACAATGCCTGGAATCCACACTGTATATCGGACATTAATACGATTGAGCAGGTCCAGAGGTACTTCATGAGAAGAGTACTCCACTCCTCTACCCACAATAGAATTCCCTATGCCACCACGCTTGAAATTTTGGGCTTGGACAATCTGGAACTGCGCCAACTGCAGTATGATCTAAGCACAGTACACAAAATTGACTGCTACAATGTCTTACCTGTCAATGACTTCTTCAGCTTCAACCTCAATAATACACGGTCAAACAATCAATACAAACTCAAAGTAAACCATTCCAAACTCGATTGTAGAAAATACGACTTCAGCCACAGAGCAACCCTAACCGTCACAGTTTCAACCATAAACTGTCTACCATGGACCTCACCCCATTCCTAAGAGGTCCGTAAAGTGGGTGTGTATAAGCGCACCAGCGTGCCTACCGTCCCTACCCTACTGTCTCATTTCTTTCATTCATGTCCATGTTTATATTTATACCTGCTATCTTGTACATGTTCGACAAACTAATATATACAAAATATAAAAAGAAAAAAAAACATTTATTTTTAGCTGGCTTGGCAGAATGTGTCAAATGCAAATATTATGATAATCACCTCCCTTTTTAAGACTCCTTCAAGAATCAATACCTAGTCATTCTTTCCCCAATGTAACAGTTGCTCAAAGTGATCTGAAAATGTTCTCCCAAATGGAGCATGGTTTTCAGACAAAAAAGCATACAAATATTTCCTACGTCCCATTTCCGTTTCTATTTAGATCATCCTTAACAGCTGTTGGCATATCAACAGATTACACAAGAATGAACCAATGGTTAGTTAGACACTTAAAATACAAAAACAGGACTTATTCAAGGTTCAGACTTAATTAATGCTTTCAATGGATAATAACTAGCAATATAAAAGAAAAAGGCCTGGATGATCTGCAATAGAGGCTGCAGAAGGAGGGGGAAGAGCAGCTTTGCCTTCCAGGTCAGATTCAAACAAGGCAAAGCAGCTCTCTCTGAATAGCCCTTTTAACACTTAATAATAATAATAATTAATTTATTAAATTTCTAGACCACCCCCTCTCCCTGGAGGGACTCTTCGTTACTTAACTCTTCATTGCCTGTTTTCCATCTCACTGCACTGCACTCCTGTTTCTCCCCCTTTCTTTTAAAACTTTTTTTCCCGCAAGGAAATATAGAAACTGCAAAGCAGAAACTGTGGCTCATTATCCTGTTTTGAGTTAAAGTGGCCATGCAGAAAGGCAGAAGGTGGGGGAGATGCTGCTTTGCTGAGGTCAGTTTGCAAATGGCTGCTCCACGTGGCCCAGTAAGAATGGCCCACAATACTGAGTTCTGCAGATTTCCAGAAAGTAAGCAAGTATTGTGATGGGTGGAACAGGGGGACAAAGTAGGCCCAGTGCCTTTGAGAACCCAGCAGGGCAAGGATAAGGGAAGGGGAGAGAGATAGGTGGGCATGTTTCAGCATCTCTGCAAAGTTATGAAGCTGCCTGGTCAATTGTAAGTGTGAATGACTGCATAACTTTTGTAAAATTCTTATCTTTGAATCATGGTCATACATGGCTTTTGGGAGCTCTGTTGTAACTTTGAATGATCACTAAATGATTTGTCATACATTGAGGATTACCTTTAGTATAGTTTGTGCAAAACGGTAGAACATATAACGGAGACAAAAACTTTAAATATTCAAATACATCTGGGATTGTAATAATGAAAAATTTCAATGAACTAACATAGGGAAACTACCAAACTATTAGCAAACAAAATTCAAAGTGTTCTTTTAAGGATAATTTATGCTACAAATAGGTGACAATCTTTTTCATCTTTGCCCTTTTCCTGAGCCCTCCTTTCAACCAATCCTAGGTGAATCTGGAAGACATCAGTAAATTACTTGTACTTACATATAAATTAGGTAACTATTCATTAACCGCTGTAATTTAGGTTTCTCTTATATTGATGTATGATTTGATTTGAGTAGGTTTCTCTACTCACAATCTGCCTTTTCATAACCAAACATAAAAGTTAAAATTTAAATTAAAGGTTAAAGAAGAGGATAAACAAATTCAAACTGAAATTATTTAGCTTGTCTCTAATTTTCATCAACTGTTGGATTTGTCATCTTTACTTGTAATAATAGGTAGCACCAATAAGGAAGGAAGATTTAAAGCATTAAAAAAGTAGTTGAAAAAAAACCCCCATGTTATTATTACCAGTTATACTGTAAAATTAAATTAGGTAACAGATTTACTTTAATTTTATTTGTTTATTTAGGTAACAGATTTACTTTAATTTTATTTATTTATTTATTTATTTATTTATTTATTTATTTATTTATTTATTTATTTATTTATTTATTTATTTATTGTATTTGTTTATTTATTTGTATATCAATTATACTGTCCACCTCATCCGACTCTAGGCAGTTTATGAATAATCAAGTTATATTATGGGATATCTTAGATCTAACATCCCCCTATCGTATTACAAGTGATATGAAGTTGAAGTGATAGGCTGAATTTATCACTCTGTAATGAATATCATTTTGTTATATATGATTTTAATTAAAACTTTCATACAAAAAGATAAAAGCTAACAGAAAGTAAGAAAGAAAAAAACGAAGAAAAAGCAAAAAGTGCAAGAGAAGGAAAAAAAGTTAAAGATAGATAAGAAAAAAAATGTATAAAGAGATAGTTTTTGATATTCTTCACAACAATATGTGCAAATATATTTTGACCTCTCTTTATCAAGTTATATCATATTACTCTTCTTTCGATAATCTATACTGTTTATTCATCAAAACCAAATTCATATTTTCACGTTTGTGCAAAAAGTCCGTAAGAGGCTTACAGTCAGCAATAAATGTAGCTAAAGTCTTTTCTCTAGTGAAAACAAGTCTATCCCTTTCAGCAAAATCAGTCAACTCCACCACCATTCCTCCAACACCAATAGGGTTGAATCTCTCTAACTCTATGCATATAGTAATCTCACTGTAATCATATAATAAAATAATCTTCCATGGCATTTTAACTGGTTATTCCTTAATCTTAAAGGGAAAATGATTGGCTTCAATTGAAAACTGATTTTTAAAACCCTCTGCATTAAAACGTGTATTTGGATCCAAACTTTTGTTAGCCTTTTTACGTGTACACCAAGCGTGAGATGCTTCACTTCACAATGTTCACATTTCCAATATATATTTGGAGTGCCTTTTGACATTCTAAATAGTCTGTGTCAGTGACGTACAGTCAAGTGAGGCAAGTGAGGCACAGCCTCACCACTCTCATCATGAAAAAAAAAAGTAAAAGGAAAAAGCTGAGCTAGTTGCTGCCTCACCGTGGATGACTCTGCTTAACCTCACTGATGCTCTCCCTCCCCAAGTGTAGTGACTTCCTCCCCAGGCCCCCATTCATTTCTCTCTCACACACACACAGCTGGATAAAACTATATAAAAATCTAGCCAAGCTTCACTGATTACAAGGCAACATGGCTCCACCTGCAATCAAACTACACTTGGGGAGGGAGAGCACAAGCGAGCACTGAGGAGACCACAGGAGGAGGCAGGAAGCCAGGCAAAGAGCCATGCTGTAGTACACACACTTCCCCCCAGCCTCTTTCTTTTGGAAGGCTCGGCTTGGCTCCCCTCCGGCTTCTCTGCCTCTCCTCTCACCCCAGCCTGCCAGCAGGATGTGGTGGGTGGGCTTTATTGTGTTCCAGGCATTTCCCACCCAGACAGCAGGCTGCATTTGCAATGGTGGAGGTGTTTGGGAAAGGCAGCAGGGGAATGGGGGGGGGGATGGCAGAGGAGCTGCTTTCAAGCCACTGGAAAAGATATCCAATGCAACTTTTGTGTGTGTGTGGGGGGGTTTGTTTGAGAGTGAGTGAGAGAGGGAAGGGGTAGGAGAGATAGTCCAATCCAACTTCTCTCTCTCTGTGTGTGTGTGTGTGTGTGTGTGTGTTTGAGAGAGGGGGAGGAAGGGAGAGAGGGAGGAAGGAGGGGAAGGAGAAGAAAAAGAAAAAGAAAGAAGGAGCAAAGGAGAAAAACAAATGCTGTCGCTTTAAATTGGAACTGAGCATGCCTGGCTGTGGAATGCTGGGAGTTGAAATCCACAAGTCTACAAATATTTGAAACTCAGCACTGTGTCAGTGCCTCACCAGTCATAAACCTCACCGCACGTCACTGGTCTGTGTAGGATATCATTGAGCACATGAGGAAGAAAGAATTTTGGGCACTAGCCTTATCTCAATAATCTTTTTCCTGCCTGCCAATTGGAATAATATGTTGGGAGCAATGATAAATTCTGAGATATTTTCTGAGAAAGTCAATGGGTGAATGGGTAGAGTTTTAAGTGGCTGCAGATTAATGTAAGAAAGTCTTCTATCAGGTTACAATTGGTAGGATTTAGCATTGTTCCAAACCACAAGAGGAATCATTCTTTTTCTGAATAGTGTTGCTTCTGCATAGAGCTTGAATATGACTGAATAATTAACAGCTGAGATAATTATAGAAATCAGAATAAAGAATGTTGAAAATTGAGAGAAAGGTTATTGATTAGATAATGGAGTTTAACTCTCCATTTATTAAAAAATAGCTGAAAATAAATTTGCAGATGGTAAAGTTATTAGTCATTGTTATGGACAAAAAGAAATATGACATTCACACAGCCTTTTTTCTACTTTTCAGAAACATGTCAACATGGTGCTTTCATAAATATGTCAAATGCATCTCCCCATCACTATAACATATCCTTATTCTTCTGTTTTATTTGGTATATCAACATTTCTGGAAAGTCACAAATAAATGGAAGTAAAGCAATCTGTTTTTATTTCTATATGGTTAATATTATGTTTTTTACAAGAGAATCAAACCAGTGCAGTCAATTAACATCCAACTTAACCATGTTCTCATTTGGTTTCTAAAATGTCTTAAATCTTATTCCAGATGTATAAAGTATAGCCCAGTGATGTGCGGTGAGGTTAATAATAATAATAATAATAATAATAATAATAATAATAATAATAATAATAATAATAATAATAATACTTTATTTACAGTCACAGACCAAAACACGACCACTACAAAAGAGACACAGCAGCCAGTCACCAAAAGCCCAACTAAGGGAGGTTACAGCTCTCTCCTCTAATGGTCACAGCTCTCAAGAAAAACCTGGAAACCTGAGAGGTGATGTACGAGGAGATATCCCCAAGGCAATGCACAAACAAATCACAGCCATCAGGTCCAGAAGGGACGATTTCAGGAAGAGACAGTAACCTAGATCTGTCCGCGCTATTCATAGGGCAAAAGAGAAGGACATGCTCCGCTGTCTCAACCTCGGCTCTGTCACAAGGGCACAGCCTCTCATTAATCGGGAGCCTCTTGAAACGACCATCCAGAAGTGCTGAGGGCAAGACATCGAAGCGAGCTCTCCTCCTTATCAGCTGAGCCAGGGAAATCGGTATGTATTTGTGTTACAACCCCTGGTATGCCCAAATATGGGAGGAAGCTCACTACTCCCTCTTTCTGTCCTTCGGCTCATTACAGAAAACCATCCAGGCAGAAAACCATATTAAAGTTAATCTGGTTTTAAAATGTATTTCTCTTAAGGTGTTAATAAATTCCGTTATGCTAGTTAGAATTAATTTCAGTTTCAGCTGCAAGAACCAAAATGCTGAGGATAGAAGCCAAAAGAGAGGTGTAAAAAAAGGTAGTGAGAAAAACTATGGTCAATGATGTTTCTCCACAGAGACATCCTCTACTTGATTGATTTTTCAGTGAAATAATTGATTCCAATCAACAACCATTTTCAAATGTTTCAAGAAATCCTGTAATGGGTTTCTAAATCCATTATTGTCCCCGTGGGCCACCATTATTGAAATATTGCCAATGATTTCAAAGTATGCAACAGGATTTTATTCTTTGGCTGCTGTTGTTAACTTCCTCTCTTAATGCTAAAATGCTCCAGTAGAGAGTTGCAGTCCTGAATTAAACATTAAACACAATAAAAACACGCTTGAAGAACCAACTGTCATTTTCCCCCCTAGATATCACGATATTAACTTATTCACTTCCACACTGAGCTCTAGTTTTCAGCACTTTTGCATCTTAATATTATGCCAGTTGCGCAATGGAAGGGCCAAGAGCAATCATTGCTTAGGGCATCACTTGGCTTACATTTGGCCCTGGATAAATGCTTTCATTAATCAATGCAAGGCAATAAAAGCAAGTAGCAAATTATGGTAACATCAAACCACAATCATATAATATTATTATAGAGTTACAGATTTGAAAGGGGGCAGTTCAATCAGAATAAAAAAAATACATCATGTTCCTTACATGTTCACTAAAAAAAGTAGATAGCCAGTGTGAATTTCTCTCTCTCTCCCCCCCCACTCTCTCTCACACACACACAAATAGTAGCCATTTCCAAAGGTGCATTGACTATCTCATGTTGTATCAACATGCTAGATTTCACACATCATCATTGATATAATTCACAGTATAGCCCTTTCACAAGATGAACAAAAATACAGTAGAGTTAGTACCTTCCTGACATCCTATTGGTTACTATAAAGGGAAACATGGTGAGTTAATGACTGACCTTTCATCTTGTTTATCAACATACTTTTGCTTGCAATAATGCTTTTGCCTTTATTTGCCTTTCAGTTGACAAATTAGAATTATGTCCTGGAAATAATTATTGGCTTTCTGTCATTTTCTTTTGCAAAATATTCTGAGTGGCAAAGCAAATAAGCAAAGCAATGCAAAGCAAAAAAGACAGTCAATACCTTAGATGTCAATTAATATATTTTAATTATACTGAAATTACTGTATCTGATTCTTGAGAGCCAAGTCTAATCAATGAATGCAAAACCTTTGGAGGTTTTCACTGAATTTTTGCTCATTAATATCACCAGTTCCCTAATCAGATTGCTAATGCTGATGGCTACATCAGGCATTGTTGTCTTCACTAGGTCAAGAGGTTTCAGAATCCATTTAATACATGCATTATGATGATATTAGCAAACTTTGTATGCTCAGTCACATCATTTATTCCATCTACCACTCAATAAGTGCAGAGAGCATTAACAGTGACAAACCTCTGTGAGGCATACATTAAATAAATGGAAAACAATCAATTTCAGAAGATTATGTATAGATATATGAGCACTTTTGATACAATTTATTATTTATATTTTCTGTAAAATAGTAAATGTGTCCAAATAAATCACCAGAAGAGAAGTTCTATTATGGAGCTGGATCACTTCATTGCAAGAAATTCTAGCAAGATGGATGCTCTTAAAAATGCAGGTGGTAGAATAAGAACACAGATATGGTTTGCTGCCAAATAAGTTGATATTTCTAGGTACCCCATGAAATTTCTCTTTTCTTCCATACACACCATCCCAAAGAATTGGTGCCACTATTTTGTTTTCTGCCTTGCCCAACTGATAATGATGTCAACCGCAAAGAATGGAGGGCTAGCAACTGTTTCGGAAGCTGTGGAGTGCTTCATTTTTCTGAAGGAAGATCGTCTTCCTGATGACAGCTGTTGTCCTTTACATTCATCCAATCATTTTCTCATGCACAAAGTTCAAACCACCTTATTGTTGTAACTGAGACTGGTCTCCTCCTCATCCCTCCCCTCCCTCTCCCCCCTCCTTCTCCTCTCCTCCTCCTCCTAACTGTTCAGCAGTACCTTTTAAAGCACTGCATACCGTACAACCTTACTGAAATTCACATGGTGGAAGAAGATAGGGTGTCTATGGAGATTCCCTTTTGAGTACAAAAGGCAACTCAATTTTGTTTTTGATAGAAGATGTTTCCCTGCTTTTTCAAACAACTGAACTTTTTGCTAGATGTTTCACTTCTCATCCAAGAAGCTTCAGGTTTCCTAGGCAGAGGTAAGCTTCTGTAGAGCCCTTTATTGCTCTGTTAAATTCCATAACAACCAGCCCTACCATGGCTGGTAAGGCTCCACCCCAAACTTTCCTGAAGGCAGTCACTCACAGACCCACAAACAAAAGCTAGTAAGCAACAAACCAATTTGCAGAGGCAGGAGGAAGTTCAAAGACAAGGCGTAAGCTCACAGAGTAAGGTCTAGAGTCAAGATCCACAGGGCAAGACTAGTCCATGAGGTAAAAGCAAGTACACAGGGCAAGGCAAATTTATGAAGCAAAGGCATAAGGCAAGGCACAGGCAGAAACATGAATCAAGGGTGAGTTTTCCCCAAAGACAGGAGAGTGCATGCCAAAACAAATAATTGTTCCTGACAAAGACAACCTCCCCCAGCCTCTGCTTAAGTCAACCTAAGCCAGGTGTTCCTTGTGAAGAAGGGTAGGGCGATGTTCTCCTGAGCAGCCTTGCAGAACTCCTTTGAACTTGCCTCTATTCTACTCTCCATGCCCTTGGATCAAGTAAGGAAGGCAGCTGTTCTTCATCAGAAAGGATCTGCTGCATCTCAACACCACTGCCCATCAGCAGACAATCCTTCCCCATATCTGTGAGGGCAGACAGCTCCCTGTCCACTCAACCACCTCCTCCAATCCCTGAGGGGATTGGAACAGCATCACCTTCAGCCCCTGACCTCTCCAAACATTCCAGGGGAGATGTCCCATCCCTGTTGAATGGTCCTGGTTCCAACTCCTCCTCAGAACCAGGATCCGATGGGGCCACGACACTTCTTCAGTTCTGAAGAAGCTGCTTGGATGAGAAGTGAAACATCTTCTAGCAAAAACAAATAAAATCCAATTGCCTTTTGAAATAGCACTTTTGGCACAAGATGTATAGGATATTAAAAACAATAAATAAAGTAGAGGTGACAGATTATTATGTGAATGGAGGAAAGAAAATCTTATTTGATTTGACCTACCAGTAATGGCATGCATGCTACACTGCTCAATCCTCTGACATTTAGGCTTACAACACAAAATGTCAAGAATTTAGGCAAACATTTGAGTGATGCTGTGGCTGAGTATTCATTTAGAAAAGGGCTAAAGACGTTGCTCAGAGAATAAAGGCAGAATTACTTAATTTTCAATCTTTTAAAATATAATTTTATTGAAGAAAATTTTAATATGAAACAATACAAATATTAGAAAAGAGACAAAGTAAGGAAGAATGGTGAACAGTAAGAAAAAATAGAAAAAGAAATCGGAAAGAAAAATATTATAAAAGAAAAAGGTTTTAACTTTTTTAAAGTGGTTATCAATGCATCTATATTTTACCCTCTCATTCTAAGGTTACATCCTAATTTCTGCTTTCCCTAAGCCACCCTTTCTAAATTTTGGACCCACAAATCACATTATTTTTTCTCATTTTTTCAGCAAAAAGGTCCATAAGGGGTTTTCAGTCACTAATAAATGCAGTTGTTGATCTTTCTCTAATTTTGGCATCTATGCTAGTTCTTTCATCTTCACTAACCATTCCTCCATGTAATAGCCTTGGAGCAATAATAATCATACATAAAAATAATCTATGGCTCTTTTCTAATTGACTGTTCATTAAACCCAGCAAAAATCCCCTCTTTCAATTGAATGTTGATCTTAGAATTATTTGTATCATTATATGTGTTTGAATCCAGAAAATTATGGCTTTTTAATTTTATTTTATTTTATATACAACTATTACTAAAGTATTAATTTACTTTTTAAAATAAAGAGTAAAAATTAACACAAATTAATATACAAGTCCACAAAACACAATAAAATGACCTTTCATGTTTGCAATTCTAATATAAACTTGAAGTACCTTTATACATTTTAGACAGTTTTCTTGATTCATATATTGATAGCAGATCATTTCATTAAAAAAGTATTTTAGGTTATAACATATAATAATATAAACTTCAGTCCTTTTAATCACATATTTTTCACTATTCCATTTTGTGTCTGAAGTTCTTTTGCTTGTTTTTCTGTTTCAAATTTCAATAGAAGTTTACACATCACGGAGAATATTTGTAGCTCAATGTTGAAATGAGGGGTGCTGATGATGTTACCTATATGCACCAAGGAGCCCTCAGAAGTTTACACATTTTGACAAATACATGTTCATCATTTGTATATATATTGTTCAAGTTTGATTTTCTGCTGCTCAATTCCAAATGTCCTGTTATCTATCTTAAAACTCTCTCAATAGACAAAATCAATTTTTCCTCAGACATTCAGAAGTCTATTTTGACTGACTTCAATATACCTTATCTTACCTCATTTTATTGTATTTTGCTGTGGCTGATGCTCATGCTTTGATATGATCAACTGACTAATCAAAAAAGTACTGTTAATACAATAACAGAGTTGGAAGGACCTTGGAGTTCTTCTAGTCCAACCCTCTGCCTAGGCAGGAAATCCTATACCATTCCAGACAAATGGCTATCCAACATCTTCTTAAAGACTTCCAGTGTTGGGGCATTCACAACTTCTGGAGGCAAGCTGTTTCCACTGATTAATTGTTCTAACTGTCAAGAAATTTCTCCTCAGTTCTAAGTTGCTTCTCTCCTTGATTAGTTTCCACCCATTGCTTCTTGTTTTACACACAGGTGCCCTGGAGAATAGTTTGACTATTGTATTTTATTGTACCTTAAATGTTGTTCTAACTATGCCTATGAAACCATTGAAAACTAAATTCTACTGCAGTCAACGGCTTTCTTGATTTCATCTTTTATTATCTGTGTTTTAACAACTCTTGATGAATTAGCCATTTTTCTTTACCTACAGTTTCTATCCTGCTCTATCCTGCTCACAGAGTGGAGATTTGATCTCTGACAGAAAGCCACTTGAACAGACTAGAAGCATTTAAAATGTGGATTTACAGTTGACTGTTATGTATAAGTTGGGTTGACAAAATCAGAAATGAGGAGGTGAGAAGCCACCTGGGAAAGCCAAGGGAAATAATCAAAACCATAAAAAAGTTAAAGTTAGAATATTTCGGACATGTGATGTGACATTGAGAAAAATACGACATACTTCACTTAATCCTCCAAGTAAAGAATGAAGGCAAATGAGGTCCCGGCAGGAGAAGAACATCATGGCTTCAAAATGTAAGTTTCTTTCCTATACAATGCTTCTTGGGCTGAGACCTATAAAGGTTTATTTCTACTCCATTTTCTCAATACAACACTTATAATATAATGATTCTTAAAACCTACATTGATTTTAACTTTATTGTGTCATTAAAAACTATGCCATTCAAACCTTAGATCCGTGATGGTGAATCTATGGCACGTGTGCCACAGGTGACATGCGGAACCATTTGTCAGGGCACACGAGGTTTGCCCTGTCAGCTGGCCAGCGTGCATGATTGTGCTGGCCAGCTGACTTCAGCCTTCTTTTGAGGCCATTTTTCGCCCTCCGGAGGATTCAGGAACTTCCCTGAAGCCTCAGCAGTGTGAAAAACCGGCCCTATGAGCCAACCGGAAATTCATGAACAGTTTTTTAGCCCTCCGGAGCCTTCAGGCCCCTGAAGCCTCCGGAGGGCTAAAACCGGCCCTACGAGCAAACTGGAAGTCTGTTCCCGAACTTCCAGTTTGGCTGTAGGGCCGGTTTTTCATGCTCTGGAGGCTTCAAGGAAGCTCCTGAAGCCTCTGGAGGGCCTCCCGGGGGGGGGAAGGCCGTTTTCATCCTCCCCAGGCTCCTATAAAGCCTCTGGAGCCTGGGAAGGGCAAAAAAAAGCACGCCAAAAAAAGGGGGGGAGTGCTAGTCCTGCGTGCATGCACACTGTGGTAGTGTGCATAGCATTATAGGTGTGGCATGCCCATGCACGATCCCCCTGCGTTCCCCCTGCTTTTGCCATGTGAGCCAAAAAAGGTTCGCCATCAACCCCTTAGAGCATACCTTTTAATTCATCACTCAGTGGAGCCCACTCTGACATCCAGACTAAGCAGCAGATTACAAAGTACAATTTCAAATCACCAATCCTTCTTATCCCTTTACATGTTGATATATTTTATATTTTACCCTTTTTTCAGATTTAGTTAATTCTTAACTTTACTTCCTTCAGATATGTTCAGATATGTTGAACATTGTCTATACATGTGAAGGCCCTCACATTAGGAAAGGAATGCAATATTGTTCTTATTATTTTATCATAAGTGGCAGCCTCGTGGATGTCCATGTATTTCTCATTCCTTAGTGCTTTAGAACTGTTTCCATCTTGGAATATAATTGAGTTTTTTAAAAAGAGAGAGCATCAAGGAAGTTCTAGACTGATCCAGTTGCATTTGTTTGCATTATGAACCATGACTGCCATTTACATAAAGTTTTCCTGACTACATAATATATGCCAAATGTATGTATGTATGTATGTATGTATGTATGTATGTATGTATGTATGTATGTATGTATGTATGACAGCTCATTAAAGAGGACGGCTCATTACTGATAAGGAAGAGAGCCTGTGGCTTAGTGGCAATTACATCGGCCTAATATGCAATACAGCCCTGGTTCGATTCCCAGTAAGGTTATGGCTAGCTGATGAGAGCTAAATAGCTTGAAATAGATCTATACTAGTCTCCCTTTATTTATTTATCAGCACAAATACAACATACATACATACACACACACACACACACACACACACACACATTACTGGGTAATATTTGATATTGCTCATAATTTTCATTTCATATTTTTTGTACATTCTATTGTATCAAAATTAGAAGCTAACCTACAAAATCAAATAAAACAGAAACAGTAAAAATATTCCCATTGATGGGTTTTCATAACAAACAGTATGTGACAAACTTTTCACACAGTCACATTATATTATTATAGCTGAAGATATTCTTTCATTAATCTCACCATGGGAATTGACACTAAGCTGCAATGAAAAACACACTGAAGTTTTCAGGATGAAGAAGCATTCTGCATATATTATCTAGTATAAAGTTGAATTATTATACATAATATGTCAATTCCTTTCTTATTCATTTCCCAGTAAGTCATTGTTAATAGAAGGAAAATCTGCAGTCCAAAGATAATGGAATTAGCATGGGCATATATAGGAAGATGAAAGTTTTATATCAGGCAGAAGTAATATCAGAATACAGAAAATATAATGATACTGGATGTCCTCAAATTCTTAAAGATCAGAAAATTATACTGTGGCATTTATAGTGTCAGATTTTTAAAATCATATTTGCGGGCTTCTGTGTTTTGTCAGTGAATTGAATTTAAAGCTGAACATTTGTGGCATCTGAAACATTTTTACATATGAAATTGAAAGCAAAGTATTGAAACAGTCAAACCCAATTAGGCAATTTCAAAATGTCCATTGGGGCCATAATATATTACTGCTGCCATCTTGCAACAATGGATAGCAGGCAACAAGAAAAGTATTAAATCATTATGACTCAAAACAAAAGCAAAAATTAAGCAATATAGAGGACCAATAGTAGGAAGGACAAGAGCTAGCTATTTTTTTAATTTCATTGTTGAAGCACAATGGAGAAGATGGTACTTCAAGTATTTCATGAAAATATAGCATAGATTAAAACTTTTTTTTAAAGAGAATCATTTCACAGTTAATTATGGAGAATATGATTTTATTCTGAATGTATTGTGGATAATGAATACATGACATTTGATTGATTGAATGATTATATGTCATTAAGTCAATACTGATTCTCAGTGACCAGAAATATTTTTCCTCAGAGGCAATGTCCCCAATCTGTTTTTTCAGATCTTACAGCAGTGCACATATAGCCACTGGAATTAAGTCCATCTACCTTATTGCTGATCATCCTGCTTTGCTTTCCTTCCACCGTACCCATCATTGTAGACTTCTCCATAGAGCTAGATCTTTGCCTAATATTTAAAGTGGATTACAAAAAGTTCTGTATAAATAGTTGCTGTGGTTTTAAAAATGTAGTCAATGAGCAACAGTGTGGCAAATAAGATCCCTATTAAGGATGGAAAAAGTTGCAAACTTCAGGACAAATTCAGCTTTAGATATTGAAATACGAGTTATATAAATAAAGTTATTGCTTAAGACTCCTTGAAAATGCCATGCTATAATCTCCCATGTTGAAAAGAGCATACTAATAAAATTAAACTGAAATGCAGAGATTGCTAGCTCAAATTCACATTCCAAAGTGGGACTAAATTTCTTGGCTGTGCTCTAAATTACTTGGTATTAAATATAAAAAAAATCTGCATGAGTCTTCAAACTCTGTTTTGTGGAACTTGTTGGAGTTCTATAAGAAACTAAGGATAAAAAAGGAAGGAAGGAAGGAAATCACTGAAACATAACCTATTTTTCATCACTAGAATTGTTCCTTGTGATTAGGAGTTCCTAAAAAAATGTTTAATGGGTCAATGGCCTAAGAAAGGTGAACCACCCTGCTTTGATAGATCATGACTGATACTCTTCCATTCTTATTTGCATCAAGGAGGGAGTGCTGTGTAAGATGACCAGCTATATAAATTTTAATGATAAAATAAATAAAATACATAAAGTAATAAAATAAAATAAACTTTCTTCCCTCTCTGCTGGCTATCTCCAGATAGTTGATTTCACCCTAGTTTTCTACTAGCATTCATGAATGGTTAAGAAATGAGGCACATAGCAGAATGTTGTTGGTGAAATCAGTGGCATGACTGCATTGAGTGCAATTCCAGTTCTTCTCTGGGAAACACAAACAAACAAAACAGCTGACTTGGAAAAGATACAAAATGATGAATGGCTAATAATGCTAAGTGAAGCAGATCGATGCCACTGTGAAGAAATATTTTTAAAAAAACTTGAGTTGAGAGATACTTTGTGGAAATTTTTGAGATCCTGATTTAAGGATCCAAATTAAAAAAATGTTTTTAAATTAAAATAATAATAAGCTATTTCCTCATGTAGCACATTCCCATGCATAATTCAGGAGATCAAGAAGGGTAAATAGTCCTTCCGTTTGTCCTTTTTAACATCTACAACAGGGGTGTCAAACTTGCATCATCACGGTGTCATCACATGCGATTTCCCTCCCCCCGCCTTGCTAAACTGGCCATGGGTGTGGCCAGCATGTGTTATATCCTTCCTATGGACTGCGAGTTTGACACCCCTGATCTACATGAAATTTCTTGGAAAGGTCACCCAGCACTTTGGGGTGATATACTTTTAACATGCATCTGAAACACAGTTTTAATCTCTTTTCATATCAAATGAAGTATGGAGTAGAACCAGTGTTTGGTGGCATTCAGAGTCAGGTCAGGAAGAAAAGATTCAGACTCAGCCCAAAGAAGATAGAGTGGCTATACATTCAGAAGCCCCTGGTATGTTACCATTGTTGATTCTTTGCAGGCCTACAATCTGAACATTCCCATGGCTCCTGCTTGAGTAGCAAGTAGAGCAGTGGTTCTCAACCTGTGGGTTGGGACCCCTTTGGGGGTCAAATGACCCTTTCACGGGGATCATCTAAGACCATCGGAAAACACATCAAAAAATACCGAAAACATAAAATAATTTTATGGTTGGGGGTCACCACAACCTGAGGAGCTGTATTAAAGGGTCACGGCATTAGGAAGGTTGAGACCCACTGAAGTAGAGGGTATGGCCAGAAGGACTTGTGCCCAGTTTAACTGTATTGCCAACTATGATCATTGAAAATGGTCAGATACATCCTGATCACCTCCCATATAAATTACTTTAATGATAATTCCTGAATCAAACTCACCTTATAGTTTGGTGTGTTGACTAAACTGAGCCAATATTTTAAAAAATCCATTCATAGAAATTTATTAAATTATTTACTAAGGACTTTAATAAATAATGTAAGATGATTTATTTGACAAAGACAGGCAGGAAGATATTCTATGTACAATTACATTTTTTTGTAAAGTCTTAAGTTTTATATCCTTTCTGTAGGTTTTCAGTGCATTGAATAGACATATTTCTTCACTTTTTAAAACAGTCATAATAAGTATCTAATATAGTTCCAGAATAAATATGTAGTCAAATATAATATTTTGGTTTATCTTATTTTAAATGGGAAACTAAAATGCCTCTTTTCTTTGTATTTCCAAGAGGTGGGAACTTAAAAAGAGAAACCAAAATCCTCTTGATAATTCTACATAACACATACACTAGATGAAGGAAATAAAATTTATTAGAGTGATGCACTATACCTATGGGATTTCCCCCCTCTTGCTATTATCTAGCTCTGTAGATTACTTTTACTGTAAAATTAAAGTACTTCCTAGTATTCAAATAACAGACACTTTCCTGTTGATGCTATATATTGGTTTTCATTGTGAAAAGAAATAAAATGACAAGGATTTATTGAATATTGATGTAAAGAGCTAATTATGATATAATATCCACTGAAAAGAAATTCCAGTGCACTATTCTGTTCTTGTTTTAGGCTTTAATTCTATACCTGCAGAACCTGTCAATTTTCCTTTTTTTATTAGAAAGATCTTTGGATCTTTTCTTCTTAAAGCTTGCAGAAATTTCCCTAACTCTTATCTGCCCACTTCTGGTATTCTAGCAACTGGAAACCTTTTTTTAATGGTGGGCAATTAGAGCCCAGCAGGATTGTTAAAGTTTTGGATTATTTCAGTCCAACATTTGCAGGAAATTTTATGTCAGCTATGTAAAAAAAAAAAAAGTAACGATTCCCTCGGATCAATCTCGACTCCTATGTCTTGCATAGATGCTTCTCTCCAGTCTTCTTGAGAATCATATGGAAATAATTTCCTATTGCATCCTTTTAGCATATATCCATCAAGGTTCCTGCCCTGATACTTCCTGAAAGGTTCTCATCCAAATATGTAGTAACTAGATCCTTTCTTGTTTAGCTCTTTTCGTATCACCCTCACCATAAATAATTTTTTCTTCTTTTGTTTTTGATCTGTTTTCATATAATAGCAAGAAGTAAAAGAGAACAATTCATCAATAGAACATAGAATAACAGAGTTGGAAGAGGCCTTGGGAGGTCTTCTAGTCCAATCCCCTGCTTGAGAAAGAAATCTTATACCCATGATGGCGATCCTATGGCACGCATGCCAGAGGTGAACACAGTGCCCTCGCTGTGGGCATGTGAGCGGTCACCCCAGTTCAGTTCTGTTGCACATGTGTGTGCGCCTCCTGCTGGCCAGCTGATCTTCAGATCCCTGCCGCACATGCACGGGAGGCATGGTGCACGGGGGTATGCACGCATGGGGGTGCACATGCACATGGGCGGGGAACATGCAGGGGCTGCACACACATACTGTACATGGGGGAGGGGTGCATGCACAGGGGCTGTGCACATATTGCAGTTGGGGGTTTCACACATGCGCATTCACACACACGGGTGCACACTTTTGGCACTTGGTCCGGAAAAGGTTAGCCATCACTGTCTTATACCATTTCAGACAACTGGCTGTCCAGTCTCTTCTTAAAAATCTCTGGCAATGGGGCACCCACAATTTCTGAAGGCAAGACATTCCACTGGTTAATTATTCTCATGGTTAGGAAATTTCTCCTTAATTCTAGGTTAGTTCTCTCCCTGATTAGTTTTCCCCATTGTTTCTTGTCTTGCCTTCTGGCTATATCAAACTGCACAACAATTGGTTAAAGGAATTATATGAAGGGGCAGAATCACAAGTTTATGTATAGAAATAACACCAAACAACAATGTGCAGTTCCTTCATTCTTCAACTCATGTTTGTGATTTTGGATCTCTAGCTGCTATTGGAGATTTCACTGATTTGCACTTCTAGAGCTCCTTACTACAATCTATACCATATTGTACTCAAAGAGCAGGGCTGTCAAACTCCTGGCCTGCAGGCTGGATGTGTCATGTGCTGGCCATGCCCAAACCCTGTTCAATAAAGAGGAAAAAAGTCCCGATATGTCACATGATGCCACCATGATGTGAGTTTGACACCCCTGTCATAGAGACATCTCTCCCCTGATGTCATTAGAACAGAGGGAAGGGATTACAATGTGGAGAATTCGTGAGTTGATTTTATAGTAATGTGCTTTATGAATTAATGTCAAATGGTACATTTGATACATAACAGACTGCAGCAGCTAAGAGCTATGTGTAAATTCATTAAGAACTCTGGGATCCACAGTGACTCAGCAGAAGTTTGCAACTTCTCCTTAAAGTAAAACTT
Source organism: Natrix helvetica (assembly GCF_964273705.1). NCBI lineage: Eukaryota > Metazoa > Chordata > Lepidosauria > Squamata > Natricidae > Natrix > Natrix helvetica. The sequence continues at coordinate 41,411,596 of NC_138553.1, read as the reverse complement.
TAGCTCCATAGGTTATATCATGGCAGTGCCTCAATGGCAAAGTTGAGAAAATTGGAACCTTTAAAATAAATATTTAAGACATTTCCTGCCAGGGTCCCCATTGGGTAGTAACAAATAAAAAGGACTCAATATTTCACTCTGTCTTTTCTTAACTTCCAGAAATCCATTTAATTCTATCTTTGTCAATATGTTCAGCAGAGCTTCAAATTGCAGTTGGTCAGCAGCAGATAAAAGTCTGCTGCATATAGGAAAACTGGCAAGCATATATAATTTACTGGAATGCAGTTAATTAGTCAGCTTCAATCAAGAAAAGGATCTTAATGATCTTCTATCAACATTTTCTTTTTTTCACTTGAGCCGGCAGGTAATAGTCCTCATGAAAAAAGTGTAGTTAAGACAGATAACTGATTTCAAGGATAAAGCAAATGGTATAACTTCCATAAAACAATTTTAGACAAATGCAGTCCTTTGAATGTAAGGAAGATAATCAGCCAGCTGATCAACACATGCGTATCTGTTTCTCAGAATTGTTTATTTTGTTTTAAGTAATAGATTTTATTTAAAAGGTTTGATTGAGTATATGAAAAAAAAATCTGCATAATGATACTGCTTTTTAAATAAATAAGAAAATAACAGAGTTGGAAGAGACCTTGGAGGTCTTGTAGTCCAACTGCCCTGCTCCAGCAGGAAACTCTAAACCAGTGATGGCTAACCTTTTCGTCCTCGTGTGCTGAAAGTGCATGTGCACATGACAGCACACATGCGTGTGCCCACACCCGTAATACAATGTGTGCATGAACCCCCGTCCATGCGCATGCACACATGCCCCACCCCCTGTGCATGCTTGTGCAACCCCCCCTGTTTTGGGCCTAGCAGGACTCCCTGAAGCCTCCTGGGACCAAAAACAGGGCATGGGAGGCACAGGGGGTTCCTCCCCTCGTGCCTTCCTACACTGTTACAGATGTTATGTCTACCTTGTAAGCAGCTTTATTCCTCTCTAGCATTCATCTCCATTGTTCAATGATGCATTTCCTGCCTCTCTGCTCAGCTGAGGCGATTGCTTGCATGCTGGCAGAGAGGCCTCCACGTGCCACCTGTGGCACACGTGCCGTAGGTTTGACATCACAGCCCTAAATCGTTTTAGACAATGGCTGTCCATCCCCCCCAAACTTCTGATGTTCTTCTCTCTCCCATTCTTGTTTCTCTCTCTATGCAAGTGTGCTATCCAGGCTGGCTAATTTTAGCTAGATCTAAGAGTAAGTGCTGCCTGTTAATTCAAATTAAATTCATTTCTCTTGTTATTTAAGAGTGAGAGGTTTCATAGGAAAATCAGTCTTACCAGACCTCAAATTAATAATTTCTAGGGGAATATTACACCCTGATCAATAATTGTAATATACTCAAATATACTGTTCTATTTCAAGAACTTCTTCTCGTTTATAATAAAATTAAAAGGAAAAGAGGAGCAGTTGATAGAACATTGCATATGTAATGCAGCTTACAGAAAATATCTAAAAATCAGTAATCAGTAAGATTAATATATGCATTATTTGGATGCATTTTCCAAATTCATAAAAGAACCAAATATATACAGGGACTGAGCTTTGTAGAAAAAAAAATGACAATGTTTGATTACAACCAAAATCAACTTTTTGAAATCATGATCCAACTTTTTTCCAGGATTGGAATTAAATGGCTTAAATACATATATTAGATTTAATATATGGGAGCCTCAACTATACCTATTTTGTTGATGTTATTAATAAAAAAGGTAAAAATTGTAACTGATGTGGAGAACTGATATGCAAGATTCTTTAAAGTTTAGGTCATTAAAAAGGCTTTATTCATACCTGTGCTTTTTGAGGAATTCTATAACAATGATTTTGTTATAGAATAATCTCTCTCTGCTTAGATGTTCCAGATGTGTGTTGTACTGTCCAAAAGACCCACCCATCATGACTGGAGATGATGATGGAAGATTCGATACTTGGGAGGATCTTAAACACTTAAATATTGTGAAAAACACTTAAGCGTTTAAGATCCTCTCAAGTGCTGGTTTGCTGTAGAATACATCATTGTTCACTGCAATTTAGAATGGGTAATGATCAGCTAAAGTTGTAGTCTCTTACGGTTGCTAAGCCTTGCTAGATACCATCACACATAATTCCAAGTCAAGATGCATAATATTGTGCTATATAAATCACCATCTCTCTATTGTGATACTTGTATTTTATTGTACCTCTGTTCAATTTATAACCAAAAGTATAATTGGAAAATGTAGGTTACTGATATTTATCTAACACTGTAATGTTAAATGACATGAAAACTACTTCAGCAAGGCAAAGGAAAGAGGGGATAAAGCTACCTATTCTGATGTTTTTTTTAGTGATGGGAATATTAGCTAACTGAGTAGGTCAGCCAAAGGTCTGCTACCCCTAAGAGTTCAAAGCATTGCTAGATATTTATTTTTTATAATTAGTTATATTATGATAATAACATACAGTCAGATAACAACACAGTCAATTATAACACTCAACCAAAAAAAAAAAAATGAAAAAGGTTTTATTTTCCTATCCAGGCTTGACAAATATATAGTCAGTGCCCCCCCCCATTCTCTAATTAAAATGTATGATTTTTAAATTGCCATAAATGCATATCTTCATTCAGATAATCTTTGAGGATAAATGTGTTTTAGGAAGAGTAGATTATCTAATAATGCATTAGACCATGCATCTTATAGTAGTGGTATTATTTCCCATACTTTCAAAGCAACAACATTTACCTGTCTAAACATTAGGTTACAATGAAAGAATTGCAGAGTGTTGTTCCTATTAAGGCTGTGACATGAACTTTCATGCTTTAGTGGTCTCTGTGGGATGCTTAAAGGTTCGTTGCTAATATAGTAACTTTAAAATGTGGAACATGTTGAAATAATGATTAATAGAAGAAAGTTATGGCAGAAGCTTAAACTCATCATGCAAGTATTTATAGGCCTAAGCGGCACTTCAGATTCTAAAGGAAAAAAGTATTGTGGGGCCCTTACATACCACTTGCCTGCAATCTCTTGAAGCAGCATCTGTGCCCAACTGCTTTCCACAGCTGCACCGTGTGCTGCACTCATACTCTGAAGCACAATTTCCCCTTCTGAATTGAAGCATTGTACAAACTAAATTATTTATTTATTGCAGTTTTTATATTTCTACTCCTGAAGGAGAGAAAAGCCTGCCAAAGGAGGTTTTCAAGAAATACAATCACTTGCAAGTGCTGTAGAAGAAGAATAAATATAAGTACAATAAATATAATTTAAAAGCAAATCTCAACGTTCCAAGGGACTAACAGCCTTTGTCTAGAGCAGTTGATGGAAGTGGTTCTTTCTCTCTTCCCAAGAGAACTTCATGGGAACTTTGATACAGAGCAGTGTTTCTCAACCTTGGCAACTGGAAGATACTGTATGTAGATTTCAACTCTAGGCTGGCTGGGTAACTCTGGGAATTGAAGTCCATACATCTTCAAGTTGCCAAAGTTGAGGAACACTGATGTAGATAATAAAGAATGCTGGCACTTTGAGAAGGATTTGGTCCTGGCAGTTTACGTGGGAATAATTCAGAATAACAAAATTGGAAGGAACCTTGGAGGTCTTCTAGTCCAATCTTCTGCTCAAACAGAAAACCTATAACATTTCAGACAAATGGTTGTCCAAACTCTTCTTAAAAACCTCTAGTGTTAGAATACCCATAATTTCTGGAGGCAATTTTTTCCATTGTTTAATTATTTTTTCAGGAAATTTCTCCTTAGTTCTAAGTTGGTTCTTGCCTTGATTAACAACTTTTGCCAAAAGCACCAAAAACTGGTTCAATGATCATGGGATTACTGTGCTGGATTGGCCTCTCCATTCTTCCTCCATATTCTGGGTCCTTGGTTTCCAAATGAGATGCAAAAGTTGCTCTCATCAGAAAAGAGGACTTTGGACCATTGAGCAACAGGACTTTGGACCACTGTGCTTCATTAGACCAGGGTCAATGCAGTCATCTACCAGGAGATTTTGGAGCACTTCATGCTTCTTTCCGCAGACGAGCTTTATGGGGATGCTGACTTCATTTTCCAGCTGCCCACACTGCCAAAAGCACCAAAACCTGGTTCAATGACTGTGGGATTACTGTGCTTGATTGGCCAGCAAACTCGCCTGACCTGAACCCCATAGAGAATCTACAGGGCATTGCCAAGAGAAAGATGAGAGACATGAGACCGAACAATGCAGAAGAGCTGAAAGCCGCTATTGAAGCATCCTGGTCTTCCATAACACCTCAGCAGTGCCACAGGCTGATAGCTTCCATGCCACGCTGCATTGAGGCAGTAATTGCTGCAAAAGGGGCCCAAGCCAAGTACTGAGTACATATGCATGCTTATACTTTTCAGAGGTCCGATATTGTTCAATGTCCAATCCTTGTTTTATTGATTGCATGTAATATTCTAATTTTCTGAGATGGTGGATTTGGGGTTTTCATGAGCTGTAAGCCACAATCATCACAATTATGACAAATCACGGCTTCAACTATCTTGCTTTGCATGTAATGAGTCTTATCTCATGTATTACTTTCACCTTTTAAGTTGCATTACTGAAATAAATGAACTTTTGCACGGTAGTCTAATTCTAATCGAGTTTCACCTGTATTGTTTCTTGTCTTGAGCTGGTGAATAGAGGCTGGGTTCTTCTAATATTTAAGGAGCTTCTTAATCCCCAGCTGCTGGAACAGTGTTCTGTGATAGTTCAATGATGCATGGCTTCTACTTTGCTTTAAAAGGTGAAAAACCCTCTGAAAACTTCCACAATTGTGAAAATCAAAACTGAATTATTATTCCTGCAACCTAGTTTGATGTCCTGTTTTCAACAGCCAATGATGTTCATATTAGTAATAGGTAAGAAAGATATTTAATATACTGATATTTGCATACAGATATATACAAGGGAGGTAAATGATTGTATGTATTACAAGTAAACCACATAATGTTTGGGCTTTATGTGCCAGGCTATTATTAATACACCCATCTTTGAGGTTTAAGTAAAATAAAAGAACATTAACTAATTAAAGAATTAACAAAACATAAAATATTCCAAAGCAGAACTGAACTCAGAAATTCATCAAATGACAGGATTTTAAATGAAATGAAATTTATGTATTTTTCCATACAAAGCAATATCGTATTAAGGAATATTAATAGTATCCATACATATACAATCTCTAATGAGGAATAATTAGAACTATACCACATCCTCTCTCTTAAAAAAAAGGTTGTTAAAAAAATCCTGAGAACAGGATATTTATTTTATAATATGTTCTTGGGAATCAAGACCATATAGACAAATTGGAAAGGCATATCAAAAAGTATTTTTGATTAATTTTAGCTTGTGGTCAGCCATTTTCACCGAAGTCAAGAACATCAAATGAATTTATATTTTATTCACAACAAATATGAACTCTTGTGAGTCATCTTAAGTAGTGAAAATAATTATAATATTCTTGTTTTTCATATCCTGATCTTGGTTTCATTTACTACACATTCACAGGGTTTCAGATCAGTCATTTTCCTTATACAACTGAAATTAAGAAGTAGCATATTATCACAAGTGGCTATTGAACGCCACAGATGATAACCTATTTATATTTTGCTATGCATCTATTTGAATCTTCTTTAACTGTCTCAGATTGATTACTTATATGGCAGAAATTAGTCCCTCCTTCCTCAGTATTAAATCTACTCAATAAGCAGTATTAATTGCTCTTTTCCATTACTGAGATTTTGCTACATTTACATAAGTATTGGCAATTAATTTCAATGTTGCATTTATATATACTAATGTTTGAAGTAATGGGAAAAATAACAGGGCTGCTTTTATAGCAAAGTTACTATTTTAACTTGTACTCCACTCTTGGGATTGAAAGAGTGCTGCAGAAGATTAGGTTTAGACTGCTCATCATATTATCCAGAAACAGTGGTTCCCAAATACAAAAGTTAATGAAACCTAGTCAGATTTTCTAATTGAAGAGGAGTATTCAATGATATCTAAACAGTTCTGATTGTTTGCTATATGGTCTTCTATCCAACTATCTGAAGTTGGTTGACTTCAGTTTATCACTTAAAATTATATTTTTTAAGGCTGCTCTTTTTCAAATGTTTTCTTCAGTACTAAAAATCAGTAAACTCATTACCCTGTAGTCAGTTTACACTTGCACCAAGCCATAACAGTTTGTTTCATCTTGGTTGGCATGGGGCATAACTCAGTGTGATATTTCAGCCATGGTTTATGGCTTAGCAAGAGAATTAGGCTGCCATGGTTAGATCAATAAACAATATTAAACCAATGGCTTATAGCAATGTATGAATTTGCTGAAATATGTCCAGATTGTGGTATATTTTCTTATTTCTTCAGTACTGCACAGAAATAGGATGTTATTATGTTGCACCCAATACTTGAACAAGTTAAATGCAGTTCATACAATTTTCCAGCACCTAAATAGCTTGAGTGTAAAGACTCCTACATTATGATGTGATACTTGCTTTTCATGTAGCTCTATTTGAACCAACCTTGATTTTCTGAGAGGTCCTTAGATCCTCTGTGGAGAGGTTTTGGTACAGAATACAGAATTTGGTAGACAAAATGTACAGAAAACTGAAGAGAAAGGCAGATATCAATTGCAAGAGTAACTCCAACTCTTATAGACATTGTATCCATACATGTCTATCATCTTGTCTGTCTGTCTGTCTGTCTGTCTGTCTGTCTGTCTGTCTGTCTGTCTATCTATCTATCTATCTATCTATCTATCTATCTATCTATCTATCTATCTATCTTCTGTCTGTCAGTCTGTCTGTTGTTTCTATCTGTCCAATCCAGTCCAGCAGGATATGCATGCTTTGGGTGCCATCAACCAAGGAATGTGCCTTTTTTATCATAGTGCCTGTCCTCTGGAACATGTTCCTCCTGAAGTAAAGAAAGCTACTATACTACTAGCTTTTCAGAAGGCCTTGAAGACCTGGCTACATGCCTGAGTCTGGGGTCCTGGATGTGTGAGGGGCTCTATTTCCTGATTAGGTTGACACCAGTGGATTGTAATATCTCTTCACTACTCTGTGTTCTGTAGGGAGAGCGAGGCAGACAGGAACTGAGACAAGGCAGGTTGAAGCTAACACAACCTTTATTAACAGTATAACACGGCAAAATGTAAGGCAAACCTCGAACCGGCAAACAGCAGCATTTGACAGGTGACAGCCCTTTTTATACCAGAGCTGTCAGACGCTGAACCAATGGAATGGCTGCATTCTCCCGCCAGCTGGCTGCTCGCATCTCAACCAATCAGGGGCCGGCAATGATAGTCAATGGCGTCGTAGCCTTGAGGACTTAACACCCTTCTACTCCCAGTTAACACATGTGTAGTCAGCCAAATACGCTGGCTGGCGTTGGCTCCACCCAGATTGCCTTAGTTCAGGGGCGGAGCCTGTCAGGGGAAAAACACCCTGGAGAAATCTGAGATCAATGGACCGAGGCTGATTCCCTTCCGCATATCTTTTGAGATTTTAAGAAAATAAAATAAAAGTCTTGACAAGTATATTCTAATTAATAAACAAACTTTAATACGAAAATAATAAAAGTAAATGAAACAGAAATAACTAATGGTTACATTTTGATAATAAAATCTCCGGTTGCCAAGTTGGCAGCCGAACAAAGAAGAAGGAATTCTGTAATGTGTAACGCATGCGCAATAAATCACTTTCAGATAAGAACTTTTATGACCTGCGCAATAACTCTTTCTTAGTTTAACTCTTGAATGTCAGTTCATGCCTAGCAAACTTTTTAACATCATGACAGAGCCGCTGGTGGAGAGTCCTGTGGAACATCAGAAGACTGCGCAGCTGAGTTGGCGGGAAACTTGATTGCCACGGGACTGACCGGATTCTCAGGTAAGCTGGTGACAAGAATGCATCGGTGGGGAGTGTTGCATGTGGCTCTGTCTGCTCTGGAGCAGCCTCTGTCAATATTAGTTGCCCGGGGCAGGATTGGGCCTACACCGGGTATTGGCCTGCTGCGCTGGTGGCTCGCCGTCTGAGCTGGTTGATGTGTTGGCGCCACATTTGCCCGTCACTGAGCTGGACCCTATAAAAGTAGGATCCAGTTAGTTGCGTGATTTGTCCGGGAAGCCACCTTGGTTTGGCATAGACCGGGTCTCCCACATTAAAGGCCCGTGTGGAGTTGCCTGCGAGGGGGCTTTTCTCTGTTCCATAACTGGAGTGTAACCAATCCAGGGTTGTCCAGAGCCGACGACCCACAAGCTGTTTTGTGTGACTTTGCTTGGTGATGGCACGGGGTTATATACTGTGCCAGGAGGTATTGGGACAGTTTTTCGTGCCAATTCCCTGGCCCCAGGCAGCCCAATGCCTCCTTAGCTGACCAGCCACGGTTCGTTCTGCCAGGCCATTTCCGGCCTGGTGGAACGGGGACATCGGGGCATGTCATATGCCATGCTAGCCTAAAAACATCTGGAAGGGTGCCAATGTGAACTGGGGTCCATTGTCAGTCACCCCCACATCAGGCAACCCATGGGTCATGAATAGCCTCCCCAGCACCCTAATTACGCCCACCAAAGTGGTGGAGGGCATGAGTGCCAGCTCCATCCACTTCGAATAGGCATCTACAAGGACCAAGAAATTCTGCCCTAAGAATGGGCTGGCAAAATCCAAATGGACTCATGCCCATGGAGCCCGGGGCATGTCCCATTCCCTGATGGGCACAGATGGGGGAGCCGGTCTAGATTGCTGGCACTGCTGGCAGATGGCTACCCTGTTTTCTATTTCCTGGTCAATCTTGGGCCACCACACATAGCTTCAGCCCAAAGCCTTCATGCGCAGAATGCCCGGGTGAGCAGTGTGCAGGTAAAATTGGCGACCTAAGCTTTGGGGGAGCTACCACCCTATTGCCCCATAACAAGCACCCGTTAAGGATGGATAGCTCATGCTGCCGTATATAATAGGGGTGAAACTCAGGATCTACTGGCCCCTGTGGCCACCCCCTGCGCACCCAGTCCAAAACTTGGGCCAATATGGGGTCTGTGGCAGAAAGCCTGGCAATATCCTGGGTGGAAACTGGCATGGCCAACTCTTCAATTAAGAGGACTGAAACTGTAGGAGCAGGGTCCAAAACAGGTGCTGGCAGAGGGCAGCGACGGAGGGCATCAGCGTGCCCCAAGTTTTTTCCTGGCCTATATTGTAGCTGATAATTATATGCTGCTAGAAAGACTGTCCATCTGGACATTTTTGGAGACTAAATCTGAGGAGTCTGGCGATCCCCTGCCAGAAGACCCAAGACGGGTTTATGGTCAGTCACTAAGTGAAAAAAATGACCATAAACGTAATCATGAAACCACTTTACCCCTGCTACAGCCTCCTTATCCAGCTGACTGTAATTTCTCTCAGCTGCTGAGACCGTGTGTGAATAATAGGCAATTGGGGCTTCTGAGCCATTAGGTAGGATGTGACTCAGAATGGTCCCAATGCCATAAGGCAATGCATCGCACGCCAAAGTTAATGGGAGTCGATCACTGTATTGCACTAATAAAGATTTGGATGTAAGGACATCCTTAACTGCCCTAAAGGCTTGGGCTTCCTTAGATCCCCAATGCCAGGGCGTCTTGAAGTCCAGGAACCTATGAAGAGGCTCTGCCAAAGACGCCTTATGGGGTAAAAAAATGGAGTAAAAATTAAGCAGCCCCAGAAAGGCTTGAAGTTCAGCCTTAGAGGAGGGCATGGGGGCTTTCTTAATTGCCTCTACCTTGGATGGAGTAGGGTGAATGCCTTTTGAATCAACTAGATACCCCAAAAATTCTACACTGGGAACCCCTATCCTACACTTTTCTTGTTTGAGTTTCAGCCCCCGCTTGGCGGAAATGGGTTAGGACTGCTCTTAATTTATCGACGAGCTCAGCTTGATCCAAAGCAGATATAAGCACAATCGTCGAAATAGGGTACTACCCCTGGCAGCCCCTGGAGCATCCACTCCATTAGGCTCTGGAAAATACCCAGGGCTACACTGACCCCAAATTGCAAGTGTTTACATTTGAAAGCTCCCCGGTGCGTTATGATGTTTTGAGCCATGGCAGTGGCTTCGCCCACTGGGAGCTGCTGGTACACTTGTGCCAAGTGTAACTTGGCAAAAATGTTTCTCTGGCCCAAGGAATGGAGCAGATGTTAAACCACTGTCACTGGGTAAGGATTGGCTTGCAACCCTTTATTAATGGTGCATTTAAAACCCCCGCAAATTCTAATACTACCATCGTACTTAATAGGTATTAATATGGAGGGCTCCCAGGGGGAGTGGTCTACTGCTTTGAGCACTCCTTGTGCTATTAATTTATCTAGTTCTAAATCTACTTTGGGCCGAAGAGCAAAAGGCACTCTCCTGGCTTTTAGACATATTGGCGCCACCTGGGCATCCAAGTTAAAAGAAATGGGGGTCCCATTATATTTACCAAGCTTGTTGTCAAATACACCTGCGAACTCACTGGCCAGCACGGTGAAGGAATTTGGAACAACGGAGTGGATGCCGGAGACGTTGATCCCCAATGCGGAGAACCAGTCAAGCCCCAGGAGGCTGGGCAGATGGCCATCTACAATGATGAGGGGAAGAGGCCCCTGGAAGTTATTGCTGGCTATGGTGAATGTGCCGTAACCCACAATGGGTATTGGCTGTCCTTGATAGTCTCTGAGGCGAAGTGGGCACTGCCTGAGTTGAGCTTTGGTCAGACTGGGCACTATCTGTTTGATAGTAGCCCAAGAGACCAGGGATTTGGAAGAGCCAGTGTCCACTTCCATCTTGCAGGGCTCTCCCTCTATGCACACAGTCAGGTATATCTTATGGGTAGGCTTAGTCAGGGACACATGGCTGATAGCCCAATGAGGGTGCTGCTGGTCACCTGCGATGGCAAAGCAGTCTTCGCAGTGTTTGGGAAGTCTTTTTGCGAATTGTCTAGATAAAATGTGCTCCGGAGGTGGGTCACCGATTGGCATGGCCGCTCTGCAGACCTTGGCTAAATGTCCTTTCCTGTCACATCGACGGCATATTGCGGCTTTGAACCTGCAGACTGACCTTGCATGGTTCCCGCCACAACTCAGGCAACCCGCCTAAGGTAAAAAATCAATCCATTTTTTCCTGGTGGCCAGTTTGAGATGGCTTATTTCTTCTTCCTCATCCAAGAAGTCTTCTTTGTCGTCTTCTTTGTGGTGGACAGCATGGCCCCTGCTGGCACGGGTGGCCGGTGGCAGAAATCTCTGAATTTCTGCAATGGATTTGTCTGACATTTCATATGCCGTGGCTTCATCCATGGCTGCCTGAAGGCTCAACTCTTTTCATGCCAGCAAGTGTCGCTGAAGTTTAAGATCTTTGATACCACTGACCAGCTGTTCTAACAGGGCATCATCCAGCACAGGAAAGTCACAGTGCACAGCCACAGTTCTGAGGGAAGCCATGTAATTGCTCACAGATTCCCCTTCTCTCTGGGTCCTCTGCCTAAACGCAAAATGTCTGGCTATGCGCGAGGGACTTGGAGAGTATTGATTTTTAAGTTTCTCCAAAAGAGCCTCCCAAGGCATCAAATGGACAGATTGAGGGGCTGCTGAAGCCCTGGCTGTTCCAAACATCTTGTGGCCACATGCGCTGAGAAAATATCCTCTTTTATGGCCATTGGACAAACTGGTGAAGTCGTTTGCCTCCAGGAAGCACTCGAACCGCTCAAGGTAGGCGTCCCATGTTTCAGTGGCCGGGCTGAATGTCGTGAATGCCAGTGGATTAGCCATCCTTAGAACAATGGAAGTTGAGGAATTAGCCTTGGAGCGACTTCTCGTTGCCTGTGACTTGAGGCAGCTCTGATTAGTGACTTCGCTTTTCTTTTACTTCAGTCCTGATCCCACCTTCATTGCCAGTGTTCTGTAGGGAGAATGAGGCAGACAGGAACTGAGGCAAGGCAGGTTGAAGCTAACACAACCTTTATTAATAGTATAACACGGCAAAATGTAAGACAAGCCTCGAACCGGCAAACAGCAGCATTTGACAGCTGACAGCCCTTTTTATACCAGAGCTGTCAGACGCTGAACCAATAGAATGGCTGCATTCTCCCGCCAGCTGGCTGCTTGCATCTCAACCAATCAGGGGCCGGCAATGATGATCAATGGCATCGTAGCCTCGATGACTTAACACTTTGTATTTCATTTCTTTTGTTATACAGTATGAAATTGTTTTTATGACTGTTCACTGCCGAGAGTCACTGGTTTGAAATGGGCAGCTATACAAATTAAACAAAAAACCAAGAAAATAAATTTGGTAAATTGCTTATTAGAAGTAAAAATATATTGTTATTCACATCTATCTTATATATCGATTTTGCTGTCTGATAGTGTGCCTTTATTGGCTGTGGGCAAAAAAGGCAGGATATAGATTGAAATAATAATTTCTAAGTTGAGAAAATTGTATTTCAATCTGCAGTGTCACAAAAACGTCAGAACATACATTTAGAAAACATTCCATAAATTTGCAGAGAAATGATTGGGTAATAGAACAGAAAGTTACGTTAGTAGTATACATTTCTTGTTTCTGTGTTCTACACAAAAGATGATACAATAAAGAAAAACACATTGAATAATAAATGAATTTTCCATTTGGTCATTCTATTAGTCATAAACAATAAAATATTATTGGAACCAAACAGTAATACATTTTTTCCTCTTAGATATTTCAACTGTTAACTGTGTGTGCCACAGTCCTGTGAGCTTATTCCAGTATATATTCCTGGAAACATTTATAAAAATACTGCTCCAACAGAGAAGTTATGGAATAAACAGGGCAAAGGAAATACCAGAATTGCAACAGATGCAATTGATTAGATGCCTTGGGGAATATTTCACTTATTTATTTTAGGACCAGTGGATATAAATCAAAAGATTGCAATACCGCCAGTGAATACATATTACAGACAAAATAATCCACAGTGACAGAGTTTCCTCTTCAATGATACAGCAGATTGTTATGTGGACTGAGTGAATTATTTGTGTCAAATCCTACCTTTATAAACAAGAGAAAACTTGTTTTTGAGCCTTCATTCATTGTGAACAGTGAAGCAATTTATTGCTGAAAACCTAAGCTAGTAGGGTTGCTTTAGGATTGTTGACTAACATAATTGAATTGCTTTTTCACCAGTCTTCTGTCCAACAGTGTTTTTAGTGTTCTGTATGGATGATATGGCAGTAATAATAAATCAATAGATTGGAACAGACAGAAAACTGGCTGGATATTTTTTCAGAAAACAGTTGAAGTGTTTGATAAACTATGATTCAAGCCCAACTAAAATTGGGTGTCTTCAGATGAAAATAACAATGGATGGATGGACAAATGTACTGAAGAGTTTTAATAAGGCAACATTGCCCTGCAGTGCAAATCAAGAAGTTTGAGAAGAATAATTCATCATCAGTACCTCAGAACCAATTTTGTGTTGTGAACAAGAAACACCGAGACTGTGAGTTTTAGTCTTCTGGAAAAGGTTCTAATGCTGGAAAGGTTGAAGAAAAGAAGAGGATGATCCACAGCAAGACACAGTTGTAGGGACAGTGAGTGCACTATTTGAAAATCTAAAAGACCAGTTTATGGACAGATAATCATGGAGAATATCTATGTGATTCCTAGGAATCAAAATGACTTGATGTCACATGATCAACAAATCAAACAAAGAAACAAAGAGCAACATATTGTCCACAATCTATTCTCAGCTTGCCATATTGTGTGCAAGACAATGCAAATCAAATGGTAAATACTAGTTTCAAAAGTTGCATTGTCATGTCATAAGCTTTATGAAGTAGCCAAGGGTAATTAGAGTGCTAGGATTTTGCTTTGAAATATGAATTCATAATGAAATATAAATTGTCAAGGTTTGTGAGCAGAAGAAAGTCAGAGGTGGAGATAAAAGCATTGCGCTTGACAGTCCAGCTCTAGGTAATAGGGAATTACAAGAGTCTGAATGTCAAGCTGAGTGACTGAAGGCAGGCAAGGTGCAATGATGACAAGAACATGGGTTTAGAGTTGAAGAGTTGTTTTCAATAGAGAGAGAAAGGTGCAGAACTTCCTCTTATAGTATGATTTGAATAGGAGCTTTCTATTCTCTGCTATCAAAGAAATATGTCTGCCTTTACTCTGTCCTTCATAGGTGCACTTATATATTTAGGCTAGGCACTATGTCAGAATCTGGCCCCCATATTCAGAACAGGTCTCATCTACTCAGACGTATAGTCCTCTGCGGTAGTAGCAATTGTCTGCTTATACTTCAGCCTCTCATTCAGAGGATTCAGAAGACTTTCTAAACTCAGATTTTCTTGCATCACTTCAAAATGCTTCTCATTTTCTGTAGTAAGAAAGAGATGACAGTTGAGTTGTCTGTTGTACTTCATTATATTTTAAACAATCAGGTCCATTCTGTTGGCGCATGTGCTTTTTCCTTTAGGCTTTTCACAGACATTTCATCTTGGTCTGCTGAACTGAATGTCCCACTTAGGTATTTATTATACTGAACTACTGAACCATTTACGTCCCTTGGGGAATAGCTCACAAAACCCTCTAGTATTAGCTTATTTACTTATTATGGGTGGGAATGGACCCTATTAGCTGCTCTTATGCTTTGTGAAAGTAGATCTTTTCTTTTCATTTTTGAAAGATAACTTTATTAGACATTTTTTTAAAAATTAAAAAGATAAAAAGTAACAAAAATAATAAGTTAGAAAAGAGAAAATATAAAGAGAAAGCAAAGCCAAATCTGCAGAAAAAAATACAAAGAAATGACCTTGAATAAATATAAATTTAAATTGAACTCTTACTCTAAGAAACAGCATAATTTTCATTTTTTCTATTAGCTACTATTTAGTCTAATCAAAGAACTGATATATCATAATTTTTATTATATTCTGTTTCACACAAAAAGTCAAAAGAGGTTTCCAACCAGCATTAAAATCAAAGCAGATCTTCTCTTTTTCTTATTAGTTAGATGTACTTAAAATGCTATTGACAAAGTTTATGCACCAAAATATGCACTTATATACATTTACCACTAGTTTTTAAAAGTATCTTTCTCGTATTTTTCCAGGTTTGGTTCCCTGATTTTTAATATAATTACTACAATATTATAGCAGTGGTCCAGTAGTCATAATGTTCATTTCATACTCAAAAGGTTGACAGCTACACTGATTTATAGTAGTAAGGATCTACATTCAAAATGATATAATCAATCAATAAATCAAATCAAAGGTTTTTTGTATTTAATGTTCTATATTCTTATCCAACTTTAGAGTTTCTGAAGAATCTTAAAAAGTGGTGAGACATGCAAGAAGGAGAAACAATGTAAATATTTTGGATTCATACAGAGAGAGTGTCTGATTAGATCACCATCAGTGGTGGGATTCAAATAATTTAACAACTGGTTCTCTGCCCTTATGATTTCTTCCATCAACCAGTTCACCAAACTGCTCATAAACCTAACTTCTTCCGAAGTAGTGCGAACTGGCTGAATCCCATCATTGGTCACTATGTATTAAGATATAGGAAGAATCTCAATGAAACTTTATATGTTTCTGTAATAAAGATGAACCAGTTTCTGAACTGAGGTTCATCTGGAATGACTCCATGAAATTAAATCCCATTGTTCCCACATGCTAGGTGTTAAATCTACAAGTTTATATTTTCAATGTCTGGAAGTAGAGCTGCTTAAAAGATCTGCAGAATGCAAAACATTTTTTGAACTTACAGTGTATTTTCAGCCAAGCTTTTTTATTCATTCAAATTCTAATATGCGGTTTTCTCATCACCACTGTAAAAATGTAAGTGTAAATTAATAAATCAATAATTAATAGGATAATAAATATGCAAGGATAATAAATACGCAAGCAGTATATATTTTCAGTATATGGATCAGGTGGCAATGATTGTACTAAATTTATAGGAAAGAAAACATTCGAGGAAATAGAAAAAACATTTTTCAAAGAAGTTGCACAAATGGGCGAAGTACTTTTAAATATGAATTTCCTATTGTTCAACTTCAGTGGCGAGCTATACATCTAGAGGTTTCAAATAGAGAGTAAAGTTTCTGCTTTATTTACTTTATAGAATACATTTTATGCACCATTAGCATGTCCTGTATTATATGCTTGTTCGTAAGCTCTGCAGCCCAAATATTTGTAACATTGTCATAGATGAATGAGTAACCTTTATACATTTTTCATCCCTAAATTATCCTCTTTTAATTTCCTAGAGTAGCAACAAGCATCAATTTGTTGAAAGACATCATATTATCAGTTTTCTTTTAGATTCTTCTAGTGATTTCCAGTATGGAATTGTTCTTTTCAAACAGCTGCAAGCTGGGTCAATGATTTCATCAAATTACCTAACATATCAAGCTACCTTTGTCTGCAAAGATAGAAAATTAAGATGTTTTGCCCCAATCTATATTCCCACATTTAAAAAGATTCTTTTAGGAATCTTCAATGTTCATTTTTTTTACTGTCCTAAATAATGTGATGATATTATCAAATTTTGACACTTAACAGTTTATCCTTTATTCCATTATTTACGCTGAAAACTTCTTGGAATGAATTACATTAAAAAAAAGAAACACAATTCAAGTTGAAACTGAAACACAGTAGAATGAGAAAAAAACGAGAAACATTCTCCATTGAATTTCTTTTTGTTGAATTCAATAACAATATTATTCCATTTTGTTCAACTTAAGGAAACATACAAAATGTTGTGGCCTCCTATTTCACCCTCAACAATCTCTGAGATGGGCAGAGAGAGACTGACTCAAAGTCAGCAGCTGGTTTCCAACACTTAAGGAAGGACTACAACTCATGGTCTCCCAGTTTTCAATGCAGCCTATTGGCTATTATATTTTTATTATAATTCAGTTTTAGAAACCTTCATAGTTTTAAAGTTTTGGAGAAATAGCTATGGCCTATGAGAATTTTTTTTTTAAATTATTGGATATGTGTCCTGTACCTTGAACAACGGAACTGTAAATTTAACCGTAATCTGATGCCATCCTGTTTTTTGCTCTGCCGTGCATTGTTAGATGGCAAGGAAAATAAAATCTAGCCATTTTTACATTGAGCCAACAATTAGTTCCTTGATGCTGCTCCTGAAATACACAACTGAGCTGACAGATAATCTAGCAATAAGTACATGTTAATGCACTGACTGACTCTTACTATTCAGATCATCTTATTTTCTAGTCCTATTTCAGTAAAGATTTATCTGGCTTTCAGCATTATAGCAGGTCATTAATCTACTTAGCTTGTGTTTCACTGAATCTCAGCAAACAAATATTTAAACGATGTCTAAGGAACACTGTATTTATTACAGTCTCACATAATTTCTTGCCAAAATATCTTTTCCATCTGGGCCTGTAAATCCATTGTGTAATAAGATAATAATAAAAAACATTGGTCTAAATCTAAAAATATTAGGTTGCATTCAGAACATTCCTTTTTCTGTTGGTGGAAGCCACTACTGGGAAGATATTTTTGACCATCCGACTGAAAGGCTGAGAACCTATGTATGCTTCCATGAATGACAGAGAACTTTTCATCTCCCTCTCTCTATCAATCTCCTGCAAATTTTTCCATGGGAATTTGAGAATCCTCTGGAATGGCATGAGATATAGTACAGAAGAATGGACAATTGGCTGGAAATTATTCCATCTTCTGAAGCAAATGGAGAATCCAATATTTTTAATAAGCAAGTGTATTGGTTGGAAACAGGACAAACAGTTCCTTCGCCAGAGGAAGGGCTCATTCCACAGAAAAAGAATAAATAAGATTACTTATTTGCTAAAAAAAAATCTTCATGATGAATTGCTGGATAAAGGTTATGATTTGTCTTTAAAATATTCTCATTGGCTTCTAATTCTCTAATGACTAGTGATTCAGTCAGGAGTGCCATTTCACACAATCACAGCAGGATTGTAAAATATTTGCATATTTAAAATATTTGATTTTAATGCATCCTCAAGAATCCCAAGACTCATGGATTCAGGGTTCCAAACTGGTGTGGGAGGGCCCTATTCATTGTTTAGTTGCTCCACTCTGACTCCTTACAATACAATACCATACCATACCATACCATACCATACCATACCATACCATACCATACCATACAATACAATAGTAGAGTTGGAAGGAACCGTGGAGGTCTTCTAGTCCAACCCCCTGCCTAGGCAGGAAACCCTATACCGTTTCAGACAGATGGCTCTCCAACATCTTCTTAAAGACTTCCAGTGTTGGGGCATTCACAACTTCTGGAGGCAAGCTGTTCCACTGATTAATTGTTCTAACTGTCAGGAAATTTCTCCTCAGTTCTAAGTTGCTTCTCTCCTTGATTAGTTTCCACCCATTGCTTCTTGTTCTACCCTCAGGTGCCTTGGAGAATAGTTTGATTCCCTCTTCTTTGCGGCAACCCCTGAGATATTGGAACACTGCTATCATGTCTCCCCTAGTCCTTCTTTCTATTAAGCTAAACATACCCAGTTCCTGCAACCATTCTTCATATGTCTTAGTCTCCAGTCCCCTAATCATCTTTGTTGCTCTTCTCTGCACTCATTCTAGAGTCTCCACATCCTTAGATTATCTGAGGGCAATTCTTTCCAAAAATGATTGCGCATTCAATATAGAATAGAGTTAAAATAAGAGGGGCCGAGAATTCTTCACATTTTCACTATATCTCTGTGCCTGAGTGACATTTAGAATGACCATTTAACTGTAAGCAATTGCAGAAGGAGCATGTAACAAAACCGGTCCAATAGAAAGATTTATTTCTGAACTGCAGTTATAACATTCTGTAGAGAAACTCTTCATTTTTATGGCTCTATAGTTTCAATGTTATCTATAAGTTCAATCAATTCAGTTATTTAGCAGTGTTTGTAATAGGAATGCTTTATATCTGTTAATAATCAGCATATTGACTTAATTTTTTTTCTTTAGTTTCACCCCCCCCCCCCCAATTTAAACAACAACAAAATCCAAATATTTTTAATGTTTGGGAACCTACCCCCTATGGATCTTAAGTTTGAAGAACCGTATAATAAATAAGCAATAGATCAAAGAGTTTTTAAAAATAAATTTAAAAATATGGACATTTCTCCTTTATGTTTCAGTCTTTAACATTTCATTAGACTTAAGGGTAAAAAACCTAAAGTTTTGTGTGTTGTAAATAGATTACTGTACCCATGGCAACGTTTGGTCTAGAGTTGACCAGATTGCTATGCTTAAAATGGCAATTACACTTTTCTTAGTGTTCATGTCTTCACAAGTTGTAATGACAATAATGACCTAAAATGTGTCTTAAATTTTTTTGAATGTTTATTTTACACATACCAAAATAATACGTTTTGCCCCAAATCATGTAGTTTCCCCAAGAGGTGTCTTTCTATATTAATCATTGAATGCTACAGTTTCAGAAATCCCAGCCAACCAAATAGGGTCATTAATTTGAATGGTCAGCATAGTCATTGTAGTAAGCATAAGGGTTTTTCTGTGAAAAGGGCAACAGCCCATGCTTATTATCCAAGACATCAGTCGCCACTTTCAATTTTTCCCTCCCCTGTCATATGGAATTGAATGCAGCTTTGATTCTACCCACAATAGCTCTTTATATGTTTTTAGATTTTATCTAGAAGAATGACAGAAGGCTAACTTTGTAGAGAAATGTTCCTCAATAGATCAAGACAGTACAATTGTAATTTGATTCTCTGTGTTAGGTCTTGCTATTCTTTATTTTAGAGAAGAGAAAGACAGTTGTGCTGAAATAGGGATGAATTTCATGACCTCTGGAAGTATGGGACTGCTCCCATGACCTTTTGTTAGGATTCGAGCTGTTGAGCTACCAACCAGCCCCATTATGTGGTTAATCTTTGGTGAGATTCAGAGCCTTTGGGGCTGGTTGGTAGCCTAACAGTTCAAGTCCTAACCAAGGACCTAGGAACTGTTAAGGTAATGTTGGAGGATATAAGTTGTTCCAAGTAGGGTGGTTTTTTGTAGAATCAGAATGTTCAAGTCTGATAAATTTAGAATTTCCAAATAGCAGGGTAGCCCTTTAGGTATTGCTCCAAGGGCTCCAATTACAATTGGGAGAACACATTATTTCTTTTTCCACAGTCGCTCAACCTCAATTTGCAAGTCCCGGTATTTTGTGATTTTTTCTTGCTGTTTATCTTCAATTCGTGCATCACCAGGTATTGCAATGTCAATGAACCATACTTTTTTCTTTTCAATTATTGTTATGTCAGGTGTGTTGTAGGCCAAGTGCTTGTCAGTCTGGATTCTGAAGTCCCACAAGATCTTAACTTTCTCATTCTCTAAAACCTTCTCAACCTGATATTCCCAGCGGTTTTTGCTGTACTCAAATCCAAACTTTTGGCACAATTTCCAGTGAATAATCTTAGCAATGCAGTTATGATGTTATAGGTAGTCAGTTTGTGAAATTTTGCTGCACCCACTGATCAAGTGGTTGACTGCCTTATCTTTCTCATTACAGAGGTGACATTTGCTGTTGGTGGTAACATGTTGAATTTTTGCCTTCATGCAGTTTGTGGCTAAGGCTTCTTCTTGAGCTGCCAAAATAAAGCCTTCTGTTTCTTTTTTCAGTAATCCTGATCTTAACCAGTTCCAAGTTAGTTTTTGGTCAGCTTTGCCTTCAATACTTTTCAAGTATTGGCCATGCACAGCTTTGCTTTTCCAATTTTCAGCTCGCTTCTCAATTACTTCTTTCTTATATTCAGCTTTTGACTTAGTTGTCTTCAAAAGGCCTCCTTTATTTACTTTCTTAATCATTGGTTCTTCACTTTTCTGGATGTAATCATTCAAGCTGTGTCTTTCTTCTTCCACAGTCTGCTTTATTTGTAGGAGTCCTTGACCACCCTCTGTTCTTGGTAGATACAATCAGTCAACATCACTTTTAGGGTGCAAAGCATGATTCATTGTCATAAGCTTCCTTGTTTTTCTGTCCAAATTATCCAATTCCATCTGGGTCCAGTCAATTATTCCTGCAGAGTATTGATTACAGGTATAGCCCAGGTATTTATGGCTTTTATGATGTTTCCTCCACTCAGTTTGGACTTTAATATCTTGCGAATCCGTCAAATGTACTTGGCTGAGGTTAATTCCTTGGCATTACGTCAGAGGCCTCTAAAATCCCCAAGTACTTGTAGCCTCCTTCTGGTTTTACTGCCTTTATCATTTCTTCATTCTCAAGTTATATTCCATCATCTTCTAGGACCTTGCCTGCCTTGGTTGCCATTGTTGCACATTTGTCAATTCCAAACTGCATACCAATGTCTTGGCTAAATTCTTTTGTGCTTGCAATTAATAAATTCAGTTCGGCTTTTGTTTTACCAAACAGCTTCAAATCATCAATGTACACCAAGTGTGAAATTTTCAGTCCTTTCTTTGCAAGTTCATAAATTTGGTTTGCAATGATACCAGTAAGGACTTTGTATGTTGTTGGCAAACAGGTGATTGGCCTATAGTTTCCATGGTCCTTTCCTTTTTCTTTATCTTTTTGGATCAAAAATGTCCTTCCAGTTGTCATCCATTCATCATTTTCAGGTGTTTTTAAAATCTGGTTCATTTGGCCTGCCAATCTTTCGTGCATACTTGTAAGTGCCTTTAGCCAGAAACTATGTAGCTCATCTGGTCCAGGTGCACTCCAATTCTTCACTTTTCTTGACTGACTTTGCACCATTTCTTTTGTTATTTTCACATCTTCCATTTTATGCACTTTAATAGAATCCTCAACCTGCTTGATCCATTTTGCATTTCTGTTGTGCTTCTTGTTGTTTTCCCAAAAATTCTTCCAGAATTTCAGAACTTTCCCTTTATCAGGCTTTTCCTTTGTTGCTACTCCCTCTCCACTTTCTAAGCTCTTATAAAACTGCTGATTTGCTCTGTACTGTGAGTTTTCCTTGAACTGAGTTACTCAATTTTCATACCGTTTAATCTTTTCAGCAATGGCAACAACCCTCTGCTTCAGCTCTTCAATTACTACCACAATCTCCTTATTCTCCAAATCGTATCTTGCTTCCAGGCTGCTTTTGACCTGCTTGTTCTTTAGCTGATCTTGCCTTAAGTTCTTCAAATTGCTCAAGTCTCTACGAAATCTTTTGATCTTCAATTCCAACCAAATTTCCCACTTAGGCTTCCTCTTCTTGCCTCTTTGGTTCTTTTGTATTTTCAAACCATCCATTTCAGCAGCCTCTTCCTCCCTTTCTTCCTCAGTTTGCTTTTGAGTCTGCAAATCATTCTTGATGTTACTCTTCTTTGTTGGTATACTCAGACCATTAGTTGCTTTCTCTTCGATTCCTGTTAATTCTGCTGTAGTGAAAAAAAAATGTGGCTCAGAATTACACATCGTTGGTCCATTAGCCTTTGTTCACTGATATCACAGTTCGTGTGGTTCACCTTCCAAATCTGATACATTCGTTTTTGAAATCCACATTTTTCTGGCTCAGACTAATATTAAGCTTCCATAATAGAGATGTTTTCTTCCCTAGTCCAGATTTTTCGCTTTTTTACTTTTTCTTCCAGTAGCTTGTCATCTCCATGCCCTGGTTGCCTAGCAGAGGGAGCTGAGCCCTGTAGCTCATTTTGCGCAGAATGCCCAGGAGCCATGGCATCCAATGGAACCCTTGTTAATCTGGGCGATAAATTTCATTTTTCTCATATTCACCATGTTTGAATGGGTTGTGGAGCAAATTTTGTCTGGCCCTTCACCTAAGACCTGTCTGATATGGTTGCACCTGTTCAGCATAGCCCTTAGGATCAGTAGAGCATGCAAGCCCCTCCATTACGACAAGGTAAAGCTCCTTAGAGGGGTAATAATAATAATAATAATAATAATAATAATAATAATAATAATAATGATGATGATGATGATGATGATGATGATGATGATGTATCCAACTTTACCAAGATGTAGTAACAGCAAGAAAGGTATAGTAAATACAAAATTCCATACAATACAATTAATTCAAAGTTTAGCCCCCAGTAAACAAATATTAAGAACTAAAGCAAATTAAACATAATAATACATATTTGAAACAATAGCTTGCTTAAAATCATGTGTGTATTCATCCATTATTAAAGTAAAACACATATTGACTTGGAAGCTGCCCAGATTACTGAGATTATTTATTTTTTTACTTGATTAGTGAGTGTGATTACCAGGGTAATAATAACCCTCTAATCAAATAAAAGAACTCCAAACCATTAATTTTATTCTTCCAAACATTATTCTTCATGATCTACTGTTATGTTAACTTTAGACCTCAACATTGGTTGATATGTAATTTAGCTTGTTTGGAAAATTTTAACAATAATCTTGAGCTTGAGTGCATTGTGAAGCTAATGAATGAATGACCAAGAGATTCCAACACAACTTGATGGACTTATATAAATGGAACTACACAGATGTAGAAAGTATTAACAAACATTCTTTCTTGGTAGGTAGTATATTAAGATAAGGAAATTTTAAAAGGGTGGTACTCCAAGAGAATTTAAGCTTGAGATCTGACTGGATATAAATACTGAATTAACATTTCTACTTACACAGAAGCTGTCAACAGTGTATTATGGCCACTATTGCTTGGAATACAATAAAATATGTTTTCTGACTGTGTTCATCCTTGCCTCTGACAGTTTGACAGTATTTGTTATTGCTCTCTTACTGGAGAGAGGAGAGTTCATCAATCATCATGCAGAGGTGAATAGGAAGAATTGACCTCACTGTCTATACTTGAACAAATGGTTATTGCAAGTGTTGCTGATTGGAATATCATTTAGACATTTGTTTTATATGTTTCATTTCCCAATTTTTCTATTGTTAAATAAATCCACTTAATGTTAAAATATGATTATACAAACATTATACAATGTTTATTATAAAGCAAAAGGAAATTCATGAAGCAGAAGTTAAAGCATTAGTAAGGTTGATTTGCAAGGACTGACAGTAGCGAATGTGGTGTAACTACTTTTGGTTATGTATTCTTTCGGAGTTTTTTTATTTCATTTTTTTGCAATTTTTTGGAACTCAGTATAACATTACTTATCCTCAGTGGAAACAGTTTGATTTACTATGTACGCATGTACAGTGCTGACATAAAAAAATAATGTTGTTCAGTACATAAAATTATATGCTTTTATGGGATTTACTGTGTTTAACCCTTTTGATATGCAATATATTTTATTGAATTTATATGCTGTCAAATTCTTTAAGACACCTAGCAATGTAGAACAGAAAATGTAGTAAAAATTTAAAAGATCCCTGGTAATCCCAAAGCTATCATTTCAGTCATCAAAGCAACAATATGTAAACCATATTAAATAAGAAATTGAAGCTCCAAAACCCATTTGAAAACGCTTCTTTTTTAAAACCTATTTAAAACCTAAGCACAATTTATAATTTATTTATTTTGGCACCAGTATAAATTCTAAATTTATTTATTCTGTCACCAGAAAATGGGGCATTACAAGCAGTTTCAATTTCAAATTAGTTAAATTTCAAATTAGTTAGTTTCAAATTAGGTCGAACAGGTGGTTCTCAAAGTATCTTGACTGATGACAAGTTATGGTGAACTTTCTAAGTCAAAATGTATATTTTGGATTGCAGCTGGAAACATATTTGCTATCAATGAGAACCTTTCAAAATACAGTAGGTATAACGAAATGATAAACAATAACTAATAAAGCAACTGCTGCATTTTGGACAAAATACAATTTCCAGATTGTTTTGAAGGATGTGTCCTGTAGTTTGCATTATAGAAAACCAACAGATAGTGAAAAGTCTTGATTCCTGTAGCCAGCTTCTTCCGCTGGATAAAGTTTCTCCTGCCACTGGACTCCACTTGCAAATCCAGGAGAAGCTATGAGTTCCTGAAGAAGATTGCTATATTGCAGCCCTGCTCTCTAATAATCAGTGACATTTCATCAAGAGATAACTTGGAGTTGAAGAAGATAGCAATGAACAAACAGCAGCTCTGTCTGTCTTGCTGAGACAAATTAGATTTTGGTCCCCAACTTCAAGGCACCAGGATGACATTTTAACAGCATTTCCAAACAAGCCTTCAGTGGTTATATGAAAGTGTCATTAGTATATTGATGGTATCACACCCTAAATTACCTTATGAGCTCTACCAGTTGCTATAAATAAATACTAAGTACAGTAAGGGAAGGACCAATTCTTATGGACCAATCCATATGGGACTAGCCATTAGGGGTTGATATAAAACCCACTGAAAGCAATGTCTCTTACATCCAATTCCTCTGGGCAGTGGAACAAATAATAATAGCCATGGCTGATGTTATTGAAATCTGTTGAGAGGCTCCAAAAGATCAAGAAGGATTTACTACCCCTAGCCATATTGGGGTAGTACTGAGTAATTGGGGTAGTACTGAGCAATTACTGATTGTTCAGTAATCAGAACAATCAGTGTTGTCTTACATAAATGCCAGATCTGAAGTATGTATGTATGTATGTATGTATGTATGTATGTATGTATGTATGTATGTATGTATTTGTGTTACAACCCTGGTATGCCCAAATATGGGAGGAAGCTCACTACTCCCCCTTTCTGTCCTTCGGCTCATTACAGAAAACCATCCAGGCAGAAAACCATATTTTTATTTTTAATGTTGCCTTTTTATATTTGTGTTGTATTTGTTCAAATCCCAGGTTCAAATCCCAGTAAGGGTATGGCTAGCTGATGAGAGCTAAATAGCTTGAAATAGATCTATACTAGTCTCCCTTTATTTATTTATCAGCACAAATACAACATATATATATATATATATATATATATATATAGATAGATAGATAGATAGATAGATAGATAGATGATAGATAGATAGATAGATAGACAGACAGATAGATAGATAGATGATAGATAGATAGATATAGATAGATAGATATAGATATATTTGTTAACTATACACACACACACACACACACACACACACACACACACACACACACACAAACTTGAGGATGCTTTGAAGCTGAAACACTTCCAAACATTCAACACGTAGAAAACCCACTGTAAAATACAACTGGTTTTAAAGCTGCCCATTCCCAAGGTTGCTTTCTTTTTGCTGCTAATTTTCTATAGAGCTTACCAGTTGCTTTGACTTGTGGCTCACTTTCTTTCTTTTTTTACATAAAGTTTTTTTATTTTTTCAATTTCATAACATATAACCATATGTATACTATTACATAGCCAACATCATATTGTATTATTAAATGTTTACATCAATTCATCTTATCATCAACTCCCAAAAACAATTATTGGCTCTTCTGCTCTCCATACACCATTTTTGTCACTTTCTTCTCCCTCTCTCCTCCTCCCTACCTCCTTTCTTCCCTCTGTTGTCCTTCTCATCTCTACTTCCCTTCCTCTCTCCTTCTCCTCTCTCCCCTTTTCACTCCTTCTTTCTCTCCTCCTCTTCCCCCCTGCCCTCTCTCCTATCCCTCTCTTCTTCCCTTACCTCTCTACTCTACTTCACACTCTTCATCTCATTTACTTGGTGTATTTCAGCTTCTGAGGTACACATCTCACTTTGTTCATCATCTTAGAAGTTCTATTGTATGTCCATGTTTTGTATATTTTAACACATGCTTAATTGTCATCATATTCAATCAATTAGCAACTAAGTTTAATTGTGTATAAAAGTGAATCACAAACCTCTGCTTTACAATCTCCCCATATCAGTTTCATATTTGTCCATATTCCATATATTTTAACTTGTATTTACTTATGTTTCCATTATCATTATCATATTCAGTTAGCAACAGTCAGCAATTTTCATATTTAGAAGTAAACCTTTTATCTCAGCTTTACATTTCCCCATATAACAATTTCTAGTTGTCTGATTTTTTCCTAGTAAGTCTTTTCTTCCACTTCTGTATTTCTGCCTTCTCCCCTTTCTTTGTTTTGACATATCCACCCTATTCAATTTTCCCCAAGTCACTGTCAAATAAAACTTTTATATTTCCCTTTGTTGGGGTGTAACCTCCTTCTTCAGTTTTCCCTATGCCACTGTCAGCCTCTGTAAAATCTTTTTTCTGCTTTTTATTTACTTTTGTTGGGATACATTCCCTCCTTTCAATTTTTCCCATACCACTGCCAAACCTAAAGAAGTTTTTTGTCTGCTTTTTATTTCCCACCATTTCTACCCCTTCATTATCCCTCCCCCTTCTTCCATCCCTTCTTCTTTAAATTCCTGCTTCTCTGCATTCAGAATTCTATTTAGGCTTGATTTTAATGATTTATGCATATTTTGTATAATTTCACATAGTTCTTCAAATTCTCACCTCTCCATAATGTCCAGTCTCAAGGTTACACTTAGTTATACAGTTCTTATTTCAGAGTTCTGGTCCACCTTAAATTTATCTAATTCAGCTGCTGTGGAGAATAGTGACAGAAGCCATCTTGATCTTTTGTTTTTTGTTAATGTCTAGTTCCAAAATTGCAGTTAGTTATACAGTTCTTATTTCAAAGTTCTGGTCCATCTTAAATTTAGCTAATGTAAAAGCGGAAGAGAAGCTGGAGTCATCTTGATCTTTTGCAAAGAAAAAAAAAACTTTGTATTTTCCCAGTTCTTGATTTTATTATTATTTCTTTCTTCCCTGCTTTAAATTTTGCTTAATCTGTCATAGTCCTTCTCCTAAATAGTAGATAATGCTCTATTTCATGGGCATTGCCAGCACTGTATGTTTTTGAACCCAGGAAGCTAAATTCGGATGTTACTTCAGCTTTAACTATTTGCTTTGGGTTACTTTTTGGCTTTGATATAATCTTAGGGTTTTTAAAAAATAGCCTGGGGTGATGTTTTCCCCAGCAATTTAATTCCAATTATATTTCTTTTAGTCCAGCATTTCTTATGATATATTCTCAATGGAAATTAAATTAATGAGGTGAACCTTCTTGCCCTTCTTTCTTTGTGTTAAACTTCGTTAAATAGTAATTGCTGCTTCCTGATCACCATGTAAACTTTTGAATAGGTAGACGAGTTTGCTTAAAAGCTCATGTTTTAATGACAAACCAGAAATTTTCCTATCTAGAATTTCTTTGTAATTGAATGTCCATTTAAAATCCAAGCTAAAAACAATGAAAACTAGAAAGGAAGAGCAAAACAGGACATTTAAAGTTTCCCATTGACAGTTACCACCTGAACAACAGATTAATGAGATTGACAAATTACTGGCCACATTTTTCTATGCTATATTTCTATTTAAAGTATACTGTTTGTATACTATACAAACAATATAGTATAAATAAAACCACTATAAATATAAATTAGGACATGGATGTTTTATGCAAATCTTGGTCCCCTTTTCTACTTTGAAGTGAAATGTTTTTTTTTTTTTTTATGTAATGGCATAATGACCCGGGAGACAATCTGGTGAAGTATTTAAGACAGTAGGGAGATTGTGAGTTCCAATCCTGCCTTAAGCACTAAGTAAGTTGGGGAAATGCTTGGCCTAGGGATTTTAGTTCTAGGAAGCAGATACTAAACCTTACTTAATGACATTTATTGATTCTGGAAACGCCATTACTAAACAACCCAGTCATAAATAAAAAAGGCAGATGACTGTGCCACTTAGTGGCAGCAGTTCTGGCAGTCCCAATTGCCATCATAAAGCAAAGACCAAGTAGGTCATTATGCAAAAATCCCATGACTGAAATTTCCAAGTTCCTGCCAGCTTCCCCATTTTTTCTTTGACTTTACTTGTGGGAAACTGGCATGAAAGAGCTCAACTTTAATGAAAAAAGATTACTTCTAAAGCTCAATTTTCTAATTTTCCTCTGGCCAAATTGACACATTTTTTGCATATGGGATTAGAATATTTTGGACTGGCATAACTGCAAAAAAGCAGATGTCTGAAACTGCTGTGTCTACAGTGAAATGTATACAAGAGAGAGCTGTTGAAGTAAACAATGAATAAAACAAACAATCCTCAGATCATTAGTCAAAGCAAAATTGTCTGCCTAGAGGTAGTTGGATGCAACTTTAAGAAAGTAGAGATAAAATTTTTAACATGCTGGAGGCATCATCTAGATTTGTAAGAATTCCAAATTTATGAACCAATTATAGAATTTCCCTCTTTATCTCTGTCTGTCTGTCTGTCTGTCTGTCTGTCTGTCTGTCTGTCTGTCTGTCTCTCTCTCTCTCACACACACACACACACACACACTCACTCACTTACACTCACACAAACATATCCATAGCTTTACATTTGCATTTCAATTCGAAAAAAGGCATAAAACTCTTTTTACATACATCAAATAATTTGAATTAAATGAAAACTATATCATTGTTATGGGCAAAGATTAAACTCAAACTCCAGAATAAAATGTACAAAAATGAATTAACCTACACACTGAAATGGTTTCATTTAGTAGATCTTGTTGCAAGACTAAAATGGATGATAATTTTGTATTTACATACTTTTGATGCAAGTGATACAAAATAAATAATCAATAATCAAATAATTTCTGTGATTTGTATTGCATCATTTGTATGCCATTTCTGGGAATGACATAACTTTGAATATAAGGCTGAATTTGTAAATTGCAGATATCTCTTCTTCCCAACCAATCAGTTACATCAAGATATCATAGATTTTTCTCTAAGAATATAAGCTGAATTCACACACATTTTTGGGAGATCATTGTCATCTATTGCACATATTGACCAAATACATGTGAACCATATGTTGAAATCATAGACTCAGTAGAAGACAAAATTCTGTTCACAAAAAACTGAGTGCAATACCTCCTCTTTCTCTTCAATGTCCACCAACATTTTAAGTTTACCATTTAACATTGGTATCATGCTTGTCAAATAGATCCAATACATAAGGAGCTTACTTGAATGTAAACATCCTTCATTATATTTGTACTAACAATGTATTTTCTATCATTTAAATTAATCAATAATTATTCATTGAGGGTAAATGTGGAAGATGTCAAATGGCCTACAGGTTTTATATTCCATCCAGGTATGAGCAGAGAGAGACACAGTCTCTAGTCTTCCTTTAGATGCAGAAGCTGTCCAGGTGACTGTCACTCTCAGCTTATAGCATTTAGGCTTATATACTGCCCCATAGTGTGTTATAGCACTACCTGGGTGGTTACAATATAAGAATTATTTGCATATTGCCTCCAACAATCTAAATCCTCATGCTACTGACCTCAGAAAGTTGGAAGGCTAACTCAGCCTTGAGCCCCTTCAGGATCTAACTCCAGGCTGTGGGCAGAGTTTGTGTGCAATACTGCACACTGTTGAAATTGAGTGTGTATATATATTCAAATTGTTTGATTTGTCTTCTAATTGGGTCACTGAGGGAAAAAAATTCAAATTGATTCAGGCCATCTCAGATGCCAGACAGTTCAACTCCAAACTAAATATGAAATTTAAATTAAGATTCTAAATCTCAATGATGTTGTATTTTTTAAAAATGAAACTTTCAAACTAACTTGAAGGAATTAGGAGTAATAATAACTTTTGTAAAGGTAAGAGAAATGTTTCACTAATTTATTGTTATTAGTTGCGAAGTCATGTCTGACCCATTGTGATCCCATGGACAATGTTCCTCCAGGCCTTCCTGTCCTCTGCCATCCTCTGGAGTCCATTTAAGCTCATGCCTACTGCTTCAGTGACTCCATCCAGCCACCTCATCCTCTGTCATCCCATTCTTTTTTTTTTAAAAAAAGATTTTATTGGTTTTTACAAATATTTTGGGGAAAAAGGTACATAAGTATGGAGAAAATTTTTGACAGCTACATCATACGGAAGGTGGTGCTTCCCCGGGATCTTACATCTCTCTCTTATTTTATACATATCAAAATATCATTATTACATACACATTAGCAGTTTAGGTTTCAAATTCTTTAACATCTTCAGTCATTTACTTTACATCACTTCTAACCATTTCATTATATTAACAATTGCAATGTACTTTTAATTCATTTCTGTGACCTGAGCCTCATTGCTGCCTCCTCTCTCCTGTCTGTTGGCAGAGCCATGCCTCCTCCCTCTTTCATATCTTGCGCACTGTCTCCTGTTCCGTCTAGAAGAGTCTTGTGTTTTTCCATGAAGGCTTCCGCCTCCACCACTGCATTAATTCTCGCTCTACCTCCCTCCCAGAAAATTAACAACCCTTCTGGAATTAGCCATCTAAACCAGATATTTTTTTCATACAATTTTTTGGTTAAAGAGTAAAATTTCTTCCTCTTATCTCTTTTTTTTTGGTATCTGTTTTAAAATGGTTATTTCTTTATCCTTATATCTTAAAGGTTCCCCCCTTCGAACCCTTAGAATCTCATCTCTTGTAGTCTTTCTAAAAAATTTAACATGGACTTCCCTTGGAACATTGTGTGTTCTAGCATATGCTGAGTTAATTCTGTATATCAAGTCAATATCCCACCCAAGCTGTTGTTTATCTCTTTTAATATAGTCTGCTAACATTGTTGTCATAGTCTCCCTCAAATCTTCACCCTCCGCTTCAGGTATATTTTGAAATCTAAGAAAGAAAGACATCCTTTCAAAGTCCATTTTTTCCATATAATTTTCAATTCCAGCATTTTGTTTTTGTATTGCCTTCACCTCTTCTCTCATCCCCACAGCACCCTCCTCCAGGAGGTCTATTTTCTGTCTATTTTCTGAAGTTTGTTGTTGATTTTCTCTGAGTTGTTCCTTTAAATCCGCCAGCTGCTTTTTAATTTCGTCCTGTCCCTTTATAAGCGTCTGGAACATTTGTTGAAACATTTGTTGAGACACTGTTCCCCCTCAGAGGCTTAAGGTTGTAAAAAGGAAGATAACTGTATTTGTTGGGGAAAGGGCTTGAAACAGAGGATGTTGGAGCCGACACCGTTTTAGGGGGGGGGCTTCTTCGCAGGCATTGCGAAACTCAGAGAAAGTTATAAGTCTACACAAAAATATGGCGTCTGTAGAAGTGCACCGTCAGGCAAGATCCACAGGCAGGCAAAGTCCAATGTGGGATATTAGCCTTTCAATACAGCTCCCCGCCAGTTAAAATCAATTTTTTCCAGTCCAAGGAAGATTATACGAAGAGATGCCTCTAGGATTCACTGGGGTATAGTAATTCCAACCCAGAAAATTTTTCAGAAGAGACAGTTCATTTGTAAAGGCAGTAGGAAAGGGGGAAGAAATGCCATTTTGGCTCAGCCCTCCCAGAGGATCAGAGAGCAACAGTTCAGAAAGTTTCCATACATAGTTTATAAAGTCAGCTCACATTCTTTCTTTCGCAATTGTTAGAAAGTCCTTGCCCCATTGCTTGAAAGAAGTGAGTATCAAAGAAGTTTTTTTCCGATTCTCTCTCTCTCCTCCGAGAGTGAGATCGTATAAAGCCGTTTTTCTGAGAGGGGGGGGAGAAATCCCCCCTCTCCAATCTTATCACTTTCCCAGGATCGAAGAGTCTTAGGAAAACTGCTAATCCTTATTTACAAGTTTATTCAGAAAAGAAAAAAGGAGACCCCGGGGGAACTCCCCTCTCACCACATTTCAGCTGTTGCCTTCACGTATAGCGTTTCTTCTGATCTCCTCAGGACGAAGGCGCGTGTGGGATTGCGCACCCCCTATGCCTCCCGGTGCCTAGGGCAATGCTGGCAGCCCCCTGTGGCTGCCGCCGCTTCAGGGGGCTCCAGCAAGCAGCCCCTCCGGCAGGACGCCCCTACAAGGCACCCTATGCCCCCCCTAAATCAGGGGGAGCCCGCCAAGACGGCGAACGGTGGACAGCATGTCCGTCGTCCTCAGAAACCAGAAGTGGAATCTGTCATTCCATTCTTCTTTTGCCTTTAATCTTTCGTTTCACTAATAGAAAGTGGGATTTTGATTACTGTCTTTTAAATTTTGATTTGTTTTTAATGGAAAGGAAAGTTTTTATTGATTTTTCAAAACAGTTAATATAGCAGTAACACAGCATATCAGACACACACACACACACACACACACACACACACATTTCCCTTCTTTTAAAAGGTACATCAACAATAAACTGTACTTATTTTTTACTATATTATTGGCATTGTATTTAAAACAAAAGTATATTTTGAAGAAATATATTATCTATGAATCAATAACTAACTTCTAAGTTATGCCATTGCAGCATATTCTCCAAGTTTGTTTCAAAGAGATGCTGTCTTTTTTCCAGTGTTTGTAAGTTTGTCATCACAGCCTACAATAAAGCATTTATCTTAATAAATGACGGCATTTTAAATTGATGTGTTTAATTATCCTTAATGAAAAAAGTGTATTTTATTTTGAATTTGATCCTTAACATTTTTGGAATGGTGCTGGGCATAGTATTAACAGCTTTTGAGAGAATTAAATAACATTTCTAAACATATTGTTATGTTACTAAACTTTACCCTGATTTATGAAGAAATTTTTCTGCTAAAGTTTTATAGGTTTCATAAATTTACATGTTTACAGCTGGCATTATGGAGGTGCCATTTTACAAATTACAAATCTACCTTACTGCAGTTAGGTAAAGCCAGGTAATTTAATTAAAGGATATTGCAATGGAAATTTTTTGATGTAATTGTAATCACAGACAAATAAAGACAGAAAATACTACTATAAGCTTCCACTCCTCTCATGGCTGAGAGTTTAGATAGAAGGGAGAAAGACTACCTTTACCTCTAAATATGTGGATCCTAAGTTAATTTGAACTGCATAGGTTTTACTGTTAAACCAAGTAGTGCATCATTGTTTGGATCTGTCTTATTATTTAACATTTAATTCTTAATTTTACTGATATTGAGACTTCACTGAAACATAAATCAATATTGCTTGCAAGCATCATCCATTGACTATGGTTTCAGAGTTGGAACCAGGTTCTAATCAATTCTAAGATTAATTGAAGAATGTGAGATAATAAGCACAATATGTTTTTCCCTTTGTTTGCCTCCAGTTGTATACATTGCAGTATATATATTTTTTACAAAATAGATGAATTAAAACATTTTTGCTTGATTAGAAAAAAATGTTACTTTCAGATTTCCACATGACTTCAAAGTCCAAGAGCTTAATTATATAGTCAAAACAATATTTAATGCATTCTGACACTCTGGAAGTCAGTTTTTAGCATGTTTGTATTTACAAAGGCAATGGGCAAAGTTATACGCTAATGTGATGGCAGACAGCTCTGGGAAGTGTCTGCAAATGTTTGTGTACAATCTGCACATCTTTTTCTTTGTCATCGCTGACTTGTAATGTGATTAATGAATACCCAGGCAAGTAATCTAGCTGTAGAGTGCATAAGGTCAGGGAGGACTTGATAGTAAATGGCAATTTGCAAATTATGCTGAAGTAAAGAAAAGCTTTGTTCATGTTACTAATACAAATAAGTAAAAGCAGATCAATAACTCATCATAATATTAAATTAAACAGCAAAATATTTTACACAATATAGAACTTTTAAAATAAAGTTGGAGAATTTAAATTTTTGAAGGTGAAAAATAAACTTCTAATACATGCATATACACACAATCACATATACACATACACGCACACCAGGGGTGGGTTCCTGCCAGTTCTAACCTCTTCTATAGAAGAGGTTCCACAAATCTGCAGTGCCATTTAGAACCGGTTGCAGCTCCCTCCCCCCGCCCGTCTGCATATCATCAAGATGAAGAGCGAGAGGAGGAATTCTTGGAGTAGAAGTCCACAAGTCTTAAAGCTGTCAAGTTTGAACACTTCTGGTGTTTTTTCTAAATGGTTAGGGGTACAAGGGTCTTGTAACTTGACAGCTTTAAGACTTGCACACTTCAATGACAGAGTTCCTGAGCCAACATGACTGGAGGAGGAATTCTGGGAGTTGAAGTCCACAAGTCTTAAAGCTGTCAAGTTTGAACACCCCTGGGTTTTTTTCCCTAAAGGGTTAGGTGTGCAAGGGTCTTGTAACTTGACAGCTTTAAGACTTGTACGCTTCAAATGCCTGAGTTTCTGAGCCAACATTTTGGTTACTAAGCATTGTTAAGTGAGTTTCACCACATTTTACAAGTTGGCCATTCCTACCCAGTCACATGGCTGGCAAGCTACCCCCACCTGGTCAAATGGCCAGCAAGCCACTCCCACAAAACAGGCCACACCTACAGAAGAGGTTCTAAAAATTTTTGAAACCCACCACTGACGCACACATACTGTATATATCATTTCCCTGTTCATTTTTCAGTTGACTGCAAAGCATAAAAAAATAGCTGTGCATAGACATATTTTAGCCTATTGGTGAGGTTAAATTGAGAAAGGTGTATCTGTTAATTTAAAGGAATTAATATAGCTACCTATTGAGGAAAGTGACTTGGAAAAGTTATACAAGAAAAAATGAATTGGGAAAAGTACATCTGTTAATTTGCCCAGATAATATCAAGAAAGAATTTGATGAATCAATTGATTTGGATAAGGTTAGATGAACACTTCCCCCCTAAATCAGGTATGACTAGATGGTGCATTAAAATGAAGGCCCATAAATTTACTTATTTATTAAACACATTTCAAAATATATAAATGTAGTAAAAAAAATTGGTCCATGACATTCAAGATTACAAATTGCCTTTTAATTATTTTAAGAATAATTAATCATTTAATTTTAATAAATAATATTTTGGGTTATTTGAAGGACAGACTGGAGATTCATAGTATAAATCTTAGCCTTTTCACAAAATTTAATTTAATTTAAATATTTCTCCCTGATGCATCCAGAAATTGAAAAGGAAGTTGATATTTGTCATTTCTATTCTACACCTCACTTATCTATACCATATATTTTTATCTATATGAATTATATCTATAGTTAGAGAGAGAGAGACATACATATACACGTACATACTACACTACATGTACATATGTACATATGTACATATGTGCATACCTACATATGTACATACTACATACGTACATACATATATACAACATATAACATATAATAACAAGGTTGGAAAGGGCTTTGGAGATCTTCTATTTTTTGTTCCTGAATTTGCTATTTTTCTTGTCCCTTTTTATCTAACAAGTGTTCATATGTATAGGGCTCCCAAACCTTTGTCCACTGAGATTATTTGTTAATTGTACATTTATTATTTTAAAAAACCCTATATTATACAACCATCTAAAAGATCTGTGTGCATATTTGTAATAAACACTATTAGCATTTTAATAGCCTCATCGTTCCATATTTGGATGGATTATCAATTTATTTGCTGTGCCAATCCTATACAGTATTTCTATGTTGTGAACAATGAGCCAAAGATACAGTACAGACTATTTCAGCCATTTTATATGTCAGTTTTTTCCTATTCTATATACATTTATCGTTATGTATGATTGCAGAAAATTTCATCAAATAGTTATGCTTCCTTGTATAGTTATGTCTTGGAAATGATTGTTGGAATACCAGTTGAAACATAACTCATCATTTGTTGACTGTCCACATTTATCCGGCTTTTTGATTTTGCTTTAAATACCTTGAGAGAGATTCAGTTCCAGTTTTATTTCCATTTTTTAAAAAAATAGCTAATGTGACCATATGATTTGAAAAGATTTATACTTGAAAACAAGGATTCCTCCTAGGCTTAGATTACACATAAAACATAACTTCACTCAGTGTAATAAACATTAATGTAGGCTTTGTGTGCCAATTGTAGTCTAATTGCATGATACAAACCTAGAGCTTGAGGAAAGAAAGCCAAAAATAGATAGAAAATGAACAGAAGCTGTGTGCTTTCTCCTTCCTCTTCTCTCCACCTCAGTCATCCTTCTCAATTTAAATGACAGCTCCTTGTAATGCTGTGTGGTTTCTCCTATCGGCTTACACTCAATGTAATGGAAGTGGATTTGCTTCTGAAGATAATTTCAACATTATTTTTTTTGTACAATTCTCTTCATTGATGTGCAGTAGAAGAGTGCAGTATTCAGACCCAAAATGGGCAAGGGTGCTTCAGATCTGTGCGTGGCAATCCTGCAGTGTCTGTCAGCAGTTCCTTAAGGGGGAAATTCTTTTTTCTGCCTTTCAGAAAAATACAGATTTGAAGTTTGGGCGCATGAAGGATGCAGGGCAGAAATCGCATCAACTAAAAACATAACCAAGACTTTCAAAAAACCCTCAAAGTAATAAAAAACAAGAAATGTCTAATTGTATTGTATTGTATTGTATTGTATTGTATTGTACTTGCAATAAAATCCCAAAAACTTTCCTGAAAAGATTTCAAAATGGCATTAATTATTTCAAAGATGTATCCTAAAACACTGTGATACCGTACTTATTCAGCCACCCAATTTTCATTTTGTCTCTTGGCACTGTATATCTGTATGTGCATGTAAATTTTCAGTGGCTTACAACCACATGCTAAAATACAATAAAACTTCCACAATAAGCTAAAAAGATGAAAAACAATACTTAGAAAAAAGAAAATGCCAAATAATCATAGTGTCTCATAATAATAGAAAAATGTGATAGTAATAGGGGGTGGTGGTGGTGGTGGTGGTAAGCATATTGGAAAGTTCTGCAGGAGAATTTTGTCTTTAGAAGCTTCCAAAAAGTCCAATCTCATTTCTGAAAGGAAATTGTTTCATCGCAAAAGTGTTACTTTGTCTCACCTCAAGAAAGTGGGGTACAACAGGGTCTATTGTTCTATTCCCAAACAACTTTAGTTTTAATGAAATTTGATGTGATTTCAGGCAACACGATGAGAAAATATAAATGAAAATATAACATGTTGTTTTTTGTTGGTTTTGTTGTTGTTGTTGTTGTCATCACCATTATTATCATTGTTATTATTTTGCTGGACACTCTACATCAGTGATGGTTAATGCAGCTGAAACTGGAGCGTGCACACAGGCACGCGCATACTGGAGCACCGGAACCCAGAAGAGATCAGCTGTCAGGCTCACATGCACGCCACAGAACCTGGAAGAGCAGCTGGAGACAGCGCATGTGCCCACAGAGAGGGCTCTGTGTGCCACCTTTGGCACGCATGCTATAGATTTACCATCAAGGCTTTAGATGAAATATATATATATATATATATATATATATATATATATATATATATATATATATATATATATATATATATATATATATATATATAATAAAAATATTCTGGCCAGAATCTATATTGGTTTTGGCCAGAATCTATATTGGTTCTGGCCAGAACCATTGAAACATTTGTACTGCATTTATCAGTTTATATCCTGTACTATTTATATTTATGGGGATATATTTCTGTGACTTTTAAATAATTATATTAAACTTTTAAGAACCTGATTTGGCTTAGTTGTAGATGAAAACATTTAATGATTTGATACAATAATTAAATCTATTCATACATTTCAATTTTAAAAAGCTACTATAAATTTCACTGATTGAAAATGTCACAAAGTGACAACCCAGAAAAGTGATCATCCATTCTAACCTTAATGACAATAATGAAATGAAAATGACCTAATATACTTTCTAAGATCACAAACTTCATCTTTTGATAGTTGAACTGTGAAATTGCATGCCAGTTCATAAGAAGCAGTGTTATACTCACTTGTGTGATATCAGGTAGCCCTTGCATAACCACCCTAATGGGGACTGGAATGTCGATTGCTAAGCGAAGTGGTTGTTAAGCAAAATATCATGTGACCACACTGTTTCGTGATTTTTAAGTTCTGGTATTTTTAGTTTGCGGCATTAAATGAGTTGTCTCATCATTAGACAAGAACCTTACACTTCACCTGTCCTGACACAGTCATCACTGCTTCAATTTCCCCCACCTATTTATCTCCCCCCCTGCACCTCAACTTCATTCTACAGTGCTAACTATCGTTGTATTCCTCCACTGGCCCAGTTTTCCTCTTGTTGCTGACAACTTATGGTTGAGACAGCTCCAGCCCTCCATATAACCCTACGTTATAGCCGTAAATGCAGGCTGCCAAGTGCCTAAATTTTGGTCATATGACTTCAGGTGCATATTTCTCTTTTCTACTATGCTGAAAAAAGTTGGAAGTTAATTTTTTTTCTTTTGTACCCTTCATCCTACAATTTTCTCATCCCCTTCTTTCATTTCCCACTATTTTCATTTTATTTGTATTTTATATTCTAATCTGTTTAATAAAATTATATTATAAAAATAATTATTTATCTACTGACCAAGATACAATTAAACGTACAATTAAAGATTATGAGAATGACAAAAGCAGCATTGTGATACAAGCCCTGCCAATTTTAATGTGCGATATGATGTCATACATGCATAAAATTAACAATTAAAATTTCTCTTCCGCCATTTACAAACAAAAAAACAAAAACAAAACCTGACTTGTTTTACTTAGAAAAAGTGAAAATCACTAGTCCCTTTGATATCAATTATCTATTATATTTTCTCTGCAGTTCAGTTGTACTGTCATCAATTTAATAGCAGCCAAACATAAAGAAATTTATGCTTATAATAAATAAGTATCTTGTAACTATCACCCTTCAACACATAAACTAGAGTTTTATACACACTTAGGAATAGTTGCCAAGTAAAACAGCATTGCAGCTGTGAAACTAGTCCTGTGAATATTTATTCAGAGGCAAAACCTCTTGGGTGAGAACTTGAAATTAAATACAAAACTTGTCATGCCACAGAACTACTTGCTGTGGTAATCTTACAGCCAAATTGTTATAGTGCTATAGTAACATTTGACCTCCAATGTCTTACACAGTTGTCTTTCTCCACAAATAAGGCTTATTATTTATTTTGCTTGTATATTCAAACTTGAACATCATAATACTTAGTTATGGGAATTATCTCTATTGGGGGTATCATAAACCACAATAATTATTTTGGCATTGTATAGTATGGCACTAGTGCAATTGATAATAGTAATACAACAGTAAAAACAACAAGAACCTGGACAACTTATTAAACTTATGCTCCACCAAACTCTCATATTATTATTGGTATAAAGGACAAATATATAAGGACTCTAATAATAAGAGTTCCAGATCTTATTTGATTAATATCTTTTTCATCAATTCCTTAATATCTCTTTCCTTGGGCAATTACATTTTGCTTCGTTTTCTCACTTTCTCAGCTATTTCCAAATCAGATTAGTTCTCCAGGCTGATCAGACACGGTTGTAGATAAAGATAGGTAGATAAGCTTGTTGGAGATTTAAAATTTATGTCTGGCTTATAAAAATGGTCTTTCTGGCTTATAAAAATTGTCTGGACATATAAAGTAACTGAAGTGGAAAAGACAGCAGTGAATACATCTAACAAAATAATGTATTTCTATCATCTCTTTTAAAAAGTTGTGGTTAAGAATAATTTGAATTCCACTTTATGACAGCTTCTGGCAGTCTTCAAAATTCACCAGGATAAAGATTGTTTTGAAGTACAATCTACACAGAGAACTGGACAAGGGGAGCGTGTCCTAGGTGGTTGAGTGAGACCTCCCAAATTTGAACATCTGGGTTGTTCAGAAAAATATCCTGTGTGGTCCACAGAAATGAACTCCTCTTGTATATCTCCTGATGGAGGCCACCAAAATCTGAATCCACAAACTAGCAAACAAATAAGGGTAAAATAAATGGCAAAATGTTCAACCACTTGAATACTCTTTCTAAAAGAGTATATTAGCTTTCTGAGAATTCTGATCACAAATAGTGAAATCCTAGAAAAATATTGACCATGGCATCTATATTGACAACATCTACACCATTGTAAATATCAAGAATCATTTAGATGACATGAGCAATATAGAAATTTAAGAAGGAAGGGAGGGAGGGAGGAACAAGGAAGGAAGGAACAAAGAAAGAAAGAAAGAGAAAGAAAGAAAGAAAGAAAGAAAGAAAGAAAGAAAGAAGATCAGAATGAATCAGAATGCAAGACAAAGCAACACTGCAATTCAATCCCTGCCACTTTTTAATGTGTGATACTGTATGATGTCACACATGCCTAAAAAAGGAAAGTGTTCATGGCATGATGCTACTTTCCTCATTTTGCCATTCAGTAAGATGCTAAGGGGATGCAGTGGCTCAGTAGCTAAGATGCTGAGCTTGTTGATCAGAAAGGTTGGCAGTTCGGCGGTTTGTATCCCTAGTGCCGCGTAATGGAGTGAGCTCCCGTTACTTGTCCCAGCTTCTGCCAACCTAGCAGTTTGAAAGCACATAAAATGCAAGTAGAAAAACAGGAACCATCTTTGCTGGGAAGGTAACAACGTTCAGTGCACCTTCGGCATTTAGTCATGCCAGCCACATGACCATGGAGATGTCTTTGGACAGCGCTGGCTCTTCAACTTTAAAACAGAGATGAGCACCACCTCCTAGAATCAGGAACGACTAGCACATATGTGCGAAGGGAACCTTTACCTTTAAGATGCTACAGGCTCCAGGGAAATTTGCAGTAGGAGTAACACATTGATTTCCTTTAAGCTACAGGTAGTCCTTCACATACAACAGTTCATTCAGTGACCATTCAAAGTTAAAATGGCACTGAAAAAACTGATTTATACCATTTTTCTCATGTATAACTGTTGCAGCAGCCCCATGGTTTTGTGATCAAAATTCAGACACTTGGCAATTGGTTCATATTTTCCCCCAAGGTTTTTTTAAATTTTTTTATTACAATTTTTGACATATTTTATAAACAAAGTGTTGTCCGGGTCTTTTCTTTTACATCCTCTCATATACACAATCCATTTTACATCATAGTTCTGTTTCCAATTTAAGCCATAGTATTCTCTTTCCATATTTTTCATTTTAAATTCATATTTAAATTTATCTTCTTCTTCTTAGTACCCTATCACTAATTGCCTTATCATTTAATATTTCATCTGTTGGTCTATTTTACTATAAGCAACATACATCCTCAAGTTCAGTTTTTACATACATTAACTTAATTAATTATCCACAATTACCAATGCTACTATAATTCCCTTAGATCTTAATTAACTACATATCATTAACAATATTAAGACAATTCCCTTTAATCTACTAATATGTCCCTTCTTTCCCTTCCTCCTCCTCTAACCATTTTCTCTTGATTTTTCAAGGATTCCATTTCTTATTAATTTTCTTCTTTTCTCCCATTCTCCTAGCTTCTTCTTCTTTTTCTTCTTTTTATAATTATTGTATCCTTTTTTCAAAATCCTTTATCTCACTTTGAATTTTATTATTCTAGTAGTTTTCCCCAGGGTTTTTCCTAGTCTCTTCCCACTATTTCCTTCTTTGTTGTTTGATTGTTTCTTTTGGGGGGGACTTTTCCCCTTGTCTCCTTTTTTTGTGCCACTGTAAATCCCAGCAAAATCATCTAACTGTTTTTATTTTCAGTTCCTTTTTCTTCCATATTATCTTCTTATTCTTTATTTGTGCCCTCTTTTACCCCCTTCTCTCCTACTTCTTGGTCTGTGTGCTCCATCTGAATTTCTGACTTTTTCTTACCAATTTAAGTTTCATGTGCATTTTTTAGCATCTCAAATAATTCATCATACATCCAAGGCTCCATAATGCCAGTTTAAGTAATTTAGCATTTAAATTTTTGGGGGGTTTATATCACATTTAATTAAAACAGTCCATATAGTCCTTTTTTCCCTTTTATTTCCAGATTCTAATGTCCAGTTCTAGTATTAGTCCAGTCCAATCCAAGTTGAGAATTTATTTTCTTCCACAGCTATAGAAAGTCAAAACCAAACAATGTTGCAGAAACAAGCACTCCTTAAAAGTTCTCACAGTTTCAAAGAACCTTTTCCAGTAGCCAAGGTCAAATTTCGCAGCTGTACTGTCCTTTTCTTCTTTCGTTAAGTATTGTAGTATTGTCTTCTCACCAGCAGATGGCTCTCTCGAATCCACAATAAACTTCAACAGCTGATTGTCAAAACTGTCAAAAACCACTTTAAATCCACAAAAAAAAAAAAAAGAAAAGAAAAAGAAAAAAGGAACCCACCAGGTTCTTTCTTTTGTTATTTTTAGTATCTTCAAATCCAAATGTAAAAGCAATAATATTCTAAAGTTTTAGTACTTTAACCTCTGCTTTAACCTTCTTCCTCCATAACATCTCCTAAATGCCAATTAGCTGCTAATTCAGCTTCGGCACCCTTTTAAAGTCCAAATTCAAAGTTTCTTTTTACCTGTGATTTGGCCAACCATTCACCCGGTTCCAAAACTCCATTCCAACACTGCTCCTGCTCAAAAAGCTTAGTTCAGTTGCTCCAGTTTAAAGCAGTCATTTGAATATGGACACCACTCCCGCTGTCAGTTCGAAAAGCTTTTCTCTGACCTACCGAGGAACTTGCTGGTTCCTCTTGGTCATCCAAGATGCCTCTTCTTCTTCCCCAACCCTACAAGAGCTCATCAGAGCCTGCTATTTTTCCATCCGGTCTTGCCAGGACACCTCTAGTTGGCTCAGTTCATATTTATGTCAGTTGCAGTGTCCCATTGTCATCTGATCACCTTTTGCAACCTTCTGACAAGCAAAGTCAATGGGGAAGTCAAGTAACAATCGTATTTACTAACTTAACAACTGTGGTGATTCACTTAACAACAATGGCAAGAAAAGTTGTAAAATGAGGCAAAAACAGGGGTGAAATTCACTTAACTTCACTACCAGTTCACAAATGCGAGTGCATGCACCACCTCTGCACATGCTCAGGACCTTTCATGCATGAGCAGAGCATCAAAAACGGGACATGATGACGTCCGGGCAGGTGGCCGAAGCCTCCCGCCGCTGCCGCTACTGGATTGCCTGAACTGGATAGAACTGGCTGAATTGCACCACTGGGCAAAACTCACTTAAAACTGTCTCACTTAGTAACAGAAATTTTGGGCTCAATTGTGGTTGTAAGTTGAAGACTATCTGCAATCAGTTTTTATTTTATATTAGTTTCTTTTATTTTAAGAAACTTCTTCCTTAAAACACATTTCCCTATGCTGACCTTCCCTATGCTGAAGGATATATTTTTTCCCCAGCATTATAGGAAATCATGTTAGAATTAGTGAATAATTTTTCTCTGCTGTTTTAATCATTATTGCTGTTGTTTTTCATCTGTATAATAAAAGTAATGCTGTGTTTATGGTTTTATATAGACTTGTTTTATGTTATATATATTTATATACATTTTCTTATAAACTAAAGTTCTCGATAATAAGGAAATACAATAAAGGAATAAATCTATGTGGTTCAGGATATTACTCTTTGGGTAAGATCTAATTTTCAGTTGCCTTTAGACACTAGACAAAATTATATGCGTGCATATATATCCATGTG
Source organism: Natrix helvetica (assembly GCF_964273705.1). Lineage (NCBI taxonomy): Eukaryota > Metazoa > Chordata > Lepidosauria > Squamata > Natricidae > Natrix > Natrix helvetica. Next base: position 41,367,222 of record NC_138553.1, on the reverse strand, counting down.
CACAATAATTAGTGGAGACAAGTATTGTATATATGTACTTTATTTATATAGAAATCTGATCTAAACCACATAAATCCAAAAATCAATTATTTCCAAATCCAATTTCTAAGTTATCTCATAAACAAGCAAAACAAGCTATAAAGTTATCTCTTTTCATCATTCCTGTAGCAACTGCATTTCTCAAAATCTCTAATGTATACCCACAGCTGGCTGATGTTTTTCCATCAGATTATCTAAACTCAGGAAGTGGTTTTGTGTTTCATCTCTATTCAGCACATTTAAATTCTCATATAAAAAACTGCATCCCATTCTGCCCTGCTTATATATTTTAACTTGTCTCTTGTAATGGAGTTGTTTTGGGATACAATTTCTATGAATAGTGCTGCACTAAATAACCCTCTATCACTTATTGAGTTCACAGCTTTCACTTAGCGACAGTGCTTTATATTTGTAAACATTCAGTGATAGAGTTGCATTAGCATATCCAAAGTGTTAAAACAACATTATTTAATCTGTGAAAGCATTTTGCTTAATGTGCCTTGATTCTCTATACTGGGCACAATGTAACTAAAATCAAGCACTTAAAACAAGCATACATTTTTTTTTTGCCACTCAAGTAAAAATATATATTCAAGTTTTGAACTTTGGCTAGATTATGCCTATTTAAATTATCTAATTAACACCATTTAATTTCTTTTTTTTTCTGAAAGAATTTTATTGGTTTTTAAAAAAATTTGGGGAAAAGGGTAGGTGTATATACAAAAAAAAATTGGGGGCAGCTCCATCGTGGTAGAGGTAGGAATCTCTCCAATTCTCACAACTTTTTACAGAAATAAAAACAAAAGATAAAAGATAAGCAGAAACAGCATCTTATTATACATTGTATCAACTCTGTGTTCAATCATCTCTTTTGCCACTTTCTAATATATTAACAATTAAAATGATATTCCAGATATATTTATTTTTGTGACCTGAGTCTTTCCATTATTGTTCCCTCCCCCCTGTCCCCAGGTGGAGCCACAGCCCCTCCCTCCTTCATGTCTTGTGTTTTGTCGCCTTTTTCACTACTTCTTATATTTCCGTCCTCTAGGAGGGCACTATGTTTTTTAATGAAGGCCTCTGCCTCCACGACTGTGTTAATTCTAATTCTGTTTCTCTCCCAGAAGATCAGCATTCCTTCTGGCAATAACCATCTAAACCAAATTCCCTTATTATATAATTTATTTGATAAGGAGGAATACTTCCTCCTCTTATCTCTTATTTTTTTCGGAATTTGCTTAAGAATGGCAATTTCTTTATCTTTGTATTTTCGTGGTCCCCACTCTTTAGTGGTTCCCCCCCTTTTAGTGGTCCCCACCCTAACCCTAACCCTAGAATCTCATCCCTTGTGGTCTTCCTAAGAAATTTAACATGTACTTCCCTTGGAACATTATGTGTTCTGGCATATGCTGAATTAATCCTATAAACCAGATCCATATCCCACCACAACTGTTCTTTATCTCTTTTAATATATTCTGCTAAAATTGTACTCATAATATCCTTAAGATCCTCATCTTCTATCTCCAGTAGGTTCTGGAATCTGAGAAAGAAGGACATTCTTTCAAGTTCTGTCTTTGCCATAAAATTTTCCAATTCTATATTCCCCTTAATCTCCTCACCCACGCCCAGCCGCGTAACACTATTTAATTTCTGATGGTATCTTGTGCCTCATGTAGGTGAGGGAAGAAAGTTTTAGCTTTTTATTTTTCCAAAATACAAAGCATTTGTCATACAACTCTAAGAAATATCTGCCCATGTGTTATTTTATAGAGTAGTATATAGTTTAGAGCTGCGCAAATAATTTGTAGGGAAACTGAATGTTAAGCACTGGCATGAATAAAGACTCAAGGCAGTTGACTCCCATAAGTTTGGCATAGTCACATAGAGGATACTATGAAATCTCCCATATGCCTAGAATAGGGGTCTCCAAACTTGGCAACTTTATGACTTGTGGAAGTTCGTAAGTCGTAAAGTTGCCAAGGTAGGAGACTCATGGCCTAGAAGGCACTCCTACCATGACTGGCAGCAAAGTAAATGTTGCTTCATTTCGACAGCAGTCCCAATATTGAATATCTGAGGGAATTCCAATGCCCCATTGCTTTAAAATGCTGTGTTTCTGCTGTTGATATTGCAAAGATCTAGCATTTTTATTCTGAACTATTGTTGTGATCTACCAAGAAGAAAATACCACTGAGGAAATGAAATAGTACATGTTTAATTTTAGTACTCTTCAGTTTTCAATGGGCTAAAGCTGTATGGTTAGAACACATATACTACTTATTTAATAACATAAACTGAGAGGAAATAGTAAGGTCAGATGGAATGCAAATAGATGTTTCCAGAGTATCAAAACTCTTTTTGGAAATGTATATATATTTGGAACTCCATATATTTAATGCATGTGCAAAGGGCAAGTGCTCACACTTATCTTGCAAGTTCTGATTTATATTCACACCAGTGGTGGGTTCCTGCCGGATCGCACCAGATCGCGCGCGCTCCCTTTCAGCGCTCCACCTGGCTCTCGCTCTCCCTTTCAGCGCTCCACCTGGCTTTTTCAGGTGCTCCGCTCCGCTGAGGAAACATCTCCGTTCCCAGCCGAGCTGGTGGAGCGCAGGCAGGCGTCGTTGCTTCGCCAGGGGCGGGGCAAGACTGTACTTCCGGTTTTAGCGCCGGAAGGGAGCGCGCGAGCCAGGTGGAGCGCTGAAAGGGAGCGCGCGAGCCAGGTGGAGCGCTGAAAGGGAGCGCGCACGATCCGGTGCGATCCAGCAGGAACCCACCACTGATTCACACACTTCTGGTTACTGTAGATCACTATAATCTGATATAAGTTTATCAAGCAGTGAAACTCATTAAACTGAATGGGTCCTACATTTCTAAGGATTCTTTAAACATATTATGTCAATTTGGTTTAAACTGCAGATGATAGCATAGTATATTAGAACTGTGAAAAATGAAAACCCTTGTTGAATTCTAAGATTTTTCTGATAATCTAAGTGATCTAAGTGACATGAAGTGCAATCTCACATGATGTTTTCTTATCACTTAAGCTGAAGGCTAGATATCTCCCTTCATAAGCACATTCTTCAACAAGCTAGACTTTGTCATGATATTTAGACCATCTTGATGTCCCAAACAATCTTTTCTATCCGGCATCTCTGTACATACCGTATATACACACTCTTCTTTAGATATGTCACAAATAAGTCTCCTGAAATCATTGGATACAATTTATTATTTGGAGCAGAATCTGAAGCAGGGTCAATGAGGATCTGGGCAAGAAATATAAGTACTTTTTAATTTGTTATATATTTTAATGGATGCTATACATAAGGGGTCAAGATCTGAATCAATGAATCTGAAGTTTGAAAGATTAAACCATGGACAAAACACTTAATCTCTCCTCCCATACTCCTCTCCACATCATTTTTACTTGATGTCCTTTCTAACTTTAGAGTCTTTAAGCGGTATGCATATCTTGGGGAATGACATATAAACAATAAATTCTAGCAGTTTTTACTTTTCTTTTGTTTTACTTTTAATTTTCAGTCTCTGATATTTGGCTTCTGATATAGACAATTCTCTAATGACTAAATGCATTATTAACATTGAACTGGAGGGGATGATTACATCAGTTGGAATTAATTTGAAAAAATAAGGCTTTTTGCATTAACTTATTGTAGCTCATCTCTGAACCCTTCTTTAAGAAATATTTGAATTGACTGATATATTTTATATAAAATTATGCAATGAATATGACAAATGACAATATTTACATGTGTCTTCTTAGAATGGTAGTGATATTTACCTCCAAATGTTCTATTCCAGCTATCGTTCACCCTTACATCAATACCTGTCCCAAAATGATGTAAGACCAACTGCTATCAGCTGTTTTCATTTTAAATGGTTTTCATTCCTTTAGGATCATATCAGCTACAGACTTCAAAATGTAATCATTTGTATGTGTCTAAGTGCTTTTCATTTGAGGATTGGCAATGAAGTAATGTAGCAATAAAAACTTGGGGGTTACTGCAAACATTTAGTTTTCTTCCTCATAGCTGGAGTAGAAAATGCCAATCATTTTTTTTGTATTTTATCAAACTTACGAATGCAAAATTGTATTTTAAATGCCATTATTTGTATGTTGCTTTTCTTTTCTACAACAGAAGCTTTTTCAGGGTTGCTAGCTAAATATGAAAATCATCATTCAGTTTGGATAACATTATTGCATTACTAAAACAAAATTACAAGATTAAAAATGGCATCACAAATGTGTGTGTGTGTGTGTGTGTGTGTGTGTGTGTGTGTGTGTGTGTGTATGTGTCTATATTCAAAGTCTAGTTTGGAGGGAAGATGACCTTGATGGAGATATGCAGGAGCTCTTCCCTAGGCAAAGCAGCTGAAACATGTTTAAAGTTCAATTTCTAGTTTGCTTTGGGAAAATTAAGATCATTACTTCTATGTAGTTGCTCTTAAGAGCTACAACAAAGGTTTGCAAATCCATAAGAACTTATTATTAATAATAAAGAGAACAATTTGTATAATTTTGCATCCAGCCAAAGTTGCTGTATATTACAGTAAATTAGGGTTAATTTACACTTCAAGTCTCTTTTTTAGGCACTGATAAATGTTTATTGTTTGTAGTACATAGACATGTGTCTGGGCTTGTGAGTGTGTCATAGGGGCTCTATAATTTCAAGAATTGGAATCAACTGACTCATTCTGCTGCCTGCTAATCAAAGATTATGAGCACCATTTCCCTAAATGTAGCCACATGCCTTAAATGACGACTCTATGGGCTTTAAACAGGGAACTATCCTACTACTCCTGCCAACATTTGTGCATTAAAAACTGCTAGAGGGAAAATTTAGATGGTCCTTAACAAAATATGTGCTCAGACAATGAGACAAATAATAATTATTGTTGTTTGGCCAATAATGTTTTGAAGGACTTTGCTTCTTTTCGGGGTGTATGATGCAAAAGTAAAAAGTATAAATAATGAACTGGACTGTCCAGCTGCTTAAAGCAAGCCCAGGGGAGTGGGCTTAGTATAGCAACCACAGCAATATAGATAATCATAGAACTGGCTCCACATTTGGCAACCATATTGATATAGCCAATTCATTTTGAGCAGGAAGTGAATTATTAATGATTAATTGTTCCACAGTTTGGAAGCTGATTCATAAGCAACTTGGCATGCAAGACATTCACTGGTTAATCTTCCTTCCTTCCTTCCTTCCTTCCTTCCTTCCTTCCTTCCTTCCTTCCTTCCTTCCTTCCGTCCTTTTTATGTTGGTTTAGTGTTCTTTCCCCTTTGCAGTCACCAGTATAGGATGCTGAGATAAGTTACTCATATATCTGTTTTTGTCAATCATTTTGAATGAAATTTCATCATTAAAGTTATAAAGTTATCATATTTATATCTGAAACTGAGCAGATAAGCATTTATAATTAAAGTATTTATTTATTTATTTATTTATTTATTTATTTATTTATTTATTTATTTATTTATTTATTTATTTATTTATTTATTTATTTATTTATTTATTTATTTATTTATTTATTTATTTATTTATTTATTTATTTATTTATTTATTTATTTATTTATTTATTTATTTATTTATATAACTACCCAGATGTATTTTTATATACCTAAATATTGCAAAAGTCTTAATTAACATACCAGTTATTAGGAATGAGATAAAAATAGATACAGGCATGGAGAATTGGGATTGAAAATATTTTTTTTCTTGTTTGAGTAATTACTGTGAGAGAGTGACTTGCAAATTCAAAGGAAGACTAAGAAGTAATTCTGGTTGGCATATGACAGTGAGAACAAGAGCAATAGATATTGATTTAGACAATGTTGACCTGAAGAAGGTATTATTTATGCTGATTTTTTCAACAGGATGAAAAAGATTTAAAAAATCACAATCAAAACGAATTTTCCTATTATGTGGTAGAGAGCCAGTTTAATGGTTAAGGCACTAGGATAGAATCTGAGAGACTGTAAATTCTAGTTCCTACTTAGACATGAAAGCTAGTTGGATGACTTTGGGCCAGTCCAACTCATTCCAAACTCATTTGTTGTGGGGAAAAGGGGAGGAGGAAGGAGTATTATGGGATTAAGAAAAATCCTAAAAAACAAAACAACTAACCCCTCCAACCCTTACCCCATCCTCATGTTATTTATATCATGCCTGATGACTTGGATTTGCTTCAACAAGTCTCCCTTTAAAACAGTGAACACTGCACATTGCACATCACAGAAGAAGCATGAATTCCTGAGAGTGAAGCAGAGGCTTTGTGGAAAGCTTGTCACAAAACTACATTTTTAATCAAAGCTTTTTTTTAAAATGTAGGCAAGCACAACCCTTCAATAATCCCAATGATGATGTGGGATTCTTGTAGTCTACTAAAACAGATTTTCCTATCTGCAGGGATCTTTCCTTACATTTATTTGCAAATTACAAAAAAATAATAATAAATTTCTGTGGAAAAGGAGGTTTCCTCCAAAAACAGTTTGAGAAATAGTGCCCTGCTGATCTAGACTCAGCCCCTATTCACCATCCTCCGTCTCTCTTTCTCTTGCACCTTAATCACAACCAATTTAATTCATTTAAAATAATTCTCATTGACTCTAATGTGTCTGGAATATAGTTAGCTTTGCTCAAAGCACAGCATTTGACCTTTAAGAAACCAGCTAGTGATGAGGATAATTACCCTATTTTGCCTGACTTATAAAGCAAACCGTATAAAGCTATTTTTCCTTTTGTTTGTAATTATGCACAGTAGGTTTAAAAAAGAAGTAATAATAAATTGCTACTAAATGCTCCCTAGCTTTAGAAAATATAACAATGAGAAGAAGTTACAGCAACATTAAATTACTGATCATAATGTTCTGTCATTTCATTTTTCTTTGTTCTGTTACCTGAGCACATTTGAATTTTGCTTCTAATAAGGAACAAAGAAAAGAAGGAAGAAAGAAAGGCTGAATAAGGAAAACAACTTTCTTTTTTCCATAGATCCAGGTGAGAACTGTTTACACACACACACACACACACACACACAAATACACACACAAACACACACACACACCCATTTATATTCTCATATGAGATTGTAAACATTTATGTTAAATAAAAATAGCATGCAGAAAATGCTACTACTACTACTATTAATTATTATTCCAGTAATTAGTCACACAGCTGCAATAGTTGATGGGATTCAAACAGAACTAAACGTCTTGAATAGAAAGGTCAGAAAATAACTACAATGAATCATGCCTTTATCCATGCAACGATGTTGATAGACTCCACTGATAAAAGAAAATAGGTAGGGATGGAATGTAGCAAGTACATCAGATGGTTGGAGAAGAAAAAAAAGGGCTTTGGAAGAATATCTGAAGGATAGTGGAGAAGATGCACTGAAGCTAGTCTACCAGAAAGGCTTACTGTGTAATGGAGAAATCAAACTGGCTTACAAGAAAGACCAGATAAAGAATAGAAAAGAGACATGACAAGGAAAAGCATTACAAGGTCAGTACATTAAAAACAAAAACAGCACAAAAAGCAGACAATAACAAGACCTAGAAAGGGCTAAGGGCAGGAAAATTAAAGAAAGAAACAGAGGGGCTAATTCTAGCTTCACAAGAAAAAGCCTTAAGAGCAAAGCCAGAATTGAGATGACAGCAACTGACAGTAAATGCTGTCTCCGCAAAAAAGCTGAAGAAACAGTGGACCACCTAGTTAGCTGTTGCCAGAAAACCACACAGATTGACTACAAACAATGGCATGCCAAAGAAGCAACAATGGAGAATCGCAAGAAATGCAAGAAGTATCTTTTGCATGGAAGCAAGAACTAGTAGGAACATAAGATATAGAAAGTAATAGAAAATAAAGAAGCTCAAGTGCTTAAGAATTCAATTTAGGTACCGTCAAATAGACAGTCATCTGACATGTAATACCCTAAACATAGCAACTGTTGAGATGAAAGTCAAAAGAGTCTGGATAGTTGATGTTGCCTGTACCTATAGATAACAGAATGGTCATATTCTATAATGATTGACAGAAAATCTTGGTATTATTTTTTGTTTTCATTCTGTTATATCTCAGTCTACCGATTTCCTAGCAGCTGCTCATGCTTTCTGATGTAAAAAGAGCCACAATAGCAGAATTATAATTTCTATCCCTGTCACTGAACTGAAGCATAAACCAGCTTCAATCCAACCAAGAAATTATTGTAAAATGTACATTACAAATCTCACTTATCACCAGTTTCTGTACAATAATTTTAGTAGACTACATCTGGGAAGCCTATTTTTTATTTTTTACTTTTTAAGTTTTTGCTTTGGCTTTTCTGTGATTTTATTCTCTTTGTCTTGACCTATAAAAATATTGTATGCTGTGTTCCTACATATACTGTATAAAGAATTTAACTCCAATAAGAAGTTTCTATTAGTGTTGTGGAACATAAAAGGCTTAGGTATCCTTTCACAGCATAAGTTGCCTTTTGTACAAGAAACTCAATCCTTCTGAGCAGAAAAGTTCTTATTAAAGGTTTAAGTTGGTAAAATAAATATTGATAGAAATTTAAAATTTGCTACATGATTTTGATTAACAAGTGTTCAACATTTTTAGTAAAATAAAAAATACAAAAGGGTGTTCTTTAGTATATTATTAAAATTACAGTAGTCATATTCTGACCCTATAGTGGATTTTTACATATATTATGTAGATGTTCTAATCATCCTTTTACTTTGCTTGTGGAACATATAATTATGGCTGGATAATTTAACCAAATATTAAAATTAAGAGTTAAAATAAAGAATGAAAAGGCTGTGACTTTTAAATATTGTATAACAATTAGATTCTGAAGAGTAATTTTCTTGGCCTACTTATTAGATAAACAGAAGATATTTTGAATACAACAGTGGGTGAACTTCAATATTTTGTGGAAAGTTGTAAAAACTAAAATTCTATTTATTGCCTGTATTGATTAGTGTAATCAATAATATTCTGTGTAATGAAAGTTTTAACATCTTTATGATAAGAAATTTGTACTTTATGATTAAATTAATGTACTATTTATAAATTATGACTAGCACAAGTGAATTTCATTTATTTTTATTTTAATAAGCATGAAATTTTGTTTTTTATTTATTTATCAGCATTAGTCATTTCATTTGAACGATTATTCCTTTCAACTCTGTGAAGCAGCTCTAACTGCTGAATAGCTATTCTAATCATTATTCTTTAATTTTAATATTACTACAACAAATTGACCTAGTTGGTATAAAAAAATGCATATTCCGTAGCACTTCAGGTTTATTTTGGGAAACAAATACTTTGATTCTTTTCTTTTTGCTTTGAAGGATCTTATTAAATCAAAACAAATGCTTGCAATAAGATTCAGAGAGAAATAGAGCTAATGAACTATATCACCAAAAGAAAACAAATTATAAAAAAGATCTGTAACTCTTTAATCTCATTTCTCCCCTTAAAATAACTGTTTGATAACTTAATGCAGGGGTGTCAAACTCAAGGCCCGTGGGCCAGATCCAGTCTGTGATGTAGTTTGATCCCATCTGCGGGGCTGTCCTGGAAAATTAAAGGAGGTAGCCCGTGTTGCTTTAGCTCAGCCTGGCCCAGCCCATACTACCCCATTCTGGTGGGTGAATGCATGCATGCATGCACATGTGTGTGTGAAAACAAGGCATGAGGTCTAAGTGGCTTTGGCCCAACCTACCTCATCCTGGTAGGTGCATATGCGAAAATGAAGCATCGGGTGAGGCTGAACACTAAGGTGTGAGGCTCGGTAAAGAGGCTGTGTGTGCACAGGTTAGGTAAAGAGGCTGTGAGGGCCAAGGCCAACAAGCTGCAGCTGTTGCTGTATAGACTTGTTCAGCCCCACCCAGCCACTTTGCCTAACCTGTGCATGCATAGCCTCTTCACCGGGTCTCTCGCCTCAGTGCTCAGCCTCGTGTCTTTTTTATCTGGCCTGGTCTCTGTGTGTCCAACGTCATCTCTTCACCCAGCCTCTTCACCCATGGTGGCACCAGCAGCAGTCTTGAGGTAAGTGGACGCCCCCTTGGGGAAGCAGGCCTGGGCTGGGCTTGGTTGTGGGATCCCAATGCTCGAGGGCTGGACTGGATGCTTGCTCACTGCTGCCCAGGGCTCTGGAGTGAAAGTACAAAGTGTAAGACTCAAGGCTTCCACTTTGTCAGTAGAACAATGTGACAGAATCCTTAGTAAGATGCTGTCACAACATCCTACTGAGCAGTGGTGGGTTTCAATTTTTTTTGGAACCTACTCTGTGGGTGTGGCCTCCTTTGTGGGAGTGGCTTGCCGGCCATGTGACCTGGTGGGAGTGGCTTGGCAGTCATGTGACCAGGTGGGCATGGCTAACTTGGAAAATGTGGTGAAACTCACTTAACGATGCTCTTGCTTAGCAACCAAAATTTTGGGCTCAATTGTGGTCATAAGTTCTTTTTCTTTCTTTCTTTCATCTCTCTCTCCCACTTTCTTTTTTTCTTTTTCTTTTTCTCTCTCTCTCTGGCTCTTTCTCTCTCTCTCCCTCTCTCCCTCTCTGTCTCCCTCTGTCATTTTCTCTGGGTGTCTATCTGTCTGTCTCTCTCTCTGTATCTCTGTCTCTCTCTCCTCCTTCCCCCATCTCTGTCACTCTGTGTGTGTGTGTCTGTCTGTCTCTCACTCACTCTGTGTGTGTCTGTCTCTGTCTCTCCCTCTGTCTCTCTCCCCTCCCTTCCTCTCTCTGTCACTCTGTGTATGTGGGTGTGTCTGTCTCTCACTCATTCACTTAATCACTCACTCTGTGTGTGTCTCTCTATCTTTCTCTCCCTCCCTCCCCCTCTCTGTCTCTCTCTGTGTGTGTGTGTGTGTGTCTGTCTGTCTCTCTGATTCCCTCCCTCACTCCCTCTCTCTCTCTGTCTGTCTGTCTCACTCACACACACACACTGTGGTCACCTTGTTGAGTGTTCCAATCACATTTGAAACACTCAACAACTGGCTTGCATTTATGGTATTTTGCAGCATTCTGCAGTCATAGGACCAAAATATATGCTTTTAACCATATATTTTGGTCCCATGACTGCAGAATGCTGCAAAATACCATAAATGCAGGCCAGTTGTTGAGTGTTTCAAATGTGATTGGAACACTCAACAAGGTGACCACAGTGTGTGTGTGTGTGTGAGTGAGACAGACAGACAGAGAGAGAAAGGAACAGAGAGGGAGTGAGAGAGGGAATCAGAGAGAGACTGACAGAGTCTGACAGAATCAGAGAGGTACTTTTAACTACCTGGCAGCGGCGTTTTTCCTTGGGGGGCTCCTCAGAACATCCTAAGACTTCGGAGGGAAGCCTCCAGCCCGGAGCAGGAGCAAAGCCCCTTTTCCAACTGGCCTTTCCTCGCTTGGAGGGCTTTGGAGGGAAGCTTCTGCATAAGCCCGGCCGAGTGACAACAAGTTCCCACCGTTACGAAGCCTCGGAGGCTGTAATTTTCTGAGCTGTGCGCGCCCACCTGTTTTCCACGGCGTGGAGCAGCAGCGAGGTTTGTGTGGCCGGCAATCACTCCAAATGCCATCCGGGAAGACGAGGAACGTGAGGGGGGACCGTTGACGGCCTCCGCAATCATCGCTCGCCTCACAGAGCCTCGCTGCTGCTCCACGCCGTGGAAAACAGGCGCGCGCGCACAGCTCAGAAAATTACAGCCTCCGAGACTTCGTAACGGTGGGAACTTGTTGTCACTCGGCCGGGCTTATGCAGAAGCTTCCCTCCGAAGCGTTCTGAGCCTCGGAGGCTGTAATTTTCTGAGCTGTGCGCGCGCGCCTGTTTTCCACGGCGTGGAGCAGCAGCGAGGCTCTGCGAGGCGAGCGATGATTGCGGAGGCCGTCAACGGTCCCCCCTCGCGTTCCTCGTCTTCCCGGATGGCATCCTGAGTCATTGCCGGCCTCGCAGAGCCTCACTGCTGCTCCACGCCGTGGAAAACAGGCGCGCGCGCACAGCTCAGAAAATTACAGCCTCCGAGACTTCGTAAAGGCGGGAACTTGTTGTCACTCAGCCGGGCTTATGCAGAAGCTTCCCTCCGAAGCGTTCTGAGCCTCGGAGGCTGTAATTTTCTGAGCTGTGCGCGCGCGCCTGTTTTCCACGGCGTGGAGCAGCAGCGAGGCTCTGCGAGGCGAGCGATGATTGCGGAGGCCGTCAACGGTCCCCCCTCACGTTCCTCGTCTTCCCGGATGGCATCCTGAGTCATTGCCGGCCTCGCAGAGCCTCGCTGCTGCTCCACGCCGTGGAAAACAGGCGCGCGCGCACAGCTCAGAAAATTACAGCCTCCGAGACTTCGTAACGGCGGGAACTTGTTGTCACTCGGCCGGGCTTATGCAGAAGCTTCCCTCCGAAGCGTTCTGAGCCTCGGAGGCTGTAATTTTCTGAGCTATGCGCGCGCGCCTGTTTTCCACGGCGTGGAGCAGCAGCGAGGCTCTGCGAGGCGAGCGATGATTGCGGAGGCCGTCAACGGTCCCCCCTCGCGTTCCTCGTCTTCCCGGATGGCATCCTGAGTCATTGCCGGCCTCGCAGAGCCTCGCTGCTGCTCCACGCCGTGGAAAACAGGCGCGCGCGCACAGCTCAGAAAATTACAGCCTCCGAGACTTCGTAACGGCGGGAACTTGTTGTCACTCGGCCGGGCTTATGCAGAAGCTTCCCTCCGAAGCGTTCTGAGCCTCGGAGGCTGTAATTTTCTGAGCTGTGCGCGCGCGCCTGTTTTCCATGGCGTGGAGCAGCAGCGAGGCTCTGCGAGGCGAGCGATGATTGCGGAGGCCGTCAACGGTCCCCCCTCGCGTTCCTCGTCTTCCCGGATGGCATCCTGAGTCATTGCCGGCCTCGCAGAGCCTCGCTTCTGCTCCACGCCGTGGAAAACAGGCGCGCGCGCACAGCTCAGAAAATTACAGCCTCCGAGACTTCGTAACGGCGGGAACTTGTTGTCACTCACCCGGGCTTCTGCAGAAGCTTCCCTCCAAAGCCCTCCAAGCGAGGAAAGGCCAGTTGGGAAACGGGCCAGAAGACAAGGAACAGCAGTGGTGGCGGGGAGTCAGCCCCGATGCAAAAAAAACGCCAAGGGGGCGGGGCCGGAAATTACTTCCGGGTTCATTCTTCAACCGGTTCGCACGATCCGGTGCGATCCGGTAGAAACCCACCACTGCTACTGAGACTCCAGAGTGAGAGACAGAATAATTGTTGACATTGACGATAAGGCCATGTGCCTTGTTTACAGAAGTACTGTGGCTGTACTTAAAGAATATAATATTTACGAATAAGGCATATTTGAAGCAGTATGTAAAGATGTAAATGACATGAAACTGCCCTGGGACAAATTTATGGGACTGACAACAGATGGAGCACCTTTTATGTGCGGAGAAAAGAATGGATTAGTGGGAAAGATGTGAGAGAAGATGAAGAGCAAGAATTGCGTAGTTGAGCTGAAAGCATACTATTGCATCATACACTAGGAAACACTATGTGGCAAAGCTCTTAAGATGGAACATGCAATGAGCACTGTAACAAAGACAGTTAACTTTATAAGAGCCAAAGGCTTAAATCACTGTCAGTTTAAATCTTTTCTTGAAGAAATACATTCTGAACTTGGTGATCTTCCCGGTCACACAGAGGTGCAATGGCTAAGTAAAGAAAAAGTGCTCAATAGATTTTTTTGAGTTGCGCATGGAAATCTGTGAGTTCATTGAAAGCAAAGGAAAAGACTCCACAATACTGTGGGATGACAAATGACTGTGTAAATTAGCTTTTCTGTGTGACATTACACAGCATCTCACTATGCTAAACCTTCAGCTTTAGGAATGGGACTGTGTTTTTTCTTTTTTAAAATTTGTTTTTGCATATTAAAAGTTTGTTCTTTGATTTAAATTTGTTTTTGCAAATGTATTTGAAATATTTGTTCATATTTGAACATTAGTACAAACTAATGTTAGTACAACCTTAGTTTGTACTAACGTTGCTCAGCCCACGTTAATACAGTCCTGAACTAATATGATATACAATAGTCTTACATGCAACTGGCCCTTTGAGGGCAACCATAATGCTGATGCAGTGAAAGTTTGCAGGAAGCAGTTTCCTCCAAGTCCAACCTGCCTTGAAAGGTCTCCAGAGAGGAAGAGAGGGTGGTGGGGAAGCAGCGTGAGGGAAGGCTGCCCCAACAAGCAAGCATCCTTACCACTCATAATTGGAATCAGGGATTCTCTTTTGAGAAGGGCCAGCCTCCCTCATGCAAGACCAGAGAGCACTGCTCCCCTGCTGCCTCCTCTTGCTCTCCAGAGATTTGCTAAGGCAGAAGTTGGCCTCAGAGGAAACTGCTTTCTGCATACTTTCTCCTCCACGTTTCCACTCACAGAAGCAACGTCCTCCCACTCCTCCTTTGCTGGGAGGGTGCACCAGACAGGGAAATGCCAACAATGTCCGGGATTGGAACAAGAATATCTCCTTTGGCGTGCTGTGCACACACACACGCACATACCATTCCAAGTTTGGAGATTTTTATCCACATTTGAGCTTACAAACTGCCAATCATGCCTGAACTTGGGGAGAAGGCTGTCTCCTTCCTAAGTGGATAAAAGTCCCCAATCCTAGAATGCACGTATGTGGGCACACACATGCACTTGGCTGCCAGCAGTTTGAGGAGGTGAGGAGCTTGCAGGGCACCAAATTGTCCATAAATCAAGTTAGCTGGTATGACTTGTTCCAACCTCAGCCAGCCATGCCCAGTGAGCAGCATTAAGATGGCCGTGCCCACCCAGTTGGCCACCCCCACCCAGAGCCACCCCCCTCTCAAGGTCAATAATAGCTCTGATGTGGCCCTCCATAAAATTGTGTTTGACACCCCTGATGTAATGGAATAGATTTGTAATTTTTGTCATACATGCATCCTACTTTTGTGCAGTTTACATCATTTTTATAAATTTTTTTTATTATCATAGTTCAAATTCTGTAAAAAATTGGAATTCTTTTTTACATCACTTGTGAATGTTCTTCTTTAATTGTAGTAGATCTCTCTCATTTTTCATATAACCATGTTGGGAAACATCATAAATGGTATATAATGCTCTGAAGAAATGCCAATTATGTGCAGTATTCATTTCCGGTTATATAAAGTGATAATGTGATTAGAGTATGCAGAAATGGTTTGAATTATTTTTATTTCCTACAATATGACCATTATGTTGTGCTTAAAATGTATTTTCAGAAGGTCTCTCAGGAGAACAATATTCACAGGCCTAGCTTGCTTCCAGAATTGCTGTGCAAGTGAAGCAAAATATTTCCTTATGTCTATCCACCCATACTTCACTTGCTTGCACCAAGCAAGGTAATTTCTATTGCCTTAATTATTCCATCACTTACTTTTGAAAACTAGTACGTTATATTTTGCTTTACTTTCATAGAAGTCCAGATGGTGGTTATGGGATTACAGGCAGCCTCTCAAGTGTGCGTGCCACAAGTGTGGGGAGTGCAGGGGGGTCGTGTGCAGGCGTGCTGCACCCATAATGCAATGTGCGATCCCCCAGTGCGCATGCGCGCACAACGGGCGCAACCCCTGCAATTTTACATGCTTTTTTTGCCCTCCCCAGGCTCCAGAGGCTTTATAGGAGCCTGGGCAGGGCAAAAAGAGCCTCCCCCCCGGAGGCTTCCCTGATGCCTTTGGAGCAGTAAAAACGACCCTCCGAGCAAACCGGACGTCACTTCCGGTTTGCTCGGAGGGTCGTTTTGAACGCTCCGAAGGCTTCAGGGACGGTCCGGATGGTCCCTGAAGCCTTCGGAATGCTTAAAACGACCCTCCGAGCAAACCGGAAGTCATTTCCGGTTTGCTCGGAGGGTCATTTTAAGCGTTCCAAAGGCTTCAGGGAAGCTTCCGAACGGTCCCTGAAGCCTCCGGAGGGCCTCCGGGGGGGCGGGGAGGCTCTTTTCGCTCTGCCCAGGCTCCTATAAAGCCTCTGGAGCCTGGGGAGGGCGAAAAATGGCTTTTAAAAACAGTGAACTCAGTTGTCCAGCGCGCGCATGCGCGCTGGCCAGCTGACAGGGCAGCGCCTCGCGTGCCCTGACAAATGGCTCCATGTGCCACCTGTGGCACGCGTGCCATAGGTTCGCCATCACTGACACACAGCATAGGACTTGCTTGGCTATATGAAATTCGGAATCATCTCAAGTAGCCCTTTGCTTCATATCTTCTTGCTGTAAAGTGGAGAAAGCAGCTTTGTCCCAGCCTTACTATATCAGGGTAGAAATACTTCTGATCGGGATAAATAGTTTAATGGTTTTTCAAATGACTCCAGTAGAACCATAAGAATAACATACAGTGTTTTGTTAAATAAATCAGTGTGATTTAGCTGAGGGAGGGATCCTTGCTTCTTATCTCCAGTTATAATTAAAAGCTTTTAACTCAACGAGAAAGCTTTTTGGAAAACAAGAAGAAACTAAGAGGAATGATACAGGAAAATATTCAAGAGAACAGACACAATGGAAATCTATGTATAGGCTTTTGTTTTTGAAGTTTAATCTGACTATCTCTATACATGAACAGACACATAGGATATTTGGTTTGGCCATGAGAGACAATTCTGAAATATGCAACCTTCATTTGGCATAGTTTCTCTGTTTTTAAGAGAAGTGATCAACATTGAGAATTCTGCTTTTGTAGTTTCTTAAAATACCCTGATGGAAAATATATATATTTGTCACATGGCACATAGCCCACCCTCTGATGCTCATTTTCAAACTAAATTGTTTTGTTCTGCACAACCTATTGTTTCCTTCTTTTCATTTGTGTTCAAAACAAACAATACCGCATTTAGAGAAGTGGTATTTTTAACTGGAAAAAATCAACCTCAGATGTGCTTTAGGGCATTGTGTAACATACATCTTGCTCTCCATCTACAGATGTTTCGTCTGAATTTGCATCGGCTTTCCTCACATCCTGCTTTTCAAAATACTGAGAAGTAACAAGTTGCCCCTTCAGAGGTGTAGAATGGGAATGATGTTGCACAACTGATCCTCAGGGCAGAAGGATACCTTCTATTGCTTCGACAGTGCCTGATCAAAGTTATAATGAAATCAGTGCTTTTTCACCCTACTGGCAAGGACAGAGAACATTTTCAATTTACATGCTTTAGATTAAATCTGTGTAGACATTACTTCAGGCTTTCAGAAAAAAAGCTGGAGGAAAGGGCAAAAAAGGAGGGAGGACAAACTGTTCTTTGTTCCTGACAAACTTAAGTCACTTGATTCTTCAGCATCAATATTGATGGGATTTTGTTAGAAGATAAAAATTAAGATGAGTTCTCTTTACTTGATAATGAAAATCTTCTGTTCTACACTGGTTTAAAATGATACTTTAAAACACAAGTATACAGACCTTTTCAGCCCAAACCTGTTATTGGGCTTTGAGGTCAGGATTCCAAAAACAAACATGAGAGGATGTTTATAACCATTGTAAGTACAAACATAGATTCAAGTAATCTAAACTTAAATACATTCAAAAATTGTAAATCAATCAATCAATCTACCTACCTACCTACCTATCATCCAACTATCACTGCCACTGTGATGCTCTCAGTTGGAGAAGTAGGGAGCTGAACTTGATCAGAGATCACCTTTCATGGCACATGGCCAATGAGAACCTTCAAGACAATAGAGTAAGCTTATTTATGCTCCATTACTCTTGTAGGCCAAAAAGTGTGTGTGTGTGTGAGAGAGAGAGAGAGGGAGGGGGGGAGGGAGGGAGAATCTATCCACCTTTCACCCATTCATTTAGGTTAAAATCTTTCAGCATTTCTATGAATTTATATTTGGATTTGCATTCCTGTATATTGCACCTCATTGGTGGTAATGAAAGGATATGATCATATATTTGCTTTCAGCAGATTTTTCTTAAAAAGATGTAGAACTGGTATGTATAGTAAAGTTGTTTCAGTTAGGGCAAGAAAAGATAACTACACGTAACAAATTGAATCTATGCCATTTTGGGGGGGGGATTTTTTTTAAATATGGAAAAGTATAATTTTTTAATAAACACCATGAAAGAAACTTGAAAGACAAATACACGAGAATGCAAAATGATCAGTTTCATTAATCTATATCTGTTTCTAATGAATACTTCTGATCCCTTATCTCTAACTTTTCCTTTGGTAAGAGCATCAATGGATCTGTGTTCTAACTTTATAAAATCCTGTGCTATACAAAATGCAATGAACCTTGGACTCTTTGAATCTCTTCCAAGAAGATTCAGCAATAGAAATTGTACCCACATTCCCCTTTAAAACTCATGGGAAGTCATACAGTGTTATTATGGCAAAGTTCAACTGCAACTTTCAATAAAACATTGTGTAAGATTATTTCAGTTAGACAGTTGCCACATGGAGGCAAGCCTATGGCCAGATTCCTACCATTTCTTACATGAGGACTCTTAATCTTACAGTTCTTTTTCTTCATTGGTAATACATTTAGTATACTAAATCGAGGGGAAGGATGTGTGTTTATTTTGTTTTTATGTGAGTGGTTTATTATAATTTCATATTACATCCTCTGGGTGAAAGCAATGCTATAAAAGCTATATTTTCTGAAGACTATGAAATTAATCCAACTTTTAGGGTCCTGGACAAGATCTATAAAAACTAACTAAATAAGATGTGGATGGAGAGAAAAAGTTGCCTATATTTACAAGCATGCAGAGATGCAGTGAGACAGTTTTGATTGTCAGACTAAATAGTTCTGATGCATTTCTTTTGATCAAGGCAGATCATTATAATTTACTTTAGCAAAAAGAATTCTATATGTAAACAATGACTTTGACAAAGTAAATTGGAGATTTGTGATACTCTCTCTTTGTGAAATCTTCAAATTTATATGTAATTGTTTTGAGTCTGAAGACAAACAGTTTTATTGTTTTAAATCTGTGTATTTAAGCAAACAGACCCAAAACCTACGTGCAGAAAGGTCCATGTTCTCATCACAATTCATGAAAACATAGAGAAATCATAACATTCTGCCTTGGCTTACTCTTGTAATAGGAATTTTAATATCTTAAAATAAATAGCACGTTGGAAACATGCAATCATTTTCTCTTTCACTTTTTTACATCATATACTTCCCCCTCTTGCTGGGTTGCTTTTAGAGCACAGGTATCAAACTCACGGCATCACATTGCCATCACGTGATGTTTTTCCCATTCCTGGAGCTGATGTGGGTGTGGCCGGTACATGATTCATCCAGCCCATGGGCCACCAGTGATACCCCTGTTTTAGAGTATCAAGTTAAGTCAATCTTTAAAAAGGAACGTTTCAGGTTTTGTCTTTGATATCAGCTAGGATATTGTCCCTAAATCAGGGGTGTCAAACTCAAGTCATCACAGTGTCATCACTGATGTATTGTGATTTCCCCCTCCCCTTCACTAAACCAGGCATGGGCCAGTGCATGATGCATCCGGCTGGCAGGCTGCGAGTTTGACAGTCCTGCTCTAAATGAGATGAATATAGGAACCTGTGCTTCCTATATACTAAGAAGCAGAGAAGGATAGTTTAGAAGAATGAAGAGCAGAAGAAAAGAAGTCCTCAAAGACCAAAATTATTATGGATAATAATATGCGATGATGTGAGTAAATTGACTTGATTGCACCTAATCATTCAAATCTCTACCATGTTTCCCCGAAAATAAGACAGGGTCTTATTCTCTTTTGATCCCCAAAATAAACCCTTATTTTTGGGGAGGTCTTATTATATTTGAGGTACAGGAGGCAGCAAGTGTGGTCACCTCCTGGCTGCTGCTGTGGTGCAATGTTTTCAGGGAGGGCTTATTTTTGTCGAAGGGCTTATTTTACCGCATGCACTCAAAAGCCCAATTGGGCTTATTATCTGGGGAGGTCTTATTTTCAGGGAAACAGGGTATGTACTCCAGTCTTGCAAATATTGTAGCTATATTTCCTGAAAGCCTATAAGAATGCAAAGCACAAACAAGGAATGGCTTGGGTTTGCTCTTAACTCTCATGATCAAGTCAGCCCATTACTGAAAAGAAATGAAACTGGCTAGCTTAACAGGTATGAGATGACATATAAACTCCCCAACCATGCTGTTTTGATGAATAATGATATCAGTCTTTATATATTTAAAATAAGACATTGAAGGACATCAAGAAACTCATATTAATTATTCTATGGAATAAAAAATTATAACATTATTGTAAACTATATAAAAAGGCATAATTTTAGAAAATCAAAAGTATTTTTAGGTTTTCATTGTTGATTAATTATGCTACATTCACTTTTCATCAATCTCAAAGTGTATCTTTAAAAATAATGAATAATTTTAATTTATGACCAATAAAATATAGGTACAAAACTTCAGTTTCCTGCTTAATGCATTAGTGTTTTTCTGTGAGTTATAACACTTGAATCTAAAATATTTTTGTTGAAATCCCAGTGTATTCCTAAACTTCTTGGGTGGGATTAGAAAATATTCAGCCTTAGTTCCGGTTTTATAAATGAAAATGAACATTCATGTTTCCATGATTAACAAGGTTTTTCTTTTTAAAGCAATTCAAAATTGTCCATTATTAATGATAATAGCAATATATTTTTTTTCAAACTGAAGCAAATCTAAGGAACAGGGCAATTATTCTAGGTATAAACATTAAGAAGGTTCAACTATAATACTATAGCTTACTGATTTAAATGTAAACATTTGACGAGTTGAATATTTTGAGACTTTTGCATATCTTATGTTTCTTTCAGTTATCAATGCTTACATGTCCAGAAATATTAAATATTAGATGTTTAATACAGTTTTTAAAATTGCAATTATTCATTTAGTAATAATTTAGAATTTGTATTTTTTGTCTCCATGTTGAGATTCTTATAGCCATTGAAAGTATTAATTCAAACTGTTTCAATGAGAAAAATGCTGTGGATTTAAATACGCTCTACTTACTACTTGGACGGATTTTCTCCAAAGGCATTTTTGGACAATGCTATACATTTTTATACCATGTGAATGAAAAAAATGAAGAAGAGATGGAAGTTCTTCAGCCTACCATTATAATACCACAAGCAGCTTATTTCTGTTGAATATTTTGCTTGGTGAATTGCCAAGTTTGTCCCAGACCAAATTCTGTGGTGGAGACCTCACTCCCCCTCCCCAGTGCCACACACACACTTGAAACATTGATATAAGGAAATGATTAAGATAATGTATATAGTTTCTTGTATATGTTTTAGTACAATGCATTCTAATACATTCTAATCTGTGGGATGTAGGCAATACGATATTAGTTTCTGAGGAAGCGCATAGATTACAGTTTTTAGTTTGCATAGATTGGGTGAGTTTTTGAAGCAAACTCAGCCTAGATGGGCTAAAGCTGATCACAACTATCATTATTACTAGGGAATGCTATACCTGGCATTGGAACAAATAAGAATTGTAATCTATTCAAAAAGAAGAAGACGAAGAAAGGAGAAGGAAAAAAACGAGAAGGAGGAGGAGGAGAAGGAGATTTATACAGAATTATACAGAATTATAATACAGAGTAAGATATAGATGTTGTAAAGCAAGGATGATTCTAAAATAGAAAGATACACAACTGTTTTTACAGTATATGTACATGTATCTACTATAAGCATATGTATGCATTAGTGGTGGGACTTGAATAACTTAACAACCAGTTCTCTGGCTGGGTAGGCGTGACTAGTTAGTCATGTGACTGGGTGGGTGATGCTACTCATCACATCCAGCCCCGCCTCCTGGTCACTTGCTTCAAAGGCAGAGGAAGGATTCAGCCAGTTGGGGATAATCCCACAACTGGCTGTCCCACCCCCATGCATTTTTTCGACCTGTTTTTGGACCGTTTTTTGGGGTCCTTTTCAGACCATTTTTGGGCTATTTTCAGGCTGTTTTCAGGCCATTTCCACAAAAAATGGCTTCGAAAATGGCCCAGAAAACAGGCCGAAAAATGAGCAGGGTGGGGCCAGCCAGTGGTGGGATTTGCTGGTTGTCGAATTGTGCAGAACCTTAACTACTGGTTCACCCGTACTGGTGTGAACTGGCAGCAGCCCACCTCTGGTATGCATCCTTGTAGTCCACCCAGAGCTATTAGACTCAGTAACATATAAATATATGCATGGGTGCATGAATATATGGATATAAAAATAAATAAATAACTGGAGTGTCTCTCACTAAGCATGGAAATAGTTTAACTTTCTAATAGTTGGATTATAATTTCAAGTGTGAGAGACCAATATTTAATTATTTCTACCTTCTTCCTGAAAAGCTTTGAGATAATCGAGGTGCAATTTAATACTATTTCTATACCTACAGTATAACATAACTAATTATATGTCTGTGTACCAGGCTATTTTCTATCTATATCTGTAACATGGTTCGGATGTTAGAATCCAATTTATAATGGAAAACTAGCATGCAGTGTGTAAAATTTCAATTGATATTTCAGTGGACTTTTTTTTGTGTGAGAGGAACTCGTGGTCAAAATGGAACCTATAAATTTTTAATTTTTTGTTTGTCCTCATAATGCATGGTATCTTTGAGTATTTTGCTTGAGAAGACAGATTCTCACACCTCACAAACATGTACATGCTCATTTTACATAATGTCAAGGAGTATTTAGTCATATGGAAATATATCTAAGCTTAATTATAGAAAAGAATGCCTTCATGCATTGTTTCTCACTTACATAGTCACTTGCATATATTATCATCCAGTCACTAACATTTCTCATTGCTTAGACTTTTTCTCTTTGAATGAGCCAAATTCCTTCACCTTCTTTTATACTGTGCCATGCTTGTCTACTCTACACGTGCTTTGGATCTTCAGCCAGATTGGAACTGGAATAAGATTTCCTGCCAAAGTTTTGCTGATTCAAGAGTTTTCAGTAAATAAACAGCTAAATTTGATGGGTGTCTCTTGCATCAATGTTACTCATTTATGCAACACCCCTTTTTGCCTGTTCCAAAAATGAAGTTCAAGATACTTTGCTGCTATTTTGTTTTGTAGAACAGTTTCATGTTATAAATGGTTACTCTTCAGTTTTCATGTGGGTTTTGCTGTAACGTTACTTGAAATTAAGCCCATGGTATCACTCTTATAGTGATGGGACATTAATTGATGCAATATAGACTGAGATAAATGACAGACAGATGGTCGTATGGACAGATAGATAGATAAATAAATCATGTCTTATGAACTTTACCTCTAATATAATTCTGATTCTTGTGCTGTTTGTGTATTAGATTACTGCATTCCAATTACTATTCAGGAATGTGATATTCTTCCATACTTAGGCCATACACAAATCCTTCCCAGCAATCTTCTACAAACTTCAAAAATAAACCTGCATTAGTATTTGGTTCAGTATGATGAGTATTGCCAAAAATATTCGCTCACCTGCCTTTACTCGCATATGAACTTACTGTAAGTGACATCCCATTCCTAATCCATAGGGTTCAATATGACGTCGGTCCACCCTTTGCAGTTATAACAGCTTCAACTCTTCTGGGAAGGATGTCCACAAGGTTCAGGAGTGTGTTTATGGGAATTTTTGACCATTTTTCCAGAAGCACTTTTGTAAGGTCACACACTGATGTTGGACTAGTTTACGTGGCCTACCACTTTGTGGCTGAGTTGCTGTCATTCCCAAACAATTCCACGTTCTTATAATACAGCTGACAGTTGACTGTGGAATATTTAGGAGCGAGGAAATTTCACAACTGGATTTGTTGCACAGGTGGCATCCTATCACAGTTCCACACTGGAATTCACTGAGCTCCTGAGAGCCACCCATTCTTTCACAAATGTTTGTAAAAACAGTCTGCATGCCTAGGTACTTGATTTTATACTTCCGTGGCCATGGAAGTGATTGGAACACCTGATTCTGATTATTTGGATGGGTGAGCGAATACTTTTGGCAATATAGTGTATATGGAGTTACAGTTTTAGTCAGGACTGGGGAGACCCATGTTCAAATCTTATTCAACCATAAAACTGATTTGGGGTCATCTCCAGCAAGATCTGGTGTCCTGAAGATAAAATTGGAGGGAGAGTGGGTTCAGCTCTTGAGGAAAATGTGGGACAGAAATACAATAATAATTAAACGATACATAATTTAGTATTTTTGTATAAGAGGGATGATTAGAGTTCAGGATTTTTAATCTGAACAGGATTGTGAATATAAAAGCCGGAGTTACATTGGTTTTTATATTTCTCAAACTGCAGTCCTTACTCCATCTATAAGTATCCATATTTATGAGTAAGGATTAACACTCACAATAATATAGCAGAGAATATCAACATTAATTATGTATGTATGTGTGTATGTATGTATATCTATGATATATGTTGCTTATTTTACATTGTGTTTTAGTTAGGAGCCACCTAGTGTTGTTGTCAAATTCATCGGCTTCGTATTTGAAATATTTAATTAAATATTAAAATAATGGGGTAGGTCTGAGCATATGAATAATTTCCTTAAAGAACTAAAATGAAACAGTTTGATTAATATAGTTTGTGTATTTAATGATTTCAAATATTTGGTTCATGACAGAAAATGAGAGTGGATCTGCATCTTGCAAGAGAGATTAAGCAGCTTTAGTTTAATATTTTGTCCTTGAAAAATCAATGACAGAACTAGAAGCCTGTTGATAAATTCATTAGTACTGTATTCAGTTATACTAAATGTGTTTTCAAGGAGGTGCTGTCAGTCAAAAGTGTAAATCAAAAATAATCCATACTATTTATAATAATTGGAATAGCAAATGACATTACATCTCTTTAGTGCCAAATTTTACTTCCAATAGAGAACTAAAATCTGCAGTCCAGAATTTCATTTGTATTGATATAACACCAATAAATGTCTAGTTACTATAACAGTATCTGGAAGGCAATGAATAAGTAAGATTTGAACACAAAGCATTCAACAACATTTAATTAAAATAAATAAAATAAAATGTGAATTATTTGAAACATCTGAACGTTTCTAATCTTATTTGATGCTTAGTTTGAATTATCTGTATGGCTATATAGATTTAGATGCATATACATCTCAAAAAGTGTTCCCAGCAGCTTCCTTCTATATGGTGTATGTAGTGATCTAAAGAGGGATGGGAGGTTGGGATAAACTGATCTACTGTTTGATCCGCAGTCATGTATATCACACAACTACCTTGCTACATTGTTGTTTTGAGTCTAGTTTATCTATCAAGGCATTTCAATTATGGAAAAGGAAAACGAATCCATTCTTTCATGTTCTTCTTCATAGCACTTGCATTCTTCAGCATTATAATATGTGAATGCACAAGTCTCAAGAGCACATATGTGAAACCAAATGTCCATATAATTTAGCAACATGTAGCAAATCATGGAAAAACAGTGAAATGCATTGAAAGTGAAAGATTATGTCTTATTTAGTTAATGCAACAGGGATCTAATTGTTCCTGTTTTTGGGAACATGAAAAGCTTAAAAGAATCTAGTGAGCACTTGTGGTATTGCATGTATAATTTTATAGTTGTCTGCTATGGTAACTAACAAATTGAAGGTTACCCAAATTTTTGTATGAGGGGAGTAAATTGCTCATTCTGCCCTTCTCCAACTCAGTTCTAGGAAAAGAAAGGTAAAGACTGCTCCAACATTGGAGGTTTTTAAGACGAGATTGGATAACCATTTGTCTGAAATTATATAGGGCTTCCTGCCTGAGTAGGGGGTTGGACTAGAAGACCCCCAAGGTCCCTTTCAACTCTGTCATTTAACTCTAGGTTAAAAAAAACCTCATTCAAGTTTCATTGTAATATAAGTTTAATCAATTTCCCCCCTTTTTCATCATGGAATGCAGTAGTTATCTTTGGAAATTTATAAATTCTTAAATGAAACAGGCATTCAAAGGTACTGTATGTGGAATAGTGCATAGTGGCAACAATATAAAAATGCATTAGGACAACATTAGTATGGGCTTTAGGAGACACGGGTTCAAATTCATTGAGTGATGGTGTGACAGGCATTCATGCTTTGCCTGGTTAATTGCTAGATCATTTTTATCAGGCTCTTGGAGAAAAGAAAACATAAATAAAATAAACAAAATTTGGGGGAAATGTTTGCAAAATCTGTAAAGCAAAATGCAAATAAATGTACAAAGAAGCATCTCCACAAACTTGTTCAAAAAGAGTTTTTAGTTGATTTCAGAAATGGTATAAAGAAACGTAAGTCTAAAAAAGTGAGATAGAACAAGATAGAAAGTTTTATTCTTTTCTAAGCTCTGGAGTTATGAGCATATATATGAGACTAAAACTAATTAAATATGAACATTTAGATTAAATCTAAGGAAGAGACACCAATTCCTGGCCTTCCAATCTGCTTTCCGTGTCAGGACTACATATGGACAAGTGAATAGATAAAATTTGCCTAAGGTGAAATGAAAAAAATAAAAACCCAGACAGAGTTATCCTTGCAGTATATTAAGAACACATGGAAAAGTTCAACAGAGACACATGAGAAAGAAGGAAAGAGAGTACCTATAATGAGGAGGTGGAACTGTATATTGCTTAACTTTTCAGACCATATGACTAAATTATAGCCCTTAGGACTAAAAGCTTTCATAGTAAACACATTATAATCAGTTACTGGTTAGAACTTTGGGGGGGGGGGAATCTGTCTTGCTGTTTCCTGTCAATCTGGCACAAAAACTACTCTGATGACTATAGAAGGAAAAACCATAGTGTAATCATGAATGACTGTATGTGTAATGAATAATTCGGTGCTTGGATATGTGCTATTTTCGAGCTTTTATTTGCTAGAGGAAAAAGATTGTGCACCCTACTCCAGACAGGATCACTGGCATTGCTGGCAGCAGGACAAGATTTGGGAGGTTAATGTTGGCATGCTGATCAAATGCGATATCCTCTCTCTTTTTTTAGAATGTTTCTCGAAAACCTCTGGACTGCCATGTGTGTTTTTCTTGTGGCCAACTGGTAGCTGAAGTAAAGGATGCCTGATTCATGAACAGCATTATCTGTTTTAGATGGACTAGAGCAGGGGTGTCCAAACTTGGGAACTTTAAGACTTGTGGAATTCAACTCCCAGAATCCCATGGCTGGCTGGGGAATTCTGGGAGTTGAAGTCCACAAGTCTTAAAGTTCCTAAGTTTGGACACCCCTGGACTAGAGTGACTGTTGTGGTACTGGCAGCAATTACGGACTCTTTTTTTTAAAAAAAAGAATTTTCATTGACATAAGATTCTATCTAAACGTTAGTTTGCTTGACATCTTACAGGGGTGTGATAGAAATAGTTAGGGTTGATTTAAACAAATTGTCATTTTTGACTGCAAGAGTTGTTATGATAGGAACAAGTGATGAGTTCTGACTGAGTAAGTAAGATGTGCATGCATGCATTACAGTTCAGATAAAATATTTATTCCCATGAGAGAAGTTCAGAACAACAACAACAAAAAAAAAACAATAACAAATAAAATATGTCACAATCCATTTAGGAAAGTGCACAAGGCTGCTAGGTAAAATAAAAGGCAAGGATAATATTCATCTTTTGATGTCAAATCTCATCCTGTTTTCACTGCAACCAGACATTTTTCACTCAATACTCATTCAGTATCCATTCATTCCCAACTTTATTTCTTCTTGCTTTAATACATACAATCTTATAGCACAGTTTACTGCTTTCAGTTTACATGTGTTTTTCCTGATGTACCTAATAAACAGACTAAATCATGTGTTCATACATAGTCAATTTTTACTTTTCATGATAAATATTTCCTTAAAATGGATTTCATAGCATTTACTACTTTTCTATAAGCTTTCAGATGGCTTAAATTTACTCCATCATTTTCCATCTTTAATAAACATTTACCAATGTACACAAATTCATCGACTTGCATTTAAAATTTGCAATTGTTTACTCCATTGTTCTGATGAAAAAAAATGAGCAACACAGTTAATGGAGCTCCGAAAACTTCCTGTCTATTAGTACATCATCCACATCACTCGTTATCTGCTTTCATGTGCCTCACAAAATGCTTTTAAATTTACTTTTACTTATGTGACATATAAGCAGAAAAACTGAAAGTTGTATTAAGCTAATTGATGTTTTTGAATGTTACTATCAAATGTTTTAAAAAGAGATATAATGCTTGCAAAAAGTCATGCATTTCAAGATTTAGTTACTTTGGGGCAAATTGGAGGGATGAACCTATGTAACATTCTTCTATGATGAATGGCTGAAAAGCAGGGAAGAATGTAATAGCAGCCTTATTTACTCTTGCTGGAAAATGAAAAGAAGAGCACTAACCATAAAGCTACTGACAATAAATTAATTATTAGCCACCTTTTTTTTCTAGAAATATTTTAATTTTTTATTCTCTTACATAGTATACATTTTAAGTATACATTCACAGTTGTTATTCTTCTATACATTTATCATTCTTATACATTTATTATTTCATTTAATAGGTTATGCTATATAATTTGGGTTCCTTTATTTACCATCCCTTCTTCCTGTTGTGACACCACCTCATTTTCCCTTTCTTTTCTCCCTCCCTTCTCTACTTTCTTCCTTCTTCCTCTCCTTCTCCTTTCTTCTTTCCTTGCCTTTCTCCCACTCCTCCTCTTCCTCTTCCCCTTCCTACCCTCTCTCCTTCTCTTTCTCTCCCTTCCACCCTCCTCTCCTTGCCTCTTTCTTCTTTCCCCCATCTTCCTTTCATGTTCTCCTCCTTTCTCTCTTTCTTTTTTATTTATTGTAGGTGTCTCTTTCCGGCCTCAGTTTATATTTCCTTGGGATGGTATTTCCACAGGCCCAAATATAATTTGATATCATTTCTTATTCCCTTACCTTCGCTAATCTATCCTAGCTATATTTTCCTCCCCTTTATATCTCACATTTGGCTGTATACT
The DNA here is from genome assembly GCF_964273705.1 of Natrix helvetica. Classification (NCBI taxonomy): domain Eukaryota; kingdom Metazoa; phylum Chordata; class Lepidosauria; order Squamata; family Natricidae; genus Natrix; species Natrix helvetica. The sequence goes on along the minus strand of NC_138553.1, from coordinate 41,338,222 downwards.
TATATATTTAATATTTTCTTTTCTGTTTTCCCCTTCTTCCTCCCCTTCACATTTAACAGTGCCTCGTCTGGGTTCTATCTCTTCTCCCTATCTTCTTTTCTAGTCTCCTTTCTCTAGCAAAACATAGAATCTTCCCCATATCTTGAAGTACTCCGATTCCTCTTTATCCTTTATTTTCATTGTCAACCTATTCATGCACAATCTAATATCTTTTTTATTATCTCTTCATCTGTTGGTAGGTTATTTGATTTCCAGTTTTGGGAAAATTCTTGCTGCTGTAGTTACGTGTATAATCAAATAGGTATCCTCTTTCTTGAATTTCTCTGGGATAATACCTAATAAAAATATCTCTGGTCTAAATTCTATTTCTTGTTGTAACATTTTCTTTAACCATATTCTTATCTTAGTCCAATATTCCCTTGCTTCTGCACATGTCCACCACATATGATAGTAGGAGCCTATTGCTTGTTGACACTTCCAACAATTCGCTGATTTGTTTTTAGACATCTTTGCTAATTTTCCGGGTATCATGTGCCATCTATAAAACATTTTGTATCAGTTTTCTTTATAGGCCATTGACATGGTTAATTTATAGTTCCTTTCCCATAGTTGTTGCCACTTTTCTAGCTCAATCATGTGGCCAAAATTCTTTGCCCAAGTTAACATTGTATCTTTAACCACTTCTTCTTCTAAGCTAGTTCTTAATAGGTAGCTATGTAGTTTCTTAATTATTCTTTCTTCCGTTCCCATAAATACTTTATCCAGCTCCAGCTTTATCCAGCAATTGTGGAAACCATCCTATATCAATCCGTTGTTTTTCTAATTCTTGTTTTTGTTTAAATTCCCCCCTTTCTCTTAAAATATCTTTATATCTAATGATATTTTTCGTACTACTAATATTTGGATGTGTCAATACTTCCATTGTTGAAAGCCACATTGATATTTCTAAATAGTTCCCTTTCACTCTTTCCCATATTGTTAACAATCCATTCCTTACATAATGTCTTTGAAAATAGCCATGACCTTACTTTTACCATACCACAAAAAGGCATGCCAACCTAGTTGCAAATCATTACCTTCCAATGTCAGTAATCTTGTATTGCTCAGTAGAATCCATTCTTTCATCCAAGCTAATCCTGCTGCTTGATAATACAATTCCCAATTTGGTAATTCAAATCCACCTTGGATTCTTGCATTTTGCAACATTTGTATGTTAATTCTTACTCCCCCCCCGCCATATATATTTCCCCACTGTTTTGTTCATACTTTCAAAGAATTTTTTCTCCAACTTTATTGGTATTGTTTGGAATAGGTATAGCAATCTTGGTAGTATATTCATCTTTACTACTGCTATTCTTCCCGTCAGTGATAATTGTAAGGTTTTTCATCTTTCCCAATCTATTTCTATTTGTTTTCCCATCTCATAATAGTTGTCCTCCTTTAGTGTTACACACCTTGATGTCAATATCCAAATATTTCACTTTTTTCACCACCTGTGTATCCATTTTCCCCATCAACTCTCTTTTCTGTTTTTCTGTCATATTTTTCACCAAAAGTTTCATTTTATCTTTATTGATCTTCAAGCCCTCAACTTCTCCATATTCTTCTATTATTTCAACTAGTTTTGGTCCTGTTTCTATTGGATCTTCCATAATAAACACCAAATCATCTGCAAATGCTTGTAGCTTATATTCTTCTTTCTTAACTCTCATCCTTTTTACTCCTTCAATTTAAAATAAAATAATAAAAGCTCTTGGAAAAAGGAGGACAAAAGATGAAGTCTGGGTTAACTGTACTTAATTTAGTTGTGCATCTAAGTACATACAGTTTTCCACAATATAATTATTTCTCTAGCAGACATCCTCTCAACAATATTAAATAGAAAATATAATCAAAAGAGGGTCTACTTTTTACTTCCATTCATTTTCAGTGGAGTTGGATGCATACTGGAGTTTTGTCTTGATTTCTTATCCTTTCCTGCAGACTACATATATGTATCTCTTCATACAGATCTCTATCCAAAGTCATTAAAATAATTAATGATAGGCAATTAGAAGTGGGACATTTGATGAACTGGGTTAACTGATCCTATTATATTGCTTTCATTCACACTCTGGGAATTTTATTGATTTATTACATTTATGCTGCCACCCATCTCACACAAAAGGAACTCTGTGCAGCATACAACAATTAACTAAAACTTGTTTTAATAAATTGGTTAGATAAAATTCCATTTCCTTATTGAACACAACCCAGAATATCAGAACATTTATTTAAAACTCAGCTTTTCCTTATAAATGACAAAAACACATTTTGTAACATTCCATGAGAGGATTAAAATGATAGCAGGTTTTGGTGAGTGGAGTCTGGACAACTTCAGACTTAGATTGCTTCACCATTGCTTTAATTTTTGCACAGATAAGTTGCAGTGAAATGAAAAGTAAAATTCAAGATTTGTCAGGAAATAATAATATATACGTATTCTGAGATTCAGGGCAGGGGACCTAAAGAAACATGAAATTAGAGATAGAATAAAAGAATGATTAAGAGTAAGACTGACTAGCATAGTGATTAGATCTTTTTCTATTGGATAGGAAACACTACAGAGAAACCACAGCAATAACCCCTCTTAGATAAAAGAAAAGAAAAATAATAAGCTTCTTTGAACTCCAAGTATATAGCCTGGATTGGAGCACAGCTTATTTTTATTAGTCCTGAGAAATTACACATATGTACCCTTCATCTAAAGTCCACAGTGCCTGCTTTTGAGGTATATATAATAGTTCTGCAATTCTCTTAGTATACATCTGTCCATTATTAAGACAGAGACATCTAACACAATTTCCTCTTGTTATCTTCCTTCCTTCCTTCCTTCCTTCCTTCCTTCCTTCCTTCCTTCCTTCCTCCCTCCCTCCCTCCCTCCCTCCCTCCCTCTCTCCCTCCCTTCCCTGAAGCAAAAGATATTCTTTGGCGGGGGAATCAAGCTAATTCTTTAAAACAGATATATGCATACCCATAAAAAGTAATACAAAAACAATATTCAGGAGACAGGAGCAGAGAATGAATGCTGACATTTTTTATATAGGCAGGAAAAGATTCTTACAGAGTTTGCATGAAATAAAATATAAACACCTTGGTGGAACTGAACATTTTCCAGGGCGCTGCTCTGGAGAGTCCAAAGAAGGGTTAAACACAGCCAATCTGCCCAGAACTGAATTGAAACTTTAAGCCACGCCTCTGGTGCCGACTCTCCTCAGATTTTTTCAATTCAGCTAGCCCAGTGGACGCTTTAAGAATTTCTCCAGTTCTAAGATTGATTCCTTGGACTCTCCAGAGGAAGAATAATTTTTTAAAACAGTATATTTAAGGATTTTTAGAGCAGGCTGGTGAGTTTAAATTTAAGTTTGTTTTTTTCCCTTTTTAATTGGGTTTTTCTTACCCTTTCGGCTCTCCTGGAGTCCGGGGCTTTGCTCTGGCTCCTAGAAGCTGCAGGCAGCTGTTGGGGGAAGCGTGTGGGTCGGAGTGCCGACGCCAGCGCTGTTGGGGCACCCCTACTGGGGGCCGATTCCCACTGGAAGCCCTCCGTTGCAATTTGTGCTTCTAGCAAGTCAAATTGCTGCGTGGGCTTCCAGGGCAGCCATTTTGGCTTCTTCCCTCTTTAAATTTGGCGCGAAAAGCTCCGGTGAGTTCCGGCCGCCATTTTGGATTGCGCAATCTTCCGGCTTTACTTTTAAAAGTTTTTTGCCGCAGCTGCCTGGTGCCTGGCTCTTTGCAGGAGCCGCGTGGAGTCAGACTTGGCCGGTGTGACCGGTGACCTGGGCCCCAATCCAAGCAAGTGATAGCGGCGTGGGATCGTGGCCTGCTGGGTCGCCTCCTTTACTCTCCTGCAGGCGCTGGGAGCGAATTCTGCTCGCGCCTAAGAAATTCCAAGCTACTTCAGGCCTTGCAGTTTCTCTGTCTCCTCAGGAGCATCGTGCTGCGGTGGGCTTTCTGGAGGTGGTGAGTGGTGGTTTTCCCATCCCCCTACTGCCCCAACCAGTGATTGTTACCATGGCAGATCAGGCCCCTGAGACTTCTGAGGGTGTCTCTTCCAGAGCCCCTGTAAGACAGGCCGGGAAAGCTGCCAGGGAGGCCATTAGAGGGAGTAAGCCTTACTCCAGGCATGGCCCCAAGCAGGGCTCAGGCCTAGACAAAGATGCATTAAGGCGACAGAAGGCCTTAGAAAAACAGGTTTCCAAAGCCCAACAGCAGGCCCAATCTTCCCTTTCGGTGTCTCCTGGGGAGCCCTCCAGGGAAATTCCTCCAGCCCAGGGAGGCCCCATTTCTGATAGTGAAGAAGAAGGGGATTCCCTGGCCATGGCAACTTCTCCAGGCCATTCCATGGCTGATCAGGCTGATCTCTTTGCCTGTCCCTCTGATATGGAGGAGGGACCAGCTCCAATGGGGCCCTTAGCCCCTCAACAGCCGATCCCCGGGCCCACTCAAAGGGTTCGCCCCATTGAGGACCAAGGGCCTAACCTATCCACTGAAATGCAGGAAATAATTAACAGGGCCATTTCCCAGGGCATTGAGGCAGGCATGTGAAAAGGTGGCAAGCGCACTCGCAAGACCCACCATTTGCAACCCCAGGAGGATTCCAGAGAGATGACTCCTAGCCTTCCACCTCCGTCCCTGCATTCTTCAGTGGCCTCCGATGAGTCAGACTGGGAGGAAGAAGAGGATTTTCTTCCTAGGCAGGAAGCTGAATTCTCTGGGGATGAGGCAAGCCCCGCCAAAAAGCCGGCCTTTTCAGGCTTATTTAATTTGGATAATTTCAAAACCATTTTAGATAAGGCTAAGATCTCAACTCACATGGGGTCCACCCCCCCAGCTCAGGTGGTTGTAGACCCTGATGATCTATCTGGGGATCTCTTTGAGGAACCCATTTCGGTCCAGGAAATAGTTCCTGTACCCAAGATGTTCCTCAATTTAGTTCAAAGACAGTGGGCGCAGCCAGCTACCATGGCTACCCCCAGCAGCCATGACAAGAAGCTATATACGGTGGATGCCAGCCTGGAGGAGCTGCTCAAGCTCCCTCCTATCGATCCCCCTGTAGCGGCTCTTACCTCCTTTTCTGTGCTCCCTCCTGACCTGTTGGAGGGGCTCAAGGCTGAGGACAAGAGAACCGAAACTGCTTGTCACAAGACCCATCAGGCAGCTGCATGGGCCATTAAGTCCTCCGCTTCAGCCTCCTTTTTCTCCAGGGCGGCTCTCCTGTGGCTGAGGCAATTGTTGAGGAAGATACCTGCCAAGGACGTTAAAGTCAGGCAGGATATCAATAAAATCATGGCAGCCACAGAGTACACTGCTGATGCCACTCTGAATGCTGCTAAGTTTGCCTCGCGTGCCCTAGCGTCTAATGTTACTTCCAGACGCCTCCTGTGGCTTAGGCACTGGAATGTGGATATGCGCTCCAAATGGAAGCTTGTTACTGCCCCCTTTAAAGGGGACAAGCTGTTTGGTGAGGTCCTTGATCCAGTCCTTGTGGAAAACAAGGACAAAAAGAAAGTGATGCCATCAGTCACCAAAAAGCCTGATCGTAAAGGTCCTGGCTCTTACAGGAGGCAGGCCTTTCGGAACAATGAGCCCTCCACCAGCTCCGCCCCCTATCATCGGGCGTATCCCCAGCAGGGTGAGCGGTCTCAGGACCGTCAGTCCTTTCGAGACAGAGGTCGCCAGCAGCCCTTCTCCAAGTGGCCATTTCGGGGGGGGCTCCGGCTCCCGACCCTTTAGGAGGTATAAATGACCATCACAGGTCAGCTCCCATAGGAGGGCGGTTGCAGTTGTTCCACGCCAAATGGGAGCAGACCACGTCGGACCAGTGGGTTCTTCAAACGGTCCGCATGGGTCTCACTTTAGAATTCTGGTCCCCCCCTCCCCGCCACTTCATCCGGTGTCCAGTTCCCTCAGGGTTAGTCAAAAGATCCCTCATGGAACAGGAGATAAGGCACCTCAAGGAGATCAGGGCCATAGAACCTGTCCCAGCAGGCCAGGAAGGAAGAGGGTTTTACTCCATCCTGTTTCTGGTCCCCAAAAACTCAGGAGGGTGGAGGGGGATATTAGATCTAAAGAGGTTCAATCACCACGTGACATATCGCAGGTTCAAGATGCAGTCCCTCCAGTCCATCTTGGGATGCATCAGGCCAGGCGATATACTAACGTCCATAGACCTCAAAGAGGCCTACCTCCACATCCCTATCCGCAAAGCCCACCGCAAGTTCCTGAGGTTCTCTTACGCGGGCCTCCATTACCAGTACCGGGCAATGCCATTCGGCCTGTCATCGGCGCCCAGGACATTCACAAAGGTTCTCGCAGCCGTGGCGGCTTTTCTACGGTCACGTCCGGTCAGACTCCACTGTTACCTAGACGATGTTCTCATTCTGTCATCATCGCATCAACAAGCTGTCAGCGACCTAGAACACACCATGCAGGCGCTCCGGGACCACGGGTTCACCATCAACCTGGAAAAAAGTCATCTTGTTCCCACGACCAGACTGAAGCATCTAGGGGCCGTCATCGACACCACCTCGTGCACGGTATCCCTGTCTCCGGAAAGGGTGGCCAGCCTTCGGGAGATGGTCGTTCAGGTGCAGCAGTCACGTCTAGTCAAGGTGGTTCAGCTCTCACAGCTCCTCAGCAAGATGATCTCGTGCCTGTCAATCGTGCCTTGGGCGAGACTTCACTCCCGTTCCCTTCAGTGGCTCCTGCTTCCATATCAAAGAACAAACGAAAGCAGCTCAACAAGACTGATTCCAGTTCCAGCAGAGGTACGTCGCTCTCTAAAGTGGTGGTTGTCTCCGGCCCTGTTAAAGGGGTCGCCATTCAAGGAGCCAGTCAGGCTCACCATCACAACGGATGCCAGCCTGTTCGGTTAGGGGGCCCACTGCCACAACCAGCTCGCACAGGGCAGGTGGTCCCCTTCCGAAGCCGCTCACAGCATCAACTGGCTGGAGCTGAGGGCAGTCAGGCTTGCGCTGAAGCGCTTCCAGAGCACCGTTCAGGGCCACCACGTGCGCATCATGACAGACAATGTCGCCACCAAGGCGCACATCAATCGACAGGGGGGAACGCGCTCCAGATCCCTGATGAAGGAGGCGGAGCTCTTGGGTCGATGGGCGGAGAGGTATCTCCTTTCTCTTCAGGCGGAGCACATCTCGGGCACGAGCAACACCCAGGCGGACTGGCTGAGCAGATCCACAGTCGACCACTCGGAGTGGCGTCTACATCCGCTGCTGTTCCAGCAACTGTCCCAGAGGTTCGGCCTTCCGCTGGTGGACCTGTTCGCCACCGCGGCCAACGCGCATCTTCCGCGGTTCTTCACAAGGTTCCACGACCCGAGGGCGGAAGGAGTCAACGCGCTGCACGGCCCGTGGCCGAAAGGTCTGCTTTACGCTTTTCCCCCGCTACCTCTTCTTCCCAGAGTCATCAGGAAGATCCTAGCAGAGGAGGCGGAGGTGCTGCTGGTAGCACCGTACTGGCCCAGGAGAACCTGGTTTGCAGACTTGGTGAGTCTCTCGATCACACCACCGTGGCGGATTCCTCCACAGGACATCTCTCTCAGCCAGGGGGCCCTTCAACATCCAGAACCCCAGTGGCTGCAGCTGGCCATCTGGCACTTGAGAGGGATCTCCTAAGCAGAGGCAAGTTGTCAGACAAGGTGATTGGCACCATCCAAGCATCACGACGGCAGTCCACGACGCGCATCTACGACGCCACTTGGAAATCCTTCGCCAGCTGGTGCACGGCTCATGGTACGTCTGCGCCCCTTGCTTCGGTTCCTGTCATCCTGGACTTCCTGCAGGAAGGTTTGGACAAGGGCCTGGCTCCTAACACCCTGAGGCGCCAGGCGGCAGCCCTGTCAACCATCCTCTCAGTTGAGGGCTACGCATCTCTTGGCCGGAATCCGACCATCCGCAGTTTCCTCAGGGGAGCGACCAACCTGAGACCCCCAGTGGTCCACAGATACCCATCTTGGGATCTCAATGTAGTGTTGCGGTCCCTCATCGGGCCCCCGTTTGAGCCCATTAAGACGGCCAGTCTCAGACACCTCACATTCAAGATGGTTTTCCTGGTCGCTATCACGTCTGCTCGTCGCATATCGGAACTGGCTGCCTTGTCAGTCAGAGAGGACTTGTGTCTCATTCGTAACGACAGAGTAATCCTGAGGCTGGACCCTTCCTTCATTCCGAAGGTTAATTCCTGGTTTCATCGGGCGCAGGAGGTGGTCCTTCCGGATTTTTGTCCGCATCCTCGGCACCCGAGGGAAAAGCGCTGGCACATGCTGGATGTGCGCAGGACTATTCGCAGATACATCAAGCGCACGGCCAGTTTTCGGAAATCCGAATCTCTATTCGTCTCCTTTCAACCAGCTTCTCAAGGCAAGAAGGTCTCTTCATCTACCATCGGCGGATGGCTGCGAGCCTGCATTGCGCTTGCCCACGTTTTACAGTCCGTTCCTGTGCCTCGCAATATCACAGCACATTCGACTAGAAGCGCCGCCACCACAGCTGCCTGGTCTACACAGGCACCGATTGAAGAGATCTGCAAGGCGGCCACCTGGACTTCTCTGTCTCCATTTGTCCGAAATTACAAACTGGACAGTTTTGCATCGGCGGAAGGGGCCTTTGGGAGGCGTGTTCTTCAGGGCATCCATACCAGCGGAGCGACCCTGATGGCTGAGCCTTCCCGCCCTAGTGACAGTTAGCTTGGGCATGTCCCTTCTTTGGACTCTCCAGAGCAGCGCCCTGGAAAATGACCATTGTCTTACCTGAAGGGTCCTTTTCAGGGCGCTGCAACGGAGAGTCCACCCCGCCCTGGGGTCTATTCTCCGCTGGTGTTTGTGAAGTCACAGTGTTGTTTGTTGTTTCTGTTATTGTTGTTGGACTATTTTTGACTTGTTCCATATTAGACTTCCAGTTGAAGTTTCAGCGCGCAACTGTTCCACGTCTTCATTGAATAAATCTGAGGAGAGTTGGCACCAGAGGCGTGGCTTAAAGTTTCAATTCAGTTCTGGGCAGATTGGCTGTGTTTAACCCTTCTTTGGACTCTCCGTTGCAGCGCCCTGAAAAGGACCCTTCAGGTAAGACAATGGTCATTTTCATGTGCAAGGATTCCTGAGCCACCTCAACTTGCTAGGCTGAGTCTCGGCACCGCACATTACAAACACAGGTTTCTGTCTTGTAGGTGAAGAGCATTTTTACTTTTTCAAACAAACTGCCCATATGGCATTCACAACGCTTGTCTTAGCAATAAAGGGAATTTCCTTGAAAAGTCAGGTCTTGATCGGTTAGCATTTCTAAGTCATTCCTCATATAAAAGGCACTACCATAGTTAAATGTACTGTATGTCAGATAAGATATACATACATAAACTTCTACAGCAGTTTGTTCATATTATAATCTCAATGAAATTGCATCTCAATTGTTTGGAAATAATGTATGGAATTTTTTTACAGCTTTTCAGGTTTTTTTGGGGGGGAAATTAACACTATTAAAGACTTATTGGGTCCTCTGGAAAACAAATTTAAACAATGTGGATAGATTCGGTATCTTTTTATGGACAAAGATTCCAGATCTTTAAGACCTGCAGAAATGAGCACATAGCTCTTATTACCACATCTACATGTTGAGGAAAACCTGACCTTTGGATTTCTCTTGGCTATACATTTTTTAAAAGCATAAAGTCCATATCCATAAAGAAAGAAGAAACTCTTTAGCAATAGCACTTAAAACCAATGATGCCTCTGTTTTAACAGAATATTGGAAGAAGAAATGTCAACACACACATGCAATAATCAATGAGCAGTAGTAAGGCATTTATCTGGAGATTGTTGTTTGATTTTCATTACCTTTCATGAATTGTTTATTTATCATTAATTGGCTTTGAGAAACCAACCCCTCTGATTCAGTATCTCATACAAGAATTCTGTTTCACTGGCCTATGTTCTCATTGAAATAAAAACATTACATGAAGGGCTTTTTGTTTAAGAATCTGAAGTTAAACAAAATAGTAATTACTATACATACATTTTTAATGTGTTCAACAGATTGTATTCAAGACTTCCATACATACGTACTGTTAGATACTCCCTCCCCCTCTGGTGTTGCAGTAACATAATAGTAGTTTCCACTCAGGTCCTCTCTTTTATATGGGAACAGAGAGGCCCCTGATTGGCTGGAGCGCTGGACAGCTCCCCTTTAAAAAGGGAGCTGCCCGACCATGCATTCAGTGGATGCCTGTCCTTAGACCAATAAAGAGCTGTTGTTATCGCTAGTCTTTTGTGCCTTTCATTACCTGATCTAACACGTACTTTCAAAAGTTCAAAAAGTCCTGAATAGTTTTATAGTTTTAACAGTCACAGAGGGCATGTAAATAATAAAAAAGACATAAATTCCCATTGTATGATGATGTCCATTCATGTGATATTTGATTTCAAGAGAGAGGGAGGGAGGGAGGGAGGGAGGGAGGGAGGGAGGGAGGAGAGAGAGAGAGAGAGAGAGAGAGAGAGAGAGAGAGAGAGAGAGAGAGAGAGAGAGAGGAAGATAGACCTACGCTTCTACTAATGAGTGGTGATAGTTTTGTTACATGAATACCACAGGCTGTTTTCATGAATAATTTCAATGCATGTCTAGATTGTTTGCTTATTCTGGAAGCCAATGTGCTAATTGGCTTATAGTTATAAGGTGATTTAGCATTGTCTTTTGAAACACTTAGCTTTGTTTGAATTAATAGTGCTGAGTAGTTTAATCTAGTCCTTTCATCATCAAATGTTTATATGTAATGTATCATCAGGTTCAATCAGAAAGCAAAGCTGGAGAAATGGTTTGTTTATTTTAATCTGAGTAGAGTGAGCCCAAATTATTCTTTTTATTCACAAAGAAGATTATAGGATAAATAAATTTGATTGAATTTGATTTGATTGAATAAGATTCCATAATAAATCTATAAGAATATGTTCTTAACAAGCATTGCAACAGCTTTGTACTCATGACTGTTTTCAAAATGACCCAACTATGTTTATTATAAAGAATAGTAAGAACATGTACGAAGGTTCAATGAAATCTGTATCACAGATCAGTGGGGGGATGAATGAGTCCATATGGATGGAATAGTTCAATGCAATTTATATTCTGGAAGGCTCCAATCAGTTAGAACCTTGACACAGACCAAAAATCACAGAAACATGCCACATACAGTTTTGATTTATATGTTAATTTTCCCATTAATTTTCCCATTAGGCCATAATTTATCATAACATTTTTTCCATTGGATTTGAAGACATAGATCCATCTGTACATTTCTATATTCAGTTATATAAATGCCACTCTACTTAGAGAACTCAAATAGATATCTTTAATTTATAAATAAGTGTGGCTTTTGAATAAATAATGATTTTTCACCACAGCTTGCATTGCAAGTTGTACTTTGTGATGTTTTACCACTCACCCAAAGAAGCTATTTTTTCAATTTAATAAGGATGGATAAATAATCTGCAATTGGGGTGATTAATGAAAATATCAAATATGTCATATCAACAATCAAGATGAATATATTACCTAGGATTCTATGCTTGTTCCAGACAATTCCAATTAGACTAGGGAAAGATTACCTTGAAGATCTAAATAAAATAGTGTTGAAGTATATTTGGCAGGGAAAGAAAGCAAGAATAAAATTAAAACTATTTCAAGATGCTAGAACAAAAGGAGGATTTGGCCTGCCTAATTGGGAGTTATACTACCAGGCAACAAGCTTTTTTTTTTGAACAAAAATTTTATTGGTTTTACAATTTTTTTAGGAAAAAGGGTGGTGGAGAAGGGTACAAATTATGGCAGCTACATTGTGCAAGAAATTGCACTCCCCCCAACTCTCATAATCCTCACGTGTTAATACATTAAGTAAAATACTACTTAACAATTTTTTGACAGCATATTTACCTTATATCTTCCAATATTTTCAATCTATTTTATATCCAACAGAAAAAAGAATTCCCTGTATCAGCAATTGCAGTGTTTTTCTAAGTCACTTTTGTGATCTAAGTTTTCTCGATGCTGCCTCTTCCCCCCCCCCCAGCAAAGCTCCGGCACCTCCCGTGTCTTGTATATCCCGTGTGATGTCATCAGTTTTATCTAGGAGCACTTTGTTTTTTTCCATGAAGGCCTCAGCCTCCATAATTGTATTAATACTAACTCTAGTGTCCTCCCAAAATATCAGCATACCTTCTTGGAGAAGCAATCTAAACCAAATCCCTTTCTGGTATAATTTCTTCGCTAAAAGCGAAAACATTTTTCTTTTATCTCTAACTTTCTTTGGGATTTGTTTCAAGATGACTATCTCTCTATCCTTGTATTTTAACACTTGCCCCCTTTGTGCACTCAGAATCTCATCTCTTGTAGTCTTTCTAAGAAATTTAATGTGAACCTCCCTTGGAACATTGTGTGTTCTAGCGTAGGCAGAGTTGACTCTATAGGCCAGGTCAATATCCCATCACATCTGTTGTCTGTCTTTTTTAATATATTCAGCCAATAACTTTGTCATAATTTCCCTCAGATCTTCATCATCAGCCTCAATTACATTTTGAAATCTAAGAAAAAAAGACATCCTTTCAAACTCAATTTTTATCTGATGGTTCTCAAGTTCTTGGTTTCCTCTCTGGACCCCCCTCACCTCCCTCCTCATCTCAGCCGTCCCCTCCTCCAAAAGTTCCAGTCTCTGTGAATTTTGAGCCATTCGGTTTTGGTTCTCTCTGAGTTGCTCATTCATTTCTTTCAGTTGATTTTTCAATTCCTCCTGCCCCTTTAAGATCTTTTGAAGCAACTGCTGGGTTAGGTCCTCCTCAGGGGGTTTTTGTAGTAGAGATGTTAATGTCTGTTGTCCACTGGGGCTAGACGTTGAAGATGTTGGAGCAGAGCCAGCAAAACCTGGTTTCCCAGGTGGGGGTCTTTTCGGTGCCATCTTAGTAAAGAGAAACTCAGAGGTGTCTGTGTCCATAGGATGGGGTGGCAACGTGAACAGGGGATAGCCAAGAGAGATCACAAGGCAGGCAGTCCAGACAATAATAGAGACCTTTTCTATAGTTCAAATCCAGACAATAAAGTCCATCAGTCCAAGTCCAAGGTGCAGTATTTCAAGAGATATTTCTGGGTGTCACGGAGACAAAGACAAAATGCCGGCAATTTCTATGGGTGGAGTCAAATTTCACAGTGCACAAAGACAACGGAAGTGTGCCATCTTGCCTTGCCAGCACGGGATCAAAAGGCAGCGAACTAAAAGTTTTGAAAAGTTTTCAAAAGAAACAGATCATCACTTCTCTTTCACAATTGCAGCAGGGTATTCACCTGCTTGCTTGCTATGAGTGTGATTTCATTTCAAAGCTCTCCCCCCTCTCCTCCAGGGGCAGAGAGCAATCCAAAGCTGCCCATCTAGGGTGGGGGGAAATCCCCCTCCCTCCAATCACACTTTCCAGAAACCGATTGAAAGTCTTTAAAAAGCTGTCAATCCTTCACCAAACAGTCAAAAACAAAGGAAGCATGGAGCTCCCGCACATCCCCTTTCGCCTCCTGGCACCTAGGGCAATGCCAGGAGGCCCCCCGCGGCTGCCACCGACATAGGGGACCCCCAGCTAGCCGCCCCCTTGGCTCGGCGCCCCTTCAAGGCACCCAGTGCCCCCCCGATTAGGAGGGAGCCCACCAAGAGCGCACAGGGCGAGCAAAACACGCCCGTCGCTCTCGGGAGCCGGAACCGGAAGTCTACCAGGCAACAAGCTTGATGTGGATTAAGGAATGGATAATGCTAAAAAATTCTAGGTTATTGACACTAGAAGGACATGATTTGTTGTTGGGTTGGCATGCTTTCTTGAGGTACAAGGGAAATAAAACACAGGGGTACTTCAGAAGACATATATGTGAGGCTTTATTATTAAGCTGGGAGAAGATTAAAAGGCACCATTATTTAAAAATTCCAGTCTGGTTATCAACTATTGAAGCTTTTTCATATCCAATAACATATAAACAGGAACAAACAGTTATGGTGAAATATTGAATGCAAAGGGTGAACTTAAATCTATGCAAGAACTGGAAGAATAAGATATAAGGATGAATTGGTTTTCATATGTGCAAATACATTCTAGATATGATAAATATTTTAAAATAGAAGGCTTTTATGACAAATTGACTGAATTAGATAAAATTCTGATAGGTACCAATGAAAAGGTGATTAAACAACTATATGGATACTTATTAGAGGTTAAGCTAGAGCAGTGGTTCTCAAATAGTGGGGGGGCGCAAGGCTCCGTAAAGGGGAGTGCGAAGGCTCCCTTTCCATCTGGGTGCAACGGCGGCGGCGAAGGCGGCGGACTGGAGTTTCCCGCCAAGGTTGCCTGTCCGACCAGCCCCCGCTGGCTCCTGGCTGAGGGAGGAGCTGCCGCTCCGCCTTCTCCGAGCGGGATCCACGCCCTGCAACTGGCCGTGAGGGGAAGCGGAAGCAAAAGCTTTTGCTATCAAGTCTTTTGAAAATCTCCAGGAAGCACCAAAAATGGGTGAAAATGGCAGGTTTTGGCCAAAAAACGGGCCATTTTTGCCCATTTGTTGCCAGTAGAATGCTTCTGGGGGTGGGGGAGGTGAAAAATGGGGTGCACAAATGCCCCAGGAGGCACAAAAAATGGGCCCCTTTTCACCCCCCCACCTTCAGAAGATGATAGAGAAAGAGAGAGCTAGTGAGAGGGAGGGAGGGAGAAGTGAGACAGAAAGAGATAGACAGAGAGAGAGACACACACACAGAGAGAGACAGAGAGAGACAGAAGGAGAAAGAGGGACAGAAAGAGAGAGAGAGGAGAGAGTGACCGAGAAAGACAGAGAAAGACTGAGAGAGAGAAGAGAGAGGCAGAAAGAGAGAGTGAGACACAGAGAGACAGAAAGAGACAGAGAGAGAGGAGACAAAGAGAGAGAGACAGAAAGAGACAGAGAGAGTGAGAGAGAGACAGAGAAAGACAGAGAGAGAGAAAGAGAGAGGGAGACAGAAAGACAGACAGAAATAGAAGGAGAGACAGAAAGAGAAAGGCAGAGAGAGAGAGAGAGAGAGAGAGAGAGAGAGACGAGGGAGAGAGAGAGACAGAGGGAGAGACCACTTGGACTGTCTTCGCATCTGGGATGCGTGGGTCTTTCCCACTGAGACGAGCAGGTGTTGTTTCTAGAAATCACTGCGTGCAGGAAATATATGTGTGTGTTTGTGTGTGTATACATGCACATACAAGCGTCATTTCTTCAGTGTTATCACAGAAGTGAGTACACCCCTTAACATTTTGTAAATATTTAAGTATACTCACTTAAGTACTCACTTCTGTGATACTCTATATATACATATATGTATGTATATGTTCTAGCTGTGCTCCTTTAAATCTTTTCTGCTACAGTTAATAAAGCTATTCTTTGTTGTAAATTGATCCACATTTTTCTTTTTTTATTCTCTTATACGTTAATAAGGATACAGTGTTATGCAGAGGTGTACTTATAACAATTTTATAGACAAATGATACTATTTACAGTCGCGCGGGGGGCGCGAAATGTTTTCTTCTTCCTAGGGGGGGCATGACAGAAAATAATTGAGAAGCACTGAGCTAGAGGAAGAACAAATTAAAGAAACAATGATTGCTTGGGGGAAAATTTTGGACATGGGATTGATTTAGAGAAATGGCAAACATTGTGGTCTCAAAATTATAAAATGACAATGTCAACAGCATATAAAGAAAACTTGTATAAGATATTTTACAGGTGGCACCTACATCCGATGGGAATAGCAAGAATGTTTGAGAATAAATCCAAAAAATGTTGGAAATGTCATCAGATACCGGGCTCATATTACCATATGTGATGGATGTGTGCAGAAGCTGAAAGATACTGGAGTAAAATTTACACATGGTTGGAAAAAATGATAGAAAAACATATAGACTTTAAACCAGAGATATTCTTATTGGGGATTTTACTGAAAATATATAGTAGAGAATTGAAATATTTGATTGTAAATGTGTTAACAGCAGCTAGAATTGTATTTGCAAAAAATTGGAAAACGGAGAAAATACCAATGCAGGGCGAAGTTATTCAGAAAATAATGGAATGTGCCGAAATGAGCAAATTGACATTTGAAAATAAAGAACAAGAAGATAAACAATTTTATAAGATATGGGATTTATTTTATCAATGTTTAGACAAAAAAGTATGGAAATGAAATACGCTAGAGAATTTTACAATACAAGGATAATGGAATGATACAGAATATAATATAAAGATGTACTACTATTGGATGGATTTAGGACGATGTAATGAAATGCCATAATATAAATTAATTCAAAATTTAGAATATCTCCCATAAAATGAAGTAATAATAGTTATAGTCAAATAAAGGATTAACAAAGATAATAACCTATACATATATACTAGATTGATAATATGAGATTTTATATAAATTGTAAGTGAGGACTATGGAGAGGATGCACAAAGGTTTTGTAACCAACCGACACACTGACTGTATGTAAAGATGGTTTTATGTTTTATGTGTTATTTGTGTTTGTTTGTCTAAAAATAAAAATTTCTTTTAAAAAAAGAAAATATTAAATATGTTGATAATAAAATCATTTGGAGTAAGTAACACAAAGGGGTCTCTAAAAACTGGAAATGGGCATAAAATAGCTGATGCTTGAATTGTGGCAATTGATCAGGAAAAGGATTGTAGAAATGCCTAATGAAGAACTATGAAGAAATCAAAATTCCTTATGTGTATACTAAACCCAAATATTGCCTACGTATATCTATGATACACAAACAATTGAATATTGGCAGCTCAACAGATTTTAAAATATGTAAAAAAAAAAAGAATATTGAGAAGGAGAAGATGATTGGGGAAATGTCAAGTGCTCCGCCTAATAGCTAATTTCAAGGTCATATACTAAACACTAGAAACACAAACTATTCATAAGTTGTTATTAAATGCATTTAATATACAGATTACATCTTATTTTTTGTCACAAAGAGAGAGAAAATTATCACAGAAGCTGACAGTGATTTCAACCCTCATTTCAACCCTGAGCTACAAATATTCTCTTTTATTGGCTAAGACTGGTGTTAGCAAAATTTATATTACCATCCAATATACTTTTCTTTGGTTGTTTAATAACTTCTCTAAGATGAGATTACATTTATAATGTTCTTGTGAAGACTGACTATATTGGAAGTCTTAAAATTTAATAAACTGTTGTCTCAAGTTTCATACTGAAGTGGGAAAATAATTTTAAAAAATCATTTTGGGGCACGATACAATTCCTAAGAGATAGTTGCAGGGCTTGTTAAACAATATTTTTTTGTTCCTTTGAAATCCAAAATTATTTTAAATCTTTTGATCTTAATGTCATTCGTATTAAATAATTTCTGTCATAATGATTTTTTGCTTTGTTAAATCATGCTATGTTAATATGACAAGGTCTCATTTTGGGGAGTGGGTAGGATGTTTGTGACATATAAATGCATCTTTATAGAATGTTTCCAAGGATATTTGATGACTCACTTTCTTGAAATTTTTAATACCTTGGAATGTATTTTTTTAAATTAAAGACTTATTGCTTTCTCCAATTTTTAATTCTTCTATGTAAGTGCATTTATTGTAATGACTTTATATTTATTTATTTGTTTGTCTGTCTATCATCAATCTCTGTCTGTCTGTCTGTCTGCCTATGCATCCACCCATCCACCCATCTACCTACTTGTATTTTTCGGAGTATAAGACACACCTTTTTTCCTCAAAAAAGAGGCTGAAAATCTGGGTGCATCTTATACATCGAATACAGCCTTTTTGCCTCCCAAAGCCCTGCCCCTTCACCAAAATGGCTGTACATACCCTTATGGAGGCTTTCAAAGAGCTCCTAGGGCTGGGGAGGGCAGAAATGAGCAAAATAAAAAGTCTGCAGATTGTCAGTGATTTCCTTCTCCAGCACATGGATAAAAACACCTGGAAACATCTACCTACCTACTTACCTACTCTCTCTCTCCCTACTTATCTACTGTATTTCTCTTTCTCTCTCTCCCTCTATCTACCTACCTACTCTCTTTCTCTCCCTACCTACCTACTGCATCTCTCTCTCTCTCTCTTTACCTACCTACCTACCTACCTACCTACCTACCTACCTACCTACCTACTCTCTCTCTCCCTACCTACCTACTGTATTTCTCTCTCTCTCTCTATCCCTCTACCTACCTACCCTCTCTCTCCCTACCTATTTACTGTATTTCTCTTTCTCTCTCTCCCTCTATCTACCTACCTACCTAGTCTCTCTCTCTCTCTCTCCCTACCTATCTACTATATTTCTCTCTCTCTTTCTATTTCTCTCTCTCTATCCCTCTACCTACCTACCTACCTACTCTCTCTCCCTCCCTACCTATCTACTATATTTCTCTCTCTCACTTTCTTTTTTCTCTCTCTCTCTCCCTACCTACCTACACCCTCCCTCCCCCTCTCTCTCCCTACTTACCTACTGTGTTTCCCTATTTCTCCATCTCTCTATTTCTTTCTCTCTATCCCTTTATCTACCTACCTACCTACCTACCTACCTACCTACCTACCTACCTACTCTCTCTAGCATTTCATTTCATTTTTTAAAAAGCATTTCATTTTTTAAAAGCATTTCATTTTTTTAAAAAATAATAATGTAGAGAGCATTTCATTTTTAAAAAATAATAATGTAGAACAAGACATTTTGGAGAAAATGTCATGGGTAGGTGGGAAATTTATTTTAGTTATGTTCAAAACTGGTCAAGGGTATAGAAACTCTTGGAACCTTCACAATCTCTACAATTTATCTCTACCATAGAAGGCACTTTCCTTTGTTTTGCATTTTCTGCTTTAGAAAATAGAAGGTTCTGCAAAACATATATGTACACAGAAAACATAGATTTAAGTGTATACCCCACCCCAGAATAATTCAAAATAAACTATGAGGATGAAACAGAAAAAAAGAAATCTTTTCCCCCAAAAAAATGAATATTAGAAGACAGCTTCTATAGAGCAGGGGTGTTAAACTCGCATCATCATGGCAGCGTCATGTGACATATTGGGACTCCCCCCCCCTTTGCTACACTGGGTGTGGGCATGGCCAGCACATGACGCATCCAGCCCATGGGCCGCGAGTTTGACAGCCCAGTAGTAGAGCATCAAAAACTGTGAATTTTAGTGAGAAGTGGCTGCAGTGTATAAATCTAAAGATATATTCCACAGTAATTAGTTTCAACCTCCATTAATAAATTGATCCTTTAGCATGCCAGGTTATTCTGTGGCATCTGGAATGAGGATATCTGTGAAAAGTGATTGGATGTTTCTCATGGCATTAATACCTCGTGTCAGGCATGAGTTGTGTTTACTAATGTAACCAGCCTAAGATCTTCTGGGCCCATAGTAGTTAGAACTACTATGATGTAAAAGCTATAGCATCCTGTATCAGTATGTCTGATTATAATTTAGTATGCATCGCAGCTGACATAATCATTTTTCAATTCAATATCAAAACAACTGGCTTTCTTCAGAGATGAGAATAAATACTTCAAACTATGAATACAATGTCTTTCGATGGTGCAAATTTTCTATTAATGTATGTATTGAATACGCAGATAACCAAATGGCTATATGAATATCAGGAGCTTACTGAGCACAGCAGTGATAATCAGAGATTCCTGAAGAATTTTTGGTTGTAAACATTTGAAAATCCTCATTGTTCAAAATATGGCTACGTTTTCCTAACAGTCTGGGAACTATAAATAATAAACAGATGTAGTGTTTTGAAAGAAAGCATCTTTCATTATAAATATGTTTGTCTTTGCTCAGTTTTATACTTCCAGTTAAACTTATGGCTTTTTGGAAATAATAATTCATGATATACATTATGTTCTGCTGCATATATCTTTTTTCCTGCATATAATATAAAATTCCCATTAATAAATGTTAAAAGATAAATTATTATTGCCTACAACACTTTTTATTCTTGAAATACCACATCCTGACAGTTTTAACCAGAATGAATAATATTAAATCAAGTTTTCTGATATCTAGGTTGTGTAGTACTGTTACCAAATATCAATTCATTCTAGATTAAAAAGTTCAGCAACTGGGGCATTTTCAATTTGTTTGTTAAATGATATCTCATAGTGATGTGTGGTCTAATCTTTAAGGCATCAGGTTAGAAACTAGGAGTTCATGAGCTCTAATCTTATTTTAGGCATGAACACTGGCTAAGTGATTTTGACCCAGTCACTTTCTCAACCCAACTCACCATACAAAAGTTGTTGTGGTGAAAATAAAAGGAGGAAGGAGTATTAGGTATGTTTGCCACCTTGAGTTATTTATAAAAATAATAATGGTGAGATAATTAAATTAACTGTAGATAACAGCCCCATCTTTAGAAACCAGTGTTTTCTTCAAACAAACACATTGTATAGTTGTATTATGTAGCATTCCTATGACTGTCACATCCTACTGAAAAATATCAGAATGATGAATAAATTTATTACAAACAAATATGCAAACAGAAACTCTGTTGATTGTAATTTGTAAGATTTGCTATATCTATGCATAGTGTATTCTGAAATTATTCTAACTTTGACAATTCATATGTCAAATATTGTTTTAAATACATGTGGCAAGCTTTTCCTTCTTATTGTGTCATAAAGATATATTGAGTTTATTTAGGTCCATATTTATGAAATTACCTAAGAAGGCAAGGGCAAAAAACTTTACTATTTTCTGCATGCCATCTCAATAATCTGGGTAAATAAGGTGTTACAATGCATTGCGTTTTGTGTTTTTTTCTTTAAGCATTGGGAGGTCACTGCATCTAGCTAACCTTGATTGGCCTTATATACCAAATGGCTATGTTTTAGTGATAGACATTGTGTGAATTACAGGGCCCAGAGTTAAATAGGAAGTTGAAAAACATCCTAGAAGGAAATGGGAAATTACAAGTGCCAAGAAAATTACACTGAAGTACTTTACCAATACTTAAGTTTAACCTTAAGGTATCTTTGCTGTTATTTATTTGTTTAGGCACTTTTAATTTTTTGTGGATTGATGGAAATACTTTATTCTTGTAAGATCATTTTTGTTTCATGCTTGTTGCCACCTTGTCTTCTATCATCTTTTTTCCCCATTAACACAATCAGGTTTTGTCATGTTGTTCATCTTCAACAAGATTTACTTGCAGGTATTAGAGTGGTATTATTATCATATCTGAGGCAGTTGATATTTGTCCCTGTAGTTTTAATTCCAGTGTCTATTTATCATACTCCAGCATTTATATTTTATATAATTTTTTTAAAAAAAAACTAGACACAACCATGACAAAATCAATTCCCAATTTTGTAGCTTTCAGTTCTTTGATACTCCTTTCTAATCATTGCCGCCTCACTACCATACAAATTTGTCAATAGGCAAATGAAATAGGCTGGTGCTTCATTATGTTAAGAGCTCTTCACAGTCTGTGGTATACACATTCAAAAGCCTTTATGTAAAGCAAGGGTAGTCTTCCATTATTTGACTGGCTTTTTTTATAACCACATTGTCTCAAGCTACCAGATAGCTAGCCATGAGCAATTAGTGACCTTTTGCCTCTACATTAACATCTCTAATAGTGACTGGCAGAGTAATTAGACTGGAAATCATCCTAGCAATATAGATTGAGTGATTATGGTCATCCATTAATGTGACCCTGAATGCTTTTAAATTAATTGGAAAGAAATGGCTCTGTGACCACATCATGGAATAACTACATAAAGTAAATCAGCAAGGTGTGTCACTAATTGCAGGGAGAGTTTCATTCTCATAAGGTGATTCCATCTGAAGTCTACAATTCTTCAAATATTTGTATGTTGCTCATTACTCTTCTTGAATGGCTCTTTATAGTCTTTGAAGGACGCAGATGGCAACCAATTCATTATGAGATGACATGGCATACAAAAAATGTCTCAAGATGTAATTTAAGATCACATCTATCAACATTCCTGCTTTATATGGCATGTGCATGATTTTGCATATATTCAGTCACTCATATGTGAGTCATACCAAAATCAGAACTGAAAAATATAGCAATTTTAATTCATTAACTATATTTAGAACAGCAATATGAGAAATCAAACTGAACTCAATTAGATAGCATCATTTCTTCTATTAGGTGAGTTGATCAGTTTGTTTAAATGTATACAGCTTTAAGTAATTGACCAATAGTTAAAATATTAAATGCCAGATTTACTTTATAATTTGAATGCAAAGACAAGTCCAAGAAACGATGAGGAAAATGCATGTAACAATCTATGACTGACTTATCTTTGTAATGTCAACCAGTGTGGTTCAAAACTAAGTTATTAATGGTACTTACGAGAAAAAAAATGTATTTGTTTGTTTGTGCTTGTGTTTGAATTTATATGTGATGCGTTTCAATTTATATAGTCATGCATCAGAAATTCATGATTCTGGGTGATTAAGAATATTACAAGAAATCAGAAAAAATAAAAATAAAAACCATAGTGAACAAAAAATCAATTCTCATAGAAACAGCAGCTGAGGTAAAAATAAAATTATGAATCACAAATTAGCATAACCCACTTTTGGGCTCAGCCACACTTCCTAACTCCCAGAGTTGTTAATAAAACCACGTCTAACAGATTTGTGGCCAATGCTATTTCTGAGGAAATTATAATCTAAAGACTGTCTTCCTGGGATGCTCCAGATGCCACTCTTTAGCAGATATCATTCACATGCCTCTTCTATTGGACCTAACTGGATGGGTAGACATAATTTGGGAGAAGCGGCCCTTAGATATGCCAGTTTTATGCCATGAGGGATTTACAGATTGCAGAGTAAGCAATTTGAATTTAATGTGGAAGCAAACTGGTAATTAATGTTTTCAGAGTTGAGTATAACATGTACTGATCAACTGATTGATCAAGGCGTGCCCATAACTGTCCACACTACTGTATTCTGTACCAGTTATAACTTCTGGATGCTGTCCAAAGGCAGCCCTATGTAAAACAAATTGCAATAGTCCATTAGGAATGAGCAATAGTGAGTAGGATACAGAAAGGGTACAACTGGAGCACAACTCAAACCTGTGCAAAGGCCCCCTTGGCTATGAACAGGACCCATGGGCCCAGGAAGTTCTCCAATTGAACACTGTTTCTATTTGGTGAAGTGCAACTAAAACTAAAAATGGAAAATTCTCAGAAGCAGACAACCCTCTATCTTCTTAGAATTGAGCTGAAGTCTATTGATCTGAATTCCAACAGTCTAGACAATAAGACACAATCTCCATAGCATCCCTTGGCAGGGAGCATAGAGACATAAAGCTCTTTGTATTGATATATTGATCAAACCTCATTGCATAATGTCAAAGATGACCTTACCTAATTAATTCACATATATGTTAATAATGAGGAAAGAGAACCCAGCTCTATAGAACCATCCAAAGCAGGAGCAGTGATTAGGGTCTTTCTTTCCCTATGTACACTGATTGAAATTAGTCCTGGGCAAAGGGAAAAAGATCAGCACAAAATAGTGTCACCCACTCCCATTCCGCTCAATAAATCCAGAAGGATACAACAATGGATGGTATCAAAATGGTCAAGAATAGCAAAGATGAATGCACTGCCCCATCTCGCTTCTGCTAGAGATCATCTAAAAGTGAAATCAATACTGTTTCTGCCCAAGTGCAGGTCTGGAAAGGATCCAGATTATCTACTTCCTCCAGAGTTGTCTGAAACTGTTTCATGACCCAGAAAGGGAAGATTAAAATCTGGATGAGAATTATCCAGTACTGTGGGTTCTTGAGAAGGGGCAAACTACTAACTGTTAAGAGATCATGGGAAAAACCACTCTCTCTAGGAAAAATTGACTACTGCCAGAACCAAACTACATGTTATTGCTTGGGAGCCCATCTCAAAAGCATGAGTCTAATATACAGGTGTCTGACAATCTCATCAGGCCAAAAGGATCAACCCCCTTTCACATGATTTTAAGTAACCTGGCTTTTAAGAGTGTAGCTCACTAGCTATAGGGTATACAGTATATCAAAAAGAAACATAGGCTTGTCGGAAATGATGTCATATTTTTCCCCAATAGCATTCATCTTTGATTCTCAAACATTATGCTAAGAATGCTTATTTCAACTTTTCTCATTGTAATGCTTCCTCAGGTTGCTGGATCCTACAATCCTCAGCCAACATGACTATTTTATCAAACTACAGAAGAAGGAGGCAAAAAGGAAGTCAAGGGCTTCCTGAGGTTATGATTTTAAAACATTAAGGATGATTTCCTTGATTGTGCAATCAAAACTCCATTCTTTTTTACATGTCTCACATGACACATAAACAGGTAGAGTTTTGGTACATACTTGTAGCTGCCATCTTTTGGCCATATCCTGCGGATAGATTTATGAATAAAAATCTATTTTAATAGATTTAGCCTATGTATGTCCCTCAGTTTTTATCAGGAATAGCATTTCTCTAAAGCATCTGTAGTGGGAAATAAAATGGGAAAGATTTCTTTGGTTTTCCTGTGACATCAATTCCATTTAGGTGTTTTGATTTAGCATTAAAAAATGGTGTCAAACTTCTGCCCCTCTATTTTTCCCCTTCATCACCTTTTTCTTATTCTGTGCTATGATATTTAGATTGTAATTTTGTAGGGGAAAAAAGGCCTTTTGAAAATGAATTATATATAATCTGATCTAGTCTAAACAGCAAGCTGAGAGGCAGGACTAGTGTCAGAAGGGAAGTCCAACAATCTGAAAGGCACAAAGTTAAAAAAAAAAGCTGACTTATTTATGTATGCAATTATATTTTTTGTCATCATCCTGTGAGGCAGTTGAAGATTAGAGTTAATGATTTAGCATTACATAGCAAGGATCACAGCTGATGCTTTTACTGCCAAAGGGCTTTCAGCTTTGATTTTATTATTCTGTGTAACAATCTTATTTACTTTAATAGTCAGATTTCAATACTAATAGTATTTGGTGATTTTTCACAGGGATAGAAGGCCCTGAAACATCAATTAAATATTCATGGGAGAATAAAAAAGGGTTTTCAACTATAAAATGAGCAGATGTAATTTTCATTCAAATGTTATGACTATTCAGTTGTTTTAAAGTCAATATATCTATTCTGAGAATTGTAATGTGAGGATCCAATATATATTTTTGGTCTCATAGCAAACTACAAATGTACTTAGAGGTGTCTTCTCCCTTAACTGGACATTTTCAATGTTCTCTGGTTCATTGCTTTTGAAATTATTGTTCATTATCATTTCTTTTCTCTCATTTGCTTTATGGCTGTCACACCAATATTACCTTGAAATACCTGGGAGATTATTATTGATGAATGCTCAGCTGTTTTCCTGGGTTGGTATTTAATAAAGTAATTTTGCTAGTTAATGGGGCTAATTTTGAATTAGTCACTCTTCTATTAAAAATCAGGTTTTGGGAATGTTGTTTAAAGCTTTGATTGTAAGATGAGTTATATGTTTCAAACACAGAAAATAATGAACAAAGACTAACAAAAGGCTGGCAATTGTGCCTGCTTATTTTGACTTATAGATTGGATCGTGCTTGTATATAAGTATTATTTGCACCTACATATAAGCATACAGAAATAAACAAATCTAGAGTTAATTGTTGTACATCAAAGGATAATAACTTTGTTTCTTTACAAAGTACAATTGCATGTTCATGCTGTATTATTTCTTTTCCCCATCAGATATTTAATAGGCTCCTCCAATTAGACAAGATTCACTAGAATTCTCACTTTTAAGCAGCTTGGCCCAAGATAGGGTCCATTTCTTTTATGTTTCACTTCACTCAGCCAGATACAGCCAATATGCTTACTACAAAGTAGTACTGGGGATCTAATTATTCAATTCCCTCGTCTTTACAGCATTTCAACACAAATGGAAATTATATACTATTCTCCCAATTTGGTAATTTGCACATTTACAAATACCATAATTCTGGATCATCTGGAGCTAACAAGTTAATGTACATAGAATCACCATCTAACTTTTTTGATTCATATCATTAATGCTGTTGCAGTAAAGAATGTAGAAAGAATTGTTTTTTTTTTAAAAAACTATAGCATATCAAGATGGTGCGCAAGTTATACTGAAACACGGAAAGCACCAGTCTTAATGTACTAAAATATTCTACAATGCCCCTGTTCAAATGAGGCAGAACTAATAAAAAGTAAAACATGATATGAAAAACAAAGTATTATATAAAACCCAACAGCCTTTTCCAAACCATTGGGATTGGAGAATTTGGGGGAGGGGGGAGTCCATATCAATAGCTTGGTTTTTATTAAATCTATACAGGATGCAACTTACCTATGTACGTAGAAGACTATCATAAAATTTTATTAACAAAAGCAGCTTGCTCTGTTTGGGTGGATATTAATGTATAGAATCTAAAATGTACTGTTGATGCATATGTTTTTTATTGCAAAGATCTTCATATTTCCTCATTTTATTTCTGACATCTGTCCACATTACACTCTGAGTGATTTTTCATTTTGAGACCAGGAGACTCTTTCCTTTACATTCCAGAGTGCAACACATTTGCAATGTGATCATCAATGCTAACCTTTGAGCAACACTTGCTGCCTACCAATATTTTATTTTGCTGGCACAAGGGGATAATAAAACATTGTTTTGTTTCCCGGTAACTAAGAAACTGTTCTTTCGAATCCGGAATAATTTTTAAATTTTCATTCTTATTTACCTATGTGTATATCAAATCACAATATAGTTGAAAAAGGCTTAAAAGTCAGAAAAAGAAACAAGACAGAATTTCATATCCAAAGTTTTTTTTTAACATATCCATTTTTTGATTGAATCATCTTTGCTTTTACTTGTCATAAAAACGTTATGGCAACACTCTGCAGCTAAATTAAAGAGAAGGATAGTATTAGTACTAAAAAGTACAATTATTTGGACTGGGGCTTCACCTGAGAGGATTTCCTTGGGGCCTAAATAATTGTCCTGGGACTTTCATTTACTTAATGAAATTTAAATATAATCCCCCTCCTAAAATTCCAAAATTGTGGGTTCCTCATATATTTCCATTCATTTGGCCAGTCAATGCAATAGAAAAAAACAATGGTAAAAATATTATACGGACACAGAATACAATAAGAAGAAAGTGGGAAGAAGTTTCAAATGTTTATTGTGCCCTGGTTCTCTGAGAGGCTTGCTGAATATGGACAGGATTCTGCTATCTAATTCCTGCCACCAACCCATGTCTGACCATGTGTTTGTCTGAATTCTGATCCTATGGAAATTCACAGAATTATCTGAAATCTGATTCCTATGGAAATCCAGATCATTGTTGTCTCAAAGGTGCTTTGTTTTCTTTCAAAAGGCAACCGGACTGCTTCCTATTTTTATACTTTAACCATTCCTAAGTATAGAAGAGCTTTTTCTCTAGCTCGCTTTAATGTCTTGCCCTCAGCACTTTTGGATGGTCGTTTTAAGAGGCTCCTGATTAAGGAGCGGCTATGCCCTTGTGACAGAGCCGAGGTTGAAACTGTGGAGCACGTCCTTCTATTTTGTCCCAACTGCCTCCAGAAGTTGTGAATGCCCCAACACTGGAAGTCTTTAAGAAGATGTTGGATAGCCATCTGTCTGAAACGGTATAGGGTTTCCTGCCTAGGCAGGGGGTTGGACTAGAAGGCCTCCAAGGTCCCTTCCAACTCTACTATTGTATTGTATTATTGTATTGTATAACACAGACAGATCCAAGTTACTGTCTCTTCTTGAAATCGTCCCTTCTAGACCTAATGGCTGTAATTTGTTTGTATATTGCCTTGGAGATGGCTCCTCATACATCACCTCTCAGGTTTCCAAATTTTTCTTAAGAGCTGTAACCATTAGAGGAGAATGCTGTAACGTGCCTTGGTTAACCTTCTGGTGACTGATTGCTAGGATACTATGATCAATTCTCTTATGTCTCTTTTTAGTACTTGTGTTTTGATCTGTGACCATAAATAAATTATATATTTAAAAAAATATGAGGAGGAAGAAGAAAACTTTTATCTTCTTATCCAAGAAGCTTGAATGAAGCAAAACATTTTTTTCTTCTTCTTCAAAAAAACAACAACACCCACCATCAATAACAAACAGATTTATTACCTGTTGAAAGAAAAAAAAAGCATCTTTGAGACTGAACTCTGATGAAAATCTAAGTGCTTTCAAACAAACTCACATGGGCTTTGATTTAAACTACATAATCTCTCAATTAAACCATAATTAAGGTGCAATATTGAGTAAGGGTTATGTTTATCAAGTGACATATAATATCAAAATTACTAATTAGAGTTCAGCTACTTTGGTTTTCTTTAAAACTTGGTCCAAAGTGATTTTGATAGCATTATAGGAAGTACATGTAAAACACATTCTGCCATAAAGTAAAATTTTAATTTAATTAATGAAAAAAGCAAATCACTTTTATATGAATGGTCAGACAGCATAATTTGTCACTGGTGTCAGTTAAATTAACAACTTGTAATTCTGTGGACAAATTATATTACTAGTTCTAGAGAAATTATTGCTTCTTGCTACTTAATAATTCTATGTCACTGGTGTGTCCGGAGAAAGAATTATATTATCTGAATTTTATTAATAGTGATGGTTTTAAAAATGCTAAACACCATAGAATGTTCTGAAAGTTTGTAATGTCTTTCTGATAAATCTGGATTCTGGCATGTACTTAAATTGTAGTGCTATATTATAGTTTGTTTATAAGGAGCTTGGTTTGTATTTCATTCTCAGACTCATTTAGGATGGAAATTGTCTGAAGTGAGATATAGAAAAGAAACTTGGGATTTACTTGTATCAGAAACTAAACTACAAATGGTAAGTGGCAGAATTTAAGTGCATTTTTACTCATAGATAAATCCTATAGAATTAATGTGTCTTCTTACATAGCAATGTCCTTAAATAGGGATTAATTTCTAGTAAATTATTAAGTACAGAAAATTGAATATTTTTTAAACAAAATAATATATTGTCTATACAAGCATGTGTTGAAATAATTATATTTTAAATGTTTACATATTCTTCCTCTTCCAATCTATATAAAAGGTAAAGATTTCCTTGTCCAGTGATGTTCAACTCTATGGGCTGTTGCTCATCTCCATTTCTTGGGTGACGGAGGCAGCATTGTCCGAAGACATTTTACATCATCATGTGGCCAGCATGGCTATACCCCAAAGTTGCACTGAATGCTGCTACCTTCCCACTGAAATGGTACTTATTAATCTACTTGCATTTGCATGGTTTTGAACAGCTAGGTGGGTAGAAGTTGGGGTAAGAAACAGTAGCTCATCCTGTTGCGTAGAGCTTGGGTCTCAGGCTGTCAGCTCTCCAGCTGACAAACAGTCTTTCTAACCACTGAGACACCACACCCCCTCCAATTTATATACGTGCATGGTATTTTACTTTAAAAATGAAATCAAGGAAAAAAAAACACCTTAGCATTGGTTATCATTCTATGTTGCCTTTCTTAGCATAGTTATTGCAGTGTTTCTCTTATCACATTTTGGAAAAACAAGCAATATCATGCTACTTAAATGTGAATGATAAATTAATTGTAGTCTGCAATTGGGATCTGAAGGCATTTAAATAAATTATGGTTTCAAATATCCAATTGCCAAATGTGGAGCTACAATGCCATTACAAAATCTTAGTTTTAATCAAGCTTTCAGGTGATATATGATGTAGCCAATTGATTGTATTGTGTTTCATAAGAGAATATCTAGGTTTCTTTTCTGTTAAAATGCAGCTGGCCTGCAATGGAGAAGGCTGCTTTGCTTACAAAGACACGGCAGGCTCTTCATATTCAATGGTGTATGACTAAACAAGCCACATTCATTTGACTTCCAAGACAGCTGGAGTTGAATTCAGAGGCAGCTAATTGCCTTGGGGACCTTTTTTGGCATGTGGCCCACTGGTACTCTTCAGGGGTGGAACAGCATCACACAGAAAGCTTAAAAGCATCTGGACTGCTGTTGCTGCTGAATGCCACTACTGACAGATTTCCCATCTGCCTTTTAGAAAGCCAGTGATCTGGAGAGTAGGAAATCTAGTCCCCAATTATACAGTCTCTCTCATGCAAATCCTCCTAATTGGACCAAATTTCTACATTTAAATTAAGGCAAAAATAAAATAAAATAAAATCCCTGGATAAACTAAACAGTGTTTCAGATTAATTTCCCTACAGAACTAAAGATTGAAGGCAAGGCAGGGCAATGCCGTAATATGATTTATTAATTTACATATTGCATAAAAACAATGGCTTCTCATTATGTATGTTGTCTAGTTCTCTAGCTATTAACTAATTGTCATTTATTTATCATTTACATTTATCAATTGTAATATTATACCAAACCATAGGTAAGCTTCTTTTAAGTCAACTATGCATGACCATTCTTCTATCAAACTATAACATTTACCCACCTATTTTAGATATTCATCATAATTTTGTTAACTTTTATGTCTTATTATTTAGAAAAGCTATTCTGTAGTTGAGACAAATTCTATTTGTTCCAGAAGAAAGCAAACAGCAAAGTACTTTTTTTTTAAAAAAAAAATACAAGTTACATAACTTATTCATTTATTTTTATTGATCAAACACACAGGGTATTTTCTCCTGCTTGCTTTACTGGAACTTCTAGAAAAGTTGATTGCAGTGAATCCATAAGAATTACAAGTCCTAGATACATGCAAAATATGGTAAAAATATGTTAACATTGTATGTTTCAATGAACCCCTAAGTAAATAGACTTTTTGCATGGTACAAATCAAGTAGATCTTCTGTAAACTTGAATGCATAGTCATATTGTAAGTGCTGCTGTTATCAAATTCAAAATAATAAAAACCCTGTAAACAGCCGAGAGGGGCAGGTGTGAGCCCCATAGCTTAGTGTAACAATTACAAAGAATCTTATCCTGTACAATTCACAGGTTCAGAAAGCTCTCGGGTGACATCATAGAATGATGGCTATATCATTACATCCTCAGAACCATGTTTGTTGCTGGATGTCCTTTTCAAAGACTGATAAAGGAGCAGTAGATTTAGAGATGATTAGTGCTGAACTTTGCTCAGTCTGAATATAAAGTGAAACAATTCTTAGTGACCTTTTTTTTCAGAGAGAAGGTAGGTACAAGTATATAATTTTTGTCATGTCAAAATTATAGCTTATACATACAGTATGTATGGAGAACAAAAACAAGTATTCCTAGAAGTAGTATTTTGGCTGATCAATTGATGAAATGCTAACACATACTTCCAAAAAGATAATGAACTATATTTAATCCTTGTCCACAGATCCATGTGCACTGGCAATGCTAAGGCTATTTTTCTTTCTAACATGAATATTTTATTGCAAGTTCTTGAATGTATTTACCTGCTTTTGAAATCACATCTCAGGAAGTTAATTAAGCTTGAAAACATATAGCTCTGAAGTTTGTTTCATACTACAACAGATGCTTGGCTACAGTACATTCCCCCCCCCCCAAGGAATGTAATCCGTTACAAAGGTGGAAATCAAAGTCTTATGAAATATATTATATTATCTAGACCCGCGCCAGTCAGGCTTCCGCCCCGGTCACAGCACGGAGACGGCCTTGGTCGCGTTGGTGGATGATCTCTGGAGGGCCAGAGATAGGGGTTGTTCCTCTATCCTGGTCCTATTAGACCTCTCGGCAGCTTTTGATACCATCAACCATGGTATCCTGTTGCGCCGGCTGGAGGGGTTGGGGGTCCGGGGCACCGTTTTGCGGTGGTTCGGCTCCTACCTTTCCGGCCGGACGCAACGTGTGTTGGCAGGGGAAGAGAGGTCGACCCTAAGCCCCCTTACTTGTGGGGTACCACAGGGGTCGGTCCTCTCGCCACTCCTGTTCAACACATACATGAAGCCGCTGGGTGAGATCATCCGTGGTTTCAGGGTGGGATATCATCTGTACACTGATGATACTCAGCTGTACTTTTCCACCCCGAACCACCCCAACGAGGCCGTCGAAGTGATGTCCCGATGTGTGGAAGCCGTACGGGTCTGGATGGATGACAACCGACTCAAACTCAACCCCTCCAAGACGGAGTGGCTGTGGGTACCGGCTCCCCGGTTCAGCCAATTAATTCCATCTTTGGCCATCGGGGGCGTTCAAATTGCCCCCGTGGAGCGGGCGCGCAATTTGGGCGTCCTCCTGGATGCCCGGCTGTCCATGGATGACCATGTGACAGCCGTGGCAAGGGGGGCGTTCCACCAGGTTTGCCTGGTGCGCCAATTGCGCCCCCTACTGGACCGGGATGCCTTGCGCACAGTCACTCATGCGCTGGTGACGTCTTGCCTGGACTACTGTAACGCTCTCTACATGGGGCTTCCCTTGAAATGCACTCGGAGGCTACAGTTGGTCCAGAACGCAGCCGCGCGGGTAATTATGGGGAGTACTAGGTACTCCCATGTGACACCTTTCCTGCACGAGCTGCACTGGCTTCCTGTGGTCTATCGGGTGCGTTTCAAGGTTTTGATAACGATCTTTAAAGCGCTCCATGGCTCAGGACCTAGTTACTTGCGGGATCGTATCCTGCCCCATACATCCCTGCGACCAATTCGCTCGCACAGAGAGGGACTCCTCCAGGTGCTGTCCACCAGACAGTGCCGAGGGGCGGCGCCTAGGAGTAGAGCCTTCTCTGTGGCGGGCCCAGCCCTGTGGAATGACCTCCCTCCGGATATTAGGACTACCTCTGACCTCCGATCCTTCCGTGTAAAGCTCAAGACCCACCTATTCCAAGTAGCTGGCCTGGCTCAAACATGATCTAACTATATCGCTCCTGACGGGTTTTTTATTTGTGTAATTGAATTGAATTTATTTATTTATTTAGGGGTTTTTAAATATTGTGATTTTAATTGTTTTTATCCATCAGCCCACCTCCTCCTTGTACACGTCTTAGTACACGTCTTTGTTATATGTATGTCTTGTCCAGATATGTATTTTATATGTTTTATTGTACGCCGCCCCGAGTCCTTCGGGAGAGGGTGCGGCTAAGAAATAAATATTTATTATTATTATTATTATTATTATTATTATTATTATTATTATTATTATTATTATTATTATTATTATGGTTGTCATATACTGGTCTTTGGCCATAATAAAGAATTGATTTAATACATGATTCTTATTATTGTCTGACATTGATTCTAAAGCTATCCTAATGAATGGTAGAAATGGTACCATGGGGTGGGCTGTCTGGGTTTGAATAAAGCTCTGATTTCCTTTCTCAGTTCTCAAAGTCCCTTTGATTGTACTTGCTATAAACCTGGATTCATAGTCCTCAAGGTGGCAGCTGTTGATAGCTTTGGATTGTGAATCAGTTTTCCTAGTTTTTGGTTGGGAGGCTGTACTTGTGTTATTTATGTCTTAGTTTTAAACCTCTATATTGGACTACTACCGGGATGCTCTTGAAGAGCATTCAGAAACTTCAGCTGGTGTAGAATGTGCTGGGGTAGGTTGTTAGCAGAGCTTGTACCTTGATACTTGTGACATCACTCTTTATGAGATGCATTAGTTATCAGTGTGCATCTGGGTGCAAATTCAGGATGTTGATTGCCATCTTTAAAACCCTTCATGGTTTAAGGCTTGGTTACTTATGAGAGTATGTCTTTCCAGTTATTTCTTCCTGGCCTGGCTACCTGTTCATCTGTTCTGGCAGGAGGGTCATACTTTGAATCCCATCAGTGTTGGCTGGGGGAGGGGGAGCAAGAGAACTCGTTTTTCTGTCATGGCATCAATCCTCTGCATGCCATTACTCCAGAGATCAGATTGGTCACATTGTGTTGGTATTCCTTAAAACCCTGAAGATATGGCCCTATGGTAGAGTCTCCATTGTCTAGCAGTATAAAATATTGGGTTTTCTGACCCTTTTCTGGATGCTGTGAATTTTATATTGGTATTATTTTTAACATTGCAATATCCCCAAATATAAGTGTCTAAGATGAACAGCTATATAAATTTACCAAATTAATAAACCATCATGATCAGAGATGGAATTCAGCTGGTTTGCATCAGTTCACACAAACCAGTTGTTCAGAGAACTGACTAATCCCACCTCTGGCTGGCCTCACCCACACCTCCTCTCCCAGGAGTCCCCCTACATGCCCTGTTTTGGCTTCCAGGATGGTGCAGGAGGCTGGAAGGTCCCCAAACTCTTTCTCTAGAGTGAGTTGGGAATGGGGATTTTACAAGATCATTACTGTGGGGTGAGTTGGAAATAGGGATTTTGCATTATGATTGCTCATAAGTAAGTAGGAACCATTAAAAGAGGAATGGAAAAATCACTATCTGTAGATCAGTGTTTTTCAGTCTTGGCAAGTTTAAGATGAGTGAATTTCATGGGGAATTCTGGGTATTGAAGTCCGTGCACCTTAAAGTTTCCAAGGCTGAGAAGCATGAGTCTACACTAGAGTTTAGGATTTTCCATTCTGGTTTTATTTAGAGTTTGGTGCAATTAAATAAATCAGTTGTGGTTTCATTAACAAACTGATTTAAATGATATGAACCATTACTGGACTTTTTGTGAGAAACTAAAATTAAAAGTTGATCTGGGCTTTGATGATTAAATAAGGGATTATGGAAATAACGTAGACAAATGTTAATCTTAGAGTAAGAGTTTAATATATATATATTTTACTTATATCGGCACCAAAGAAAGTTGGAAGTCATTCTTTCTCAGTTTTTCTTCTTTTCCTCTTTATTTCTTTCTTTCTTTCTTTCTTTCTTTCTTTCTTTCTTCTTTCTTTTCTTTCTTTCTTTCTTTCTTTCTTTCTTTCTTTCTTTCTTTCTTTCTTTCTTTCTTTCTTTCTTTCTTTCTTTCTTATACTTTCACTTTTTCTTTCCCGAGCCTTTTCTTTTTTCAAATCTGTTTTTTATTTGTTTATCCCTTAGCTTTGTATTTTTTTTTTTTTTGATGTATGAAGGATCAAACACTCAGCCATTATAATTTTACATTTCTTATTTACAGAAATCACAACAAAAATTTGGAATGAAATCCACTGGGAGCCATCTCATATAATGCAGGCTCTGAGTCTCTTTGACCAAAAAAGTGTTTATCGACAGAAGAAAATATTTGTAGCTGAGGGTTGAAATGCCGGTTCCTTGGTGCTCCCTGAGCTTGATGGTTTTCTTGCAGATGCTTCAAAATTTGCTGTTTGCTGGGGAGGTGTGTAGCTAAAAGTCAGTCTACATTTAGTGTACATCTGACTTTGGGGATATTTTTTCATAGCCAAATAAAAGTGTATTTTCTATGCAGTTCACACCCCTTGCTCTCTGGATCTGGATGTCACAAAGCCCACATTTTTTAATTAATCCCCACACCCCATTTTGGCTGGCAGAGTGCTGCAGGAGGCTGAGTGCTGTCATGCCCCTTGGCCACGCCCACCCTGTCTGTGCCCACCCAGCCACACCCACCCAGCCAGTCATTAGGGCAGAGAACTGGTTGTTAAATTATTTGAATCCCACCACTGATGGATTGTCTGAGCCTGAAGGGGATCTGAAATGTTCTCTTCTAGAAGGTCTCTGGGTGTTTACACCTTGGCTGAAGTTTTGTGGCTTGATCATTTCTATTTATTTTTTTAAAATGTAAAACAAAGCAACAGCAACAAAATACCTTTCTGTTGCCCTGAACATAACACACCACTAGTTGTCCAGACAAACTGTCAATTTTCCTTGGGTTCTAGCCTCACACTAACCCAATGTGTGAAGGAAATCCAGGTCTTTACAGGTTTTTGGCAGGCCAAAAGATAAGGTGACCAACTGTCCTCCTTTAGGGAGGACAGTCCTTCTTTTGTAAGTTCTGTCCTCCCTCGAAAAGTGTCCTCCTACATGTCCTCCTTTTCGATATTTGAAGGCTAATCTGTTGCGCGTTATGTGACATATTTTATTAAACAGTTTTTAATGGTGTTTTTTTTTTTACTTCATCGCAAGTATATTGAACAGATATTGAATCTTGTGTTGAATTTTTATCTAAAGAAATGCTAGACATTAAAATAGACAACAATTGTCTCTTTGAAGAAATTAGAAGACTGAGTGTATATTTAAATTCTGAAAAAATAATACAATGGGAAAATCAACATGTTGAAATTGATAAAAGATGGGTGGATATTTTCAGCCATTTCAAAAATGAACATATTCCATGTGAACATTTATTTATACTTGTTCAATTTACGTTGTGCTGCCCTGGAACTAATGCAGCAGTTGAAAGAGTTTTTTTCAATTGCCAATGATTTTTCGACAAGTGAGAAATTGAGATTGAATGTTGATCCTCTAGCTGCAGCACTTGCCATAAAATTCAATATGAAGGATATTTCTTGTTCAGATATTTCCAATATATTGTTAGAAGATGATACATTGACAAAAAATGTTAATTCAATGGAAAAGTACTCATTTAAATAATAATTAACAGACATGTAAGCATAATTACAATATAAAACATTGCAAATGTTTTCATTATGCATATATCATATTTTAGTGTATTATTGTTGCAATGAATAAAATATTTCTTTTATTTACGATATATTTTTTCCAATTTATTTGTCCTCCTTTTCATTGTAAAAAAGTTGGTCACCTTAGCATTTTGGACAATAGAACATGTTTTGTCCTCCTTTTCATTGTAAAAAAGTTGGTTACCTTACAAAAGAGCAATCTTCTGATCTTTCAGATTTCATGTAAAAACAGAAATTCATTATGTCTTATTTTTTCCTGGATTTCCTGGTTCCTAGGATTTTAGTAAATTCATTCTGAGGCTGTTAGAGAGACTGGTAATATCTGAGTCCTTTC
This sequence comes from Natrix helvetica, assembly GCF_964273705.1. NCBI lineage: Eukaryota > Metazoa > Chordata > Lepidosauria > Squamata > Natricidae > Natrix > Natrix helvetica. Next base: position 41,301,284 of record NC_138553.1, on the reverse strand, counting down.
CTCTTCTTCCCTTGGTCTATTAAGAGAAGATAAAAGCTGGATATCTTGACAAATAGGAACAAGTAGATTGTTTCAGAGTAATGAACTCAAAGTACTTTAAGCTATATAGCACTTGATAAAATTTAGGTTGCATTTTTGTTTTGTTTCGTTTTTTCAATAAAAACTCCAGTAATGAAACACTTAAAAAGCAAGGGATTAATCTTCTAGTCTTAGTCTTCAAACATGACCTACTTATTCTGGGGGATTTATCAGAAGGTTAACCAAGAGTATTTCATTTATACCCTATAAAGAGTACTTATACAACAAATCTGTCATGTACAACAATGTATGAGAAACAGTTCAATTGTAAAATACCTTTTTATAATATATAGACAGTATCAGTGAAATTTACAAACACACTTGGTGTACACCTACATGTTTGTATTGTTGCTGCATTTTAAAAAAAATTCTGCCCTATGCCTAATCAACAGCTATTATGGTATTTTCTTTTGTGTTTTTCTCTTTTGTTCCACAAGAGATTTCAAGGGCATTCTCTCTTTTTGTTGATATATTCCTAACTAATAAGAAAGGGCTAGCATTGTGAGAAAAAGCTCTGATGTTAATTTTAAAAGTCTATCACAAGGAATAACTGAATAGAAAATCTATTTATTTATTTATTTAAAAATGTCACCCGCTTCTAAGATTAGTAGGTAGCAACATGAGGATAAATTTATATTTGTAGTATTCAGTGGTGTTATCTGTAGTTTGGAAGAGTAAATGAAAGCAAGGATAATTTCAACTATAATTTTACACCAAATGGAATTGTGGATATTGGATAATATCAAATATAATTTTAAGTCAGTCCCAAAAAATGTCCTTTTAAAAAAAATATCTTTATGCAGATATCTTTTTCCTTCCTTCCTTCCTTCCTTCCTTCCTTCCTTCCTTCCTTCCTTCCTTCCTTCCTTCCTGCCTTCCTGCCTTCCTGCCTTCCTGCCTTCCTTCCTTCCTTCCTTCCTTCCTTCCTTCCTTCCTTCCTTCCTTCCTTCCTTCCTTCCTTCTCTCCTGTTTATCCTATTCCTCCTCAGTAGTAATTGTCTTTTTTAGTACCCTTGAGATCTAGGGAAGAAGTTTAGCTGCTGAAAAAAGAAAGGAAAAGGAACTATGTATGCATGAAAATACTCAATGGCTGGTGAATAAACTTTTCAATTAGCTCCGCTGACAGCTCATTGATTCCAGACTTGCAAATTGGACTAAACAAAGAGCCTGTTCCCATGGTAATTTGGGGCCATTCTACCACCAACAGCTTTCATACATATTACCCTCCTGTAAGGATAATGTAAACCTGTGGTAAATGGACATACTTTGCAGCAATTTGTTTAATTGCAGTACTTCAAACCCTGAAATTCAGAGAGTGTTGTAAAAGAAATTACTGGCATACCTAATATTCAGCAAACCTTCTTCACAATTTTTTTTTTCATTTTGAATTAACTGGCCTCAGTTTTGCGTGAGCTGTCCCAAAGATATGGGTTTATTTGATGAGGTTGGGAAATAATCATAGCTCACATAATGCAGCTCTTCTATTCTTTCTGCTAAGATGCTTAGCTATAAAAACAAACAAAAAGCAAACAGAGCCTAAATCAATCTAACTGAATTTTACTTATTTATTTAGGTATTTATTTGATTTATGCCCACGTCAAATAAAAAAGCCCCTTGGTATTTTCTAATACATTATAAACACCATGACAAATGTCTACAATGCAATAAATAAAAATTACAATTATTATACAAATTAATATGATAACATATCTGTAATGCAAATATAAAGCAAAAATAAGGTAAACAGATGGCAATCATTATTTGCAAAAACCAGTAAAACTAATAGTGATACTTCATGCTCCAAATACTCTCCAGAATAATTCTACAAAAGGCAACAAGGTGAACCAAATGAAATTTCCAGGGAAAGTAATTTCAGAAAAGAGGCACAGAAAATGAAAGGCAGTAACTCTGTGCTCTCCGTCTCTCACTCTGCTGTGTTAGGCATTGCTTTTTAAGTCCTGAAAAAGCATTCTACTGCAATAGATATTCTATCCAAGCTGCTCAAAATCTCACAAATCAAGGTGCATATACATGTCCCAGGATAATGTTGCAGGATCTAATCTGGGTTGGTCACTGTAGCCAGACGTTTTGCCAGGCTCATGCTGGAGACCATCCTCAGGAACTTATTTGTGCAAAATCTTTTTCAGAATCTCTCATTTGCAAAATTAAATTACTCTATCCAGCCCCTATTCAAAATTTTCAGTCTTAATCTAGCCTTTTCTTGGCACAATTAGGACATGATATTATGTAGACAGTTGTATAGCTTTTAGAAATAAAAGGAAGGATATTTTATTTTACCTTTTATGGGGCGTGAGTGTGTGTGCCTTCAAATCAGTTTTTGATTCCTGGAGACTGCCTAGTTAAGTCCCTGCAGTTATTTTTGGCAAAATGCTTATAAGTAGTTTGGCATTGCCTCGGTCCTAAAACAGAGAGAAACTCAAGATTACCCAGCTGGCTTTGTGCCTGAGGTGGAACTAGAACTCATGATCTCCCATTTTCCAGCCCAGTACCCTAACCATTGGAACAAAAAGTCTTGCTTCAATTATGTTTTTAGCACACCTAAAATATATTATTAACAATTTAGTCTGTAGTAAAAATAATTTGAAAGCATATGCAACACCCCCCCCCCCCCATAAACTGAAGACATTTATCACAGATCTCACTGGGGAAAAAAAAAACGTTTGTGTGTCAGAGTGACTTGCTTCAGTGTAGCAAATCAAATTAGTTGGATGAAAACTGCTCCACAGATGTAGTAGATTTTCTGCAGCTTTTGGGATTGTTACAACCAATGTACAAGACTGCAATTTCATTTCCATATATAGAGAGATGAATGTCTGTGTGGTGGACCTCTTAAAAGCCAGCCAATGAGTTTCATAACTCATTAAATTCTGAGCCTATCACAGATCTCTTGGGGTGGCAAAGCTAAGATTGCTTCTGGCTTCATTTACTTTCTCTACTTTCACATTTAATATTGCTGGTCATTGGTCTTAATATTGCTTTCATGTGTGCTAATGGAATATTAGGTTTTTATGCTGGTTTTACTGATACACTATGGAATGCAACTTGCCAGTTAGCACAGAGACTCAAATTGATCAGTCCTGTCCTTGAACCTGGGTTCTTCAATGCATTTATACATGATTTGAATAAGAAATAGAGGAAATAAAAAGTATCAGTTTTCAGATGAGACAAATATAGTAGAGAGCTGTAAATCCATGAAGACAGTATCCAGATTTAGAGGGTTGTCTTTTGTCTTTTTGAAAAGCAAAATGGATTGAAATTTCAAAGATTGATTTCAACAGGGGCAAATACACTGCCTTACATTTTGAATTTAAAGAAAAAAATCAAAGGCACGAATATAAAATAAAGAAAAAAAGAATCTCAGTGCCTTAATAGAACACAAGTTAAACCTAAATTAACAATGTGATATATCAACAACATCCTCTCAAACCCCCCTCCCCCAACAACAACAACAACAACAACAACAATTGCAATCCTGGGCTTCATAAATCAGGTAATATCAAGATCAATGAAAGCTGTAGGGACATCTGATAGCTATTCTGATGTATATGAGTGGCTGTCATATAGGAATCATGGCAGCATTGTTGGTAGTTGTTCCAAAAGACAACCCAAGAAACATGGATTAAAATGACAAGGGAGCAGATTTTAATTGGGCATCAACTTTTCTATCTCTAAGAGCTGTCCAGTACAGGAACAGACTGCCTCTGGAGATGGTGGACTCTTCTCTCCTTTAGAGGAAGAATTTAAATGGAGGCTGGAAGGCCATGTGTTAAGAATGTTATAGCAGTAGGTTCTTGAGTTGGGAAGAGTTGATGAAAATAATCTGAAAGATCTTTTCCAACCTTAGATTCTATAACTCCACACAGACACCCAAAGAAAATCAAGGCAAGTTGAATTACAATATACTCTCCTTTACTTTGCTCTAATGAAAATATTCCCACACATTTGTTACCAACATTTGAAAGTTGTGCACAATAATATTTATTGGGGAAAGTAGAAAATACGATTTGGCTCTATTCTCCACTCTTCTGACTTACCTATCTTGATGAGTAAAATCTACCAAAAGAAAATAGTTGGATTAATCTGACTATGGTTAGTTTCTACCAGAGTCTTGTAATTACATTCAGCTGATTAGAGTTTTATTTGTAGACTTTCTCCACACATGGCTTTTATTTTTTGAAAGTAAGTGTTGGATTAATTGTCTTTTTTTTTGTTATCTTCCATGTGTTTCAGGGGTATATCTGCTAGCTACAAACACTGCAGTAGATGTGCGTTTTTATTTAACAAGGTAGTCAGAATCAAAATACATGACCTAGATCGTCACAGAGCATAATGTTTGTCAATATGAGTTAATTGAAATCCATATTGATTTTAACATCTGCCACGTAGAAACAAAATTGCAAGGTGACCATTCCTCTCAAAGTATTCCTGTGAAAGGAACCTTCGGCAAACAGGCCCCAAAAGCTTCTTTGCTCCTAGAAAATCTATAATACCAAACTTCCAAGAAGAGTTATGCAAGGTTTCCCCCCCCCCCCAAAAAAAAGTTGTAGCTGGTGAGACCTTAGGTTAGTGAAGTCTTGCACCTCAATAATCCTTTGGGCTATGTCCAAGTCTGATGCCCTAATTAAGCAACATGTTTTATGCAAAACAGATTCTTCATCTAAAATGCATGATCAGGTAATTTTTTAATGTGACAGTGTTAACATTCTCCATGCATTAACAATGAACTGATGATAAATGGATTTCTTTTTCTTCTCTTTTTTCTGTGCTGCTAATTGGTGCAAAGACAGATAGCCCAGTAATCTTTTAGTTTAATCCCCCAGTGGTTTTCATTTCTGAATTCACAGAAAGTGCATTCAAAATTGTAAGTGAATTTGTATTGACATGACATGCATCACCTCACTTGCTGTGAAAAAGACAATTTGCTCATCATTAGCAAAACCATTTATGGCCGTTATTACCACCAAGGCCGTTTCCCTTTCTGCTCCCCTAGAATATAAAGTTACAGGATTTGCCTTGTTTATATTGTTGTCCAGAATTTGTTTGGAAGACAAAGTTCAGACGTGCTTGCATAGCATCACTCCAGTGCAGAATTAAGTTGCTTTAAAAAGGGATCATTAACAGAGATGGGGATTAAAAGCCTTTTGGTGAGGAGGAGAGCATTTAAAAATGTGTTTGGAAATGATTACAATTAAAAAGATTTAGCTAGGGTATGTTCATGTGAATAAGTTTGCACAGGAAAATAATGGTAGGGAATGGCATACGTTAGCACTCAGATACTTCATTATTTATTATTTAAAAGGTGTATGAAAATACAGAAACACCATTGATGGTTTGAGGCAAATGTACAAGAACTAAAACAAGATTAAAAGCTTGATAAATTTAGAACACAAAACTAAAACATGATTGGAAACTGGTTAAAGAATCTGTTCTGAGATCCCTTCTAAATGTATTAAGGAATTGTTTCAATTCCAATGGTAATTTGTTCAATAACATGTGTAGTAGAACAACTAAGGCATGCTTAAAATCTATGGGTGAATCCTGCAAATATATAGACAGTATATTGGTCAACATACAGGTGAAACTCGAAAAATTAGAATATGGTGCAAAAGTTCATTTATTTAAGTAATGCAACTTAAAAGGTGAAACTAATATATGAGATAGACTCATTACATGCAAAGCAAGATAGTTCAAGCTGTGATTTGTCATAATTCTGATGATTATGGCTTACAGCTCATGAAAACCCCAAATCCACAAGCTCAGAAAATTAGAATATTGTGAAAAGGTGCAATATTCTAGATTCAAAGTGTCCCACTCTAATCAGCTAATTAAGCCATAACACCTGCAAAAGGTTCCCCACTCTTTAAATGGTCTCTCAGTCTGGTTCAGTAGGAATCACAATCATGGGAAAGACTACTGACCTGACAGTTGTGCAGAAAACTATCATTGACACCCTCCAGAAGGAGGGAAAGCCTCAAAAGGTAATTGCAAAAGACGTTGGATGTTCCCAAAGTGCTGTATCAAAGCACATTAATAGAAAGTTATGTGGAAGGGAAAAGTGTGGAAGAAAAAGGTGCACAAGCAGCAGGGATGACCGCAGCCTGGAGAGGATTGTCAGGAAAAGGCCATTCAAAAGTGTTGGGGACGTTCACAAGGAGTGGCTGGAGTCAGTGCATCAAGAGCCACCACACACAGACAGATCCTGGACATGGGCTTCAAATGTCATATTCCTCTTGTCAAGGCGCTCCTGACAACAAACAATGTCAGAAGCGTCTTACCTGGGCTAAAGAAAAACAGACCTGGTCTGTTGCTCAGTGGTCCAAAGTCCTCTTTTCTGATGAGAGCAACTTTTGCATCTCATTTGGAAACCAAGGACCCAAAGTATGGAGAAAGAATGGAGAGGCACACACTGCAAGATGCTTGAAGTCCTTTGTGAAGTTTCCAGAGTCTGTGTTGATTTGGGGAGCCATGTCATCTGCTGGTGTTGGTCCACTGTGCTTCATTAAGTTCAGGGTTAACGCAGTCGTCTACCAGGAGATTTTGGAGCACTTCATGCTTCCTTCCACAGACAAGCTTTATGGGGATGCTGACTTCATTTTCCAGCAGGACGTGGCACCTTCCCACACTGCCAAAAGCACCAAAACCTAGTTCAATGACCGTGGGATTACTGTGCTTGATTGGCCAGCAAAGTCGCTGGACCTGAACCCCATAGAGAATCTATGGGGCATTGCCAAGAGAAAGATGAGAGACATGAGACTGAACAATGCAGAAGAGCTGAAGGCCACTATTGAAACATCCTGGTCTTCCATAACACCTCAGCAGTGTCACAGGCTGATAGCTTCCACGCCACGCCACATTGAGGCAGTAATTGCTGCAAAAGGGGCCCAAGTCAAATACTGAGTACATATGCATGCTTATACTTTTCAGAGGTCCGATATTGTTCTATGTACAATCCTTGTTTTATTGATTGTATGTAATATTCTAATTTTCTGAGATTGTGGATTTGGGGTTTTCATGAGCTGTAAGCCATAATCATCACAATTATGACAAATCACGGCTTGAACTATCTTGCTTTGCATGTATTGAGTCTATCTCATATATTAGTTTCCCCTTTTAAATTGCATTACTGAAATAAATGAACTTTTGCTCGATATTCTAATTTTTTGAGTTTCACTTGTATGTTGGTCAAATTGTGGAAGAATATGCAGTCCTCTAAATAAAATGAACTTAAATTTCATGGGACTGTATACATAATTGCAAGCAATATGAAGATTAGCTGGTGCAAAAGCTAGCTGCTCACGGCTAGGGGATTTATGGTCATACTATTAATTATTCTTAGTAATTAAGTTGTGTCCCATTCAGTTGTGTCCAGTTCTCAGAGACTGCCTCAACGTGTCCCTGCAGTTTTCTTAGTTTTTTCAGAAGTGGTTTGCCATTGTCTCCTTCCTATGCCTGAACATGACTTTGGATTGGAGAAAAGTTGGAGAAAAACGTGGAAAATCTCTTATTTTCACCCTCCTCTTGATGAGAATGCTACTTCAGCATTGCTACCTAATCCAACCTCACTGCTGATACCACTTGGAGAATATGATCCTAAAGAAAACCATATAATTTACCACCTATTACTTTAAAAGTGATAACAAGCATTAGACTATATTTATTTAACAAATCTAGATGATCATCCATATTCCACAAGGGAGTATGGGAGCAAACAAAAATAAAAACACATTGCAATTTATAGTTGGTTGCATAATCAGCCAGATGTTTAGTCTAGATTTTACAATTTTGTCTACCTATTGAGTTTTTCCCAATCACCTAGGATAGGCAGATGTTGATGTTTAATAATATTAAAGGTATCATCACAGGATATAAGCTGTTCCAAGTAAAACTGTCTTTTTCAGTTGACTGGTGGTGATTTTGTTAATGCAATGGTGCTCAAGTGATGCTCCAGATGTTTTGAGATTGCAACCAAGTCACATGTTACTTTGATACTATCTTAAGCTTTATTTTGCCACAAATATTCTACTTCTTTTTATTTGTATTTATGTTTTGTGTCCCCCCCCCCTTCTATTCTATTGTTTCCAGGCTGTAAAAGCAATGGAAAATCTATACAATTTGAGAGCTACAAGATAGATACCATCATTGGAAGGTGGTCCAGACAGAAATTAACACGAACGGATTCTATTTTATTATAAGGTTACAATTAACAGAATGTTACAAGTTTGGAAGTATATTTCTTCCCCATCATATTTATAATCCTAGCAGAGTCCCTTCTGAGATATTTGCCATGCCCACACTCCTTTTGTGGACCAAGTTGCATCTTATCAGACTATTCCCCTGATTATGGTTCTTGCCCTGTCCCATAAGGTCATTCCCATTGCTCCATTGCTTTCAAATAGATCACGGGTGTCAAACTCGATCATGTCACATGATGTTTTGTGACATATCGTGATGTTTTTTGCCTTTGCCGAGCCAGGATGGGTGTGACACATGCAGCCCACCAGTTTGTCAGGCCTGATATAGATGTTAAATAGAAAGGTCAAGAAAACTTTTAATTTGGCACTCCATAATGCAAAACTGTAGGTCGTTTCCATGATTAAAAAGAGAATCACTGGGGAAAAGTTCCCTCTACCTCACTCATTCAGGGCCAGTTATGGCCATTTATTGCCAATCCACATGTCAATTATTTTTCCCAACATTAATTTTACTACCAGGATAAGGAGTTTTTTGTATATATGGATATTGCACTTCATGAAGTTCTTTTGTTTTGTTATGGTTACTATATATGTTACTATAAGAATGAATACATGTGTTTGCCTATTATGTTCACATAGATGCTAAATGTGCAGCCCACAAATGTATGGCTAGTCTATGACTGTTGCCAGCAGTACAATTTTGTTCAGCAAGTGATTTCAAATTGAAAGGGAGGACATATTCAATTTCAAGTTAATATCATACAGGATAAATTGTGTATATAAATTGCCTTCCTTACATCATATATCTAACCATGATCTATTCATTAGGTTCCTTTTTAGTAATGTGCTTATGTTGTTATTTGGAGTCACATAAAATTACCACAAGGTAACAAAATCTGGCTGACTTCATCCCCTAACCCCAACCCCTCAGAATTCCACTTCAACCTTCACTTTAGATATTTTATATATATATTTATTTGACAAGATTGATGTGGACTCAGCCCAAATACACATTTTTATATTCTTAAATCCTTCTTTCACCTGGAGAATACAAATGGAAGTTACATATAGCTTGTGGGATGAAAAAAGCTTCAGTTTACATTAATTAAGTCATGTCAATTATACTCAGAACCTGATCTTATAGATGGCTTCTTGGAAATGCGCCAAGGAGATCAATAAGATATCCACTCAATGAACCATTGGAGAAGCCTCTATGATTAACATTTGCTAAGTTTACTCTTTGGAGCAAATATCAAAGAACAGGTTTGCTAGTAAATTTGACTTATACATACTTCAGTTGAAATGGGGATCAGTCTGAGAAATATGAAATAGGTCAAGCTTAATGTACTGCTTCAATTTTATTCCCTTTTTGTTAAATAATGGAATTACCCCTTATTAACTCCATTTCAGGTTCATAGATATATGTCCCAATGTGAGGAGATGTAATGAAAACAGTTTTGATCATCTCGACCTAAGAGAGAACAGTCATTTTTCTCTAGAGTATTTTCTTTAAATCACAGAGACTTACTTTTTTTAGTGTGCAGATGTACAACATGCACTACATACTTTGAATACAGAATGTATGTTATGTCTTTTAAGATATGAAATCATGCAGAGATAAGGAAACTTAACAGTGTACACACTTAGTTACCTAGGCCCTAGGGAAGTAATATATATCAAATGTACTTCTTCCAAGTTCATATGACTTCCATGAAATAGTCTTCAAGCATTTACTTGTATGTTTTCATAAGTTATGTTAATAACAATCATAAGAGGCCAATCCTTTGAAACTTGCCCTACAAAGAAACACAGAAAATGAAATCCATATCATTTAAAATCTAAAGCATCTCCTTTCACATTATTCTTCCCAAAGAGAACAAACTCTTTCTTTAAAAATAACTTTGCTTTTATAGCAGGGTATATTTTGTTTTTTTAAAGAAGGACATAACTAACAGCTAGAACAAATGGGGCATGTTACTACAGATCTTCTCAATTACTTACAAATGACAAACAGGTGTGGCTCCATAGACAGTGTAAACTGATTACTGCAAGATAAACTGTAAACTCTATAAAAAAGGATACAAAAGAGTGATGCCTGCCTTTCTCACTGTACTGCCTTCCCCTAGAATTGTGCCATAATCTATTTTACTCTTGAGTGGAAAAAGTCAAATAAAACTACAAATCATAATATTGCAATAAAAAGGAAGACAAAGATCACAATGTTTTTTTTTCATAACAGAAAAAAGCTCATATAGTTTTGTGCACACATGGTATGGGTGACAGTGCAAACACATGCCAGGTCTCCCTAATGCTGTGTTTTTATTACTTTTTGATGTGTGTGCATATATGTTAGAAATTGATAGACAGTAATTTCATTTGCATGCAGCAATTCACATGCAGATATACCTCTTCAAGCATGTACCTAATTCCTTCGCCTTCACGTGGACACACAGAACAAAGTTTATCCCTTGTTCAATCAGAAGACTAAAAGGAATTATATTGCTTGCTTTTCACCATTACCAGTAATATGGGATGAGTTGTTTATACCATTTCCAGTTGGCCAACAGATTATATAGGAACAACAGAGAAGGTTCAAAGGATCAAGCAATATAAAAACAACCTACATATGTGATATAGGAAAATAAGGAGATTAATCTAAGAAAAGAAGTGAAGACATCTCAGACATCTATTGAGTGTGTATGTGTGTGTGTTTGTGTTTGTTTGTATTCAAAACTACAGAAGTAAGTTTTTGCATTACAAAAAGAGAATGACCAGAGAAAGAAGCATTAAGAAGACAGAAGAGGAAAACAGTTGTTACCTACACCTACAACTGAAATTTGGAAGTAGAATACAAGCTGATGACAGTGACAGTAAGGAGATGAGAATACACACTCAGTATGGCTATCCCAAACAGATTCCCCATGGGTAATTGATGCATCCATTAGTAAACCATTTCATAACCTAACCTACCATATTTCTACTAGAATACTCAAGATGATTCTAAGAATATAGCAAAGAGACATTTTTTTCTGTATACTGTATTTTTGCAAATATAGATATAGTAGATAAGTAACTAGGTTCACACTAACCTAGTTAGTGTGAACATTTTTAGGGTGTGGGTTTAATTTCAAGCATTTTCTTCATATTTCTTAACAATTCTAATAATGCGCTAAAAAGAAAACGTAATATTCCACATGGCTCAAATCAGTCAATAGAGTAACCAGAGAGTTCGGTGGGAATCCTCTGTTGTCTTTCTTCCCAGCAGGAAAAAAAATATATGCAAGCCACAGGATGCAGACCTATTAGCAAAGCATAATATGAAGAACATAAGCTGTTCAGTGCTTCAGAGTACATCTGATTTTGTCTGGTCCCATTATTAGTCAAAATTTTGGAAATACCCCATTGAAATAAATACCAAATATAAACCAGGAAAGCAAGTAGAAAATATTTTGTCTGCCGTTACATCACACACACAATGGTTTTAATTTATAGCAGAGATATATCACCATCTCAGTTCCCAGGAAACCTTCTGAGAACTGACATTATATCTGAGGCAATTAAAAAAAAGGGGGAAACAAATCAAATAATGGAATCTGTTCCTATTGATTCAGGAGATATTGAAACATTTCTGCAAACTAAAACCTTCAACACTGTATCTCAGACTCTCATGCCTTAAGTAATTTTAAGTGTTATTTATACCAGAAGAAAGGTATGCTTAAGAGATACAATCTTGTATAGGCTGATGGGGGAGGAAAGAGTGGCAACAGATGTAAGAATTATTGCCTTGCTGTAAATAATTGGATTTTTTTTTCAGAAAGCTTTTGTGGTAAGGTTAGAGCATTTCTCTTGAATATTTCTGTATTTCTGGGCCTCAGAGTCAATTTTTGAAACAACAGACAGATAAGAAAATAAACTGGAAAGACCAGCAAGTATCCAATGTGTTTTAAATAAGGGCAGGACATGCAATGAAATCAAAGCAAAATTGCTTTTACTTTTAATCTTGTTACATTTATTTGTCATTATTCAAGAATAAAGTAATTGCCTCATGATTTTTTCCCAGTATTTCACAAGCATTTCATTTATATTAGTTATATATACATTATGTAGTTCATGATAAATTATATGATTTAAACAGTTTATATGAAATTCTGAAACACCATTTTGTTACTCTGTCAAACAAGAAGTTGAATCTAGGGTTATTAGATTAAAAATGCAGAACATTTCAGGGGCTGAGGTGATACTTGAAAAAGAGAATAAGGCAAGGAATATAAATCCAATGTTCTTTTAAATAAAATTAAATTGATTGCACATAGTTAACACAACTATTGCTTATGAAACCTATAACTCTTGCATAACTGCATAAATACAAGATGTAATTTGGAGTTTGTTGTACAATCATTAGTCTTATGTATTTCCAGTCCAAATATCAAAACAAAACTCTACAAAGAACGAGGTAAATATGGGCATGGTTTCTATAGCTTTACATAGAGATGGACTCAGAGGTAAAGATAGAAGGTGAAGATGATACATCTAGGTATAAATATACAGTAGTTCTAAACTTATTTATGTTAATCTGAGTGCCTTCAGAATATCATATATTAAACAAATGAAGAATAGCTAAGAAATTGATTCCTCTTCTTACTTAATCCTTATATAAATGTCTTCAAGGAACTAGATACAGAACACATTAAAAATGTAGCACTGCTACTTTCTAATTAAAAATATTCAATCAAAGAATTAAACCAGGCATATGAATTTTTCGTGCCAGATTATATCACCCCCAAACCTAGGTGAAAATTCATGGTTTTACTTGTAAAAAAATTCAGCCATTTCTAAGAAAATCTTTTTTTAAAATGTTGGACTCTAGTATAAAATGTTCAGTCCTGAAGTGCATATGTGATTTACAGATTTTTCCAAAGGAAGATGACTTTAGTGTTTAAGGTGAATTTACTCTACAAGGAAAGAATAAATTAAGATAAACATTTTATGCAATGCTTATCTTCCTTGTTTTGTCAAGCTAGGATTCCCAACTCCACCCAAAACCAAACTTGGCAATTGCTTTATCTCCACTGAGTGTCTGCCTGCTTACAACTCTATGTGTGTATATGTGTGTATGCTGAATATATTAGATCAATTTGTTCCATAAGCCATATTCTAAGAAAGGTCAAGACAAGGACCAAAACAACAATTAATAGCAAAAACAGATAAAAAACTAGTATGGGACTCCATTTATAAAATGATTTCATCCGTCACTGGTATAGCAAACAATTTTATCTAGGTATATAAGCCACTCTGATATGGAGAAACAATTAAGCAGATATATTTCTCTTTCTATTTTCATCATCAGCAACAACAGCAGCAACAACGAAGAATTGGGGAGGGGAGAAGATGATGGTGAAAGAGAAAGGGAGGCATGTGTGTGTGTTTAAGTACCCTTATGCATAAGAAAATTGGATGGACAAATAAAAAGGGATAGGAAAGAAAAAGTTTACCAAGAGATGCCCTGAAAAAGTACTACAGAAAGTGCTGCATATGTCAGACATTTTCTGTAGTAATCTTCAGTCTAATTTTGAAAGGCACCAAGGCTTTGCCTGCAATAGCATTTGCATTTCTTCTTTTCCAATGGCTGAGGCTATTCTCATCCATGAACCTAAGATGGATCCCTGCGGGGGGGGGGGGGGAAGAATAGTCATATCCCAATTATGTGTGTCACTGTATAATGTCATCCTGATATAATTATATTGGCTATAGTCTCATACTTCTTAAACCGTTTTTAAAAATTATTATATATGTCCATGTTTTAATATTCAGAACACAGTATCTAGGTATGGAACATTCATGCACTAGAACTAGAGCACTGTGTCTTGGGCTCGTGATCAACTTTAAAGCTCTTATCTGGCTTTGGAACAGAAGAACAGCCTCATTCCAATTACATCCACCCACCCCATCAAGCACAACAGGTATGTTGTAGGTTGTATTAACCAAGTGGCTAACACTGCTGGCCTTCTGCAAGACCATCAAGGTTTGGTTTTCACCATCAGATCCCACAGAAGTGTGGAGTTTATTAAATGGTTGGTATACTGTACGTTGACTGCATTATTTTCTATCTTTTATTAATAGAATTTTTTATTGTTTTTAACTATTTTAATGTTGAGCTTTTGTTTCAGTTGTGTATAATGTGCATAATATCCAGATTCACATGCAAGTGAGATGGGTGGCTATATGAATCAAACAAACAAACAAAATTTGTATACTCCACTGGACTATTTTATTGCCTACTAAATGAGGATTTGAACTTCTTCAACCTTTGCCTGTCATTCTGATTGCTACACTCTGCAGATTTGGTCGCTTAGTTACATACCAACATTGCATCCTGTCTCTTTTTGCACTCTAATCTGATTTATAACAGCAAATGACAGGATAGTGTGCAATACTATTGCAACCATAAAACGGGTATTTTATCCCATGTCTTCATCTGACCATTAAGGTACATATTTTGCTCTTCCCTATTTTTGATAAAGATTGTCCTTCTATAATAGATTTTTATTTCAATATATTTGAAATTGGATCTCCTGTAGTTCAAAGCTAATTGCTTATTAAGGAAGCTGAAATAGTCTCATTTATTTTGGCTGAAAATGTTGCTTTCTTTGCTACTCTTTTTAATTTTAGAAATATGAGGCTTTTTTTCTTGCTGGCATACATAATAATGTGAAAATTTAATGAATATCATAATGATGTGGATGAATTCTGATTTTCCATCATTATCTACATTTAAATGAACACCCATGCTTATGAAAATCATTCATACAACATCAATTTTCAGTAGGAACACAGATCATTAAAATGACCAATCCAAAGAACAAAAAGCAGGAGCTAAATCAGTGCAAATATTTCTCAGTTCAAATTTCACGAATATTATCCACTTAGTGCCTTCTCTATTAAAAAAATTCTAATTTCCCCCCTAGTAATTATTGTGCAAAGGATATATTCTCACTGTTCTTCTGTAAGCCTCACCTTATTCTTATCTGTCCTTTTCTACTTTCAAATTGCAGTAATATCATTATTACATGTTTTTACCAGCTATGAGTAGCAAGGACTTCCAAAAGCAATACTTAAATTTGATTTATTTTTCATGGTACAAGCACAAAACATACTGACTTTACTGCTGTACTTATGCCTATTACAAAGTACAGGTAGGCACACTGTCAAAAAGTGACACATTTCCAGAATCAAAAGGAGCCAAAAGACCTTTGGAATTACAGAGATCCCCAAACACCTGTTTCCTGTTGTTTTGTTGACCTGCTAATTGTTTCTACCAGCCAAAATGAAATGAATCTTAATTACAGCAGTAGAAAAATCAATGAACTATAAGCTAACTTATTATAGGGGAGAAAAGTGGGGAGGAAACTATCATATCACAAAAATGAGCAGTTAGATGAGGAAACCTGAACTCATTGGTAGTTTCATTTTGCAATGAATAAGGATATGCATTCAATTTCACAGTTACTACAATTGTTGGCTGAGAGATACAAAACTAGCCAGAGAAATGATTGAAGCATGGGAAACGGGCCCTCTGTCAATCAATAGGAATGCTGGTTTACCACTTTGTCTATCAGGTACTTAGGAGTTGAGAACAGATGCAGCACAAGGAAACAATAATTAACAACTAAATAGCCAACTATCAACTCTCTAATTAATAACCTAAAACTACATACAATCAGGGTCCAGAAACCACATAAATACAATGAGAACAGCTTGGTGGACATTTTCTGGAGAGAGAGAAGTTCCTTAATGATGGGCTCCAGCATGAGACCCAAAGATTGGAAGAATAAACTTTGGTCCTGGTGGCCAACTCAGACTGGACCCTGCAGGGTTAGTTGTTTTTGTTATATTTATTGCTATATTTTGCTTTGAGGTAGTGCTTTATTGAAAGGAACAGTGCATTCATAGAATAAATGCACCTTTTGGAAGTTCTGTACAGTTCCAGAACCAAAATTATCTGGACTTAGCTAAAATTAATATATGAAATTCCATATTGAATCAGATCTACTATCTACTATTTTCTTCTTCAACATTCACTGTGACCTTACATATCCTTCTTGACCCTTCTACATAAACTCCTTAGTAAATGAAGATGGCATAAATTAAATGGAAGAAAATGATCATGTTCTTTATCTATATGTCTTTGAAATGCAACCACTTCCTCCAATGTTATTAACATGGTAGTGTAGGAAGTTATCACCTAGCCCTCTCCCAGAAAAATGAAATATCCTAGGAAATATTGATAAGGCAGAATATTATATTAGAATATTAGAAGGACATTTCTAATATTTCTAATTTATATTAGAATATTAGAAGGACATTAGAAGGACAGAATATTAGAAGGACATTTCTTTCATCAGTAGGAAATATGAATGTACTGTTATCTAATTATAAACACATCCAGGTTTCCATTTATTGACATCTATAAATAAGCATCTGTACTAAACAAGGTTGAATGAAAATAACTAGATGTCCAGAGAATTTATTAAAAAATTGAACTAATGTCAATCAGTACCCATCAGATTTTTAGAAAATATTTATTTTATACTAGACAGTCTATATCCCCTTGGGTCCTCATTTCAGAGATATTTCCTTATTGGATTCCTCATTGCCTTCAACACCGGCAAAGTTTAAAAGTTCTTAAAAATTCAGGGAGCTATTCAGAGATCTATTTGTCTTGAAAGCTGCCCATGTTGAATTATATAGTACAATCAAACATTTACCAAAGGAAAGGTTTTATGATATTTTGTGTTATGTCATAAAATGCTTTGTGATAATTTATATTGTGTGATGTTACAAAATGCTTTATGAAATTTTCCAAATTTCAATTCCACAGGAGTCATGGATCATCTACATTACTTACAGAAATTTACAGTATGTAAATTAGCCAATTTGAGCTATCTTGGTTGGATAGTTTTGCCTTATAATGCACTTGGTTGCAAAAGATAAGAGTTTGACAACTTATTCCAGAGTTATGTCCTGACCTAAACAGAGAAACGGAATGACCAAGAGTAGATAAAAAAGCAGTGGGAGGGGGAGTGACTTCCAGCTTTCTGTCAGTTTTCCAACTGAGTTTCCTTGTAGGAAGCTGGGTGGGAACATCCACTGAAACCTCCCTCCCTCCCTTCTTTCCTTCCACTAGTCAATCAGAATAGAGCTGGAAGGGATCTTGGAGGTCTTCTAGTCCAACCCCCTGCTCAAGCAGGAAACCCTCTACCATTTCAGACATCAAGCTGTCCGGTCTTTTTAAAGACATCCAGTGATGAAGCACCTACAACTTCTGAAGGCAAGCTGTTCCAATGGTTAATTGTTCTCACTGTTAGAAAGTTTCTCTTTAATTCCAGGTTGCTTCTCTCCTTGATTAGTTTTCATCAATTGCTTCTTGTCCTGCCTTCAGGTGCTTTGGAAAATAAGTTGATCCTTTCTTCTTTGTGGCAGCCCCTCAAATACTGGAAGACTGCTATCGGCCACTCTTCTCAGCCCACAACATCGGGCCTGGGCAACAAGACTGTCACAACCAATGAATCAACACTCAGTTAATTCACTCCCTGCCCTCAAAGCAGACTTTGCACTTACAGAAAAATGCTATCAATAAATTTTAAAAAATGTATTGTTGTCCCAAAGAGAAGGAATGAGTTGCCACAAAGTTTATTGAATCAGATTTTTCTGGATGGTAAAAGTAATAACAAGAATTGGAATAGAGAAGAGTGATTAAATTTCATTTTCTACTAAATGAAATTCAATGGTGAAAAGAGTAAGGTTCTACATTTAGGCAACAAAAACAGAATGCACAGGTACAGTATAGATGATACCTTGTTCAGTAGTAGTAACTGTGAAAGGGATCTTGGAGTCCAAGTGGACAACCATTTAAATATGAGCCAGCAGTGTGCAGCAGCTGCCAAAAAAGCCAACACAGTCCTAGGCTGCATCAACAGAGGGATAGAATCAAGATCACGTGAAGTGTTAATACCACTTTATAATGCCTTGGTACACTTGGAATACTGCATTCACTTCTGGTTGCCATGATGAAAAAAAGATGTGGAGACTCTAGAAAGAGTGCAGAGAAGAGCAACAAAGATGATTAGGGGACTGGAGACTAAAACATATGAAGAATGGTTGCAGGAACTGGGTATGTCTAGTTTAATGAAAAAAAGGACTAGGGGAGACATGATAGCAGGGTTCCAATATCTCAGGGGTTGCCACAAAGAAGAGGGAGTCAAACTATTCTCCAAGGCGCCTGAGGGTAGAACAAGAAGCAATGGGTGGAAACTAATCAAGGAGAGAAGCAACTTAGAACTGAGGAGAAATTTCCTGACAGTTAGAACAATTAATCAGTGGAACAGCTTGCCCCCAGAAGTTGTGAATGACCCAACACTGGAAGTCTTTAAGAAGATGTTGGATAGCCATCTGTCTGAAACGATATAGGGTTTCCTGCCTAGTCAGGGGGTTGGACTAGAAGACCTCCAAGGTCCCTTCCAACTCTATTTTATTGTATTGTATTGATTAATATGGCAGGTCTATGAATAAAGATTAATAAAAGAAACTACATCACAGGTAATTTACAGCTTCTCTGCTTGCCAATTTTTTTGTTTCAGGTTTAAAATTTGCCATAGCTCTCAGTTGTACTGTATTGCAATGCTATATTATGTTCCTATTACACTAATCAATTATGAAAGCCCCAGAGGTATGGAGGAGAAAAAGGAAATCTTTTATCAAGAGCCAGTTCCTGTTTCCTGAATTGTGATCCAACTCCAAATACTTTACTCTAGATAATAGAGTTCAGACAAACTTCGGGTAAGGAACAAAGAATAAATAATAACCACATTACATAGACAGGAACTCCAGTCATATACATGGCTCTGTACGTGGAAGGAAAAAGCAGATGTTTATCAGCCAATTACCTGAATATGAAGGATGATCAACATTTCTTATGATTTTCCAATGAGCTATAACATTTCAAATGTTATATCAGAGTTCACAGGACGCAGCACAAATTGCCATTCTAGTAATCATTTAAGTCATCATTTCCTACACAAGAAGTGATCTCATGCAAAGTGTAAAGGTCATGGAATGGAGAAAGAGAAAAGGTGTACTGCTTTGGAATGGAATTTATGTTCTATGGAGCAAGTTCAACCCTTTCTTTCAAAATCCCACTCATAAAATTAAATACCCATAACAGTAAAGGAAATGTGTGACTTTGTATTATTTTTTACTTATGGCTCTCCACCAATCTTTTATTAATTTTACCCCAAGGAGCTAGGGTAAACTCCAGTTTGAAAAAAAAGCAAATATTTTCTTTTAATTATTCCTCCAAGAAATTACTTAAAGGAGACTCACCCTAGGTCATGTAAAAGTGCTATCACAAAGCTTTTAAGTTACAAACAAGTTAAAGAAGAGATATATCTACCATCTAGGCATGGTGCCACAACAACCATTATTTGATTAAATAAAGCAAAGATTGTGCTTATAAAATAGCTAGATGTTTCCCTGTGATCTGCAACTAAAATAAGTTAAATTTGTTGGAGATCACATGGAAACATCTGGCTTTTTTTGGAAGCAACAAAGCAAAAATTAAGTTAAAAATTAAGCAAGCAAAAGATCCTTGAAATCAATGGAACAACCATGTTTAACTATGTATTAAACTGCAATTCATTATGTTTTCTCTGTTATCAGTCCTGTTGTTTGCCATTAATTTATCAGAATTGAGAGACGGAAGGCAGGAATTAGAGAACACACATGGTATCTTATCTAGAACGGTTTAGGAAACTTCAGTATTTTCATTTTGTCTTATTTTAATTTTCAGGAACAAAAAGTACATACTAAGCTTGGATAGACTTTTCTACATGAGAAAATAAGTACAAACAATTTAGGTGTGTAATATCTGTAGATCTAAGAGATCAATGTTTAGAAATCTAGCTGCCTGAAGTACTATTGATAATGGTACACAAAGCAAAGTAAGATACTAATTTTGTATCATTACCAAACAGGAATGAAAGATTACCTAATAGATCTCCATTTTGTTGCACATACTGTTAATAGTAAAAGGTTGCACTAAAGAATGTTCATTTAAAAATTCACAAGGAAAATAAATAATAGAATGTTATTATTCCCCTCACTCATATAAAACAGATGAATTTCTTAGGCATTGTCCAGAAAATATTTTTATCATTTGCTTTCTAAATATTTGAATCCATTCCACATCAAAAATGTGGAGCACAAAACGTTAGAAAGAGGAACAAATGTCAATAAACAAATAGACAAAAATTACCACTTTTTATCTGCTTAGTCTGCTTTGTGAGAGCAGAATCACATGAAGCTGTTTACCCTGACCTCCATCACTTTTTCAGTGTTAAATATCAGCTGGAAGAGCCTGGGGTCATTTTAATTTTTAATGCTTCAAATATTACAAAACTGAGGCCTGGAACATAACATGCATACCAGAACTGAATCCTGGTTTTAGTCTATCAATTACTTTCTAATTAGATCAGATTAGATGTTTTCCGCTCCTAATCTATTTTAACATAATCTTACATATGTGCGTAAAAATTTACATCAGCCTGATTCAGCCAATATGTGATAAAACATATCAGAGTGTATACATCATTACTGCCAATAGATGCTATCAGTTTATGGGGGGAAAGACTTTTATCACCAATGCAGTAACTCAAGATTTTCTCATTCATGGACTGGAGGTGAGGCAAGAGTTAGTTGGAATCAAGTGGCACCTAAACTCAATCAAATAAATAAGTTAGGCTTTTTAAGGAGACAAACACAACCTTTTTACATAAAATATACTGTATTTTTCGCACTATAAGACACACTCCCCACCCAAAAAAGTGGGTGGAAATGTTTGTACATCTTATAGAGCAGTGGGTCTCAACCTTTCTAATGCCATGACCCTTTAATACAGTTCCTCATGTTGTGGTGACCCCCAACCATAAAATTATTTTATGTTTTCTGTATTTTTTTTTAAACATGTGTTTTACGATGGTCTTAGGCAACCCCTGTGAAAGGGTCGTTCGACCCCCAAAGGGGTCCTGACCCACAGGTTGAAAACCACTGTTATAGAGCAAATGTTCCTGAAGCCCCGCCCACCCACTGCCCCCCAAGCTTCAGCCTTTGCCTCTTAGGAGTTTGCCTCCTTGTAGCAAACAGCCTGGTCAGCTTCAGCACAGCCTGATTTAATACGAGCAGTTGATTGGTGATTGGCCTCCCGGAATACTGCCAATCAGCTGTTCCAGGATTGCCACCACCCATCACTGCCCATTGCTGCCATCACTGCTGCTGTCACTATCACCACCTCTGCGCACCCCATTTTTAGCCTCCACATGTCCCGTTTTTGCCCATTCCAGGCAGTGGTGATCGGCGGTGGGGGTGATCCCTGCAGCCTGGAACAGCTGATCAGTGGTATTCCAGGAGGCTAATTCAGCCACCAATCAGCTGCTCATGATCAATCAGGCTGTGCTGAAGCTGACCAGGCTGTTTGCAAGAAGGCTGGGAGGCAGAGGCAGATTTTGTTTCTTGTTGTCCTCTCCAAAAGCTAGGTGCATCTTATGGTCTGGAATGTCTTATAGTACAAAAAATATGGTACATTGCATGTAAGGTTTATAATTATGTGAATTGTTTACAATCTTCCTATGGGAGCTGGATAAAAGAGAGATCAGACCAAGCTAATCTCTTAGTGGAACATTCTCAATTTCTTTTCACATCTTAGTGCAGATAACCTCTTCTATGCCTAATATGGAGTAAATTGTCCATATAAAGATTTTTTTCCACAAGAAAGGAATGTTGAACAAAACACTGAAACCTGAACACAAAGATTCAGTCAGTAATTTGTTTTGATAATATGAAGAAGATAGCCACTACCCTAAGTGTAATTGGCTAAAGTGCTTTTTACAGATGGTGGCTTTCACTATTTCTCTTACCCTGTTGCTTTCCACTGCTTTTTGAAGGATGCTCCAGCAATGTGATCCAATTATTCAGACCTAATGCTGTTTTCAGCCACGTTGATCACAAACATAAAAAGAAAGCCATGCTTTTTCTTGTTAGATTTCTGGTGAAAGAATAAACAAGGAAGAAGTATCACAGAATCACAGAGCTAGAGAAGGCCATTTAGATCATCAAGTCTGACCTTCTCCACAGTGTCAAAGGTGTCAGGTGCAAGAAACCAGTAGGCCAAGGTAATGTTCTAAAGTACTGTGAGTTTATTCCATGCTACCTATACATAAGAATCTGGTCTACTAACGGTCAGTCCAGATTCGTTGCAGATAAGAGTCAATGGACTTCAAGAGGGGCTGGCCTATTTCAGGAGTGTAGAGACTCCAAACTGATGATGTGTTTGATCTACCCTTAGGCTTAGCCTGGTTGTCCCCCATGAAAGCATCCTAATAGATTGCTGTCTAACCCCTGTTACACAGACTTTATTTAATATGCTATATTTTATGGCTTTTACCCCAGTCATAGATATAGCTGATGCTCAATCCAGTACAAATGAAATTGATGGTTATTGTCTTCTGGAATGCCTCAATATAGTGCAATCTTATAGAATTAATGAAGAATATGTAATATTTCCAAAGAAAACAGTTCAAAGTGGCATATAAAAGCTACAGGAAAAGGTTCTAGAAATGCCTCTGATTCTAAGATTTCAAATAGCACTAAACAGAATGGCAAGACAATGAGTAAATCTGCAAGCAAACAATGTGAAATCAAGAGAAGCAAACTAGATTAAAAATAGGAAGCTAGGAGTGCAAACAATAGATAGTTAGATAGAATAAAATAGAGTAGAATAGAGTAGAGTAGATTAGTGTAGCATAGCGTAGAATAGAATAAAATAGAATAGAATAACAGAGTTGGAAGGGACCGTGGAGGTCTCCTCATCCAACCCCTTGCTTTGGCAGGAAACCCTACACCACTTCAGATAAATGGCTATCCAACATCTTTTTAAAAACTTCCAGTGTTGGAGCATTTACAACTTCTGGAGGCAAGTTGTTCCACTGATTAATTGTTCTAACTGTCAGGAAATTCTAAGTTGCTTCTCTCCTTGATTAGTTTCCACCCATTGCTTCTTGTTCTGCCCTTAGGTGCTTTGGAGAATAGTTTGACTCCCTCTTCTTTGTGGCAACCCCTGAGATATTGGAACACTGCTATCATGTCTCCTCTAGTCCTTCTTTTCATTAAATTAGACATACCCAGTTCCTGCAAACGTTTTTCATATGTTTTAGCTTCCAGCCCCCTAATCATCTTTGTTGCTCTTCTCTGCACTCTTTCTAGAGTCTCAACATCTTTTTTTACATTGTGGAAACCAAAACTGAATGCAGTATTCCAAGTGTTTATTTATTTATTTATTTTATTCAATTTATAAGTCGCTCCCTCTCCACGAAGGGACTCGGGGCGGCGTACAATTAAATATATAAACATATGGCATGGAGGAGGTATATACATAAAACATTTTACAATGCGGTGGGGGGTAGCGCCAGGGAAGTCGAGCCGGAGAAGTGAGTGATCTGACCAAGACATTATAAAGTGGTATTAACACTTCACATGTTCTTGATTCTATCCTTATGCAGGCTAGAGCTGTGTTGGCTTTTTTGGCAGCTGCTGCACACTGCTGGCTCATATTTAAATGGCTGTCGACTAGGACTCCAAAATCCATCTCACAGTTAGTACTATTGAGCAAGGTTTCACATATACTGTACCTGTGCATTTTGTTTTTCTTGCCTAAATGTAGAACCTTACTTTTTTCACCATTGAATTTCATTTTGTTAGATAGCGCTCAATGGTCAAGTCTGTCAAGATCCTTCTGTATCTTAAGCCTATCTTCTGGAGTGATGGCTATTCCTGCCAACTTGGTGTCATCTGAAGATTTGATGAGTTCCCCATCTATCTTCTCATCCAAGTCATTGATGAATGACTAAAAGGGATACAGAGGAAGTTGGAGTTATTGGTTTCCCATTCTAAAAATAATTTGAATGCTGTAGTGATTCTTAACTAGAACAAAATCTCATAACAGTGTTTTCTATAAAATTGAATGAATGTAATACTCAGAATAATCAGCCCATTGCAAACTTGACTTTTGATAATGGATATTGAATAAGGTCACTGATCCCTGTGGCGCCTCTCTGAGAACAAAAACTTATCACAGCATGCATGGGGAAGAGCATGAAAATATAATTAAACAGGAGATAAAAATCACTGGACTCATTTTACTAATGTCAGTACCAATAAAATAAAATGTAGTGCTTTTTAAAAAATTCTTGCTTGGCAATTGAACAAAACAATGACATTTGGTAGCTGCTTATACATCCCAGAGGAAAATTGTTGCATGGGAGAATATAATTGAAATAGGTACTACTAATACATAATGAAGTTGGAAATTCAGTTTTTAGAGAGAGAAGAGTGACCACCCAATAAGTTTGTAAACAAGATGTCCTAGGATTTTTTAAAAAAAAATGTTTCAAAAATTTAATCAACAAGTTCATCTAAAGTTCCTTATGAGATACCTTAATTGCATCATAAAAATATTTTAAAAAATAATCTGAAATGGTATAGGGTTTAGGGAATGCTTCTATTCTTTTGCATATATACTTATCTTGGATACATACTTCTAAATATATCACTGAGGGCCATTCTACACAGTCCCATTCCTTCTTTCAGTCCCCAAAATAGTTTGATGTGCCACCCAGAACCTAGCTACATAATCTTCAAATAGGGACACTTCTTCATCTTCACCTTGCCTACTCCTCTGATACCAAATTGGACCTCCAAAGTCCATTCAGAAATTAGTGTAGTATTTGATGCAGACATGGATACTAGATCACAAAAAATTAATGATACCTGACAAGTAGCTCAGAAAACAGATTCACCCCCCCCAAGAAACTCTCAGTAAAGCCTAAGAAATTGAAGGGAGAATTAAAGGAGACATCCTGTGAGTCTTAGGTAAAATGTTTCAGCTAATGTTACAAGTGCAAGAACAAAATAAATTCTGGGAAAAAGCTGACAGATAGAATAGTTTAGAGCAGTGATGGCCAACCTTTTCTGGACTGAGTGCCCAAACCATGCATGCTCAAACCACCAAAATGCAATGTGTGTGGGCCCCCATGCATGCACCCCACCTCCCATGCAAGCCCCCACACCCCACATCCCCATGCATGTGCCCCCTACATGCATCCCACCCACGCATGCACACATGCCCCTGCGTACACCCCTGTGCATGTGCATGCACCCCCCACATGTGGCCTGCCCCTGTGCATGCATGCATGACCCCAACATGCACCCCACCCCACCCTGCATGCACAGCAGAGACCCCAAAATCAGCTGGCCAGTGGGAGACATGTGTACATGCGCAGCAGAACTGAACTGGGGTGATGGCTCGTGTGCCCACAGAGAGGGCACTGCATGCCACCACTGGCACACGTGCCGTAGGTTCACCATCACAGGTTTAGAGAATGAAAGATTAGAGAAAGAGGTTCATTTAGAAAAAAAAATAAAGACATATTAGTGGCATTCACAGGCTTCCTGATATTTACTCCAGGAATAAGCCTAGGAACTTATTTCAGTTTACCTTCTAGGGATATTATAAATTACAGTAAAGTGAAAGAGACAATCTCACATTGGTGTAATTAATGGGTTATGCATACAGGCCGAGATTTAGGAAATGCCCATTTGTAGCTCAGAAGGAGTAAAAAAAAAAGAGTTTAAGTAGCTGATCAAGTTGGTAAATGGTTATAGTTAGCACAGTTTCTACAGAACCTGCAAATATTTGGATAGTTCAAGTACCATCCAGAGAGAGACAAATGGACAGCAGAGCTGGTAGAGGATTGTTTAGCCACTTGCAAGAATAAGGAAGAAGTGGTTGGCCATTAGCAAAGAACCAATAAAAAGGGAGAAAGAGCAGACTCAGCAATTTAAGAAGAACACTAAGATATTAGTGTTCTCTGTAAAGGAGCCAAGATATACCAGGTTAAAAAGCAGAAGACCATGATGTCTATTCCTTTTTGGGTACAAAAGATGGCTGAGTAACTTTGTCCCAGTGATTCTGTCTCATCCCAGCTCACTTCACAGGGTTGTTTCTGTGGGGAAAATAGGAGGAGGAAGGAATACTAGGTATATTTGCCATCTTGAGTTATAGGCAAAAACAACAAAAGGCAGGGTTAAAAAATGATGGAGATGTGAGTAGGGGGAAAAGGTATGTACAGTATATGGCAAGGCTGATCTTATGACATGAATCTGTATTGCTATTAACATCCAAAATGCATCTAAGATGAAAGGAAGGGTAAATGGAAGAAAAAATATTTGATGTGACAGATACAGGTAGTCCCCTAACAGTGTACTGTCATCAGGTTAGAAATTTCTCAGACTAGGAAAGCAAGTTCTCATATATCTTTTGTGGAATGATATAGACAATATCTGGTTAAAAATCAAAGGAATCATAAAAGATATTCCTGTAGGGATTGTATCACAATCAGTATCTCTGAGGGAGAAAAGTGGTTCAGAAATATGAAAGGAAAATTGTCTTGTGATGTGATGAGCAAAATTATATAGTTTGTCATCAGTTAGGACACAGGTAGAGGAGCCTAAGTAGAGAAGCAAACCAATCAGGTGTTGATAACAGTAATAAAGCTTAAATAATAGATTGGATTTAAGGCATGAAAGAAAGGAGTTAAGTGTAAAATCAGAAAGCTGATTATCAATGGAAATATGGCACTTGGAGCAGATTAGAGTTTAAGAATCTTCTATATTTGTCCAGATGAAGAAACACAGAGAAATCAAATGAATGCAGTTCAAGTAAGGAACCAGTTTCAGAAGTGAAAAAGAAGCCAAAAACCACAAAGTAGACATGACAATGCAACAAAAGCCATTCAAAGTGTAAGATTTGAATGGACTCTCACCCCTACCTCCAAGCCTTATTTTGAGGAAGGTGCCTATGCCAGGCTGAGCTACCTTCATAGACATGGGATGATGTAATGTTCTCAAGATAGGTTTTTTTAATTCTGTGTGTCAAAATCAGACTCAGCGACACGTAAGTACAGAGAAGCTTTGTGTCTAATTAAAACACCTGGATATAGATCAGCCTTGTCAGTGAAACTATATAAAAAGGCAGAAATGTTAAACAATGGACTGGAAATTGTTGAACAGTGCTGGAGTTCTATTTCAATACTATTTACTGAAGGTATTGTATATATCAATAAGCAGGTGGAGAATGAATCTGCAGCTGAAGACCCAACAGAAGAAAATGGGATCTGAGGATAGATCTGTTGACCAGATTGATTGGTGGAAAGAAATGTAGCTTTTGGAGCACGCATCAGATGTCTGCAAAGATAATTTGACAAGTTGTTGGAATCCAAAAAGGAAATAATTATCTTTCTTGCTTTCTCTCTATTTCCCTAGTTTAAAAATGAGCACAGAAGTGAAAGTACTAAAAGAAGCTGCCTGAGTTAAAAACAGGAGTGAAAAAGATAAATCACTATGGAAAACAGAAATGAAAATCTATAATGATATGTGCATATTTATTAAGCTATGTGTGATGGAAATACACACACGTTACCGTATTTCCATAAATGCACTGCAACAATAAAGAAAATCCCTGTCCTTTCCCCATACACACTATTATTTTATCTCTAGCTTAGCAAAGTTAAGTCAAAGGTTCTGTTGAATTTCAAGGCAATGAGTATCGAACATGAGTACTAAAAGTTTTCTTCCAAGCAGTATAACAAATAGCACAATAACATAATATGATACAGCAATACATCATATACAGAAATATTGTGGAATAGTAATATAGCCCAAGTAAGCAATCACAAAGTATTAACAAAAGAGACCAGGATAAAAAAAAAAGTTACGCCCCTTCTGCCTCTAAGGAGAGAAGATGGGTGGACCACTTCAATGCAGTTAGATCTGCATTGAAGTTCTATCCAATGGAGATTTCAAATTTGCTTATGGAATTTCTGAACCATCATTGGGCGGACCTGCTTTTCAATGGTCTCATCTCACAGGATTTTACAAAAACAAGGAGAATGTTAATCTGATATTGGAATGCTTTGCCTTCCTGCTAGGAATAAGACTATCAAGTGTAAGGAGTCTTTATCTCAGGTGGCAATGAGATCATCTCTATGTATTGGGGCCTCTGTTTCTCAAGGTTAATTGCATTGAAGATGAGAAAGATAATCCTACTGACACAGGTGGGACAAGATAGAACAAAGCATAACTAAAGATACTTTAATGATTAAAATAAATGCTTAATTTTGTGATACAATATTGAACCATTACGCAAAACTATAAAAACCTGTAGAATTCTATGTAACATGCATTTCAGTCACCATAATAAAACCAACAAGGCTTAAGAACAAAAAGCCACTTTTTAATACATAAAATAAAAATAACAGAACAAGATAGTTTGGTCCCGGTATAGATTATCCTATACATGTCTAGTTTGACCAGGCATTTCATTAATCATCACCTAAAAAATTGTAGCATGTGGAACAGCCAGAAATACCTGAAGGAAAGAGTCAAATGACATGAGGGAAGGATGTCATTTTTTGGTAGACTGACTAGATGGAATAACTGCTAGACCTGAACTGTCCATAATAAATCTTGAAGACAGTTTTTGAAATTAAAATGGTTTGGACCCTGCATGAACATTCAGTGCTTCTAATCAATACTATGCATGATTTCTGTATAGGTAAATATAGCCTTTAATGTCTAAAATGAACTACATTGGAATGGGCAGTGTTATCTAAATATGTACAGAGAGCCTTCAGTCCTGGAACATAATCAGGGAGTTCTAGATTCAAGTTCCCTCAATTACAGAGAGCACTGTATATTTCTTTCTTTCTTTCTTTCTTTCTTTCTTTCTTTCTTTCTTTCTTTCTTTCTTTCTTTCTTTCTTTCTTTCTTTCTCTCTCTCTCTCTCTCTCTCTCTCTCTCTTTTTTTCCCCCTCTCTCTCCCCCCTCTCATTTCTCTCTCGCTCTCCTCCCCCTCCCTCCCTGTCAGCCTTGAGTCCTAGTGATCATTTACCCAAGTCCTTGCAGTTTCCTTGGCAAGATTTCAGAATTTGATTTGCTATTGCCTGGTTCCTGGGGCTGAGTGAGTGAGGACTGGCCCACTTTTACCCAGCTGGCTTTGTGCCTAAGGTAAAAGCAGAACTCACATATTCCTGACTTTTAGCCTGGTCTCTCCTGTTTATTCCAGAGCTAAAGATTTTTCTGTATTTTGAATTAGTTATGTTATTTGGGTCATCTGTCCCTCAGCCCGACCTATTTCACATATTTGCTGTTGTGGAATTTGAATCCAATAGAATTTGAGTGGAATATAATACAAACGTAACTTATTTAAATAATTCCAGCATAGTTTTGAATGAAATTCAGGTAAAAGGCTGTATATAATTAATGTAAATCCCAATGTTATATATGTTATTATCAAGGTCAACATTCTTTTTGTTTGTGTGAATTGTACTTTTAAGAAATTGGCTTTGGCTTTTATTTCATTGTATACACGATGTACAATGACAATAAAGGCTATATACTATTATTGTTCTTGTCAGGATGATGTTGCAATATAAAAGCAAGCAGATACTTGAAGTATGATTTTTTCTACCATGTTTCCCCGAAAATACGACATGTCCTGAAACTAAGGCCATGCCAGATTTTCGCGGTGGGCAAAAATATAAATCCTCCCCCAAAAATAAGCCCTAGTGAAGGGGTGGGTTTAGCCAGAATAGGGGGGTCACCTCAGGGCTTCTTGGCCCCTTAATTGGATCAGCTGGGCCGCTCCGTTCACAAAAGAGCTGATTCACGGGTGCCACTCAGGCCTCTACCTACAGTAAATGCCGGTCGCTTTTGCAGCCAATTGCGAAGCCGGAGGCCAAGCAACACAACCCAAATGCCTCATGCCCTCCTTGCCTAACGGTGACAGTCACAGCTCACAATTCCGTCCACAGAACAGGAAAAGAAGGCATAGAAATCAATACACCTGGGACATCGGAAGAAGCCATGCGAGGAGATGCTGCTGCCGAAGTGCAGGAAATCTCCATCCCCCCATCTGCAGATTGTCCTTTCAAAGAGTAGTTTCACCAGGATGAAGGCGACACAAACGCCGCCTTCAGCCACCTCTTCGTCCTGGTGAAACTCCTTTGAAAGGACGATCTGCAGGTTGGGGGGAGGGGAGATTTCCTGCACTTAGGCAGCAGCGTTTCCTCACAGGGCTTCTTCCGATGTCCCAAGTATATGGAGTTTAATGCCTACAGGAGGTCGCTTCTCACCTGCATATTCACATTGAAGGCTCAAAATGGGTTGTTTTTGCAAATGGCTTGAAAATGAGGAGGGAGATATTCCTGCCTCTCCCCCTGTCCTGAAAGTCAGCACAGACTGAGAACAGGATAAGAGACAAAATCCCCCCTCCCCATTTTCAAGAGGTTTGAAAAACGCCACATTCCAAGCCTTCATATTATGCAGGATTGCAGGATTGAAGGCATGCAGGAGGGAGGATTTTGTCTCTTATCTTGTTTTCAGTCTGTGACATTCAGAACAGGGAGAGGCAGGAATATCTCCCTCCATATTTAGAAATGGTTTGCAAAAACATTCCACTTTGAGCCTTCAGCATATTCCAGGATTGCAGGATTGAAGGCTCGGAATGGGGCATTTTTGCGAACGGCTTGAAAATGGGGAGGGGAGATTTTCCTTCCTCTTACCCTGTTCTGAAGCTCAGCACAGACTCAGAACAGGATAAGAGGCAAAATCTCCCCCCTTTTCCTGGCAATCGTTCTTTCTTTGGGATCTCAGCACAGACACACATCCCCCAAATGCTCTATCTGAAGCCTTCGTTGCACCTGTGCAGAGCTCCCAAGGAAAGGATGGTGTGTATGTGTGTGTGAGAAAGAGATCCCTAACCCTCCCTCCCAAGGCAGCCACATTCCTCCACTAACCTGCTTTCCTACTCCATTCTCCACTGCCACGTGGAGGGCAGTGCAAGAAAAGTAGTTTGTGGGACTACTTCCAACTTCGCGAGATCTTTTTTTTTTTTTTGCGAGAACTTGGAAGGTATTTTCTGGTATTTTTTTTACCATAGGCACACAGTCTACTTTTCTTGTCCTGCATGTGGAGCGGAGAATGGAGCTGGAAAGCAAGATAGTGAAGGGATGTGGCTGCCTTGGAGGGTGTGTATGTGTGTGTGTGTGTGTGTGTGTGTGTGTGTTCATTCGTTCTGCCAGGAAAAGCCCCCCCCCCCCGTGATGCCAGAGCAGCACAGTCAGCTGTTCTGCAGCCAGCAAGCAGGGCAGGTGAAGGCCAGGATGCAAGGAGAACTTGGGTCATTGTGGCCGCAGACAAGCAGATGGTGGGACGGAGAGGGTGGGGCTGGTGGGCTTGCTGCTTCCTGCACCTGCAAAATA
This sequence comes from Natrix helvetica, assembly GCF_964273705.1. Classification (NCBI taxonomy): domain Eukaryota; kingdom Metazoa; phylum Chordata; class Lepidosauria; order Squamata; family Natricidae; genus Natrix; species Natrix helvetica. The sequence continues at coordinate 41,269,567 of NC_138553.1, read as the reverse complement.
ATAAGCCCAAGGCCATATTTCGTGGGTCAAAAAAAATATAAGACCCTGTCTTATTTTCGGGGAAACATGGTAAAAGGAAAAAAGGTAAAAGTGCAATTCTGATACTGTTAATAGGGGGTCAACCTCATCGTCCACAATGTCTGAGGCTGCCACATAGGTACTCTGGGTTCCTACCATCATCCAGCTAATCTTTGTTGCCCCTGCTGGAGCCCCTGAACTGCTGGAGCCCCATCTGTCTCTCCGTTCAGCATTGGAGCTCAGCCAAGCAGCTGAAGTGATGGCTGCTATTATCAGCAAGCCAGGAAGCATGACTCAATGGAATCAAGGCTTAAAGAGGTGGCGATTATCAGTGACGTTCCCTGAGGTCATGTTAAACTTCTGAAATGAAACTTAATGGATGGAGGAGCAGGTTAGTGGGGAGGGGGTTGCTTGGGAGTCTTTGACTTTATGCATTCCAATAGGGCACTGGTGATAGGTTCAGGGGGAGGGAAAGTGGAAATGTGGGAGGGATTGGCCAATGGATGCTGGGTGGGATTCAAGGAATTGGCTTATAAGGTAGAGGGGAGCAGGGAGCAGCAGCTCCAACCATTATTCCATTTTTTGCAAGAGTTTGGTGGTCAGTTAGTACCAATGTGATAAAGAAGCATGTAAACCAGGATTGGTTTTTTTATTGTTTCATCGGAACCTTGACATAGGGTGTGTCAGCCTCTGCTTTGCTGCTCACTTCAGCTGCCATTGAAACGAGGAGTGGGGGTGATATGGTATTTGGGAGGGGAAGTTTTCAGTACAGGAGTGAATGAAGAAGGGAGTGTTTTTCTCACCACCTACTGCACATGTGGCAGATAGTGGATTTGCCGCCAAGGCCAACTGTCCAGCATACCAACCTGATGATGCCTTTTGAAGATGCAACCCACATGACACCAGTGGGATGTGTGGATTGGACTGTGGGATGGGGTTACCAGGGTGGGGGAGTTGGGTCACATATTGATATCTATGATTACGTGCGCTTTTGCTTCAGATCTTGCTTTGCCTAGCTGCTATCTACTCATAACCAGTAAAAGTACTCTTAATTCTGAAAAATGGAGTTGAGTGGTTTCTTTGTTGGTTACTGATGGAGGCTTCCCGGACAGGGTGTACATCCAGGAGTTAGTTGATTCTGATTTTTTTTTTTACTTTTAAGAACACAGTATTTCAAAATCTATTCTGTCTGTCTGTCTGTCTGTCTGTCTGTCTGTCTGTCTGTCTATCTATCATCTTTTATCTATCATCTCTCTACTTATCTATCTGATACTCAACATATCTGATGGCTGTGGATTCCCTAATTTAATTATTATGTAAAAAAACATGTTATCATTTTTGAATTTCTTGCATTTAATTTCAATGGATGTTCCGGGGATTTCAGAAAATAGAATCATTTATCTTGTTTTCCAAATCTGTACCATTGCTCACATTTCCTGCTTTCATATTAAGCTAAGAAAAACCCAACCAACCAACCAACCAACCATCTTTACCAGATTCTATTTTAGCTCCCTAAACATTTTAGTAGCCATTTATTACATCTATTTATTACATCTATTGCAGCAAATAAAGAACTTTATTTAAAAGGTAAAATATACCAGAATACTGCATATAATATCCTAAATGGATCCATAATATTGAATTTACTTCTTAATAGTCAATGTCATATTGTCAAGTGAGTAAAGTGAAATTACAAAGCAGAAAGTGTGGATTATAGAAACCGTAACATCATAATTCATACTTATACAAGATACTAAGATGGTTAATTTTGGTATTATGCACCTAATTACAAATAATGTTTCCCATGTGACTTTCTGTAAATGGCTTTAAGTAGAGTTAGCTGACCACTTCTACTTTACACTCATTTAAAGCTGGCATATTTTGATTTATGTAAAATATTTTAAGCATGCTCAAAGAGCCAATAGTTATAAATCTTTCACTGTGTCTGTATCTATAGCTCTATAAGATAGCATATAAAAACAGAAAATGTTATCAGCAAAGTAAAAGCTTCTTGAGGCAGAAAAATGTCAAGGGAAAGTATCATTTCAATGATAGAAAAAAGTACCGCCTACAATATATTTTGATTAAAATTAAGCTAGAATATACATCATAGTTTCAGGGCAAGTAGAATGAGCCTGAAATTGGAAAATAATAAACATTTAGATTTTTCTCCAGCTTATATTATCCTGTAAAATTAAGCAAAAATTGTCATTGAATCACATTTTCTTTACATTTTCCTTCCTAGAATAACGTGTGTTGAATTTTAAATTAGAACCATTCTGAGCTACTCAGTTAAAAAAAATAAATCTGTTCATAAGGAGTTCTTCAGTTAGTTAAATATTTATGATGGCCTGATTCATGTTTTCAAATTGCAGGATCTAATTTAGCTTGATGTATTTCTCAAACAGATGTAGATGTATTTAAACAATGAGTTCTTTTAAATGTTCTTTTTATGTTGCAAAGTCAAAATGCCTTTCCAATTCTTGAGGGGATCTACTTCTACATGCCAATGGAATATAATGGAAGGGAAGTTCTTTTGCTTCACTCTGCCTAAAGGAGAACTGATCAGTTGTAGAGATGAGAACTCCTGGGGTTAGGGAGAAGAGCCACAGGATGAGGAGGAAATTTTAGAAACCCCTTTCAAGCTTTCCAAGAAACACTTCTATGGAAGATTCCTGTACACCAGCCTTTTTCTAAAATATTGCTTGTTAGAACAGTCTTTTGGCTCAATGAATTGAGGTCTCACTTAAGATATAACTAATAAGCCAATCTGCAAATGTGGTTATCTGCCAGATGGCTCCCTTCTAAATTTTAATTCACAAGAGACATTCCATCAATCATTCCAGTGTACAGAATCAGACTGTTGGAAAGAACAGTTTCAAAGCTCTGCCAAAATGGCAATTGCCATTTTAGTTTTGGATGTGTAAGAGAGCACAATCAAATCATTTCTAAGGTTACCCTTTAGAACATTTCCAGTGAAGTTTGCTAATAGTGCCACCTGTCAGCTGCTGGAGGGGGCAGTTAAATCATCCCACCACAGGCAGCTGGCAAACTAATATATTATAAAATATAATTGGTTGCTGCTTTCAGTACTTGTGTCTCAGCCAGGAAGTAACAGAATATTTGTAGTCCTAGTCACAGGTCCAGGAATCATTCTTACCTTCCTGCTATTTGATTGTGGCTCATGGGATTCATCAAGAATGCTTCTTGAGTTCCTTTTTGTAAATCTCTCTCTTCTTCCTGAAATACTAGTTCTTCTTTATCTCTTGGTGCTATAGATCACTTGCAGGGAGGAATTAGACTCTATAATCTTTTTGTTCTTTTCTTTAATGTCTTCCTGATTATAGCAATGAAAAATCAGTATGAATGAATCATTTTTAAGCAGCATCCTTGGGCAGTTGATGTACTCTGAGAAGTTGTTTCCATATTTCATTCCAGAGACAGCCAATCTTTCAGAGACTGGGGTTACACAATGAATCTGGATGGAGGACAAAGACCTCACCTCATATGACAGAACTCAGCATGAGCATTGATTGAATTTTTTTGTTTTCTTGATTTTAAGTTTAGACTGTAAAGTGTGTTTTTTAAAAGCAACATTAAACCTATTTTAGGGCTATTTCCATGCTTCCTGCCTAGTTTGGGATAACCTGTGTCATTGATTTTGTTGTCAACTATATAGAATTGATCTTAAGAATTCCAATGCAGTTTTTGTAATGTCTGGTTTCAGAGTGCTATAAAATTATGTTTTCACTTTGGGGAAAGAATATTAGTAGGCTGCCTATCAACAAGGTTTGGGGTTTCAAAAAGTCTGACAGCTGCAGACTTTTTTTTGCCCCTCTCTACTTCTTATCATTTTTGCTTGTTTCTGTTTTTAAGATTTCTCTCTAATTCTTCCCCTTTGCTCATGTTGAGCATAGCCCATTGTTTGCTGATTCTTATGCTTGTGCCATGGTGACAGAAAAAGGGAAAGTAAATGCTCTGTTTCAAGCATGACATGTCCTTATCTAGCACTAAAATCCTAGAACTATAATACTCTTCAATTTTAAAAGAGGATAAAACTATAAATGGCTGTTTAGGAGCTAAAGGATCGAATGCAACATGCCTCTAAATATACATTGCAATATAACATGCATGCATGTATTAGAACCTTGCTTGTCAAATAGAACTGAGCTGAATAATCAGTTCAACAGATAGTGGAACTAACTGTTGGCCATTGATTTGATACAGCAAAGCTCTTTTTATATTTGGTTACATTCATAAATAGTTGTTGGAGACTAAATCCCATTGAAACCAGTGAGTGTACTAATGCAAGTGAAAATAGCAAAAGAATAATAGAAGCATGGATATAATAATTTCAGTCAAAGGGAAGGAGGAATAGGTATTTACAGGATAGCTAAACTATTTTTGGCAAAGCATCAATATAACTCATGGTAAGACTGTAGTCTAATGCTATGTTTAAAATTATTGTGAATTTAGACTAAAATATCATATTCAATTTCCTTTCCCTGGAAATGAGCCACTTGTGTATGTAGGTACATGTGAATGTGTGTTAAAAATATATCCCAGTGGCCAAATTAGATGCTAAAGACTAACCGCTTTTGACTTCTAGCTCTGAACAAATAAATTCTTTGAAAAAGTGGCATTGGAAATAATTTTAAAATAATTTTTCAGGAAAACAATTTTTTTTTAAATGGAGTGGGAATAAACATAACAGCTGTCTAAAACTTTGCAAAGCAATCATGGGTAGACAAGTGAAATGTTGTTTATGCGTGTAGTCGGTTGGGAGACCGGGGTTTTTGGTCATTCCCGGTCGTTTGTACCAACCCCTGCATACTAGGTGGTCAGGATCTACAGACCCAAGGCCTGAGACTGCTGTTATGCAACGCGAGGTCCGTTGTCAATAAGGCCCCCCCTCATTCACGATCTAATTTTGGAGAGGGAGCCGGACCTCGCAGGAATAACCGAGACCTGGTTGGGACACGAGGGAGGTTTACCCCTCGTGGAAATGTGCCTGCCAGGTTATCGAGCATTTCACCAGCCTCGGGCCCAGGGAAGGGGCGGCGGGGTAGCAGTGATTATCCGGGAAGACTTAGAGCCGAGAGAGTTCACCGTGCCACAGACATCCGGGTGTGAGTCCCTTGTCGTGAGATGGGGCCCAGGGAGGCAGTTGGGCCTGCTGATAGTATACCTGGCTCCTCGCTATACGTCAGCGGCCCTGCCTGAACTCCTTGAGCTGATCTCATCGGTGGCGGTTGAGACCCCCAAACTTTTAGTGATGGGGGATTTTAATCTGCCGTCGATGGGAGAAGCGTCTGAGGGGGTTCGGGAGTTCATGGCTTCCATGACAGCCATGGACCTGACCCAGTTAATTCAGGGCCCTACTCACGAGGGAGGCAACACGCTGGACCTTGTCTTTGTCTCTGGCCAGTGGATGAGTGATCTGGGAATAGGGGATCCAGCCATTATTCCCCTGTCATGGTCGGATCACTCACTTCTCCGGCTGGACTTCCCTGGTGCTACCCCCCGCCGCGAGGAGGCGGAACTGGAAGGCATTAGATGGTTCCGCCCCAAGCGCCTGATGGAACCAGATAGGTTCCAGACGGAGCTTGGGCCACCTCCTGTGGACCTGACCCGCCCCCGAGTGGAGGACCTGGTAGATGCATGGAATAGTGCGACTACCGGGGCCCTAGACCGGGTGGCGCCTTTGCGGCCTCTCCTGCGGCGACGAACCACCCTGGCCCCTTGGTTTACCGAGGAGCTAAGGGTGATGAAACGCCACAAGAGAGACACTAAAGAGTCGTTGGAGATCCTCCCGTTCCGAATTTGACCGAGCACAGGCACGAGCCTATTTGAGGACGTACCTCGTGGCATTAAGAGCGGCCAAACGTCAACATTGCGCCGCTCTTATTGCATCCGCAGATAACCGCCCTGCCGCCCTGTTTCGGGTGACTCGCTCCCTCTTGTTTGAGAGACCGCGGGAAGCCCCTTTACAGGGCAGAGCAGAGGAGTTTGGGAAATATCTACAGGACAAAGTCGCTCAAATCCGGATGGGATGGGCCCCTTTCAGTGGTTCAGTAGAGACGCCCGTGGCGAGTCTTGAGGGACCGCTTTGGGAGGAGTTTGACTCGGTTGCCATCGAGGATTTGGACAGGTTGCATGGACGTCTGCGACCCACTACATGTTTATTGGACCCGTGTCCCTCCTGGCTTGTACTGGCATCCTGGGAGGTTACGCGCGACTGGCTCCTGGGCCTAGTGAACGCCTCGTTGGGTGAGGGGTCTCTACCGGCCGCCTTGAAAGAGGCGGTGGTGAGGCCCCTGCTCAAGAAGCCTTCCCTGGACCCAACGGACCTAGTCAATTATCGTCCAGTCTCCAACCTTCCTTTCTTAGCGAACAGCAGTTCCCACGTCACCTGGAGGAAAATGATTATCTAGACCCGCGCCAGTCCGGCTTCCGACCCGGGCACAGCACGGAGACGGCCTTGGTCGCATTGGTTGATGATCTCTGGAGGGCCAGAGATAGGGGTTGTTCCTCTATCCTGGTCCTATTAGATCTCTCGGCGGCGTTCGATACCATCGACCATGGTATCCTGTTGCACCGGCTAGAGGGGTTGGGAGTCAGGGGCACCGTTTTACGGTGGTTTGGCTCCTACCTCTCTGACCGGACGCAACGTGTGTTGGCAGGGGAGCAGAGATCGACCCGGAGGCCACTCACATGTGGAGTGCCACAGGGATCGGTGCTCTCGCCTCTCCTGTTCAACACATACATGAAACCGCTGGGCGAGATCATCCGTGGTTTTGGGGTGGGATATCATCTGTATGCTGATGATACTCAGCTATACATTTCCACCCCGAACCACCCCAATGAGGCCGTCGAAATGATGTCCCGGTGTTTGGAGGCCGTACGGGTCTGGATGGATGGCAACCGACTAAAACTCAACCCTTCCAAGACGGAGTGGCTGTGGCTTCCGGCCTCCCGGTTCAACCAGGTGCTTCCATCTCTGGCCATCGGGGGCGTGCAACTAGCCCCCATGGAACAGGTGCGCAATTTGGGCGTCCTCCTAGATGCCTGGCTGTCCATGGATGACCATGTAACAGCCGTGGCAAGGGGGGCATTCCATCAGGTCCGCCTGATGCGCCAATTGCGCCCCTTATTGGACCGGGATGCCCTACGCACAGTCACCCATGTGCTAGTGACGTCTCGCCTGGACTACTGCAATGCTCTCTACATGGGGCTTCCCTTGAGATGCACTCGGAGACTACAGTTGGTCCAGAACGCGGCCGCGCGGGTGATTATGGGGAGGACTAGATACTCCCCTGTAACACCTCTCCTGCGCGAGCTGCACTGGCTTCCTGTGGTCTACCGAGTGCGTTTCAAGGTTTTGATTATGATCTTTAAAGCGCTTCATGGCACAGGGCCTAGTTACATGCAGGATCGCATCCTGCCCCACACATCCCTACGACCAATTCGCTCACACAGAGAGGGAATTCTCCGGGTGCCGTCCGCCAAACAGTGTCTGGGGGCGACACCCAGGAGCAGAGCCTTCTCTGTGATGGGCCCAGCCCTGTGGAATGACCTCCCCCGTGACATCAGGATTACTTCCGATCTCCGCTCCTTCCATGTACAGCTGAAGACCCACCTCTTTCAATTATCTGGCCTGGCTCAACCGTAATTTTTCTCACTCCTCCTGACTGTCTTTTTAAATTTTAAATTTTAATTGTACATTGGGTTTCTTACAATTGGGGTATTTTAATGGTGATTTTTAACTGTCTAAATGTTGTAATTTGTTACCTCCTCCGTGCATGTGTGTCTTTGTATATATGTATGTTTATGTGTTTGTACACATGTTTTATGTTCTATATGCTCCATTGTACGCCGCCCCGAGTCCTGCCTGGAAAGGGAGCGGCTAATAAATTCAAATTATTATTATTATTATTATTATTATTATTATTATTATTATTATTATTATTATTATTATTATTATTTACTCTGGAACATATTTTCTAAATGCACAGCCTTGTAATTGTGACAATTGTATAATTATATGAATAATAATCATTGGAGCATGCTAGTCAGTCAAGATCAGATTTGAAGTGAGATTCAATTTACAGTTTAACAATTAAAAGCAAAAACAATAAGATCTAGTTTAAATGGATTTGAATATTTTGATAGAGAAAACATTTTTATTTATTTACTTTCTTCATGCCATTATGTTTTTGTATAACGTGACCTGAAATGATGGTAGCATTTCTTAAGCAAGATTCTGCTTTCTGATATGCAATATCACAATTGAAGTAAATGTAATCATAATTATCCAACTCTCTAAGAATACTTGTAGGAAGACTTCAACACATGGTTTTTTTTTCCTTTTACCAAAAAGCAGAGTCATTGAAACAGAGTAAATTTAGATTTGATAGCTTTCTGTTGTCATTTAAGAAAGAAAACAATTATAGCAATTAGACAGAATATACATATATTTATTTTGAATATTCACAATGCATGAGTGGAATAATAAAACTATGTAAATTGGATAATAGCATTTGGTTTGCATATTTTGAACAGCTTCATCCTAGACTGCTATCAGACAGATTTGGCACCCAACTACTCTTGATGGACTAGTGATGGAATCCCTCTTTAACATTAAAACTTTAACAAAATGCAGTTCACAGCAATGAAGCAAGGTAAACTGCTTGAGGCACATGTATGAGTAAATCATTTGAACCTTCCTGAAGCTAGGATTGGAGCTGCTGGAGAGAAGGAGGGGGTGAGTCACAAGACAAAGACACTGAGGTGGGGGCCCTTAAACTCCATATCATTTGAACCTTCCTGAAGCTAGGATTGGAGCTGCTGGAGAGAAGGAGGGGGGTGAGTCACAAGACAAAGACACTGAGGTGGGGGCCCGCGCGCCTAATGGCGCGCGAATCATATATCTATAAACCAAAATAGCAATAATACATTCTGGATTAGTGTGTTTGAGATTGTGATTTTATTTATTTCAAAATGACTGGCTTAGTTCAATGTAATAGCTGTTTTGCACCTGTCTTTCGCAGTACTCTTTTCAAATTTGGATACTGTCCCCTTTGTAAACAAATTACGAGTCTACATAGGCAGATTACCTATCTAGAATCTGTAATCTGTGCTCTCCAAGCAGAAACTAGGTGTCTACGTCAGCCATTCCACTCTATGGTGAAGCCACACTATCAGCCCCCTCTACCACAAAGATCTTGCAGGAGAAGAGCTGTCTGGACAACTGTGGGATCTGGCAGGTTGAGAGCTGTGAACCATAAACCCAAAGCTTTTGCTGTGACCCAGCAAAACAGATATAGTGCCCTTGCTGACCTTAATGGGGACACTAAAGAGATAGGTCAAGGCAGTTGTGATAATGATGACTCAAATAAGCAGGGGATCGTGGTCCAAAACGAAGAACTTTCTTCGGAAAGGCGAAAAGGGGAACCAGGTATCACACATCAGTCGCAGAAGAAGATCAAGGTATGTAAAAAGAGAAGTCACCTTCTGGTTGGTGATTCAATCGTAAGAGATGTTAATTTAGGAGAGGATAAGGAGGTTTTAAAAGAGGTCAGGTGTCTGCCAGGTGCTACTGCCAGCAGAGACAAGAGGCGTATTCTTAAGATAGTCAAGAATGCAAGTAAGGACTGTGACGTTGATGCTATTATACATCTTGGCACTAATGATCTATCCCAGAAAGATGTACTTTCTGTGCAGAATGATTTCCAGAACTTGGGGTATGAACTTAATAGTATAAGTTGTAGGCTTATCTTTTCAGAGGTTTTACCTGTATATAAGGAACAAAAAGGGAAGGGCCAGCGTGTAGCAGAGTTTAATGTTTGGCTAAAGGAGTGGTGTAAAAGGGAAGGCTTTGGTTTTATTAGTCATGAAGCCTGTAGCTGGTCCAATGAAAAACTGTACAAAAGAGATGGGTTGCACCCATCCAAGAAAGGAACTGAGTTACTTGGCATTAAATTCACAGATTTTCTTGATAAACATTTAAACTGAAGAGCGGGGACAGAGAATTAATAGATACAGAACATCTCTGTCCCCAGCAAACTAAAATTCATAGGGTTATAAATGCATGTAACATAGATGTGTGTGTGGGTAAGATTATCACTCCTGCTGTCAAGCAAAACCAAGCATGTAATAGTGATTGTCATACCATGTGCATGAATCACACAAGTGGCAAGAAAATAGGGGCAGTCAGGCATAATACAGGTTATGTAGACAGTAAACACAAGGTCAATCAAAATGGACTCAAATGTCTATATACCAATGCACAGAGTATGAGGAATAAACAGGGAGAATTAGAAATTCAAGTAAAAGAGGGCAGATATGATATTATTGCCATTACAGAAACTTGGTGGGATGAAACTGACAAATGGAACATACATCTAGAAGGATTTAAATTATTTAAAAGAAATAGACCAAATAAAAGAGGAGGTGGAGTTGCACTATATATAAGAAATAACTATGTCTCTACAGAAATAGAGCACAACAATAATGAGAACTATCTTGAATGCATTTGGGTCAATATTAAAGGTTGTGGGGGAAATGACATTGCCATAGGTCTATACTACAGGCCACCCAACCAAGCAGAGGAAGAAGATGAACTTTTTGCTAGTCAGCTAACTAAGGTATGTAGGAAGCACACCACAATAGTAATGGGAGATTTTAACTACCCTGACATCAACTGGGAAACAAACTCTGCACCAAGTGGAAGATCCAACAGGTTCCTAACAAACCTAGCAGACAACTTTGTTTTCCAAAAAGTAGAGAAGGAAACAAGGGGATCAGCCATACTGGACTTAATTCTCACTAACAGAGAGGAAATGATAGAAGGTGTTGAAGCCATAGGAACCCTGGGGGCAAGTGACCATGCAATATTGGAATTCAACATTATCCAAACACAAGTAGTAGAACAAAGTCAAACTAGAGTCTTGGACTTTAAGAAAGCTAATTTCAATAAACTTAGAGAGAGCTTGGGAAAAATTCCATGGATGAGAATCCTCGAGGGGAAAACAACTCAAGAAGCTTGGGAAATTTTGAAAAATGAGATTAGAAAAGCCCAGTCTAACACAATACCAATGAAGAAGAAAAACAACAGCTCCCAAAAGAAACCAGCATGGCTGCATAAACAACTATCTGACAAACTGAAAGACAAAAAAAGTAAGTATAAAAAGTGGAAGGAGGGGGACATAACTAAGGCAGAATATCAGCAAATAGCCCGAGCCTGTAAAGATGAAGTGAGGAAAGCTAAGGCTCACAATGAAGAAAGGCTTGCCACAAAAGTAAAAATTAACAAAAAAAGCTTCTTCCAACATGTTAAAAACAAGAAAAAAGTTAAGGAAACAATTGGTCCATTGCTAGGAGAAAGTGGCAAGAAGGTGACAAGCAACAGGGAGAAAGCAGAACTATTTAACTCATGTTTTGCATCTGTCTTTACACAAAGGGATAAAACAGTCCAACCTATCAAAAGCAGCACCACAAAATTAGGAACACAAATTGAAATAGGGAAGAAAATGGTAAGTGAGCACCTGTCTACCCTAGATGAGTTCAAATCACCAGGACCGGATGGATTACACCCCAGAGTTCTGAAGGAACTAGCAGACGAGATCTCAGAACCACTGAATTATATCTTTCAGAGATCCTGGAACACCGGGGAACTACCAGAGGACTGGAAAAGAGCTGATGTGGTTCCCATCTTCAAAAAAGGGAAAAAATTAGATCCAGGAAACTACAGACCTATCAGCCTAACCTCAATACCAGGAAAGATTCTGGAAAAAATAATCAAGCAACGAATTTGCGAACACCTAGAAGCAAACAAAGTAATAGCCAAAAGCCAACATGGATTTGTCAAAAACAGATCATGCCAGACTAATCTTATTGCATTCTTTGATAATGTGACAAAATTAGTGGACCAGAGGAATGCCGTTGATATAGTTTACTTGGACTTCAGTAAGGCTTTTGATAAGGTAGACCATAACCTACTACTAGATAAAGTAGAAGAATGTGGGTTAGACAGCATCACCACCAGATGGATTGGTAACTGGCTGACCAACCGCACTCAACGTGTAGTTCTCAATGGAACTGCATCTACATGGAGGGAAGTATGCAGTGGAGTACCCCAAGGCTCTGTTTTAGGCCCAGTACTCTTCAACATCTTCATCAATGATTTGGATGAGGGAATAAATGGGGAACTCATCAAATTTGCAGATGATACCAAGCTGGCAGGAATAGCCAACACTCCAGAAGATAGGCTTAAGATACAGAAGGATCTTGACAAACTTGAACATTGGGCACTATCTAATAAAATGAAATTCAATGGTGAAAAGAGTAAGGTTCTACATTTAGGCAACAAAAACGGAATGCACAGGTACAGTATAGGTGATACCTTACTCAGTAGTAGTAACTGTGAAAGGGATCTTGGAGTCCTAGTGGACAACCATTTAAATATGAGCCAGCAGTGTGCAGCAGCTGCCAAAAAAGCCAACACAGTTCTAGGCTGCATCAACAGAGGGATAGAATCAAGATCACGTGAAGTGTTAATACCACTTTATAATGCCTTGGTAAGGCCACACTTGGAATACTGCATTCAGTTCTGGTCGCCACGATGTAAAAAAGATGTGGAGACTCTAGAAAGAGTGCAGAGAAGAGCAACAAAGATGATTAGGGGACTGGAGACTAAAACATATGAAGAACGGTTGCAGGAACTGGGTATGTTTAGCTTAAGAGAAAGAAGGACTAGGGGAGACATGATAGCATTATTCCAATATCTCAGAGGTTGCCACAAAGAAGAGGGAGTCAAACTATTCTCCAAAGCACCTGAGGGTAGAACAAGAAGCAATGGGTGGAAACTAATCAAGGAGAGAAGCAACTTAGAACTGAGGAGAAATTTCCTGACAGTGAGAACAATTAATCAGTGGAACAGCTTGCCTCCAGAAGTTGTGAATGCCCCAACACTGGAAGTCTTTAAGAAGATATTGGATAGCTATTTGTCTGAAACGGTATAGGGTTTCCTGCCTAGGCAGGGGGTTGGACTAGAAGACCTCCAAGGTCCCTTCCAACTCTACTATTGTATTATTATTGTAAATAATGTCTGAAATATACAGCAAAACCTGTAAATATGATCCCTCCCTCTTTTTCTCTTTCTCTGTTTCTTTTCCCACCTTCTCCCAAGCTATTTTTTCCCTTTCTTTCTTGTAAAAATGTTTGAGTTGCTCTCTTTCTTTTTAAACTAATTGGTATCATCTGCAATTTTCAGATTAATGCAGCTTGGAATGTTGGTTTATATTTCCTATTCTTGCAATATAAAGCTGAGTTGCAAAAAGTCATAGGTGTAAAAGTGTATTTGAAGAAGGAAAGCATACAATTTAAATGAAAGAAATTGTGTGTTAAGAAAACCTGAGGAAACCTGGGGAAAATGGAACAACATGAAGTTTTAGAAGATTGAGTTCTAGAAAACTAAAATGTGTGGTAAACAGATCACTTAATTTTGCCTACACACAACGGAGTTCTCAGTAAAAGCGTTATCAATTATTGCACCAGTACCTTATTGAAATAAGTGACTTTAACTAAATTTTGTACAACAAATCATCTTAATTTCAATATGAAACTACTTTGAACTTAATAAAACTAAATTACATTGAAGTTTTCCTGGATCACCTTCAACACAAATCATTGTCAAGAAGTTGATTTATGCATTTCACAACTCCAGCCATAATTTTTAAAATTGTCTTTACAAATAATAATGCTTCTAACAATATAAACTATGAATCTTCCCTGAGGGAGTGACTGACAGTTAATTATTTGGATTATCATGTAAATTAATGAAGTGTAGATTAATGGAGCTTCTCTGTAATTACAATTAGTTTGCCTTTAAGACAGTGGAAATTTTTATTATGTTACCTCCATGTTGGCAAAGTATTTTCACAGGACCTCATAACTTTCACCATAAAATATTTCATGATATTTTAATAGGAAGCAAGGAAGGAAGGAAGGAAGGAAGGAAGGAAGGAAGGAAGGAAGGAAGGAAGGAAGGAAGGAAGGAAGGAATTAATGTCTGTGAAAATTTTTTCCTCCTGGCAGTTTCATAATACAATACCTCTCTATTATTATTTTTGTTGTTATTATGGATTACATATTATGCATATGAACCTTTCTACATCATGAACATGCTTCTCTGTTGAGATCATTCTCTGCTTTATTTATCATGGGAGCTTACAGATATATTTAGAAAAGGCTAATTGTCTAAAAGAAGAAAGACATTTTGTAGCATTATTAACATTATTAAATTTGTTACCACAAAACTGATTAGAACCACTAATGAAGGAGGTTTGAATGTGAATCAGACAAATATATGGATGATAATGATCTCATTCAATGCAATATATTTAGATTCTGTTGGAATTCAAAAGGATGCTTTCCACTAATAGGGAACACAAAACTCCCTTTGAAGTTCTTTTGCAAAACAATGCCTACCACCTCTATTACTAAAAGTGAAGCAAAGCGGATATAGAGTTCCTTTTCATGTTGTTCCAAGCCTCCCATCTGGTAGTCTGCTTTAGTGGAAAAGTAATAACTATGTGATATTGTCCGTGATAAACCATTTCCAAGTTTAACTGAATCTCTGTTTGATGATTAGCAACCAATACAATCAAAGGAAACAGAGAAAGATGAAAAAGAGAGATTTGAATCCAGGGTAGATAATTATAAGGCATTTTAAAAAATACTTACTGAGAAATGGAAGTGTTTCAAGCATGTCTAAATATAATGTGTTACATGCCATCGAGGACTACCTGCATGTGATACTGAAATAGGAAGCCAAAATTAAGGATCCTAATGAAATGATACAAAGAATGAACAAAACATGAAATGTCTTTGTCATATTAAAATCTTTGTCAAAATCTACTTATGAAAAATAAACAACCTAACTGCTGAGACTGAAACCAGAAATGTGCTGAACTCAGGCAGGACAACAACACTTGTTGATTCAATAGGTCAAAGTCTGTCCCCTAAACAGAAAGAACAAGTTCCCATCACAGATGGCTGACCTTGACTAGATCATATAAAACATGAGTCCCTCCAGACTCAATTAATTGGCCTGAAAGAGTCTCCCAATAAGACATGGAACACATTGGAAGCTCAATATATTTATTTCAAGTTAACTGCTGGAATTTTCTTTTTTCCTTCTGTTATGTTCTTAAAAGAGATGTGGTGGCTAAGACGCTGAGCTTGTCAATCAGAAAGGTCAGCAGTATGGCAGTTCGAATCCCTAGTGCTGCGTAATGAAGCTCCTATTACTTGTCTCAGCTCCTGCAAACCTAGCAGTTCGAAAGCACGTAAAAAACGCAAGTAGAAAAATAAGACCAACCTTTGGTGGGAAGGTGTTCTATGTGCCTTTGGTATTTAGTCATGCTGGCCATATGATTACAGAGACATGTTCGGACAGTGCTGGTTTTTTGGCTTTGAAATAGAGATGACCACTACCCTCTAGTCAGGAATGACTAGCACATATGTGTGAGGGGAACATTTACCTTTATGTTCTTTTTTTTTATTGCAAAATTTTTATTGGTTTTAAAATATATAGGGAAGGGTAAAAAGGTGTACAGAAAATTTTTTGCAGCTTCTACACTGATGGCGAAAATCCCCCCAAGATACTCACAGATTTAACAATCTTAAAAATAAAATATAAAAGAAAGCATCAGAACAAATTTAACCAATATTATCAAACATGTACTCTACTGTTTTTTCTCTGTTACTTTTTGTAGTATCAACAATTACAATTATTCCAAATACATTCATTTTTGTGATCTAAGCCTTTTCAATATTGTTTCTTCTTCCCTGCCCCCCGGAGGGGCCTCAGCGCCCCCCCCTCCTTATCTTGCATCTTGCTGTCCTTTTCCCTACTCCCACTAAATTCCTCCTCTGGGGAGGGAAGATTCTTTTTAATAAAGGCTTCCGCCTCTTGAATTGTATTAATTCTGATCCTATTTCCCTCCCAGAAGACCATCATCCCCTCTGGTAACAACCACTTAAACCAGACCCCCATGTTGTATATATTTTTTTGATAATGGGGAATACCTTTATGTTCTTATATCACAGGTTTTGAAGGTGAATTTTAACACATCTATTAAAACCAATAAACATAAACCAGTGCAAATAATTGTGAAACTTTTTTAGCTATTGCCTTCTGAAAACGATTTTTTGGGGTAATATTTGTATCTTTTCCCAGCTAAATGCAACTAGCAGATTACCCAGACAGAGATATTTTTTAAAAAATGTTTATTTTATACAACAGCAGGAAATGCTGTTAGATTTTCTTCCAAATTTCTGGAACTGATTTGAAAGTCTAGTAACCAGGAATTCTTCTGAGTTCCTCAGCTAAAAGACTTCTTTTTGCTCCATTTCCATATTAATTGCTTGAACTATTACATACAGTATTTCTAATTGGCTTTTCAAAACTTACTGCAGTTTAATAATTGACTCCATAAGGCACTCTTTAAAATGTTGGCCACTATATGTCTGGTCACATATTGGATTATTCATGTAGAATTAAATATGATATATAGTCCAGCCTTTCTTTTTCATTTTGTTCCTTTGGATATGTGTCCTTATCCGTAACATTTAAATATGTAAAATAAATGAGAATATTAAACTTGAGATGTGTGCTAATAGAATAGACATTGGATGCCCTTATGATTAAGCCAAAGGATTCTATACTTCTGTAGAATCCTATCAAGTACCAAATAATTCCAAAGATACTTATTTTCAGGTCAATCAGCATGGGACTATATTCTTATTTATTATATATTCTAACATTTACTTCTTTACTGCTACTGGATTTTAACAGTAATTGTGATTCATTGAACAAATATGGGTAATAGCTTCCACCCTGGCACCTCCTCATAGTGCATGTCCCACTATTTGTAGAGAGTGGATTTTAGAGGTCAAGGTGAAGTAAAATAGGTAGTGTTTTATCAAGACTGTGAAAGTGCAC
Organism: Natrix helvetica; assembly: GCF_964273705.1. Taxonomy (NCBI): domain Eukaryota; kingdom Metazoa; phylum Chordata; class Lepidosauria; order Squamata; family Natricidae; genus Natrix; species Natrix helvetica. Next base: position 41,252,541 of record NC_138553.1, on the reverse strand, counting down.
TTTAGTTTCCTTGAGAAATAATGTTTGGTGTTCTTGATAAGAGAATGTAGAACTGAAATCTTAAGATGTTGCTTAATCATAAATCACTGTCAAATTACATTTTAGGGTTTCATCTCACCTATGTACTACACATAAAGATGATTTTATCAGCTGATTTTAAGTGATATGAGGTGGTAACAGAATCTCCATCTCATGTCCAGTTTACTTCTGAGGGAACATAAAATAATGTTTAGATGCTCCCATATGGAGGAGATGTTTTCCATATCCAAAATATTTTTTTAAAAGAAAGACAATTTAAGGTACCTCAGAGATGAGGCATTAAAGACATGATCAGGGATAATGATTTTCTTAGCTTCTTCAATAAATCCAGTGAACATTTATGACAATTTTCCTCTACCCCACTGATTTCTGAGAATACCATTGGTTTTGTGTTGAATGTGTGAATTTGAGAGGTATGTTGAAGCACTCTAATGTCAAATTAAGATCTCAAATATAAGATTTCAGAGTGGAAGCAAGGATTCACCAGTCACCAAAAATTGACTTTAAATGTTTTGCTGTTTGTATGATTCAGAAGTCATTCTAGGCATTGCTTCCAATTCTTTATTTCAAAGGCAATGGAGATATTGAGATATGAATGTGTGTGTTTTCCATCAGTTGCCTGCCTTCCAATTTAATATTTAGCAAGCAAGCCATTTTTAAATGTTCATTTTCAGTGCTTTTCAAAATTATACCTTAATTCCAGAATCATAACTATCAGGGCAGAAACACTGTGGCTCTGGAATGTTTTCCTTTGTCTCCTCATTTTTGTTTGTTCAGTGATGAAAAAAGGAAATGAAAATGTGAAGAAGAAAAAAGGAAAGAAAGAGGGGTGGAGTAAAAATGCCATTCTATGTTTTGTTTCATAGCAATAGAGAACATTGTGAAACAGAAAAGGGAAAAAAACACGGCAGATGTTTTAAGAGCCATAGTATATCTGTCTGGGTGCATGCCTTCTACCTGGATGTGAATTCATAGCTAATAAAGATTACCTCAAAATCATTGAGGTTTAAGAACTGCTTAGTCATGATACGGCATCTTCAAATATTAGAATGTCCAAACTTAACAGCCTTTCACCAGAGAAAAGCAGCTAGGGAAATTTGGATACAGATGCTCCAACATATCGGTTTTTGCATAGGAAAATGCTTTTAATTTAATGGAGACATTGGATACTTATTTGTAGATTGTAGAATGGCTCAGATGGTTATGGCATCTAAGAAAAAGAAGCAATAATCCTTAAACCAAGACAGATTACTGAGCAGTGAAAAAGCTAAGAATATATCATTTTGCTGGGGCTGAGATGGACAAATGACTAACACCAAGATGACAGTACGAGATTTATAACACTGGAGAACAACTTAATCTCCTTCACTAATAAAGAATCTACATTAACAGAAGACAGTGAAATGGGGAAAGAGTAATTAAAATCACCATAAACTGCTGCCTTGATGAACAACCGTCAAACCTAAATTACTGAGCCCTCAGAAGATCATATCTTCCAGCAAGGTCTTTTCATAGCACATACTGTAATTGCTTATTTTCAACAGAGCAACAATCCTCACTCATAACTTTAGCAGCGTTAAAACAGGAGGAAAGAGAGGGATCATAGCTAAATCACTAAGAGGCAAAGTAAATCCACAAAATCCTTTTTTTTGCTCTCATGAGTCCTCTGTTAAACCACTGACTATCTCTATGTGAACAGTTCAACAAAATGTAGCTTTTGTGCATGTTGTGACAAAGACCATCAATGAGACTGACAGCTGAACAGACAAGAAATAGTAAAATCACTTTTAAGGTGTCCCTCACAAAGTCACAAAGCCTTGACCTGAAAGCAGTTGAGTGGCTCCCTACTCCCTTTATATTTTACTAACTTTTAAGCAATAAACTGTATCTTCTATGCTACTTATAATGAAACTGTTTCTTGCCAGTTTTAAAATCACATCATTTAAGAGTTTTCAAGGGCTGCAACTTCAACATTTTATATTAGGTTATTAAATATGAAACCATAAAGCTTGAACGCAGTGCATCTGATCTTGGAATCCAGTATATCCCACCAGCTGACATAATAGTGAACAGCAAATTCTACAACATTTCATCAAAAAAGCTATGCCAGGCACAGAACTGGAATAGCATAAAAGAAACTCGATCTTCCAGTAAACTTTTAGAATGACTCAGAGAAATGGGGACTCAAAGAAGGTTGCTAACTGACTAGGGAGGTTGGTAAAATCATTACTTTAATTATAAAGGTTATTGTACTATTAAAAGTATGCTATATGATAAATATCAATAACTCACTATTTACTGATTCTGTTTCTGAAATCTCAGTCATCAAAATCCATGAGAAAGTATAGCTGGGCTTTAATTATATGACCCTGAAGGACGAGAACCATAAACATAACAAGAAAAACTTAACCAGAGTCAGCTTGAAGCCTACAACGCTCTTTTTAAGGAAAAATAAAAATAAGAAAGTGGTTTAAACACTTATAACTTCCATATTCAGGAGTTGTCATTTCCTAAGCACATGGCAAGCTTTCCAATAATTTTGGGTGCAATCGTTAACAGACACTTTACAGAGGTTTGTGTTTATTGAGTATTTATAGTTAGCTGTTGTGGCCCAGCCGGTGCCGTTGCTGTTGCCACCAGACTCCGAGAGTGAGGGTCCCTACGAGTCAGCCCCAGAGGAGATGGGTGACCCTGGACAGGGTTCAGATGCTGAGCAGGGATCCGAGAGTCTGGTCGGCCACCAGGAGGCGCCTGAGGCATGGAGCAGCGGTGAGAGCCAGAGGAGGGGGGCTCCCGATGCCATGCCTTGGAGCAGCGGGGAAGACTCACGAGACAGTGAGTCAGAACTCAGCAGGGAGTTTCTGGACGCCCGTTACCGTCGCGCCCATAGACGCAAGGAGCGTGGGTGTAATTATAGGCGGTAAAGAGCTCTCAGCTGCTGTTTGGGAGGCTCCCTTTCCAGGTTATAAAAGGGTTGACTGCGCATACGCCCTTTGCAGCAGTCAACAGAAGACTTATGCCAGAAGTTCTAGTCTGGGATTCTAGCAAGCTGGATAGCTGCTTTTGTGTTCTGTTCCTGTGAGTTTTGTCTTGGTGGCTTGCTGCCACGGAACCTCTTGTTTGTTTGTGCAGTAAACATTGTTCCCTTGTACTGTTCCGGAGTGTGTGTTCTGTGTGGGCAACGGAGGAAGGGGGGTCAGAACAGTTTGACTGCTGCCCCAAACGACCCTCCATTCAGCAATAATGGAGCAACTCCAGGCGGAGAATGCCCTCTTCGCACAGCAACTTGCCTTGCTAACAGCGCAAATTGCGCAGCTGTCTGCTCCTGTCAACCCCCCCCCCCCCCAGCAGCAACGGAGGAAATGCCCAGTGGCCATGCTGGATACGTTTGATGGCAGTCTGAAACTTTTCTCGGCATTCCTGGGCCAATGCCGGTTGTTTATCGGCTTGAGAGCGGAGGACTTTCCCACCGACCAGACGAAGGTGGGATTTATTATTAGCTTGCTCTCAGGCACAGCAGTGCGGTGGGCTACTCCTTTGCTGTCTCAGCCGAGCCCCCTGCTGAACAACTTCCAGGGCTTTTGTACTCATCTTCGGCTGACGTTTGAGGATCCCATCAAGGGAGAAACAGCCACCAGACTCCTGAAAGAGTTGCACCAAGGGCGTGGTTCTTTACTGGACTACATTAGCGAGTTCCGGCTGCTCAGTCAGGACTCTGAGTGGAATGAGCCAGCCCTTATGGATGCTTTTCAGGACGGCCTGTCAGATGACCTGCAGGACGAGCTGGTGAGAGTGGACAGGCCTCCAACGTTTGACGCGTTGGTTCATTTATGCCTCCGGATTGACGGCCAGCTGCAGAGGCGGAGGCCTCGCCGAGCGTCCCAGGAGGTTATGAGAATGCCAGTTCCACGAGAGACTCCTGTCCCCCGGGAGGAGCCCATGGAGTTGGGTGCAGCCAGACCCCGCTTGTCACGCACGGAGATGGATAGACGGCGTGCAGGAGGGTTGTGTTTTTACTGTGGGGACCCAGGACATCTGGCTACGGGTTGCCCCAAGAAGGGAGGTAGAGGGGCTGCACGGTCTACGGCCTCCCCTCAACGACGGATCTCCGTTTCGGGAAACGGGGAAAGCCCGATCTGAGGGAGACTTCGGGTCGGGCACAGGCCGGAACAGAGGCGGAAGGGCCTCCATGGCATTTGATTCTAGCAGCGCACATACTCTTGTTGGGTAGTCCGCAGAGAATTCCAGCCCATGACTTGGTCGATTCCTGGACTACCACAAACTTTATGGATGCAGCGTTTGCCACAAAATATCACGTCCCTCTGTGCCCGGTAGACCCTCCGATGTGAGTGGAGACCATTGATGGTCGGGTGCTTCTGTCTGGGCCCATCAAGAACGCCACGCAGCCTTTGTGCCTGATCCTCGGGGAGCATGAGGAGGGCATCCAATTTTACGTGGCTTCGGGTCTGCATTTCCCCGTGGTGTTGGGCTTGGCTTGGCTGCGGGCGCACGACCCTCAGATCTACTGGTCGCAGAACCTGATCTCGTTCCCGTCCTTGCAATGCGTCGACCACACCCATCATGTTTGCGCGGCTCAGGTGCCCAGTTCGGCCGAGGTGACAGTGCCGCCAGGTTTAGCGGAGTTCGCGGACGTTTTTAGCGAACAGGAGGCGGATCAACTGCCACCGCACCGGCCTTACGGCTGTCCCATTGATCTGGTACCTGATGCGAAACTCCCGACGGGCCGCTTATACTCCATGTCTGAACCGGAGTTAGCCGCATTGCGGGACTTCATTGACAAGAATCTTGCCCGGGGGTTTATCCGGCCTTCGTCTTCGCCCTTGTCTGCCCCGATTTTGTTCGTCAAAAAGAAGACCGGGGATCTACGACTTTGTTGCGATTACCGGCGCTTGAACGCCATCATGATCCGTAATCGCTACCTGTTGCCTCTGATTCCCGAGTTGTTGGAGCGGCTCCGGGAGGCAGCGGTGTTTACAAAACTGGACTTGTGTGGGGCTTACAATCTGGTCCGAGTCAGGGCGGGGGACGAATGGAAGACAGCCTTTGGCACCCGATACGGACATTTCGAGTACACGGTCATGCCGTTCGGGTTGACCAATGCCCCAGCTGTCTTCCAACATTTTATGAATGATATCTTTTGGGACCTTTTGGATCAGTTTGTCGCCATCTACCTGGACGACATCTTGATCTACTCCACGTCTCGGAAGGATCATCAACATCACTTGTGTCAGGTCTTGCAGCGACTTCGAGAGCATCGCTTATTTGCCAAGCTGGAGAAGTGTCAGTTCTGGCAGACCACCATCGAGTTCCTGGGGCACCGTATATCCCCTGAAGGAATTGCGATGGAGCCAGGCAAGGTGGAGGCATTATGAAGTTGGCACTCTCCTCGATGGATGAAAGACGTTCAGAGACTCCTCGGGTTTGCCAACTATTACCGGTCCTTCATCCCCGGCTTTGCTTTATTGACCGCGCCCCTCACTCGAAGTCCGGACAGACCATCGGAATTTGGAATTTTTGACAACAGCGCGGAAGCTGAATCAACGCCAGATCCGGTGGTCTCTGTTTTTTGCCCGGTTCCATTTCAAGGTCACGTATATCCCCAGTGCCTTGAACCAGAGGGCGGATGCCCTGTCTAGAAAGCCGGAGTACTCAGACCCTGCTGATTCACTTCCCCCCCCCTGGACGGCCCTACCCATCGAATCCTTCGCTGCAATCCAGGAACCCGTGGATTTAGGGTCGTTGATACGGGATGCGCAGCGGAACGACGAGTGGGTGGAACAATGGAGGGCAGAGGTAGGGCCGACATCCCCGTGGACCTTTGACAAGGACCTTTTGAGGTATCGGGATCGGCTCTACGTGCCTGCAGGACCGCTCCGTGGATTGGTTCTTTCCCAGTGTCATGACACTCCGGCAGCGGGACATTTTGGCCTGTTCAAAACCTTGCACATGGTTTCCCATACGTTTTGGTGGCCTCGCCTGCGACACGACGTGCAGACGTACGTCACGTCATGTGTGCAGTGTCGACAGGCCAAATCAGCAACGGGAGCTCCTCCAGGCTTGCTACAGCCATTGCCGACCCCGGACAGACCTTGGGGAGCTGTGTCCATGGACTTCTTGACGGAACTGCCTCCGTCGTCCGGTTTCACTACGGTCCTGGTGGTGGTGGACATGCTCACCAAGATGGTGCATTTCATCCCCTGCTGGAGATTGCCAACAGCCCGCGCCACCGCCCGCATGTTCATCCAGCACAGCCTACCTGACCGGGTCGTCTCTGATCGTGGTACACAATTCACGGCCCAGTTCTGGAAAGGGCTGATAGCCGCTCTTGACGTCCAAGTTTGTTTGTCCTCGGCGCACCATCCCGAAACTGATGGGGGGACGGAGAAGGTGATTGGGATTCTGGAACAATATCTGCGCTGCTTCGTGAACCAGCAGCAGAACAATTGGGCGGAGTACCTCGCCGTGGCAGAGTTTGCGTTCAACAACTCACAGCACTCCTCCACAAGGACGACGCCTTATATGGCGAACGTCGGGTACCACCCTCGTTTTTTCCCTCTCACCCCAGTGGACTCTCCGGTCCCCGCAGCGCAGGATTTCCTCTCTGAGCTTCAGGCGGTTCACCAGATGGTGCGCCGCTATTTGAATCAGGAAAAGGAGGATTACAAGCGAGTAGCAGACAGGTCTTGACGTGCAGTGCCGGAATTGGCTGTGGGGGATTGCGTGTGGTTGTCCACGCGGCATCTTCCGTCCCACCGGCCTACAAGAAAGTTGGACCACCGGTATCTTGGGCCGTTCCCTGTGGAGGCCGTTATCAACCCGGTGGCTTATCGCCTGACCCTCCCGCGCTCGATGCGAGTAAACCCGGTGTTCCATCGCTCGCTCCTGATCCCGGAACGGTCGGCTTGTCCTCTCCGACGTCCCTCTTCGCCCCTGCCATCGTCGCGTGAGGTGCATGCACACCCATCGCACAGAGTGACCCGGATCCGTGACTCGAGATGGCTCAAGGGTTCCAGTATTTGGTCGACTGGGCGGACAAGGACTCGGACGGGGGGACCTGGACCGATGCGACGGCTGTGCATGCTCCAGCGTTGGTGCGGGCCTATCATGGACAATTTCCCTCACGACCGCATCCCGAGCGTCAGGCCCGGGGGAAGGGCCCTGCGGTGAGGGATAGTGTTGTGGCCCAGCCAGTGCCGTTGCTGTTGCCACCAGACTCCGAGAGTGAGGGTCCCTACGAGTCAGCTCCAGAGGAGATGGGCGACCCTGGACAGAGTTCAGATGCTGAGCAGGGATCCGAGAGTCTGGTCGGCCACCAGGAGGCGCCTGAGGCATGGAGCAGCGGTGAGAGCCAGAGGAGGGGGGCTCCCAATGCCATGCCTTGTAGCAGTGGGGAAGACTCACGAGACAGTGAGTCAGAACTCAGCAGGGAGTTTCTGGACACCCGTTACCATCACGCCCATAGACGCAAGGAGCGTGGGCGTAATTATAGGCGGTAAAGAGCTCTCAGCTGCTGTTTGGGAGGCTCCCTTTCCAGGTTATAAAAGGGTTGACTGCGCATACGCCCTTTGCAGCAGTTAACAGAAGACTTATGCCAGAAGTTCTAGTCTGGGATTCTAGCAAGCTGGATAGCTGCTTTTGTGTTCTGTTCCTGTGAGTTTTGTCTTGGTGGCTTGCTGCCATGGAACCTCTTGTTTGTTTGTGCAATAAACATTGTTCCCTTGTACTGTTCTGGAGTGTGTGTTCTGTGTGGGCAACGGAGGAAGGGGGGTCAGAACAGTTAGCCTATATCTAGCTCCTGTAAATGAGATGATGAACAGTAATTATACAACAGCCAAAACCTCCCTGAACAGTTTAAGCTTCTTAGTGAACTTTGTTGAGAATGCCTGAAGATCCCCAGATTCATCATAAATAGAAAATATTAAAAAAGACAAAACCAATTATGCTGGCAGGCTATAATGGTAACTGGTAAGGTTATGTCAGAAAGAAAAAGCTATTTTCTCTCAATATATTTGGCTTCATTTTTCCAGTCATTATATTCTACTCTGAAGTAATGCAACATTATATATTACAATACAGAAAATATTTAAAAAAAAATTCTCATAGTGTAATTGTTTCCAAACCATTCTACTCCTTGATGTCACTATTAGCTACATTTATTCTCAGATTAGAATGTTGTCATTTTTTACCACAATATCCTGAGTTAGTTTTCTCTTCCTTCTGTACATAATCAGAGATACATATTTTTGCATAGTTAATAAATGCCTTTCAATTTTTATATGGAGTTATTTAATGCTTTCTGTGCTAAAATTTTGTTCCCATAAATGAGCATCTCATAAAATCTTATGCATCCCAAACATTTGCTAACATTCTCTTTTCTGTCCGAGAATAATTTTGCTGCTCTTAAATCATGGCTTTAAGTGCATATGTCACCTATGCAATATTGCACCTAAACATGTTATATAAACATTCACTGACATCACTGGTTTTCCACAAAAATAATAGTTTAATATAGGTGCAATTGTTTATACTGTTTTAGTTTATTAAGTGGATCTTTGTGTATAGGCATCCACTGAAATTCCACATCCTCCAATAATTGCTTTTTGCTGCCCGTTAGTCACTATAATTCTATTTTATTCTTTAGGCATGGCATGCTTATTTCAATAGGTTTTACAGTATGCCTTTATAAATTAACATGTGCCATAAATACTTTTTCTCAATCAAAATTTATATATTTGGTTTATTTAAGTTCTCATTTCTTTCCCAAATTGTTCCAAAATCAGTCTCTCTTGTAACAGCCTCACAGCTGAGAAAAATACCAAATGGTAACAATTTAAATTGCTACCTTCTAAAAGATATATTGAAAGTACACAATTTAACTTGTCATTAGATAGCCTCCTGCCATCTAACTTTTTTCCTAAAGTAGGATGGTATACAATTGGACTTACATTAAATTAATTTTGATTTCCTCAATTTGTAGCTGATAAAATTATTTAAAATAGCTCCAGTTAAATTTTCTATACATTTATGTAGCATTGGATTACCCATTTAGTAGTCTCTCATCTGTTCCATTCTGTTCAGTTTTTGCATAACTTCTCACAATAATATAGGAATTTTCTTGGAGCACAAACCTATATCTGAAAATTCAGCTTAATTGAATAATACCCTGTAAGCATCCTAGGATATAAAATACATCTTTAAATTTATCATTGACAGAGACCTTACTTATTGCATACACTCTCTAGATTTAAATTAGTGTAATTAAATTACTGCCTGCATTTCAAAACAGCCTTTGCTTCAAAATCTGTCTCTTGGAACTCTGGCATCAAATTGATATTCTTCTACCTACAATTTAATTCACATTTTCCAATTACCTGCAACTTTTGTCCTGAATATGCTATTAACTTTTGTTTGATTTTTTTTTGTAATCTTATTTGCAAGGTTATATGCAGCCCATAAGAACTAGTTTGATGTACTAGTTAAGGCACCAAGCTAGAAACTAGTTCAGTCCTACAGACCAAAAGCTAGCTGGGTGGCATTGGGCCAGTCATTTACTTTCAGCCTTAGGAAGCAGTCAACAGCAAACTACTTTCAAGATCCTATGAGAAAACTGCAGGGACTTGTCCAGGCAGTCACCAAGAATCAATGTTGACTTGAAAGCAGTGAAAACAATAGCAACAACAATAAAACTACCAGTCCATAAGAAATAGCATTAGTTGCCCCCTTATATCAATTTCAACCCTTGCAGTTTTATGATCATTCATAAGTCAATCAACAGTTCAATTATTTCCTATGCCTTCCATTTTAATCAGTTGAGTAAACAGTTTTAAAGGATCTTCTTCATACGTGAATATTAATCTGATTTAATCTGTAATTTTTTGTCTTTAATTCTGCACATTTTTGCAAACTGATTCAACTTTCTACATTTTTGCATTCTTTTTCAACAGCTAGGCATGCTCCTTTAGGACGAGAAAGTCAAACCTAAACATGGTTCTTTTTGGCATTACAACAGAGAGCTGAGATTTAATTTATTAGAGACTTTCTCTTTACTCCTCCAAATATCCATTTCCTCTAGCTCTTTTAATTGAGTTACACCTGATTCTTTAGCTCTACAACATCAGTTCTGTGTTCCAATGTTAACTCATTTATTTTTAACAATATCACTCTCACTCTTTTAAATTTAATTACACATACTACAAATCCTTAATTAGGGAGTCACATAAATGTCTAAACTCACAAGACTATGCTAAAATCTGTAACTCTGTTACATAAGCAATCATGCTTTCACATTTTGTTTTCCTGTAAAAAAAATCCTATGCCTCTCATATGTGCTATTCTTTTTTTTTTTGATGCACAGTACATTTCAAATTTCTCAAATAATACCTGTACTTTCTGACACCATGTTATTAAATCATCTTATTATACTCACAGAAAATATAATGTCATGCATTACAACTCATAATAGATGCCAGAAGAGGTCAATCTCATGGAGGAAATTCAGACAAAAATACTAAATCTAAGAGAATGCTGAAAAACTTACTGTGTCAGGTGATCTGCTGTTGAAATTGTCCCCTGTATCTTGGGACACAACACAGAAGCTATCCAGCTGCTTCTTGGGCAACCAAACACTTAGTAGACTGCAGCTACTACACAGAGTCCTTATGATTTTTCCATATAAGATATAACCCAGAAGTCAGTGCAAATCAACCAGTCATTCAGACATCCTGACAACATTTTCAGTCAGCCTTAAATATGCAGGAACAAAGAAGATGACCATCAAGCATCTCCTCTTACTGCCTGGAGAATTGCTGCCTGAACTACTAGTATTATGAAATATTTAGATTTTGTGAAGTATCTTACCAGGTTTGATATATTCTTGCCACTGGACACACAAGCTATAACTGACTACAAGCTACATGGTTTTCATTCCAATTAGGTTAAGGGAACTTTTGGTTTCAAAGGAACTAAACCAGGGGGGTTGTCAGCGCTGGAGGCCATCTTTGGATCTTCACGGCTGCCACACTTAGTGCTGTGGGAAACTGGGAGGAGGGGATTGCAGGGAGTTGTAGAGATATCTAGCCATAACAACATTCTTTTCTCTGAGAGTCAAGGACGTTCAGCCTGCACCTGTAGTGGCATGACTAGGAGGCATCCCCAGTTGGGACAGTGGATTGATTGGCCATGTGATGGACATGTGGGTGCAGGGGAAGGGACTTTGACTTTCCTTTGGGTGGGGAAAACCCAGAAGCTTTCAGATTCCTCAGACATTAACACTTATAACGTTTAGCCTAACCTACTCTTTGACATATCATTTTGATATAAATCTCTAAAACAGTTCTTTCAGTTTTCCCCTTGCTTTCATTCCAGATCATTTCATCACTTTTATTTTACATTATATCTTTGTTTCAATCTTTGAGCAACAGGAAATAAAAACAGGATTATTATGAACTATATTTAATTCCAATCATTTTGCTGGAGGCTCTTTTTTATCTCTTTATTTTCTACCAAAGCAATTTTAATTCCCGTAAAGAACACTCTCTATTTGGGTCAATTTCTTTTAATTTTAAATGTTATTTGCATTTTTTGATTATATTCTTTGTGATTTTATTTTCTCTCAGCCTTATTCTTTGCAGTAAGTATTCTCTTATATGCATTTTTGCCATCCACAGTCTCTTTTTATTTGATATTCCACTAACCATATCCTCCCCCCAAATTTCTTATTCATCTTCACCAGAAACAAACAAAAACCCCAACACCCCAAAACAAACTGTCTTAAAATTTTTACAACTTAACTATTAAAACATAAAATAAAAATAATGCATAATACATCTTCAAATAAAAACCAGAAAGTCCAGTTACCTCTTGAAACAGCACCTTTGGGACACTCTCCACAAAATAATTTTTCTGCTTTACATATAAAGAATCTGATCAGAAATTCTGTACAAATGAAAGCCTTCATGCAAATGTTTGACAGAAGCATATAGATGTGATCACTTTCATGGCTTTCTTTTTCTGGTAAATAGCTCTGAAGCTCTCAATCAATTCCTCTAATATATTGAATCAAATAACATATGGTATGTTATCCATTGTGTTAAATGATGAATTGGGGGAATAGAAAATTTGATGCAGTTTCGAACGTTTCCTAAATTGATCAGTTAAAATAGATTTGAAAAAAGGCATTGTGATACTGTTATCTTTCCCTAATTATTTTCATTTCTTGCCTCTTTCCCTAATTAATTTTCAACATGGTTTTGACTTAGTTTCCCACCATAAACCTAAGATTTCTTTCCTGATCACTCCTAGAGATTTCAGATACTACATTCTATTTGTCTCAATGTGAGCAGTTTATTCTTGCTTAAACTGAACTGAATTGAAAATAATTTGGCTTCAGCACTGATGATGTTACCAAGTTTGGGTAATGAAATGTTTGCAAGAAAACAACCAAGGTCAGATAGCACCAAGGATCTTCAGTTCTGTCTTTCTATTTTAATGATTATTATCTCAGTTCCAAAAGATTTCTCCCCATGTCTGTTTTTATTAACTATCTTAAATAATTTCAAATTGTTTCCAATTCAGTCACTATAATATTCACTCTTAAAATTATAAAAGAATTTTTTTTAAATCTAGTGATTCATTGATGTAACATAAATTTATAGTGGAGCACGATCTCTCTCTCCTTGTAGTTTATGGGCCAACTTTAGTATTGAAACTTCATCTGCCTTTATGTTAAAGTCCCATATGGAGATTAGTTAAAACTAAAACTTGCGGTGAAAAAGTGCCTGTCATTCTTCTGTTCTTTCCAATAGTAGCTATGAATACTGAGATTTTCTATTAGAGACAAAGGTCATAGGGTTTCACATTATAGTCCCGGTGTGGAAAAACAAAGAACTATTAAATATACTGTACATTGGCTGTGAATTAACCAGACATTCCAAGTGGCATTAAGGCTTGCTCATAATATATTGTGCTGGACAGATGTTGCAACACAGAATCTCTATAAAAGGGCAGCTTGTTCCTATTACATTTTCCATTGGGATGAAATTGCAGTGCAAAGGGATTTGTGATATCATACATTTGTGCTGAAACATACTACAAGAAAGCAGCACCCTCAAAATACATAACTATATATGTCTTTCAAAATTATCCACTGCCCGATGATCACAGAAATATGTGCGCTTAAACATCATGGAACATGCAACCATGCTTATTTAAGTACTGTAGAAAGAGCATGCATTTTAATTTCATGACTCAGTTTCAAATTTTATTCTAGGTAGTTTGCAAATCAGTCATAACCCTTATACTTACAGCTTTCTTTGTCTTCTTTTTTTCAGTTCCAGGCAAGATAGGCAGTATTTTAATTGAGAAAATTGCAAGCGGCCCAATCACATTTTGATGGAAAGCAAATGACATTGGTATAATTATGTGAACTGTGTCATGATCAGTTGGCTGTAATGGTTCTTTGATGAAAGGCTTCAAACTGATTTTATAGAAATCAGTTAAAAGAAAAAGATAACAAGATACATTTTTTCTATTACCCAAATGAGCTGCAGATTTCTTGCAATGTAAAATTGTGTATAGAAGTTACTAGGACCAAAGGACCAAATTAAATTATTATATATTCCCACAATTCATTTGCCAGAAATATAATGCTATTATAGATAATAAGAGTAGGTGATAGATGATAGATGGATAAATGATAGCTAGAAATAAATAAATAGATAAATAAATAGATTACAGAAATTATCATGAAAAATCAGATGAAAAATCAGATGTTTAAGAAAATATGGGTCAGTAATGTTCTTTTTTTACCATGTTTACTCTTCCCTAGCCCATACTGTATGACCCCAATTGTATTCCCCCAAACCAATGTACAGTTTTTGACAATTAAAAAAATTGTTCCTATCATTAGAAATGGATTCATTTTTGTTACATTTTATTGTTTTCTAAACAATTATATAGCATAATACAAATTTCTAAGTATGTCTAACTAGATTTAGAATATTGCTTGATCATTCTACATTTTCTTTCCATTCATACAGATTTTTATACCATATACACACATAGGATTTTCTAGCACTCTCACACAACATTTTTAATATACAAATTGTAATATACAGTAAGCCCTAATATTAAATAACATTTCTTAAATTAGTTAAAATTGGAGACAAGACATCTAAATGGTAAGTTTGAGTTCCACATTGGCAAAACAACTGGTCAATGATTCCAGGATTCAAATTTTACATAAAAATTCATATTTATGACATATTATTTACAATAGAAGATCAGTCTAAAAATCTATTTAATTTACTGTTTATCTACACATATTTTCCAGAACTATAGTACACCTGCTGTATTAAAAATAAAGATAATAATAATTGCAATTATCAAGCAAGAACTGGAGGGATAACACATTAGATAAAGTAATAGAAAATGAAGAAGCTAAGTGCTCTTCAGATTTCAAACAGACAAGCACCTGCTATGTAACACCCCAGATGTAACAATTGGTGATAAGAAAGAAAATAAGTTTGGCTAGTGGATATGGAAGTATCTGGAGACCACTGAAGAGAAGAGAAAGAACAGCAGAAAGGAAGAGAAATAACAAAATTAAAAAACCTGTAAATAAAAGTGGGGAATAATTGTGATAAAAGGAAGCAAACTTAGTTCCAATAGTAGTAGCCTCCTTGGGTGTAATCTGAAAACATTTGGAGCACCATTTTAAGACCATTGACAAAATCACCACCAGTCAATTGCAAAGAGCAGCTTTACATGGAACAGCTTACATCCTGTAATGAAACCATTAATACATTAAACAACATCTGTTTATCCCAGGACCTTGGGAAGGACTCAATAACAATGCTAATCTTATCCGATTGACTGTGCAACCAATTATAATAAAATATACTCCCCTGAAAATAAAGTGGATAGTTAGATAATGCATCTAACTTGAACTCAGATATCCTTTTGAATCTAAATAAGAGCACCAAAGGCAGGAAAAGAAATGTTTGCATTTTCAAA
This sequence comes from Natrix helvetica, assembly GCF_964273705.1. Classification (NCBI taxonomy): domain Eukaryota; kingdom Metazoa; phylum Chordata; class Lepidosauria; order Squamata; family Natricidae; genus Natrix; species Natrix helvetica. Next base: position 41,237,469 of record NC_138553.1, on the reverse strand, counting down.
TGTTTTAATAATATCATGTTTGATTTATTTAGATTTGCAGATGACATCAGGCTGAGAGGAATAGTAAACATTTTAGAAGATAGTCTCAAGAAACAGGACAGGTTTGACAGATTTGAACACTGGGCTTTATCCATTCCTAAATTCAATTCAGTGGTGAGAAAAATAAAGTCTTACGCTTAGGATAGAAAAACCAAATGCACAGGTATAGAAAAGCTATCACCTTGCTCAACAGTAATGACTGTAAAAGGGATCTAGATGTCCTAGTGCAGGGGTGTCCAAACTTGGCAACTTTTAAGACTTGTGGACTTCAACTCCCAGAATTCCCCAGCCAGCTCTGGGGAATTCTGGGAGTTGAAGTCCACAAGTCTTAAAGTTGCCAAGTTTGGACACCCCTGTCCTAGTGGATCACCACTTAATTATAAACCAGCAGTTTGCTGTAGCTGCCAAAAAAGCCAATTCAGTCCTAAGTCATCAAGATAGTAAAGTTCAGTGAACATCACATGAAGTGCAGAGAAGAGCAACAAAGATGGTAAGGGATCTGGAGGTCGGTGTTCATCAGGCAAAAAGTAAATCAATGGCCTATGTATCATTGTCTTAAATTTCCTCAGATATTAAAAAAAGGAAGGAAAATAGCATTTGAATTCTTAAGAAAGTTTCTGAAATACTGTTAAATAACCTGTTATCATTTAATTGTTCTGTACTACCTTCTAAATGTGATATGATTAAGTGAAGAGAAGCCTCTTTTACTTGTTAACTTCAGAATCAAAATCATTATCATCAATGATAATGATATATCTGAAGAATAGGAAAAAGAGCAACTAGTTGGGGAAGTGTGACTCAGAAATTCACCTATAGGACTGTGCAGAAGAATTTGCAGACCATTCTCAAGGTCAAAGTGGCTTGAATTCATTCCCAGTTAGATACCACATTTGGCATATGTCCAGTGGAAATGCCAGTGATCTTGCCTTGCCCAGTTACCTGGCAGTGGTTTGAAATGGCTGGACCTGAGGAACTGGACAGGGTCTTTATGACTTTATAACAGCCACCTGTTCTTTAGATGATGCACTCCTGGATACTTAAGACTATCTGGGGACAGGTTGTGGCTCAGTTCCAATGGTGGTTAATTCATCCTTGAGAAAGAAGGTTCTTTCAATGCTCCTAAAGGTGGCTTTGGCCCACTGTCTCCTAAAGAATATTATAATGGACATTTTTAACCACTCTCTAATCTCTCTTTCTTAGAGAAGGTTATGGAGAAGGTGGATGCACATCAGTTTCAGTGGATCCTGGGTGAAATAGATTATTTAGATCCCTTTCAATCAAGAGTCAGGCCTTGTCATGGGATGGAAACTGTATTGGTTGCTCTTTTGGATGATCCCTGGCAGAGGTGGGACAAGGCTAAGTGTATTTGTCCCTGTTCTCCTTGACCTCTCAGTGGTCTTTAGTACCATTGACCATGATGTCCTTCTCATTCAGCTTTGTGGATCAGGAGTGGGTGACACAGTATTAGGCTGGTTCTTTTTCTTTCACTAGAACTAGGACCACTCAATGTTGATTGGGAGTGAGATGTCTTCCCTGTGGCAGCTATTATGTGGGGTGCCAGAGGGTTCAATACTCTCTTTCATATTTAATATCTACATGAAACCACTAGATATTTTCATTCATTGCCAGGGAATGAGATATCACCAGTATGTTCATGATAGCCAATTATACATCTTTATCATTGGTGAACTAAGTGATATTGCTGATGTCCCATTTTCTGGAGGCTGTGGGGTGTCTGGATTGGGGGGAGGAATAACAGGTTTCAAATGAATCTGGCAAAACTCTGAGTTTTGTAGCCTTCTGAATTTTGGACTTTAGCATCTTTGGTCCCTAAATCTTTAATGTTTAGTCTCTTTCATAATAGTCTTACGGTATGTGGCATATAATATGTTTTGAGAGAAAAGTATCAACAAAATAAATCCTAGCATTATAAACTAGAAAATTTGTTCTTTCAGTTCCAAAGTAAGATGCCACTATTAGAAAAACAGTGCTAGATTATGAGAAAAGTTATTATAATGAAGAAATTTCATTAAAAAACACCATAGATCTTTCTTAAACAAATAAATACATATAAATACATCTTTGGAAGAAAAAAGAATTATATTTAAATTACTGTGACATTTAAAAAGTTAAGTTAAAAGGTTCAGAGTATTAGCATTTTATTAGGAACAGATGCGTTAAACAGGCAAAAAAAATGTACCACTGATGATTCCATAATGTATTTAAACAAACTAGTTTATCTAACATTCCTTTCTGAGTGACTGTTTACATATCACTTCAGTTGAAAGAATTAACCTGAAATCCATGAATGACTGGCTATCTATTTTGGATGGGAGTTATTTTTTAAAAAAAAACACAACTTGTCGCTTGGTTGCTCCATGAATATACAGCACCTGCTGCACATTGCATCAAAAAAAATGTAGGAAAGGGGGAAAATACACTGTAATCCAAAAATAGCTGATGCAGTTCAAAGTGATTTTTTCCCCTTGTCCCTTCAATGACACCCATAAAATCCAACCTTGATTAAATACACCTAACCATAAACTTTGAAATATAAACATATTCTGCTCATGACAATAAATCTTAGGGGGAAAAAACTCCTGCACATTCTGTTCAGACATATGCAAGCTAAATTCATATCAGCATACACAGCATGAATGTATTTATTTATTCTGGCACACAAAAACTTTTAACGTTTATCTTGCAATTCACAAATTAATGAAAAATCCACTCTAATGAGGAGACAGCTACAAGCATTAGTAAATATTGGCACAAATCTCACTATTATGATTAACGGTGGCTGGAGTATGATATTCCTGTTGTGCACTGTTGCATAGTATATTAAAAATATATTAGTATGAAATCCATAATCAACATTCAGAATACCATTCAGGACAATGGTGGGTTTCAATTTATTTTACTACCGGTTCGCTCGTGTGTGTGCACATGCTTGCACTCTCATGTGATGCTTCTGCACATGCAGCGAAGCATCCAGGTGGGTGGGTAGAGCCTCCCGCCACCGCCACTATCGGTTCACTCAATCCAGGGCGAACAGGCAGAAACCCAACCTCTGATTCAGGATCAACATTCAGAACTCTGATTTTTTTTCCTGTGAGGCCTCCACCTTGTTGATTTTCTAAAGCCTACAGTGGTATCAACTGTACTGATCAAAGTTGATAGGAGTGGACTGAAACTAGGAGAATATCAAAGATCTATAAGACTAGTGCAAGTAGGCTTGCCTAAGATGATGAAGTTTTCCCTTTTCAGATTTCTGATTCACAAACAAATTGAAGGAGAGTGGCTGGGTTGATCCAATGGTCATGGAGCCAAATGGTGCGTCTTTAGCAATAGCACTTATACTAATATTTTGCTTCATAGTGCTTTGCAACCCTCTCTAAATAGTTTAGATAGTCAGTATATTGCCCCAGGGTCCTCATTTTACTGACCTTGGAAGGATGGAAGGATGAGTCAACCTTAAGCTTTTAATTTTAATATGTTTCCTGAATTCCAGTATATCATGCTGGTATATATGATACGCCAACTTTCTTACTGTAGTCATCCTTACAGCTGATAGTAAGACAAGTGGTGACTTGCTGGACTTTCCCTTGCCTTTAAAAAGGTCGCTTGCTTACGTTATTCTTCCTCTTTCTCACTTATTTGGATATTTGTAAAAGAAATGCATGCTAACTTTGTATTTTGGGAAAGGACTTTATGCAATTTCTTATTGGAAATCCTCATTGAAAAATTAAATGATACTTCTAACTAGTAGCAGGTTAGGTGGAATCTATGGCTGAACAGATGGCTCACTTTGCAGTGTATAAGTATGCCTGTAGCAAATCAGCTGAGCATCTCTGGTATGCACATTGGTCAGATATCAGATACCAGCCACAAGATAGTTTCAGAAATGCTGATCTGTGAGTCTAAACAGCAATGTCGGTTTCTGAGAATTGTATAGCTTCAAAAGCATTTTTATCTTCCTTCATACTTTTTCTGCCACACACAGTAAATGCCTCCTGTGTGTGCTGATAGAAGGCTTCCAAATATGAGATGGAAGGGATTATGAAACAGAACCTGTCTGTCTCTCAGACTGACAACAAATCAAAGGCTGCATTCATTTTTGTTTTCCAAAACTTTACCATTCCTTCTCAACTATCCTACCTACAAAAGTCCCATCAGCGATACCCAAAGTCATTTTCAACCACATGCTTTGCTGATTTTTCCACGAACTAGTACAATGGGGCTGTGCAAATGGGAACTTGTGTATGTATGCATGTGAGAGACTTTTTCTTGATTTTTTTGGGTGAGGGGATGGAGGGGAAGCTTTTAATTTATATACAGTACATAAAATGATTTAAAATCAAAATTTAACATGTAAGAACACACCTTTTCTCAGAACTTTTCCTCATAGTTCATAAAATTATATATTTAATCAGGCTCATGCTGGATATGGTTTTTTTTTAAAATCTCCTTGGATGATGAGATAAAAATTACTAGGTTGGGATTTTAACATTTTTTTTATCCTTTAGGTACAATTTTGGTACAAGCAGGTATAAACAAACTATTTTGGTGTCAAAACTTCCTTGCTATTTCTTTCCTGCTATATATTAAGTTTTCTAAATCTGAAACAAAGCACAAGTGCTGTTCTGAGATCAAAACAAAACTTAACCATTAATCTGAATGATCTGACTATTCCAAATGTTATGACTTTTGTTTTATAATTTGACTCATTAATGCAAAGATAAATATCTACACTATTGTGCAACATTAACATCTGTTATAAGCAATGCTGAGGTAATGTAAAGATCTCTAAAACATTCCATCCAACATTTCTTCACTTCAGTTTCATCCCAAATCAATTATTGTTTTATTTTTAATTCTATTCACTCTGCTGGGGATTCACTTCTATTCACTCATTCTCGCACTTGCAAAACAATCCTTAGTTTCATCAAAAAATGATCTGGATTTCCTCTGTCTCTGTTAATATTAATCATTCCTTTGCTTTTTATGACTCTTTATTATAGTTATCATTTTCTCTTTCCAAACATTAAGCAATGTCTTTCTCTTGCTTTCATTTTTATAACTTTGTCTTAATATGCATTTTTCTTGTTCCATGAGTTCAATGACAATCTTCGTCAGAGATAGATAGTTACATATCTATATCTATATTTATAACTATATCTATGTCAGCTATATCTATATCTATCTATATCTATCATATCTTTCTCTCTCTCATCTATATCTATATCTAGCTATATCTATATCATTTATATAAGCTTCCCAGAGACACCTTGTAGAGGAGATGAGCAGCATAAAAATGTAATAAATAAATCAAAATAAATTTGGAATATTTAATCATTCTTGCACCTTTTAATAACTTTCATAATAAACATTTAAATCAATCATGCTTTTAAGATTATATTAATTCCTTGTCATGTGTACTGCACGTATGAATATACTTCTATAACTGTGAAGAAATTGCCTGTCTACTCATTGCCTTCAGAGAACTTCCTTTGCAACAATTTAAATTTGTTTTCTTCCTTATTTACTTCTTTCACATGTATATAGACTTTTGTTTCTTTCCTTTTTTTTTTAATTTACAGAGCTGTGAAATATTTTTGGATTACCCTGTGCTTTTTCCACTTGACTCAGTAAATCTGACTGCATTATTTATTTATTTTGCTTATTTTATTTATATCCCACTTTTCACTGAGGGGTTCAAAATAGCATTTATTATGTTACTACTTCCTATTCCCCCAGAAGCATTTGAGCCTGATTAATATGATTAACCCAACATCATCAATGAATATCTGGGACCGAGTTTGCACTAGACTCAGAGTCTCTCTGTTCCTTATTCAACACCTTATCCACTATACTAAACTGTATTTTAAAAATAAAACAAATGAAGCAATGGGAACTGAGAGCAGAGAAAGCTGTTTGTTTAATTATTATTAGCACTATTGCAATTGTTTACTTGGTTGTATGATGCTGAAGAGATCTTTGATCTTCCTCCTGCCTTGACATTCATATGTGTTTTATTTAAATTATGAAATTGAATGCATCCCCAATTTGAGTGGTGCCACCTTGGTGCCTATTCCACCTTCACTAATTGAAACCCATCTATTTAAAGGATCCTAGCTTGCTTCACTAGATATTAGCTCTAGTTGCACAGAAAGAGCAGATCTAGCTTGTAATTTCAGGATGGGCTTCCCCTGAGTACAAATATGGCAGTCTAACTTCTTTAATCCTTAATCTAATTGACAAAATTAGCTCATGTTGAGCTGAAGATTTGGAGGCAGTGGTAAACATCTAGAATTGATTCTCAGGATAAATTAATAATGAAAAAATTATATCCTGCATGTCATGTACTTAAAAACTGGGGATCCTTCAACCAGCCACGTAGTTAATTTGGGTTTCACTGAAATTTACATTTCAAACCCTTGTTCTCAAAAAACAGGGCAAAGATAGAGTTTTGCAAAGACTTTTAATTTTTCCCCTGTTCAGCAGCATATATCTTAAAATACAGGAAGTTGATAATTATATATCCAAAATTGAGTTTAATTTTTAATATTATCTAGTTAACAGATTTGTACATTCAAATAGCCTCATTTGCATATAGGAAATGGGAGGGAAAGAGTTAGGTCACAGCTCTTTTTAACTTTGCTTGCACTGGTAATAAGTGCATTGCAGCAATTCTAGGTAGTATTACACATCAGTAGATCCCTCTGCTGATACTGGCTGCAAGAGGCTTTAACACATGGATGGCAAATGCTTGAAGCAGCAAAGCCCGTTTTGAAGCTTAAAAGAGTATATCAATTGTAGTTCACATGGAAGCAAACTCAGCTTTGCTGCTATAGGTAATCATGCAGAATGATTGAGTAACAATAGGCAACATTAAAGTGACATCAGATACTCATACATTGTATATCCTGGAAAGGAATAGTGCACAAGCCTATTGTGGATCTTTGTAGCATATTTAAGTTTTATTAAACATTTTCTGTGTGAACTGATCAAACACTATTTATCAATACTTTCGTCAGCTTCTGTAGTTCTTTCCTTAATGAAATCCATCGGAGCAGCCGGATCTGGGCAGATTTTCTTAATGAAATCTGTACATTTGCATACATCTGTATGCAATAACATGTTGCAATAAAATGATCAATAATTATGTTTAGAAGACCATAATTAGTTTTATTTATATTCTGGTGCCAGTGGGGAAAGGAGAAAATGAATATTTATCATGTCTTCCTTGTTATAATTTGAAAAAGATGTCAGTCAAATTAGGTTCCTTTGTGTACAATAGTTTTGAATGTTTTAATATTTCAGATATAATTGTTATTTTTTTAACCATTATTAATTTAAATAGCAGTGAAATCAACAAAATGTCTGATATAAAACTTCATTGTAACAACGGATTGCTTGTCGTGCACCAAACACTTAAATTTCAATAAGCATGGTGAATGTGAAGTATGAGCCAAATATGTTTCTTATTAACAAATATGCAGCAGATACTCATTTGGAAGTAAACATATATGTCTGTTGTGGTCAAACGTAATTCTAACCGAGTCTAAACAGTCAGCTCCCAGCTTTATATAGCAAATTTTAACTTTAAATCAACAGAAAGCAGGCTATACCTCTTAAAAATTTCTAATGCAAGTAATCGGCATGAGTTGACTTGATATATATTAAATAAAACATTTAAAATCATGATTGTTCTATAAAGTTATTCTGACCAAAGAGAATCCTTACAAAGAGTATAAAGGAGTATATTTTGTTATAAATAAAAATAAAAATGTATGTGATCTGATTGGGCAGTTTCTTTTTAGACTAATGGGAATTTCTTGTAAATTACAAAGAAGTTGGAGGCCAGCAAGGTAGAATTGTTATAAAAGAATAATCCTGAAAGTTTGGAAAGAAAATGTAATGTTCAGAGATCTTAATGTGAGTATAGTTAAGGTGCCTGGATCATATTTCACTCAAACTATTTTTAGCTTAAGGTTCTGGGGTTCTCAGGGTATTGCAAGCTTTAAACAGAATTCCACATTGACAGTTTAATTGTCTAACCCTCAAGGAATAAACTTACTTTCAACTTTTACACCTTCTGACCTTTTTTTCCAGGTCATAACATAGTCAGCTTTGGAACAGTTTTAAAGAAGGAGGTTTTTTTTTATTTGCATAAGTCTAAACCAGCTGGCTGTATTTAACTGAGGTACTATTATTTATTTATTTTTTATCTCTTCACTTTGAATGGCTCTTGGAAGTAGGTAAGGTAAGTAGAGCATATCCACTGCCCAGTTTTTCTGTGTATGAGCCCAACTTCAAAGGCACTTTATAAATCATCTAAAGGGGAAGATCTCCAGCAGGTTAAGTCTGTATATTGCCTTTAGCTGTTGTTGAAATTCTTTTGTAATGTGTGTCAGACTGGAAAATGTTCACGATAAATCAGGCCTGCCAACAGCAGATCAAAGTGTTAAATCATTCCATTCATAATACTAAATAAATGTCTGTCTTGAGTTATATGGGAAGATTTCACCTCATAGCCTTGTAAACACTTTAATTGGCTTTTCTCCAACTACATACATTCCTCTCTTCTTTGCATTGTATACACAGGTCATAGGGAAGCATAAGCAAAAAAGATAACCCTTTGTTGTTAATTTACCCATTCCTTCACCCCATAATAATTCTGTGGCAAAGAGTCTGTTTCAGATATTTTGTATCTTTATATAAAATTGTCACTTGAAGTTACCAGAACCTTAGATAGATTTTTCATTGGTCATACTTAATAAGGTGCCTCTCTAATGCAATGTGGAAATCATTTTGCCATTATAAATTGACAGATGGATTAATAACAGTGGAAAATAAAGATTTTATTATACATAAGATAATGTTGTTATGATTATTTGCTAAAATATGTCAAACTTTTAGATCAGTTTAGATTCATTTATTTTATAAAGAAACTAATGTAGCCTACAATGTGCCAGTATGAAAAAAGTAATCACCCTTTTAGATTTTTGTTACACCACATTAAAAGCAACAACTATAATCAAACCCTTCCCATTTATTGGTATTCAGAATATGTAGACATTTTGTCCTATTCCTCCATGATAAAATACTTCAATCCACTAGCGAAACTGCTGATTTCAGGTCTGTCCACCAAAGAGGACTTTTATGAAGATTCAAGCCTACACTTTGATTTGGCTATTCAAAAACTCAGAATTTGTTCTTCTTCATCCATTAACTTATAAACATGATTGCACTATATCATTGTCTTGTTACATGACTCACCGTGAACTTTAGTTGAGAGAATTGACCTTCTTCCAAGAAACAACAGCTGCAACTTTGAAGAAAGATGTAAAATTCATTTAACTATTTACTTAACAGTTTACAAACTTTATGCATAGGATTCACCTGAAAGTTGCAGGTCATTTTAGCCCCCCCACCACCAAGAATGATTTAACAAGATGGAGAGAAATATTTTACAGGACTATGGGGAGCTCTTATTATTCAGCACAGGTCTGACTCACATGGAACTCCTATAAATTTATCTACTTCAATTAACAATTTAATTTATTGAATAGATGCAATCCAATATTCACATTCAATATTGGGTTACAGTCTAATTCTGGGATTCCATCCTACATGAACAAGGACATTGAAAAACATCTGAACAATCTAATCTAAGCAGTAATGGCTTCCATATACATTTACTATGCTGATCTTTATTATCCATAATATTAATATAAGGAATCCAAGATGTATGTTAGGAAGAGGGTAAAAAATTGAATCACAGGTGAGAATTTTTTTTAAAAAGTATTTGATTAGATACATTTTCTAAATTCATTTCATTCACAGTTTAGATTTTATTACTGAAGCTTCCTTGGTCCTCCTGTTGGAAGATGTTGCTAAAAAGTAGACAGGAGAGTATAGAATATAGGAGTATATAAATTAATCACTTCTTTTGGTTCTCTTTCATATCTGCAACCATATTGTATTTCTGGAGGGATTCTCCCAGTTTAGTGTAGATAGAACAGTTTAAAGTGATTCTGTACAAACATAGAGGTTTTTTCCCCCCATAAGGTAGTACTGGAGAATTTCATCTTAATCCCTTGGTATTTAGATAGTGTGGTTTTTCAATGTACTGTTTCATTTAGCACTTAGCAATAGCACTTAGACTTATATACTGCTTCCTAGTGCTTTATAGCCCTCTCTAAGCTGTTTACAGAGTCAGCATATTTTCCCCAGAAATCTGGGTCCTCATTTTACCCACCTTGGAAGGAAAGAAGGCTAAGTCAACCATGAGCCAGTCAAGATTGAACTGCTGGCAGTCAGCACAATTAGCCTGCAATATTGCATTCTAACCACTGCGCTATCATGGCTCTTATATTGTACTGTTCACTTCTATATGAAACCATTTAGGGTTATCATAATCTAATTAAATCATTCTATAATATAGAATATTAAAATAAAATATCATCAGTGTGCTGATGACATCTAACATTTTCATTAGAGACAAGTAAGCAATAAAGTTGCTGAATCAATGCCATACTAAGATTTTTTTTAACAAGGCAGTTAAAAACATGCAAACAAAAAGCAAAAAAAAAAAAGCTTCAGTGTCATATTTTTTTTTTAAAAAAAGATCAGTGGTTAACTTTCAGTTAGATCAGGTTGGTGGTTGTCACTGACAATTTTGTGGAAGATAATATTTGAATCGCATTGATTGTTGGACAGTTGTAAGCCTGATGGTTGAGAGTTTCTTACAAACACATGTTTAATGTATGGTATCTGTATGAGAATATCCAAAGTAAACCCAGAATATTTGCAGTAACTGTTAAATAGAATGAATGATAGTGCAGATGGACAATAAATGTGCACTAATTATTAATTCCCTTGGTATACCAAGTAATTGCATGCATCACGGTGAACCCATTTGGTTTTAATCAGAATGCAATATAGCATGTAATTCTACATGAAGACCCATATAATTTAGCATTAATGAATGTCAGAGGTATTAGCTATTAGCTGCACAATTATTATGGAAAACAGATACTTTAAGAATAAGTTCTCAAATGTCATAATCAAGTTCAGAGAAATTCTTCAGATAATTCTAAGAAAAATACAACTAGAAAGATTTCTTAATTTTTTTCTAAAAACATAAAGTGTTTTAAAGTTTTGTTTAAGTATATCTAATAAAAAATAAGATATGGATAGATAATTAGATAGATTTCATGTCCACCATCGGATTCCCTCTATCTCTATAGAAAGGTAAACTATGGGTCTCTTTTAAAATGTTCTTCCTTGGAATACGATGCTAGAAAACTGATGGAAATCTTAACAACAGTTGTTATACATTGAAATGACAGAGTGAAACCAGGAGTTTCTCTGTTTTCCTTATTTCCATACAGCAATATGCCTTTTTCTCAACCTTGCAGATGTGTTCTGACTACAACTCCCAGAATTTTCAACTAACATGCAAACCAACAACAGCTGTAATTCTAATAGTTTCACTGTCTGGATCTGTGTAATTGTACATAAGATTTTGAAAAGCAACTAATTGTATGAGTACTAAATATGATTTTTATGTGGGCATATTAGTAGATTTAATTTGCTTTTCTTTTCTTTTTACATTTTCATTGTCAGATAGTTTTATTACTGATAATACTATTGTTTTATTGATGCCCATATTATTCTTTAATCCTTATCTCTCTATTGCAGCTTTATTAAAGTCATTTTTAAAAATCTTACCTTCTCATTTGCTTTTTTTTTACTGAATTGATTCATGCTTCTAATCACCACCTTTGCAACTTTCATCCTTTTGAAAGAGGATAAAGTAAATAGGCAAATCCCTGTTCAGTGTCACAACGTGTGGCATAACTTTCCTCCCCCACATTAACTGACCTATTCACCCAAATCTGTGTTATCTCACATTCTCCCAATACACATAAATCAAATACCTGAGTACGGAGTTTATACTACTGAAAATCTACATCCTCAAGAGTGTGGGGAGGGGTGAGAGAAAAAAGCTGCTCACGCCTGGGCCACAGGTCACCCTCAGCCATGCCCTTATCGGCAAAGGTATCTGGAAAAATGAAATGAAGTGGATTATCTGGGAAGAGGCCAAGGAGAAAGAACATCTGGAAGAGAAAGATACATTGATGAAAGATATAAGCAAGATAGAGGATAAACCCATGTGATTTTAGTGAGCTACTTTTCAAATGAGGCAAAAAGCCAGAACCATGGTAGGAACTGAACTGACTTTCTCTCTAGAGGTAAGAGAGTTTGCAAATCAGAGTCAAGATAGAGCCAGAATATAATCCTACAGAGCTCATTTCCAATTATTGTGTTGTCGTTATTCCTACTTTAGGAGTGTTACTTTTTCTGCTGGAGTTAGACAAATAAGCTAGTCAAGCTATATCTTTCCTCCAGATGAGATCACTGGGATCACCAGGAAGCAGTTAAGTAATCTATAGCCAGAGGGTGTACCATGTACCTGTGTATACAGTCAGGGGTAAATCTGTCAATGTCACTATTTCCCATATGTTCGTAGTATTTCTATTCTTGAAAGACAAGCAATTTTGAGTTCATCTCCAAAAAGGTTTATGCATCTTCACCACCAATCCAGCCCTGCTATTTTCCCTTACTGTTCCAAAATATAGCTGGCTGCTACTATATGATAGAAAATATTCTACAAATGGTGATATTTGCATTGCTGCAATGTTGAAAACATTTTGTATTAACAACTTAGGGCTTTTTGTCACTTTTTAAAAAGATGATAAGACTAACTAAACTTTAATCTGTTGTCTGGTACTATTCATGGATATAGTAAAATAAAATAAGTTCAGGAAAAAAATAGCTGTGAATCTCTGAATATATTAGGAAACTTTGGCAGCAGAAACATTTCTTTTCTTCTTTATATAGTTGATAATTTGGTAATGCAGACAATTAAAAGGCTTAAATTAATGCCCTAATGCAGAAGATAAAATGAATGAATTATACGCTTAAATAGATAATTTTCTATTCAAAATACTCCCCCCCCCTTATAAGTATCAAGTATATTTTTTCAAGGTAGCAATATTTTATCACCTTTTCTTTTTCTACTAGAAACTGAACAATAGTAATTAACATAGAAAACAAAATGTATAAATGGTATTGAAATTTTGTGTTATAGCAAACCCAGTGCAATGGGTCTGGGGATCAAATGAATTAGATCCTTCTAAATCAGTAAATCAAGGTCAAATTGAAAGTAGAAATTTGGGGCAATTGTTTTGGTGTCATCTGATGCTTAACAAAACTAATACTGAATGGGATTAAGGAAATGCATCATTCATTCAGTGGAACTAATAATTCATAGGCACATGGTAGAAGTCATGATGACATCATATACATTATAATATCATTGTAAATAATTCATGTACTGTGTTCAATAACCCTTATAGCATACATATTATTTTCCCTGGCAGATTCAAGCTTACCTTCTCCTTCCTAAATCTCTTTCGGAAGACCAACAATGATTTCAGAGCAGATTTAAAAGACAGTGGTGCTTTTGCCAGCAGTGCTGCAGAGAAATTTTGGGATTCAATGTGAGGTAATTTTATGAATGTTTTCCATGGTTCTAATAAGATAGATTCTGTTGAATTATATGATACATGTTTGAAATGTACAGTATACTAGCATAATGGTTCTTACACAATTATCTTAAAAGTTTTAGTGCCACAATAGTAATAAATTTCCTGACAAATTTTACTGAGAAAAAAGTAGATGTTTTTAAAGGTAACCTTCAGATAAGGTTTATGTTTATAAAACAATAGAAAAGTTCCTTTATATGAAATAATATACTCATCAATGTGTTTCATTGGTGATTTATGTATTTGTTCTAAATCTTGTATATATACCATATCATTACAGAAAAACAGAAAATAATGTAAATATTGAAATAATGATAACATTTCCTTGCTTTTATCTGGTTCCTATTTTAGCCCCAAATCCATTACATTTGTTTTATTTTTTGAACTTCCATATAAAGGTGTCAAGAATATTGCATTCATACAGATATTGGAAAGTAAAATAAAAAGAAATCTTTTTACAAGTCAAAATATCAGCAGTTGAGGTTTTCAATGAAACCACTACTGTGAAATAAAATAAAAAAGAATATGCCTGCATGAATCATTCTCATTGAAGGCATAATTTCATTTGAATTACTGCTTTGAGATTTGAGAGGAAACATGTTTGAACTGATCCAACACATGATAAAGAAAAAATTTCCAAGGGCTACAATGGAAAAATACCTATGGATATTTTATTGTTAGAAGGATAAGAAAAAAAATAGGGATGATAGATCTTTTAGAGGATATTAAGGTTGCCAAGTTACCTTCAAGTGTTTCACCACAATAAAATTTTGAAGTAGTCCTCGGACACCACTTTTAGAACAGGGATAAGAAGACACCAAACAGCTTCCAAGCTGTCCATCAAAATTGTATTGAACCAATATAAAAACATATGCTACTTCATTTTAAAGTAGAATTTTCCACAAATTGATTACTTAAAAAAAACTTGCTTTCTGAGGTTTTAAAACTCAAATGACCCTGAAGAAGTAGCCACTAACTTGCTTTTCTGAGATGGTGTTGCTATGCCTACTCTGGTCACTCAGTTTTTTAAGGGTTTCACTTCCATCTTGTTTGCTATGAAGTCATTATTTTTTTCAGGTTCATCCATAAATATAACACTGAAGTAGTAATAGAACTTTGTAATCTGCATTCCTTAATTGAACAGAGTTCAATTAAGGAAGACTTCTACCACATTAAAAGTTCAATTCAGATATATTAGCAAATTCTATAAATTTGCCATGTGGTTCTATAAATTCTAAAGTAAGAGATATGCTGTTTTTATTATATCACCAGTGAGGTTAATGGAAATAGTTGAAGAAAACACCCATTAGCCATGAGCAGTGGCAACCTCATTCCAGGGCCAGATAGATAGACAGACAGATAATACAAGCTATTTATCTCATTAATTTTGTAACTAAGAATTGTTTAGAATAGAAAAAGACAACCTCAGGCTCAGAACTGTTCCATTTTTGCAGGCCTAGATCTGCCTAGCCTATGTTTGTTCACATTTTTATTAACTAAGTTTAATAATATTTAACAAAGCCTTTAACACTCTTATTTACATTCTCCCCCACCATCACACAAGGGAAAAAAGCTGAATTTTGCAACCATTTCAACATTTCCCAGTGAAATTATCCTGTCACTCCCTACTAACAAACACATTAATTAAAACAAATGTACTTGCCTTCCCAGGCACAAACTACTGTATATTCTTATTACTGTTTTAGAAAAGTGTTGTATCTGAATATTCATGAAAAATCTACATTAAGAAAAAAAATTGTCACCACAACAGTAAAGATGTCTTGTTTGAAACTGCAAACACCTGCCTAATACACACAGTTGAAGTGGAGCTGTTTCTATGCACCTGATTCAACTCACTCTGAAGGTAATGATGAGAAAACAGAATAAAATATAAAACTGCAGTAAAAAGGCAATGGCAGAATTCAAAGGAGACAAATAATTGCTACATGATCCCACTACTGAATTGATACAGAAGTTTTACAACTGCATTCACCATTTGTTCTAAGTAAAATACAGAAAATATTAATGGTTTTAAATGCTTTGCATTTACTCAAACAGAACAGCATTTAGTTGTTGATTGGTCCATTCATTCAGGTTGAAAAGAGCTTTTCGGAATAATTCATAGTCGCTTTGGATTTTTACTAAATGAATAGTTTGTGGTGTCATATGCACAATTAATCTCCTGCTTAGCTTATAGTACGTTATCTCCACCAATTGTTATCACTGTTTTTCCCATGGAAAGACAGGGTGGTTATCATATTACCCTGTTTCACATTTCTGCTTTATTGAAACTTGAAATTATTTAAGTAAAATGATTTCATTATGTATTGATACTAATGGATGGGGAAAAAAACAGGCGAGAAGGCACTCTAATGTCGGTGAGAACCATAACTATGATAAGGCTCCCAGATCATGTCAGTTGTGCATTTAGTCAATGTACCATAACTGAATCTAAACAAAGTAAATCTCAGTTTGAGAACCTAAATATAAATAATTTCCCATGTCTGACTATGGAAACTGCAACTTTCATGCAAATTAAGACAATATGCTGTATAATGAGATCCTAAGTACAGAAAATCAAACCTACTCTATAAAAATCTATGCCACAACAGCCTGAACTGAACATTTTGACATTGTTGCTGCTGTTGAGGTTTTTCAAAAGCAACTCCAGACCACATTGGAATATTTTTTTTCCTTTGCCATTTTTTTTCATGCTCTGTCCCATCAGATCTATGATGAAGTTGTGCAGTTTTACACAAGGTTGTTTATGCCATTTTTTTTTGCTGCTAGCTTACACTGTTTTTTCAAAAAAATATTCTTTTGTAATCATTGTAATCAGTTAATTTAGTCTACTTTAAATGGCCTTCAGTTTTAAAATACTTCAAAGTATAATTGTATTTACTGTTCAAATTAGTTCAGAGCTCTAACCTGCGCAATTTCTGGAACTTGTTTATACATAATCACTGTAAAATTCAACCAAAGTTAGCAAAGATGGAAATTAAATTTTTACTTTTTTATAAAGAAAATAATTTAATGATTTTTAAAAGTGGAAAAGACACATAAGGAAAATCTTAGAAATTCTGATAAATATGATATTTTAAAAATATCACATTTTAAATTTGTTTTGAATAAAATAAGACATTAATATTACAGTAGTTTACTTGGAAGAAAACTTAATTGAATAAATTAAGTAAATCGTATTTGTGCTCTCTCGCTCTCTCAAGAAGATATGTGAATAATTATGAAATTGAATTATTTACCTACTCTCTCAACTGCTACCTGAAAGGCAGAAATGAATACTTTTTTTGTTTTATGGAAGGCTGAATATATTTGGAGTAATCTATGGGATGCCAGAGATTAAATATGGTGGTTTCAAAACAAAAAATGAGTGGAGACATGCATTCTCTTTATCATGATCACTCCCTTCCTCCTCCCCTTCTCCAGGCTAGTAGACTGCAGGGAAGAGACAGATTTCTTACCCAAGGGTTGAACAGAAAACTTGCATCCCAAAAGTACATCTGTAAATCACAAGCTCTCCATTCTTGTGGTAAATCTGTTATTTAATGTGGATTGGATCCACATTTCACCACATTAAGGACCATTTTATAGGGAAATACTATAAAAAACTTATTTAGTTAGATAGTTAATTAGTTAATTAATTAACATACTAATTAACAGTTTAGTAGACCTAGGCAGGATTGCTATGTATGAATGGATAAACATGCATGGACACACATACACACACAAATACATGTGTTATGTGTAACAATTGTTACTTTTATTGAATATTCTTGGGTCATTTTCTCATATATTACCTAGATTTTATAAGTGCATTGGGGCAACTCCTTACTAGTCCTACTAGAAAGGTAGAGGTTCCCCTCGTATATATGTGCTAGTTGTTCCTGACTAGGGGATGGTACTCATTTCCGTTTCAAAGCCAAAGCTTGCTAAAGAAATCTCCATGGTCACGTGGCCGGCATGACTAAATGCCGAAGGTGCATGGAATGCTGTTACCTTCCCACCAAGGTAGCCCCTATTTTCTACTTGCATTTTTACATGCTTTCGAACTGCTAGGTTGGCAGAAGCTGGGACAAGTAATGGGAGCTCACTCCATTACATGGCACTAGGGATTTGAACCGCTGAACTGCCAACCTTTCTGATCGACAAGCTCAGCATCTTAGCCACTGAGCTACCGTGTCCCCTAGATAGTACAAACCCAATAAATGATTGACAGTCACATGATCATTGGTAACAGTCATGAAGACAATTGGTTCAGTTCCATTAAGGCTGAGTAAGCATGGGCTGTATTCTTATTATCTCACAGTCAGTTCTATGTAAACTGCTTTAAATTCATTAGGCATTATTAGAGGCATTAATATCAGATGATCCATAATGTTGACACGTTCACCTGAGACGAAAATTTCTACAAAAGGCAGTATTAACTTTGCCTATGCGGTAACTGTCAGTCTATAGTGGAATAGGTGACCTTGTGCCTTCCATATGTTTTGGATGAATACTTCTATAAGCTGTAGCCAACATGGCCAATTGCCAGGCACTCTTGAGAGCTGCAGTCTAAATCATTTAAAAGGAAATAGGTTGACTATTCCTGTTCTTTAGCACTATTTTTGTAATTTAGAGATGGTAATCCCATGCCGTTATAGCCCATAAAAAATTGTATTCCTAATATACATTCCCTGAAAAGGACTATAATTCATCAACAGTGCAATTCCATCTAAGTCTGTTAACAAACAAGCACTATTAAGCTTAGTGAGATTTAACCCCAGGTAAATGTGTTCCACATTGCCCGTATACTGTAAGTAGTAATTTATGTGAACTGTTCACGCCTCATGCTTTTGGTATAGTGGGAGGTAAACTGAACCATCTTACCTCTGGGACCTTAACCTACCTCCATCAGTTTTGTAGAGGCTCATGGAAATTGCTCAGCAATAAGAGAAGCTGGCTGCTTTTACAACTTAATCGATTCCTAGGAAATTCTCCTGGGAACAAGAGAACTACTGGGAGGCCAGTAAAATTAAATGGGGCTAGTTTTTGTTGTAGTAGTTGGTGTAGCATGATATGTCTTGTGGTTTATAAATTATGGGTTATTTCTTATGACTTGTTTTATAAGCCAAAAACAAATAAGGTAAACTATTGGTTTACCAATATATGTTTGCACAATTGCAAGCAATTAGTTGTGAATTGTGAATGTTACATTAGTGTGGTAGATGACAAAGATGCTCTTAAAATTAAAACGAAGAATGCCTACAATAACAGCGCCTTTTAATTTTTTATTATTTATTTAAAAGATTTCTGTGACCACCCATCCTGAAATAACTCTGGTGTATAACAGTAAAACTATATAACAAAAACTAAAAACCTGACACCTCAATTAACCCCCTAGGGTATGTGAACAACTGTCTTTACCTGAGTAATGCTGGGTAAGAGCCAGATTTTAATGTTTTTCTGGAAAGATAAGAGAGTGAAGACTGCCAGATAGATGGGGGAAGGGTGCTCCATATAGTAGGGGCAGCCACTTTCTAGGTCACAATAGGTGCAATATTTCAGGGAAGGAACCGGACGCGTGCCCAGCCTATCTGTTAGGCATGAGAACCAAGAACAACACAATGAATTGTTTGTTTGTTTATTTATTTAGCTATTTGCCTATAGACAGGAATCTTACCAAACTAAAACACACTTTGCATAACTATCAAATGAATACTATGAAGATTTAGAAATGATACTTTCTTGGTCACTTTCTACATATCAATGACTCAATGCCTCTTCACTTCTCCTTCCTGCAACTCAGCATCAGATTCCACAACACTATCCAATCATAGCTTGGTCTCATGCTATGTAAGGCTTTAAAGGTAATGATAGCAACTTGAACAGTAACTGGAAAGAGACTAGAAGAAACACAGTTTGCCTATCACAGATATTTATCTTTATCACCTCAGGATGGAAGCTGTTCCAAAGCAACACTACCTTTTGCAATTGACTGATAGTAATTTTGTCAATGCCAATGATATTCAAGTGGTGTTTCAGTTGTCTATGGAGATTGTCAGTCATTCAGGTCACAGTTGTCCCAAAGATGCTTTTTTCAATAGGCAACTGGACTTTCTGGTTTTTCTTTGAAGACATTTCGCTCCTCATCCAAGAAGCTTCTTCAGCTCTGATTGGATGGTGGGGGATGGCTGAATCTTCCATTCCCCACCATCCAGTCAGAGCTTTCTGAGTGAGAAGTGAAAAAACAACAACCAGAAAGTCCAGTTGCCTATTGAAAAAGCACTTTGGTGTTTTAGTTGTTTTGGGATTGTACCCAAGGTGCATATTACTATTGGTATTATACTTGCTTTCTTTTGCTGCAGTCATTTTATTTTTATTTGTAGGTCTTTGTATTTTATTATCTTCTCCAGTTCTTTTTTCTTCTGCTACTTCCAGGTATTATATTACTATAATATATTATTTCAGAACTTCTCTTTATCTCCTGTATGTTGTTTGCCAAAACCAGAAAAGATTGTTCTCTGGCACAACTTACATCATATGAAGCGTGTTGTTTGGAGGACTAGGTAGTATATCCTCCACACCTCACCAAAACTTTTGACAAAGTACAATAAAGCAAGGAGATGTGCTTTTCTGTGGTCACAAAAATGAAGAGCATGGTTGCCATGTTGCATTGAAAGCAGTTTCAAGGAACTGCTTCACTCAAAACTGTTGTAAAGTGAATCTCTTTGGAGATTTGTACAGTACTGTAACATATATTTCAAAATCAGGTAAGTCACACTACAATTAGTTTATCCACTGCATGGAAAAAAATGATAATGGAGGCTAGGGAATAGATTAAATGGCATGATTGTCATTTATTTGATAGGCTCTACATTATATTTCCACATGCAATTCATTTTCACAGTTCTTGCACATGTATTCAGTGCTTGAATCTAAATCCATGCTTAGGAAACATTATTAAAATATAGTCAAATAAACGATGAAGGAATTAATCCATAGAATGATGTATGCTTAGTCCTTAAGTAATGAAGTTTACAGAATTTCATAAAAACTGAATAACTAACTACAGGTAGTGTTTAGTGACCACAATTTGGAACTGGCAACTTGGTTAAGAAAAGTGATCACTAAGTAAAACCATGACTGCTTATGAACTTACTTCTTTGCTTTAAAGACCTGTGACAATTGTAAATATAAGGCTTTGTTGCAAAATTACTTTCCATCATGCTGTAAATATAAATGGCAGCTAAATAAGGGAATCATTAAAGAAAGACTATTTGTACAAACATTCTAGGGAAAAACTTATTAGGAAACAGTAATACAACCGCTAACACCTTTTGACTTTGACAATGTTTTCATAGTCAGGGTCCCTTTTATGTTGCTCCAGGAAATTCCACTATTGCACAATTCAGTAAACCAGTTCCTAGAAAAACTTTCAGAGATCAAGTGTGATCCACTAGTGGTCTCTCAATGGTTTTTGTAAACTGTCCAAAAGGCATTGTTTAGGTTACTGAAACCGACCAGGTAGACCAATTCTATATATTCTTAAAACCATTACAACATAGGAATTCATTTTCTCTTTAACTAGCACTAAATTTGCTTATTAATATTATTCAATTTCATAAACTTGATCTCACATTATTTTTGCCATCAGGAAGAAAAGGGTTAGACATCCATTACTCCTCCATTCTTATCTGTGAAAACTTGTTTTTAAACAAGTGATCTAGAGTTTGGACTTCCAATACTAATGAATGTTTCTTGACAGACTCATATCACCAAATGCTTTTGAAAACAATATTTTAATTGAAGCTTGTCTTTCTAAGCCTACTGTTTTCATAGCAATAGCAGCTGTCATTATTTTCAGGGATGTCAATATTGAAATCAAATATTACACAAAGGAGAGAAGAGTAATTTTTTTGTGCCTCAGTTCAAAATATGAGAAATACATTTTGTATTTAAAAATTCAAGGATCCCATTTTTATTGTTCCTCTTTGGGTTGTTCAACAGCATTAAAATTGCCTTTTGGTTTCTGGGAATGAATATTGTTGCTATCAGTACAATCATTGTGGGTCTTTTCCCAGAAAATATTGCAGTATTCTCAGAATGCAATTGATAATAATTTCCTCCTTATTTTTTCATGTTTTAACAAGTTAACTGAAATATTCAAAAAGGCATCAAGAAGAGAATATATTTTTTGTGGGAAAGTTCAGGGAGAACATTGAATAATGTTCAAATCTCATGTGTCAAATGAGTCAGTAAGTGTTTCAAAGAAAATTACAATGAAATCGAATATTTAATGCAATTAATATAATAAATTATCTATCGGGTCAGGCATTTGGTACAACCTATGTGTGCATTTGTATGGGTGGGTGTATTTGTGTGTCAATCCAACATAATGCACTAAGTATCAAATCTCTAAGTTTTGTTTTTAAAAAGAAAGTTTTGAAGCTGTCCTATAGATTTGAGAGAGGGAGCAAGTATATATCTTGGATAACATGAATATTTTTCATAAAAATTGCCTTCTGGTCCACACACCTCTTATTTATTTTAGGGGTACGATCTTGAACAGTTTCCTTCAAAATCATTGAAAGGATAAGTAAATCGGTTTTGGATAATATGGTTCTTATTGCACCAAAGGCAATTATCTAGGATCGTATAGCTAATAACCAGAACTTTGAACTGGGATATGAAATCCTAATGTCAATAAGTACTGTTACCATAAAATATTTATTATTTTCTAATACCGTAACAGATTCCATTTCTAACAATCTGGCTACTACATTCAATACCGGTTGTAACGTCTGAGTCATCTTTAAAACAACTTCACATGCAGAGCTCTGCAGTACTTTGCCACATGGTGATAAAAGTGTGAATGGCTGTCACCAAGGTTTCCTGATCAAGCTAAAGCTGGCAAAAACCCTTTGGTCTACAGTGTAATTATAAGTTATTTGGAAATTAGTGGATAGGCAAAAGAAATGGAAAGTACCAATTTCCATGATTACAAAGGATGAACACTAGAAGTCTAGAAAGACTCATTATTTGTCAATTCTCTAAAGCTCTCATCTTCCTTCCTCCATTTAGAAAGTGAATTGATTCTTAATAAATTATATAATAATATATGTTATCTGAAACTAGATTCACTTTATATTTTATGCGTAAGGTATTTTGGAATGCTTTTTTTCTTTTTCTCATGTAACCAATATATGGAAAATATATATTAAAACATCTATGCTACATGGAGCTATTGGATGAAAAGTGGAATTTAAATCTGATCAATAATAATGAAAACATTTGTATATCATATATTATACATGATAAAATATAATGGAACCCTTTACATGTGGATTGTTTGGACATTTTTTACTATGATTTTCAAGGCACATTTTGCTTGTGCTCAATGCCGTTATGTTATTTCGGGCAAAGGTGATTGGTGTAGACTGAAATATTTTTCTTATTCTTGTTTCAGTCTGAAAATAACACTTCATTACTGCAATGTACAAGAAGAGCGAAGGAATAGAGGTCTTGCTTTCTAAATCAGATGTTTCTCCTGTTATAAACAACTGTCAGCTATTTAGCAAGAAGAGGTGCCCAGTTCTAGATCATACTGCAATTGCAATCATTAACTCTTCAATACTCATTCTCTACCCTGCCATAGATCAATTCTGATATCCATGATGATTTATCTTTCTTCCACTGTTTTTACAGTTCCTTGCTGCCTTCCTCTTTGAATGGATATGATGCAATTGCAAATAGGGGTAGAGATGCAGCTGAAGAACATTTTGGGGATTTGCCAAACTCCCCATGCTTTCAAACAAATCGGTTCCATTTCACAGATATGATAAATATAAACATCTCCCAATTACTGGGTCCCAAAGTATTCTTGAAAGCTCCAAGTGCCACAATGTATATTTGTCAAAGACAAAATAGAGCAGAAATTAAGAAGCATCATGTAATAAAACACACAAATAAAATTCTTATCCTAATAAAAATTCTTCCAATTGAAAGGAAAAGGGAAATAGTGGTAATGAAGCTGTTACCCAGTTGACTCTAACATTATTGCTCAAAAACTACTTAATCATTTATGTTAATCTCTTTTTTTTATGGACTTTTCTTTTTTTTAAATAAAACACACAGACACACATTTTTATTTTTTTACTGATTGGTTCTTGGGTATCCAGCTTTTTCTGACGTAACAATAAATAACAATAACACTTTGGACATCAGAAAAGTCTCACTTTGCTTTGATCAAGACCAAATTATTGAGTAATTGCCTTAACTTGTATGTAAATTCATTGAAGTAGGTGTAATCTATTTAGTTATATTCCAGATATGACCTCCTGAAATGAATTATATATTTGTCCATTGCATAAATGCTATTAGCACTAGGATTTTCTTTATTTGATTGAATGCTGGAAAAGAATAGAATGGAATGGAATGGAGTAGAATGGAATGGAATAGAATAGAATATTGATAGTTTGTATGAATAATAACTAATTAGGCTACTGTGTATAGACTTCAAAGATCGAAATTATCACTTTATGCTTTCAGATTACCACAGCTCTGGTAATCTGATCTGGATGTCCATTAATCTTTGCTACTATCTAGTGATTGTCTGAATTTTTGTAGCCCACATAGAGTTGCTCCATCATGTATATTGAAAAAATGGTAACGAGGACAGTTTTTCTCTTTTGGAAAATAGTGACATCTTGAAATGAGTTCTAGTTTGTTGCTACTTTCTATATTTTATTTATTTCATTATTTATTAAATTTTTATGCTGTCTATCTCCCCTATAAGTTGACTCGATTTGCCTTTTCAGGGCCAAGAGTTCAAGTTACTATCCTTCACTCCCTTTCTGTCTCTGCTCTGTCTGTCTGTCTCCCCCCCCCCCCAAAAAACTTGCAAAGACATACTAGATAGATACTATTAAATACTTACTATTACTACTAGATACTACTTTTTCAATCTTATACTATATATATAGGCAGGGGGTTGGACTAGAAGACCTCGAAGGTCCCTTCCAACCCTACTATTGTATTGTATTGTATATGTATGTGTGTGTGTCTCTATTGATCTGCATGTCATGGTAAACAAGAGGCTATGTTCATATAATGTGCTAAAATATATATCATGATTTACAAACTATAATATCTAATTTTTTTATAAAACTTCCAGCCAACATCAAATAAATCACTTTAAGGCAATTGAATCAAATTGAAAGAATTACTACAGGAAAAATGTCAGAAAGATGGTGGAATACTAGAAATATGAGAGAAACTGGCTATTAAATGAATGGTATTTCTAATAATTCATTGTGATTAATATAGCAATGTAGTAGGCATTTTTAATTGTAGTGGTCCTAACAGGATTAGAGAGAAATATTCCAGGTTTATATGAGAAATTTTCCACATTCAACTTTGGAATTTGAATTGCAGCTTTGATGTACAAATCAGCCAAAACTGACCACTTTTTAAAAATTATCTCAGGTAATTCACTTGGTTACATTTTTAATATTGTATGGCTTATGTGAGTGATGGCAAACCTTTGCGGCACTGAGTGCCCAAACCAGAACGTGTGTGCGCATGTGTGTGCATGCCGGAGCGCCGGAAACCCAAAGACCAGCTGGTTTATGCGCATGTCAGCCAGCTGGTGTTCAGGTTTCTGGCATGCACATGCATGCAGGCCAGCTGGTCTTCTCGCATGCCAGAGTACCGTAAACCCGAAAACCATCTGCCTGGCGCACATGCCTGGTTTTTGGCCATTTTTCAGGCCATTTTGGGGGGGGGGTGTTTTCAGCTGTTTTTCCAGCATTCTGGCACCCGCAAAGGCCAGCTGGCTGGTGCACATGTGCATGCCAGAAATCAGAAGAGCAGCTGGTGACAGCGTGCGTGCCCACAGAGAGGGCTCTGCATGCCACCTCTGGCACATGTGCCATAGGTTCATCATCGCAGGCTTATGTCCTTGGCAGTTTAAGCTGCAAACGGATTTGGTTCAACATGTGTTCTAAATAATGATGATTTGAGGTTAAGATATTTTTAATCAAATGTTTTAAAAGTGTATCTTAATGATGCTTGCAAAACTATTACAGCTGATTTGACATTTAAATAAATCATTCAGTAAATAGAGTAATTGGTTGTATTTTGAATGTCAGAAAGGAGGAGTAGAATCCTACTAGGCTGAATAGTTTTTCAGCTCTGCCTTTAATGTCTTCTCATAGAGAAAAAGTCAGGAGAGAGGGAAAAGCTGAGATAGCAATAGCAATAGTCCTTAGAAATATATACCACTTCATAGTGCTTTACCTTCCTTTCTTAGCAGTTTACAGAGTCAGCATATTGCCCTCAACAATCTGGGTCCTCATTTTACTGAACTCGGAAGAATGGAAGCCTGAGTCAATGTTGAGCTGGTGAGAATCAAACTTCTGGCAGCCGGCAGTCAGCAGAAGTAGCCTGCAGTATGCATTCTAACCACTGCACCACCAGATGCCCCACTCTAGGATCTTGCAATATTTAAAAGTGGCATTTTATGATGATTTGTTTTCAGTTCTTACTGCTATCCGATACAAAGATGTAGGAAACTGAATCCCATTCCAGGAGTCACTATTTCCCAACGCATGAATCATAACACATAATTATAACAGAAAATAAAAATAGTATTTACATCTTTGAATTGCTAGTTTCATAGCCCTTTAAAGTTAATTTTCACTGAACATTAAAAACATAGCATAGTGTTCATCAACAGGAGAGTTTGTTCAGTGCTATTTTATGAATGGAGCAAAAAAAAATAGAAAGGCGTGGGTCACATGATCTATGAATAAACAAGACATTGTATCTTTGGATGCAGAGAAAAATTCTACAATTATATTTGGAGGAACAAGGTTTGGAAAAGAGAAAAAGTAGATTGCTTAAAGTCATTATGAACCCAGTGGGGAGATTCTGCAAGCAATGTTAGTCCTACAAACAGAAGGGTTTCCAAATGTGTTCTATGTACTTGGAAAATCCATAAACACAATTCTCTTTCTATCACCTCTGTTGATGAACACTATGCAACTTTTAATGTAAAGTGAAAATTAACTTTAAAGGTCTTGGAAACTAGCAATTCAAAGACATAAATACTACTTTTATTTTCTGTTACAATTATGCATTATGGTTATAACATTTTGCCAGCTATCAGAGTTGCAATTACAGATCTGTTTTGAGCATTGTATTACTAACAGTAACATCTGGAAATACAAAATTCATTTAAATTATAATGCTATGATGAATAACTACTTTAATGTAACCTTTAGTTTAATAAAATCTTGCTGTGATATTGTGGTCAAATATATATATACGCTGGTTTTGTTGTATTCGGGTCTTTTCCCGTGTAAGGTTGAGATTGTCTTTGCAACGTTTCGGCAGGATCTCACCTGCCATCTTCAAGCGTGGGCTTAAAATTTTAAGCCCACGCTTGAAGATGGCAGGTGAGATCCTGCCGAAACGTTGCAAAGACAATCTCAACCTTACACGGGAAAAGACCCGAATACAACAAAACCAGCATACCTACACCCATGAAAATCTACGAAAACATATATATATATATAATTAGATTTTGAATTATGTGTAAACATAGTAATATTAGTAGGTGTTTCTTGCCTATATATAGATGCTGAAATCTTTTATGAGTTGATCACTATTATTAGTAGTTTTGTCATGGTAGTGTTTATAAGAGGACAGGAATTATTTAATAAAGTACATGCTTGAAGAATAGGTGAGAATTCATCTTTAAGCATATCAGTAATAATGGCAACTGTATATATATTGTTATAATTAATTGCAGGTAATGAAACATTTAGTGCCACTAGTTAACAGGAAAGATTGCAACTGTAGAATAATGATACTTAATATGCCTCCCTGCTGTCTCCTGAAGCAATTTTAGGCCAATTTCAAGGCACCACTATTTAAACCTATTGTTCATGTATATTTGCAATTTTAATACTTTTAAGAAATAACTATGATTTAAAAAAATATGAAAAATGTATTATAAGATCATAATGTAATACTGGCCTTTTATTTCTATATTCTGATTTTGGACAACTAAATACAACATATAGAGCAGAGGTGGTGCAGTGGTTAGAATGCAGTACTTCAGGCTACTTCAGCTGACTGCTAGCTGTAGTTCGGCAGTTCAAATCTCACTGGCTCAAGGTTGACTCAGCCTTCCATCTTTAAGGAGGTGGGTAAAATGAGGACCCAGATTGTTGAGAGCAATATGCTGACTCTGTAAAACCGCTTAGAGGAGGCTGCAATGTTCTATGAAGTGCCATATAGCCGTGATGGTGAAACTATGGTGTGGGTGCCACGGGTGGCATGTGGAGCCATATTTGCTGACACACCAGCCATCAGCTCTGGCATGCATGCGCATGCTGGCCAGCTGATTTTTGCTCTTCTCGAGGGTCGGGGAGGCCGTTTTCGCCCTCCCCGGGCTTCAGGAAAGTCTCCGGAGGCTGGCGAGGGCAAAAAACAGGCCCAACGGGACAACTGGAAGTTCATTCCCGAACTTCCGCTTGGGACATTGGGGCTGTTTTTCACCCTCACCAGGCTTCAGGAAAGCCTCCGGAGCCTGGGGAGGGGTTGTGCGCGCATGTGCATGGGGGAGTCGTGGGAACGATTGAATTAGTGTGGGCACACATGTGTGTACGATAGTGCGCACACGCACAATTGTGGCACACCATAAGAAAAAGGTTCACCATCACTGATATATAGCTTGTAGTGCAACATTGAAAGATGAGTTTTGGCAGGGCTGCCTCCCCTGCCCATGAATTACAAAATGACCATGAGCTTTAAAATAATGCTTTTCCTTAGTATTGAGGATAATCTTCATACGCTGACTTAGCACATTAAGTTAAGCATCCTGGTTTGTTTAAATACATTTCATTCAATCAGCTATAATTGTCTTGGTTCAGTCAATACTAAACTGCTTACATACATACCACATCGTAAGATAAAATTAAATAATTCCATGTGACTTCATGTGATGTATGAAGTCTTTCTTAAGATTTGTTGGTATTCAGATAGATGGTTGCCTTTAGGATCGTTTCACTATCATTACATGTCTGATACTTACCACAACTTAGGACCATTAGGACCAATGAATAGCAAACCTGGAATTTCAGCAGTTGAAAGCATATGAAGATAAGCTAATTGAAAGAAATGTTTTAAAAATGTTATAAAAATAATCACATATTGCTTTTTTATTTCTGAATTGTTACTGAACAAAAAACTAAATGATTTTTTTTTAAAAAAAATAAAGATCCCATGTTAAATACAAATTGGTTGCTTTCTTTGAACTGGCATGTCAAGCTTCAACTTAGTTTAACTTTTAATGGTTGCTGAATGACACCCCACCCCTCCGGAGAGAGAAATAAGAAATTGAGAACCATGGATATGAAATGTTATTCATAAGATTGACTTCAGTAGAAAAGAAGAAATCCAGTTGAGAAAACACAACGTTTTTCAGTATTTTTTTAAAAAACTGCTTTCTGTTTACATATAACTTTTATTGCTATTAAAATGATTAATGAATAGGTATATTTCCTTCTTTAAACTAATACCATGTGCCTGTCAGTTAATACTTGTCAGCACTCCATCATTACCTATGATGAATGGTTCTGATTAAGCACAACAGAAGGCCAGAACTAAAAAAAAAAAGAATTAATATTATAGATCAGGGGTGTCAAACTCACGGCCCATGGGCTGGATGCGTCATGCGCTGACCACACCCACCCATTTTAGTGAAGGGGGGAAAAGTTGTGACACATCACGCGACGACAATGTGTCATCGCAGGTTTGACACCCCAGTTCTAGATAGGGGGTTGGACTAAAAGATCTCAAAGGTCCCTTCCAACTCTATCATTATTCTGTACATTGATCAACTTTATTTTTATTCTCCTTAACTGATTGATTGGTTGATTGATTGATTTGAATTTATAAGCTGCCCAATTCCAATAGACTTTTGAGATTATACAAAACTAGACAAACTATTAAAACAGTTAAGATATTAAACCAAAAGGACAGCCCAGATAGAAATAATCTTACAGACAATAATCTTGCTTGTTATTGTGAAAAAAGAACAATAACTGTTCTTTGTTGTTATTGCTATTATTTGGAACAATGGATTGTTTATCATAGAGATATGGTTCGCTATTGAATTTAACCAAGCTCAGTTTAGTAATAGCCTCACCACTGCCACCAAATAAACATTTTAACATTACTAAAGCATTATATTTAATCAGAAAGTGTTTATTACCTCCATTTAAACTTTCTGGAAAGCTAGAAATAATCATATAATATGTGGAATAAAACAATATGTGAGAGAAATAAAGAAAGAAAAAAGAATATGTACTTGGGGAAGATTGCTCAGGAATCTCCCTATGATACAAACATTTCTACAACCACTGTAGGGCATTTATAGTATACTATGAAACATAGACTAGTATAAATCAAAGGACACTTGTTCTAATGGGATATTTTAATTCTTTCTGGTGTATTAACATTTTTTTTTAAATGAAATCATTAAAAATGGTTTCTCCATTTAGGTCTTCCTTCCTCCCTCCCTCCCTTGTTTGTTTAATATTCATCTCTTGCTTTTCAATTCGAGTAATAAAATTGTCTTTTGTCTCTCAATGTGGGCGCAGAATAAAGAGCACAAACTGGAATGAGAAGGTTAGCAGAAAGGAGGAAAAAACAGCAGTTTGAAGAATGAGAAAACAGAAAAAGCTGCAGGAGCAGATAGCGCAGGGTGGCATAGGAGAAGCTGAAAAATAGAGAACGGGAAGGGAAACAAACCAGGTGATTCATGAACCTGTCCTGCATGTTTTGCCTTAGTCTCATTTTTAAAAGCATTTTTTTTCTGATTACAGAAGGAGTAGAGACAAACGTGCAAGGAAAAATGTACTCTTTATCACAATTCTCCTAAGGAATATGCCTTATTATTTTTCAGCATTTCATTTTCATTTTATCATTACTACTGTTAGCCCATTAAATGCCACATGTTGGAAGACAAGATATGAACTAAAATTTCAAATAAATAATTGGATACAATGAAAGTTGTGCATGTAGTTGTGTTACACTCACACTGATACACAGGCAGGAATCATTCTTGTTTTATTTTTATTTTTTTCATTTGTTAATTTTGTTTAAAACCAGAACCAAACCAGGATTCGGTCAGAACTATGAATAAGCTGTTCCTCAATTTATTATATTTGAATTGATGAAGATGTCTATAAATGTAACCCAGATAATGTCATATGACTTCAGTTACAATATTTCACTATTGTGTGATGTACAAATAGCAAAAAAGATATTCCATTTTTTAAAAATTCATTTACAATTATCAAACTGATCACATCTATATACTTGATGTGTTCATTAATATAGTTTTTTAGTCTCACTATTCTATGTATATTATTTCACGAAAAGTCATAATAAAAAAGAACAGTGACATTTCTTCAGTTTGGGTTTGATGAAGATACATAATATACCTCATTTGTAATCAGAGATGTCTGCTTCAAATTTCAATTTTTAGCTATTGCCTATAGCATTGCTGTAATGTACATACACTATATCAGTGATGGCGAACCTTTTTTGGCTCATGTGCCACAAGTGGGAGGAGAACAGGGGGGGTTGTGTGTGGGCGTGCCACACCCACAATGCAACGCGCGACCCCCCCAGTGCGCATGCGCACACAACGCGCGACCCCCCAATTTTTACATGCTTTTTTCGCCCTCCCCAGGCTCCAGAGGCTTTATAGGAGCCTGGGGAGGACGAAAATAGCCTCCCCTGCCCCTCCGAAGGCCCTCCAGAGGCTTCAGGGACCATCTGGAGGCTTCCCTGAAGCCTTCGGAGCGCTTAAAATGACCCTCCAAGCAAACCGGAAGTGACTTCCGGGTTGTTCGGAGGGTCGTTTTAAGCCCTCCGAAGGCGTCAGGGAAGCCTCCGGATGGTCCCTGAAGGTGAAAAATAGCTTTTAAAAAGGTCCCTGAAGGTGAAAAATAGCTTTTAAAAAGGTGAACTCAGCTGGCCAGCGCGCCCATGCGCACTGGCCAGCTGACAGGGCAGCGCCTCGCGTGCCCTCACAAATGGCTCCGCGTGCCACTTGTGGCACGCGTGCCATAGGTTCACCATCACTGCACTATATTGTCAAAAGTATTCGTTCACCCATCCAAATAATCAGAATCAGGTGTTCCAATCACTCCAATGGCCACAGGTGTATAAAATCAAGTACCTAGGCATGCAGACTGTTTTTACAAATATTTGTGAAAGAATGGGTCGCTCTCAGGAGCTCAGTGAATTCCAGCATGGAACTGTGATAGGATGCCACCTGTGCAACAAATCCAGTCATGAAATTTCCTCGCTGTTAAATATTCCACAGTCAACTGTCAGCTGTATTATAAGAACTTGGAAGTGGTTGGGAATGACAGCAACTCAGCCATGAAGTGGTAGGCCACGTAAACTTGCCCAACATCAGTGTGTGATCTCACAAATGTGCTTCTGGAAGAATGGTCAAAAAATCTCATCAACACACTCCTAAACCTTGTGGACAGCCTTCCCAGAAGAGTTGAAGCTGTTATAGCTGCAAAGGGTGGACCAACATCATATTGAACCCTATGGATTAGAAATGGGATGTCACATACAGTAGGTTCATATGCGAGTAAAGGCAGGTGAGGAAATACTTTTGGCAATATAGTGTATGTTTGCCATATCCTTGAGCAAGTCACTTAAAGACCTAGAGGCTGCATTTACACGACACTCAACAGTGAGTTTATGAAAATACTGCACAATCCCATCATTTAGGCAGTTTTTGATTCAATATACTGTGATATGGGAATGTGATTTTCATATTCTATTCACCTTATGCTTTCATAAGAAACATAGGTTGAGCAGCATTCAGATTATTTATCTATTTATAATTCAGATTTCTAAGGCTATCCAACTCAACATCAATTCTAAGCAGTGTGGAAATTAGAAACACAACCATAGTACATTAAACCAAACAAGATAAAAGCTAAAGTTAATAGGGGGAACAGACATAGACTGTAAACAGCCTAATTTAATACAGTCCAGGTGAACAAACACAATCTATCTCATAGCTTGATTGGGAAAAATAGTCTCCAAGACTGGTCAAAGGAACCAGAATCTAAATCTTCAGAAGAAGTGGTTCCAGACAACAGACCCTGTGACAAAGAAGACACACCAGTCCCTTTGATTCTTAATAGACTGGATATGTATTCAGATCTTATAGGACAAGTAGAAACAAAGCAGGCCTTATGTTATGAAAAACATGATAGATGACAAACAGCATTTTGATTTACACTGGAAGCTCCCTGATAACCAGTGCGCTGCAGTCCATGTAGTAGAAGTATTACAAGGTTGTAACAAGGCATACCCATAACTGCTTGCATTCCCATATTCTTGTAGCTTCTGAGTGTTTTACAATATATATATGCAAAATAACTGAGGTATGAGTGACAAGGAGAAGGGACTTACAGTGTACAACTGAAGCAGCAGACAAATCAAAGATCTTACTGACCACAACTACCATCTGCTTTTTAAGCATGAGCTGTGAGTACAGAAATAGTCCCCAGTTGTGCACCAGTTCTGGAAAGATGTAACACCATTAAGAGTTAAAGATGGAAAATCCATGGCACCAAAAGAAACAGGGTCCATTTGGATTCAATCTTGTCAGATTCTGCTCCACATCCAGTGATAGCTCTGTGAGGAAGTAGACAAGAAACACAACCAGAAATACTAACTCTAACTTTATTGTATAGTTACATAAACAGAATCTTGCAAGACTGAAGGTACATTTCCCCTCCTTTCCTTTACTCTCTAGAAAACTAAAGAAGGCCCCTTCTGAAATGCCCTCTTCTTATGTGAGCTGAGATTTTGCATGCCAGTTCTCTGTCCTGTGGCTCTTTCTCAATATCTCCTAAGGTCCTTTCCACACACCGTTACATGCAGGCTCTCACAACTTCCAGGTACTGGAACACAGATTGTGACAGCATAAATTACTTGACCAGGACTCAAAATATATGATTATGTTGGTAAATATGTGTGATCTTTCTCTTTGGAAAAGGCAATAATCTACTAATAAAAAGATGCAGCAATGTGAGTTACTATGCAGAGAGTCTAAGGCATCTTGCAAAAATATATTGAATGGTTCATATTATAGTAGTGAAATATTGGCAACTCATTGACTTAATAAGTATAAAGATATAAAATATTTTTATCTTGTTTTATTCTTAGTTTCCATTTTTACTTTGCACTTCTTGCTTAAAAATATTTTAAGATTTAATATTTTGTTACATATATAGATATGGATATAGATATGATATATGTATAGATTTTAAATTAAAAAAGGAAAAGTAACAACAACCACCTATAATCCTATTCCTCCACCTGACAGAAGGCAGAGGTAGTCCACAGTCATTCCAATAGGTGAATCATAGAAACTTATCATCCAGAATGATACATGAAGATAGCAACTGCCTGAGAATGCAGGTTATATGAGAGTTTTACATTGGCACCTCCACTCAACCTTGCTCCTTATGCCTTGACTTACCACTGTAATAACTAACCTAATGTGATGCAACTATCAGCCTTTCCTGCCATTGGAACTCCTTCTGATCTGCTGCACTTTTCAGAATGCCAAACTACCAGATGGGCTTCCACTTCAGCAACATGGGCAAAGGTCTTATTCAAGAGTCCATCTGGTTCATTTCTCTTCAACACACTGTCCCATTTCTGCCCTGCTTCACTCCATTGCTCCAAACTGGAACTCAATCCAGCTCCATATCCAGCTCAAACATTCCCATCAATCCAATTCCCTAGTGACCAGAAAGCATAAAAGAGCTACCTACCACCTATACCTATTATCAGTAGTTTCCTTTGATAGGCATATATTTTCCTTACATATGATTATTATTGTGTAGTGAGGAGAAGAACGGGATAAAACAGTTAATGTATCCTTACTATAGGGTCCCTATTGCCATCTTTCTCATTGAACTTCTACAGCATAGAAATTTAATATATTTATGCAAGGTCTTATTTGTATTTTTGTTGTTGTTTTTCACAGATATTCACCCAATTGCAATTGAAATATCTTTAGAACAGTAGTCTCCTCTTGGACAAAATTGGAACCCATAAATTACTAATTAATTGAATATACTACTATACTGGATATGAAGAAAAATGATTTTGTGTTTTGGGAGGCTGAAAAATGACTAGATTTCACAAAGTGAGAAAACTCAGTCAAGTAATTGCTGATCCACCTATATTCATTACCACTGAATATCAGAAGAATAATCTCTGACTTTTTGGAGCAAAAACTAGAAGCAGGCAAAGGGATGATAGCTGTTGATACAAGAACAGGTATTATGGGAAATTGCATAAGAAGATAGATGTATCAGACATTGTATAGACTGATATACAATCTGGCAAAAAGAAAGGGAACAGAATAATTCTGCAGCTTTTTCAGAGAAAAGTTACATTGGTAGGTTGAATTGTTGGGAGGACAAGAAATTAAATTTCCCATGTTATATTCACCTACGGTGTATTCATTTTTACCCTGTTGCGAGCATAATTATGATATAACTTCTTAAACATATGGATATGGCTTTGGGTGTATACATTGAGTTGAAATTTATATTTAAATAAATCATTTGAACTGAGAATATCCATAGACTTTTATAACTTGTCTATGATTATATTTAAGCTGCATGTACTTTATGAACTTTGGACATGAAATAGGATTTTTATCACGTGACTTTGAATTCAGTAGCTGTTCCATTATTTATTTATTTATTTATTTATTTATTTATTTATTTATTTATTTATTTATTTATTTCTGTAATTTTTTTCAGAAAACAGTTTGATCATGCATTTTAAGAAGAATACAATTGAGTCATTTTTATGTATTTAGATGATAGATAGATAGATAGATAGATAGATAGATGATAAACAGACAGACAGACAAAGATAGACAGATATAGTAAACATTTCAGATGTCTCTTATCAAGTTTAGTAGCTGTAATTTCTATATTATAGAAACTTGATAGATTTATCCAAACTGTCTGAATAATTTTTGAAGAAATATTCTACCTCCAGTTATTTTGGTACTGAAACTATCTTTTTAGGAGTTCTGTAAATGCCATACATAACAATATCTCTTATTTATTTAACATTTGCTGTGTTGAGGTGTTCATTAAAATACATGAGGGAAAAAACTGGTTGGCAGTCTCATTTTCTAACCAATTTCAAATTCTCATCCAGGTTAATGGATGAATAGGATATATGCCTTTAGCTCCACATCTTGCTCTCATCAAACTTATCACAATGAAAACATCTCAAGGACAAACTGTAAAAATACCTTTGGGAGTGGGGACAAATCTAGTTCATTGCCGCACCATGTTCCTTGTGACCTTCTATAACAGCTCTGCTAATGATTTCTGTGACGACTAATGGACAATTAGTGGAAGAAAAAAAATCCATGCTCATTAGTGACTTCTAAGTCAGTGACTTAGTGGAAGAAAAAAATCCACGCTCATGATTGTCTAGTGGACTCTTTTGCCTTGAAGTTGAGAAAAAGACTATTAATGAACCCACCTGATTTCATCAAAAGACTAAAATATGAAAGATTTTGACCTCATCATATTTTTAGCTCATAGTTAATAATGAGAAGTGGGCACTGTGAGGACTCATAGTTTTCAGACTCTTGAAAGGAGAATATACTCAACTGAAAAATCAAGTGAATTCTAGGACCCTGAAAAAGAAGGGCTCAGAATGACAGGAATGTCTTACTTGCTTTCAAGGAAACAAATTCAGCTCTCCCTCTAATATCACAGCTGAATTAATGGAGAGTGGGATTTTAAGTGGGAAAGGGGGACAGGTGGAAATAAAATTATATTGGGTGATGTTCTACATATAGTACATTATCCAGTTTTTACCTTTTATCAAGCATTTGTGTATGGAAGCAAATACCCTCAAAATTACATGAATTGAAAATACAAAGTTAATACTACTTTTACCCCTTTATATAGAGATAACTCTGCAACTCAGAGTCAAACAACATCTTGCTTGATATACTGACTGTTACATGATATTACATGGATTAGGGGATTTGGAAGCTCAATAAGTACTTTTCCGTCAAGAGCCATCCAAGCAAAAATATCCATCCTTTTTATGTTGAGGAGAATAAAACGAAATTGGATCTTGTGAATGTACAATGTTCCTAATTCTGCCTTGAGAAGCACCTGATACATTTTCTCTTCTCTGCAGTTGTTAGAGCAGGGGCACTGGACACTGGAACAATCCGTGATTTCCTCCACTGTGAGGATGCCTTTGGAAGTCTGTCATCTCTTGAGATGCTCTCATTTTTACTTGAAGAAAGAAAAATACACCAAGAAATAAAATCTGCAACATTCAATGACTATCTTAGCTGATTGTTGTCAAAGCTGAGGATTACTTTCTGTATGATATTCAGCTAAAATTGGCAACATAATGTGCATCAGCAAACAGGACAACCTTACACACACACACACACTTAAATACTTGCTCAATTTGAACATGACAATCTTTCTATATTTTTGCTCCCTGAGATAAACCTGTCATACCTACAGGGGATTCTGAATATATGCTTTTTGAAAAAAGTGAAAGGAAAAAGAGAAAGTCAAATATTTTTAGTCAATGTTCTTTGTGCACAAACTGATTAAATACAGCAGTAGTTTTCACAAGCCACTCTAAAAAAAAACCCTTAAGCTTTCATGAAAGCCTAGAGGATCATGGGAATTTCTAAAGCCACGCTGCAGGGATTTGCCATTGATAGCACTCTAAGTGAAGATGAATTATTGTTTTAGGTCTTGTAAGGAGACAAGTATTAGAATCCCAGATAGTATTTTCAACTTGTTGACAGTTTTATCCCTTGATCCTAGCCACCCTATTTACTCAAAACTAAATCTTTTTGATTTCAATAGAAACCCTTTCCAAAGGAGAGTGCTTAGAATTACAGCTTGGAGCTGCAACAACTTAAATACAAGGAAGTAAATCCCCAGGCAGGGGATTTTAGACAACCTGATTTCTCTTCTTAAAAAATCAGGGTTGGAATAAGGCCCCAATTGCACCCACATAGAAGTTAAATAATTGCTTTTGCAACAAAATATTTAATAGTTGCAAGAACACAAATTCTTCCCTGTTTCCAATTGAATCTTAATATTGCCAAGAAGAGGCATCGTTAAGATGAGAAGTTTTTGTCCTAAAAGTGAACAATAATTAATACTTGAAACATTTAACTTGATTTATGTCCTTGTTATCTGTGCATCTAATCTTAGTGCTGTTGACAACAACAACAACAACAACAACACTGATTAATAATTAACAACTCTTCTTGGCAGTCCTAAATGACAGCCTTAAGGGCCATCTTGAGGCTGAGCTGATGTAATGACAACATGACCGTGTCAGTGGCATAAAGCAGGATAGGAAGACATTTATTCACCAACTTTGAAGCACATAAATCTATCTCCTGCAGGTGTTTTATTATATAGGTATTACTTTTTAAAAGGACCCAAAAGCCTTGCTTGATGTAGAGATTACTTAAATTTGGATCAGAGAGCTGCACAATAGGACTGCATCTTTACTCTGAGTCTTGTATTGTCATGCAGTTTATGTATCAGTGGCCATAACCACTTGCCAGCGGTAGAATTCTTGAGATACATTAATTTCTATAAAATAAAGAATTTGAACAAAAGTAACTCACCCATTTTATATTTTGATGAAAGATGGAACTTACCAGAAATTTTATCAATCTACAATCATTTAATTCAGATTCATGCAAATATCAAAGAACAAAGATTGATTGCTCAAATTGCTTGAAAAGCAAGAGGAAATAAAACATCTGGTATTTGTTTTAATTAAACTGTATTTAGAAGAAAACATTTTTTTTTATCCATGTTATTGAATGTGTTTTGTTTCTAAGCCTTGCAGTGAACATTTTGGAATTTGCACAATTGCTGGCTGATTGTCTGTCTAGTAATCCC
Source organism: Natrix helvetica (assembly GCF_964273705.1). Taxonomy (NCBI): domain Eukaryota; kingdom Metazoa; phylum Chordata; class Lepidosauria; order Squamata; family Natricidae; genus Natrix; species Natrix helvetica. The sequence continues at coordinate 41,198,747 of NC_138553.1, read as the reverse complement.
CCTATGGTTCCTTTAAAAAAAAATACAGATTATGTTAATAAAACACCAACAGTAAACATTATTTATTTCTATGGATTTTTCATACACACACATACACACAAATATATTGCCAAGATACTGTCAATCTTACATGGGAAAAGACCCGAATATGCAAAGACCTGCCTACCTATACCGATGAAAATCTATGCATACATACATACATACATACATACATACATACATACATACATACATATTGTTCAAAATGCTGCCCCGACATCCCACCTCCTATAGAAATGCTACAATTGAATAGTTTTAAATGGAAGGCATGATAAAGCTGTTAGAAGAACATTTGCATCTCATTTTCCATTCTAGTCACTAGTCAGAAGACTGTGGGGCGATGAATGCAGTGATATATGAAAGGGGGAAAAAAACCATTTCATTTTCAATCTGTATTTGCAAGGTCTTTCTTAAACACATGCACTGAGTTTAAAGCTTTAATTATCTACAGGCTCGTGTCTTTTACACCCATTTAGTCGGTGCTGAACCAAATGTCTGAAATCCCACGTATACATTCTCATAATTAATTTGGCCATGCCTGCACAGCAGGTCATTTACATTCCACTCTCTGTCGATGGCAACCACTACCCATGGCATGACAAGCTGCTTTTGAAACTCTAGGGAGCTGTTTGAGAAGCAGTTTGAAATGCAGCAGAGCAGAGCTGAAAGCTAGAGATCAGGGAATGGGATTGTTATTGGATGGATATCCACTGTGTGTGAACAAGCCAAATCATTCTCGGAAGAAACCGATTATGAATTTCAGTCAGAGCTCTGAGAACTGCCTTTCAGTACAGAAATGTAGGGAGACACCATAATCTCCTAAAAGGAATCAGAAAAGTGATTCTGGATATTACTAAAATGTTGAACCCTAATTATGCAACCCTAAATCAAAACTAACCAAACAAAACAGTTATGCACATCCTCCGTGTTATTTCGAAAGAGAACATATTAAACCTCCCATGAAGGACTGATTCATAGGATGCTAAAGCAATACCCAAAATACATTGAACCACAAAGTTTTCATCTGTATTTTGACCTAGTCTAGCATATGGCATGTTCTGTTGCTCAGACTAACTCAGAAACTAAGAATTATCTTTTTCAGTTCCTGAGAACAGCGGAGTGGAATTTTCACTATGTTTCTCATGGGGTTTAATAAATTTATGAAGTTATTAAGTGAGATTGTTCTAAACAGAGACGGACTGTATGATGTATGTGCCTTAAGACTCTTTCTGACTCCTGCAAAATTACTCAAAATTATGCTGCTAACATCTGGTATAAAACATACTGAAGAAACTATGGAGATTTGGTTTTTTCCCCTTCTCCAACAAGGGAAAATAAATGTATTACACCTGTAATGTGCCAATTACTTTTTTAGTTTTAAAACTATTTAAATTGATGATAAATTATATCAATACCAAAATGAAAATGATAATTTATATATCAATACCAAAATGATGAAAAAAACCACTTATTCTATACATAGTATAGATGCCCAGCTGTCAATGGATGACCATGTGGCAGCCGTGGCAAGGGGGGCGTTCCACCAGGTTCGCCTGGTGCGCCAATTGCGCCCCCTCCTGGACCGAGATGCCCTATGCACGGTCACTCATGCACTGGTGACGTCTCGCCTGGACTACTGTAATGCTCTCTACATGGGGCTTCCCTTGGGACGCGCCCGAAGACTGCAGCTAGTCCAGAACGCAGCCGCGCGGGCGGTCATGGGGAGTACCAGGTACTCCCATGTGACACCGCTCCTGCACGAGCTGCACTGGCTGCCTGTGGTCTTTCGGGTGCGTTTCAAGGTTTTGACCACCATCTTTAAAGCGCTCCATGGCATAGGGCCCAGTTATCTGCGGGATCGCATCCTCCCGCATACATCCCAGCGGCCAATTCGCTCTCACAGGGAGGGGCTTCTCCTGGTGCCTTCCGCTAGGCAATGCCAGCGGGCAACGCCAAGGAGTAGGGCCTTCTCTGTGATGGGCCCAACCCTCTGGAATGACCTCCCCCCCGACATTAGAACCACCACCGACTTCCGCTCCTTCCGGCAGAAACTAAAGACTCACCTGTTTCGACTGGCTGGCCTGGCATAATTTCAACGCCTATCTCCTGGCATTTACATTTTTACTGGTTTTTAAGGGGATTATTCTGTAGTCTTAATTTTATTGGGTATTGGGATTTTAATGGCTGTTTATTTTAATTATTTATTAGCAATACAGTCCTGCACATCTTTTATCCTCCTCTTATCCATCCATCTATTTTATATTTGTATATATATATTGTCCATTTAGTAATTTTAATTGTTTTAATTTTGTTCTTTGACGTGGACTGTACACCGCCCCGAGTCCCTTTCGGGAGAGGGGGCGGTCTATAAGCGCTAATAAATTCAAATTCAAATTCAAATAGTATGCTGTAAATGTCATGTAATCATTTCTATGCTGTTGTTGCTATTCTCAATTGCCCAACCAATAAAATTTTAGAAGCTCAGACCCCTAAATTTGGAATTGTTGTCTTTCCTAGTTTTAAACATGCTCAGTACCATGGGCCACAAATAAATTCCTAATTACTGTGTTTTTGACTGGATGTAATGATTGTTTCAATCATTCAAGATTTTAATGCAGCTTCATGATGTTTTATCTAGCACTGTAATCCATTAACTTACTTTATTGAATAGCTTTAGAAGTCAACTCAACTCCATAACACTGGGGGCAAGTCTGGTCATTGTTCTTTCATTTGTTTTAACTAGAATACTTGTACAGGAATTTTATTGTTTTATGATGTGTGTGTGTGTGTGTGTGTGTGTGTGTGTGTGTGTGTTTCATGAGTATAATAAGTCCTCCATGAAAGTTCCTATGCCGAAAATGCAATTCATAGATGTATTAAATAAATAGAGATGCCAATCCTTGGCTTTAAAAATCAACATTGAATTTAATGTGGCTAATTTTTGTTGCATGTATTGCTGCTAAATTTCATTTCTGCTGAAACATCTACCGACATTTTCTTAAGAGTTGTTCTTTAAAAGATCTGCAGAGTGAGATGAGGGAGAGAAGGACTTTCAGTGGTGGCCCCTGGGTTTTCTACAGATAGCGTTACTTTAAAATATGACTTTACAGCCCTATATCTTGCCAGAAAAACTCAACAAAGAGATTTTCACAAACTGTTGTAAGTTGCGAAATTGTGTCCGACCCATCATGACCCTATTGACAACATTCCTCCAGGACTTCCTGTCTGCTACCATCCTCTGGAGTCCATTCAAACTCACGTCTACTGCTTCAGTGTCTCCATCCAGCCACCTCATTCTCTGTCCTCCTCTTCTTCTTTTGCCCTCAATCATTCCCAGGATTAGGCTCTTCTCCAGCGGGTCCTTCCTTCTCATTAGGTGAGAGTATTTCATTTTCATTTTCAGAATCTGGCCTTCTAAAGAGCAGTTAGGGTTGATCTCCTATAGGACTGACCAGTTTGATTGCCTTGCAGTCCAAGGGACTCGCAAGAATCTTCTCCAGCACCATAGTTCAAAGGCCCCAATTCTTTGGCGCTCATCCTTTCTTATGGTCCAGCTTTGACAATCATACATTGCAACTTGGAAAACCATACTGCTAAGTCCTTGACTTGCGAGGTGCTGAATTCGTCTGTACATAGTTAGTTATTGTTCTACTAAATAAATATAGCTGTTCTCTTACCTCAGCTGCCTCACGCCTCTTCTGTTAATACTGAACTTAACACATACCCTGACTATAATACTTTTGTTGGCAGGGTGATGCCTCTGCTTTTTAGTATGCTTCTAGATTTGCCATAGCTTTCCTCCCCAGGAGCAAGTGTCTTTTAATTTCTTGGCTGCAGTCCCCACCTGTAGTGATCTTGGAACCCAGGAAAATAAAATCTGTTACTACCTCCATTTCTTCCCCATCTATTTGCCGGGAATTGAGAGGGCCGGATGCCATGATCTTAGTTTTTTTTTAATGTTGAGTTTCAAACCAACTTTTATACTCTCCTTCTTCACCAGCATCAAAAGGCCCTTTAGTTCTTCTTCACTTTCACAAACTACAAAGAGCAAATAAAGCCAAATTAATCGTACAATAAACTGTTTTCTTCAATTGCCTTAAGAAACATCATAGAAGACTGTGATGTGATAAATTACTTGGCATGCATGTTGGTTAAATTTCTGTCTTGTCACATTAGCCCAGGATTATTTTCCAGACCTAAGATCATGTTCACTAAAATTTGAGAGATAATTTATGATAGCAAAGAAAGTGTTCTGCAAAGCCAATTGTTTTGCTGCATGAATCCTGCATTACTTTTCTAATAAAATAGGATCAAGGGAACAAAAGAGAGGGAAAAAAAATCAAAGTGCAAGTTCTGAAGAAAATCTAATTATAAGAAGACTCAAGGAAGTTGTGACTCTGACTGATAACAGCCATGCCCTAGGACTGCTTTCTTTCAACTTCCAGCAAGAGCAAAGCACAAAGTGGAGTGGTCTGTGCAAAACAAACCTCTAAGCACTAGAGCTGAAATACCAAAGAAACAACATTCGTCAAAGAAGCAGCTGCAGCCTCAATTTCTAACCTCCCTGATGACTCTACTAGAATGTTTACCAGAGCAGCATGACACCTATTTCTATACATGACCCAGAGGAGAAAATGTGCTCTGATCAGGCAACAAGTTCCCTGAAAGCTTCCTCTTTCCAGAGATAAAAGGCAGAAGAGGCAGACAGCTGGAAGTACTCTGTCAATGCCATTGAAAAAGAGGTAAAAGCAAGTGCAGCAGAGTAATTTTCCACGTCCAAGTGGGAAGCTGCTGTTTTTATCCCCCTGAGCGTTTCCTCAAAAGGAATTCTCCTCTAAGTAGAATTTGGATCTAACCGCAGAAGATGAAAGGGATTGTTTTTATTTACCTGTATGGGAAGATTGAATGTATTTCAGTTAAGATAATGAAATTATAAAAGATGGCCTTTCATATCAGACATATTCTTCATTATGTAAAACAGTGACTTCTGTGGAAATTGAAATTAATGCTAAGCTTAAATCTGTATCATCTCTTGTCAGCAGAAATAGGGTTCCATGTTTCTTTTTTAACTTAATTGTGTTTTGAGAAGTTCTTTTAAAGTTTTCTTGGTGATATTTTGAAGTTTTTGTGTGTGCTGTGTTTTTAGAGGTTGCAGAGTGTGCTACTGCTAATAATGTTGCTTTCTCCTAAAGAAATATCTATTGCTTCACTTTTGTCCATCCACACTTGTCAATCTGGAAAAAAAAAATCCAAACTGAATAGTACTGCCTTTCTATAGTTAAAAGAAAATATTGTTGCTCTGTTCTTGGCCTCTGCCTACTGAACTACTTAACTCTGCATGCTCTATACTGGTATATTTGTAAATAAAGTAAATTAAGAACAGAAAACAGTGTTCTACCTCAGTGAAGTGCTTTATGGTACAAACACTGCATAATATATCTCACTGAGACATAGAATTGGTGCATTTTACCTTACAATACATTTTACCTTATTTCTATTTAGAGTTCTGCCTATACTGACACTTTCAGAGGTGACTGAAAACATCAGAAGAAACTTCTTCACATGGGAAATGCATGCTCATAATGTATCTTTTAGCTAGTGAAATGCTAAGAGAGAACAAGCAAAGTGAAACAACCTGTCAGTAGTAAAAGGGCACTATCTTGTTCATTCATTCATTCACTTTTGATGATGCATTACTGCAAATCCAACTGACAATGGGCAATTCATAAAAATTAAATATAAACTCAGCAAAAGGCACACACCAGAACAAATTACAAATATACAGTAAATTCAAAATAATTACACGAATATGTTCCAGACAACATATCAAAATGCAGTCAGGAGAGTCCCATCCACTCAGCCCTGAGGCCTGGAAAAATAGGTAGATTTTTAAGTTGTGACTACTATCAGGGTAGTAGTCCTAAGGATCCCAAGGTGGATTTTATTCAGAAAGCAGAGGCTAGTGCAAAAAAAAAAATGCTTTCTGAATCCCAAAAGATGGAGGAACTTGGACCACACCTAATCTCTCCCAGGTTGTACCAGATGGGAGATAGGCAGTCCATCAAATAGCAGGTCCTATGCCTTGTAGGCTTCTATAAGTAATAATCAGAACTTTTAATTGCAGGACACTGGCAACACATGGGCATGATAATGTAAGTTCATTACTGTTCATTCAGCTGCACTGTGGATCAGTCAAAGTTTCTGAGTGGTGTTAAAGTTCTGTTCCATGTAGAGTGTGTTGCAGTAATAATCCATGTAGAGTGTGTTACAATAATTAAGCCGTAAGGTGGTCAAAAGGGCTGAGCAATCCAAGGAAGGACACAGATAACCTTCTTGACTAGAATTCCCTCAAGCATTCCCTCAAGCATTCCCTGTGAGCCCAAGATAACATATTGTGCACTGCTCTTGACTGGGAAAAATAACATCCTATCCCAGAGAAAAGATAGACAATCCCTAGACTTCACGATTCATTTGCCAGAAGGTATCAAAATGAATTCCTGGAGAATAGTAGCAGATATGGCAGTAAGAAGTAAACTAACTACTCATATGTAAGATGTTGAATTGATTATGTGGTAACTCCCAATTTGGACTGGAATCAACAGGTTAAAGCATCATTAAGCCTCAGCACTGTTTAGAATCACTTCATTCTATGCTATTTCTCCTTCAGTCATTCTTGGCATAAAGAAATTACTTGTCATTTTAATCTTTGTAAAATACTAATATCCTTTTGCACACATAACAAATGCAGTCATGGTTGATTTTTCTCAGTACCAATGTTTAATTGTAGCCATATATCATACAATGACAGCACTTTGACATCAAGAATACTGCTGTACATTTTGAACTTAAAAAAGGAAAAAGAAACCATCTTGTGAAATTTAAACATTGAGTTAAATTAAGTCTTACATTTAACCAGTGACGTGCGGTGAGGTTTATGACTGGTGAGGCACTGACACAGTGCTGGGTTTCAAATATTTTTAGACTTGTGGACTTCAACTCCCAGAATTCCACAGCCAGGCATGCTCAGTTCCAATTTAAAGCGACAGCATTTGTTTTTCTCCTTTGCTCCTTCTTTTTCTTTTTCTTCTCCTTCTCCTCCTTCCTCCCTCTCTCCCTTCCTCCCCCTCTCTCAAACACAGAAGTTGGATTGGACTATCTCTCCTACCCCTTCCCTCTCTCACTCACTCTCAAACAACCCCCCCCCCCGGCCACAAAAGTTGGATTGGATATCTTTTCCAGTGGCTTGAAAGCAGCTCCTCTGCCACACACCCCCATTCCCCTGCTGCCTTTCCCAAACACCTCCACCATTGCAAATGCAGCCTGCTGTCTGGGTGGGAAATGCCTGGAACACAATAAAGCCCACCCACCACCTCCTGCTGGCAGGCTGGGGTGAGAGGAGAGGCAGAGAAGCCGGAGGGGAGCCGAGCCGAGCCTTCCAAAAGAAAGAGGCTGGGGAGAAGTGTGTGTACTACAGCATGGCTCTTTGCCTGGCTTCCTGCCTCCTCCTGTGGTCTCCTCAGTGCTCGCTTGTGCTCTCCCTCCCCAAGTGTAGTTTGATTGCAGGTGGAGCCACATTGCCTTTTCAAACTTGTAATCAGTGAAGCTGGGCTAGATTTTTATATAGTTTTATCCAGCTGTGTGTGTGAGAGAGAGAAATGAATGGGGGCCTGGGGAGGAAGTCACTACACTTGGGGAGGGAGAGCACCAGTGAGGTTAAGCAGAGTCATCCACGGTGAGGCAGCAAGTAGCTCAGCTTTTTCCTTTAACTTTTTTTTTTCATGAGAGTGGTGAGGCTATGCCTCACTTGCCTCACCTGACTGCATGTCACTGCATTTAACTTAGTAAAATCTAGGTTTATTTAGCATGGTAATGTCAGAAAAATATACTATATGAAAGCAGGATGTTTCTTAATTTGGCCTTTTAGTTCTAGACACTTACAGACACTTATAGACACTTATAAATGCTTGCAGAGCAACATCTACTTATTAAATTATTGATTGTTCAATTGCATTTTTTAGGAATTTTAGAAATTCCCAATAATGTGGCTTACTGAAGAATGAAGTGATCCTATAGTTGAATTTATGATAGAATTTTATTTTTGCATGAACAGACAAAACCTGAAGGATATCAAAATTCATAAAGATCTATATAGCCATTTGGGTTTGGTAAGGTTAAAATCATTGAACAGAGCTAAATATGTAATAGGTAAAGTCCATTACACACACACACACACACACACACACACACACACACACACACACACACACACACACACACACACTATATATATATATATATATATATATATATATATATATATATATATATATATATATATATGAAGAAAAAGCACTCTCCAACCTGAGGAAAGACAACAACATAATCATTCTCCCAGCAGACAAAGGAAATGCCACAGTGGTGATGAACACATCTGACTACCAAGCCAAACTATCCAACCTACTCCAAGACCCTGCTTACAAACCTATAAATACAGACCCCACCACCTACCTGGAAAAAACCACCAAATCCAAAATAAAAGCCTCTGCCATCAGTGAAGAGATCCAGCAAAGAATCATCCCCAGAGAGAAATCTTCCAGATGCCCCAAACTCTATGGGCTCCCCAAGATACACAAAGAAGGAACACCACTCAGACCCATAGTCAGCTCCATAGGCTCACCTCTACAGAATCTTGCCAAATTCCTCGCCAAACAACTCCAACCCTACGCAGAAACCATCACCTCAAATGTACAAAACTCACTCCACTTCATAGAAACAATAAAGAAACAAAACATACAACCCAGCAACCTACTTGTGAGTTTCGATGTCATATCCCTCTTCACCCAAGTGCCTATAAAAGAAGCCTTGACAGCCATCCAGAAAAAACACAACCCACCCAAACACATCCTGGACCTGACCAACCACATACTTCATCCATAATGGACAAAGATACAAACAGATAGAAGGAGCACCCATGGGATCACCCCTCTCACCTGTCATTGCAAACTTATACATGGAACATTTTGAAACCAACGCCTTAGACAAATCTGAACACAAACCCAAACTCTGGCTTAGATATGTTGATGACACTTTCGTGATTTGGCCACATGGAAAAGAAAAACTGGACAACTTCCTCACACATCTCAACAGCCTACACCCCAAAATACAATTCACCATGGAAATAGAAGCAAACAACCAACTTCCCTTTCTGGATGTCCTAATCTACAAAAAACCTAATGGCTCCCTAGGACACACCATCTACCAGAAAAAAACACACACCAACCGCTACTTAAATGCACAATCCCATCACCACCCTGCACAGATCAACTCTGTAGTCAAGACCCTCATCTCCAGAACCAAATGCCTAGCCGACAAAGACCACCTGAAAACTGAATTACACAAACTCACAAATGTATTAATCTCCAATGGATTCCAAAGAAAAACAATCACCAACCTAATCCAAAAGGACACTCCCCCAAAAAACCAAGACACAGAACAGGACAATGGCATCGCTCTCCTCCCTTATATCAAAGGCACCACAGATAAAATCAGCAAAATTCTCCACAAGCACAATATCAGGACAGCCTTCACCACTGACCAAAAAATAGCCAACATCTTAAGAAACCCCAAAGACAAAATCCAGTTAGAAAACCAAGGAGTCTACAAAATACCATGCAAAATCTGCCCAGCAATATACATAGGACAAACAAACAGAAGAATAAATGCACGCATCACAGAACACAAGAACGCAGTAAGAAAAAAAGAAAAAACTTCCTCCCTTTTCCAGCACCTTAAAGCTACAGGACATGAAATCAACTTTGAAGGAGCCAGGTTAATCTCCAAAACAGAACACCTCCACAAGAGAATAATCATGGAAGCCATCGAAATAGAGAAACACCCCCACAGCATGAACAAACGAGATGATACCTCCCGCCTACCAAACATCTGGAAACCAGCCCTAGCCAACAAACGAACACCACCCACCACCCAAGCCGTTAAAATACAAAACAACAATGCACACACAGCCTGCACCAATCAGCACCAATCTACCAATCATGATACAACCACACAACCAATCATTCCACTTACTGAAACAAAGCCAGCACCCCATCCCCTCCCACCAAGACTTACAGAAAGACGGCAGCTCAGATCACATTTTAAGCCCACAGCTTGAAAATGGCAGGTGAGATCCTGCCGAAACGTTGCAAAGACAATCTCAACCTTACACGGGAAAAGACCCGAATACAACAAAACCAGCATATATATATATATATCCTTATTTTAGCTAAAGTTGTTTGAAGTATCTGAGACTTATTGATCTTTCCCATTTTATTTCTCATTTTTATATATAAGCCAGGAGTAGCCAATTTGTTAAACCAACTACTGTCAATTTTTTTTGAACTACTATACATTTTTTGTGCTCCTGTCACTCATGGGTAGTGTGTGGTCATGTAAATGGAAGACAGAAATGCAAATAGGATCAATTGAATCATGCGTTGAGATTGTTTGGTACAAGAGATAAGGTTGGGGATTGATTCAAATGTGGCTAATCATGAAAAGACTTAACTGAATGATAGGCAAAACAAGGGCAAAAGAGGAGACTGACAAGTAAAGCAGCCAGCAGATTGAGAATGGAGGCTAGAAAGCCAGAGAAATAACACACTTGGTATTCACCAGCCAAGACTCAGCTGTGCTCTGGAAATGGTTATAAACAAAGTAAAATGAACCAAAGGGTAGGCATGGTTTTAATATTCTCTTTTATGCTGTGGTGTATAACCAGTGCTGCACTGGGAATTCCTTTCATTTCTTTCCTGGAGGAAAAGAATGTTTTGGTTTAATTCTCATGGGAAGAGTTTGATGTTCTCAAAGTTAATTTAGCTATGAAGAGTTTGGATTATGTGTGGGAACTACCTCTCTTTTACTTATAATCCCAATCTTTCTACAATGAGAATACCAAGGGAATTATGAGAAAACCTCTCTTTGAGGAACTTTTCTTTTAATCTGGAAGCATGGGCAACCAGGGATGCAGCAGAAAGCAGCAATGGAGTAAGAAGTAATGGAATAAGCAGCAATTCTTCTGCTTGCATACAGCAATGAGTTAAACAAACAAACAAAAACCCACTATATATTTTTTAAATTGCAAAAGTATCTTGAAAATGTGGAACTCTTTTATCAAGAGGACAAATGGTATCACAATATTAATTTTAATGTTATAACTGTAAAAGCATTTAAATATTTAGATAAATTTTTGAATATAAATTAATAAGCAGATGAGTAAAAGCTAGTTTATACTTTGGGACGATGTAGAAAAATGGGGATACTATCCTCCGTTTTCCTTCATTATGTCATATTTGGGAGTCTACAGATTTAACAGCAAATTCATGTAATCTAAAGTAATTAAATCAGTGTTTTGTGCTGTAAAAACAAAGAAACTCAAGTGAAGGACAAAGGGGTGAAGAAAGAATGGAAAACTGAGTGACCTTATTGTACACATGACAATGCTTATTATGTTATAAATAAATATGTCACAAATTGTGAGTTTATGTAAGAGCAATGACTACAAAATAATGGACTCTATGATTCAAATACTAGTGCTGAATGAATGGCATAAGTCAATGTCTCACACTACTTTATACATAGTATAGTATATATAGTATATATGCATGAAGTCAATTTTTATCTAGTTCTTTTAAAATAAAAACGTACCAAAATGTACATTTCTTCATAAATGGAATGGAAAGAATTTAAATGAAATGGATTGTTTCAGCCATCAAAATTGGGTTGAGTGCTTAGCTCATAAACTGAATCTCTCTTTATTAAATTGTGTTTTCAGTACTAAAGAAATCACTTTAACAATTCTGTCATTGGCTCTTCATATTTAATGGCAATATGCAGATAGCTATAATGTGATTCTTCCCATGGTGTAACTAACATTTGCTTATATAAACTGAGATTTATGTTACTTTAAAAAAATAAGTTGGGAAAGTAGAATATAATTCAGATGCCCAGTTCTGACTGGTAAACATTTCTTGGTTCATTATATGAACGATTTATATGACTCTATTTCTGAAAATAATCATGCAGAAGTCTGTGAAAAAATGATGTTTTATAATTTACCTCCTTTCTAAAAATCAAAAGTTTCTAATTATTAAAATAGCCATCATACAAAACTAGTTTTTATTTTCTCTTATTGGGTACAGTGGATTGCACTAGTATTGGAGATACCATTCATATTGTATTCTAAATGTTTTGGTTGAAAATATTAAGTATTATTCATGCATAAATAAATAATAAAAAATACATTGTTTAACATAGAATTTTCTACTAGTAGCACTAAAAGCAGCATTAGTACAAAATATTGTTTTTGTTTTTGTTGGCAAAATGCAGGGCTACTTAATATTAAAATCTGATACTTTAAATTGTGAAAGTATAGATTTTATATTAAATATATTTTCTACACCAGTTTTCAGTTAATTATTAATTAGAAATTCACGAGTGGTTATAATTTATAGTTTCTACGAATAAAAGCTGAAGCTTTTTGTTAGAATTTGACAACCTTGTTAATATTAAATTTGCTCCACCCACATGATGGAATGCTGAATAGACAGATTCTTTTTCTCCCACTAATAAATAGCTGATTTTGCCACAAAAACCTGGTTATTTGGTTTTTTTGTGCCCCATTTTTTGAAGGGAAGACTAGGAAGGACTCAAGATGATTGTGCAGTAGTGGAGAAGAGGCAACCTGGATACCTGCAATTCTCAGTAGGAGTGACTGAAAAATCTGGTCTTTTGCCAGATTTCTCCTTTAGCTGCTCATTTTTCTTAAGCATGCCTTGGTTTTAATTGCATTTTCTGAAGCTTAACATTCTCTTGATATATGATTAGTTGAGTTCTTGACTTTTATAATCCCCTACTGGACTTTTACAACCTTTTCCCCCTGTTCTTTCACTGTTTACTATTAAATTCAAAACTATTTTTAGCCATAAGGAAGTTGTCTTTTTAGCTTTTTGATGGCAATATTCTCCTTTCTTTAACCCTGGAGGGTGGGAAATCCTTCCCTGTGGAAGCTGACTTATCTGCTACTCTTGTCCTTGAAGAGAGAATAAAAGTGGTTTTGAGCCTCTAAATGGAGATAAATTATTTTGGGAGGCAACTGATAAAAGAATACTATCCAACTTACATATTTTATTTGAAAATAAAATCAAAAAATTTGATGGGTCAATAACTGTTCTGCAAATTCAAGATGATATCCAAAAGCAGCAAACAACATTTGGACCTGATGTGTAATTTGTGGAATTGGAATGATCTCTAGCTGTCAGATGTGAAGAAGAAAATGTTTGGTTTGAAAAATATAAATTTTCAGGAAAGGAATGAAAAGAATATGAATGTAAGAAATGTTGAGATAATGGATATGATGAAGGATGAACTGAACTTTCTTGGCAAAAGGAATGTTGTCTTGTCAAGGAGAATTACAATGGAAGTTGCAGAGATAATTAAAACAGAGATGTAGGAAATGAGATGCAATTGTTGGGAAACTTCCCAATTAAAAACCTAAGGAAAGGTTTCACTATTAAGAACCAAATAAAAGCATCTGATCCTGGACTCAGATTCAGGTGATTTTTGTTAAATAAGAAACTGTGTAGACTTTCTATGAGTAAGTTACAGTAGCAGTCTGTTAACTGAGTGCTTTGAACTTTAACTTCACTTTTTAACCTGTTAACTATTGTTTCTTTCATGTACGTAATGTATGACAAGTCTAGGTTGCAAATAGATATAGAAGCTTACAAATTTTGAATCTGCTTTTCAAATGGGGAAGCCATTATTATTATGGCAATAGATTTGTCAATGTTCAACTGGGGGGGGGGGTAATATTTTGTCCTTTTCAAAATTGCACATTTTTTCAATGTTTTTATTTTGTTTTGTCTCTTTAATTTTTTTCTTTTGGATTTTGTACTTTAATCTTTTGAATAAAATAAAATTGTTGATAAAAAATAAAACTTTATTAAATCAAATCACCTTAAAAAGGAATATTCATATCAGAGTTGTTGGGATTTTTTTAATTAAAAAAAAACCAAAGGCTTTATGTTCTTGTTTTATAAATCTAGCTAATGAGAAAACTTTATTGTATTAATATAGTAACAAACAAGGAAATAAGCAGACTACACATTCATATTATTATTCTTTTGTATTTTGTCTTTTTGTTCAATTGTCTAAGAATAATAAAATAAGGATAAAATCAGAATTATGATAAAATATAAATATAAATTGGGAGGGAGATGACATTGCCATAGGTCTATACTACAGGCCACCCAACCAAGCAGAGGAAGTAGATGAACTTTTTACTAGTCAGCTAACTAAGGTATGTAGGAAGAACACCACAATAGTAATGGGGGATTTTAACTATCCTGACATCAACTAGGAAACAAATTCTGCACCAAGTGGAAGAACCAACAGGTTCCTAACAAACCTAGCAGACAACTTTGTTTCCCAAAAAGTAGAGAAGGGAACAAGGGGATCAGCCATATTGGACTTAATTCTCACTAACAGAGAGGAAATTGTAGAAGGTGTTGAAGCCACAGGAACCCTGGGGGCAAGTGACCATGCAATATTGGAATTCAACATTATGCAAACACAAGTAGTAGAACAAAGTGAAACTAGAGTCTTGGACTTTAAGAGAGCTAATTTCAATAAACGTAGAGAGAGCTTGGGAAAAATTCCATGGATGAGAATCCTCAAGGGGAAAACAACTCAAGAAGCTTGGGAAAGTTTGAAAAATGAGATTACAAAAACCTAGTCTAGCACAATACCAATGAAGAAGGAAAATAACAGCTCCCAAAAGAAACCAGCATGGCTGCATAAAGGACTCTCTGACAAATTGAAAGACAAAAAAGATAAGTATAAAAAGTAGAAAGGGGGGACGACGACATAACTAAGGCAGAATATCAGCAAATAGCCCAAGCATGTAAAGATGAAATGAGGAAAGTTAAAGCTCACAATGAAGAAAGGCTTGCCACAAAAGTAAAAAAAATAACAAAAAAGCTTCTTCCAGCATATTAAAAACAAGAAAAAATTAAGGAAACAATTGGTCCATTGCTGGGAGAAAGTGGCAAGAAGGTGACAAGCAACAGGGAGAAAGCAGAACTATTTAACTCATTTTTTGCATCTGTCTTTACACAAAGGGATAAAACAGTCCAACCTATCAAAAACAGCACCACAAAAATCAGATTCGGAACACAAGTTGAAATAGGGAAGAAAATGGTAAGTGAGCACCTGTCTACCCTAGACGAGTTCTGAACTATATCTTTCAGAGATCCTGGAGCACCAGGGAACTACCAGAGGACTGGAAAATAGCTGAGGTAGTTTCCATCTTCAAAAAAGGGAAAAAATAGATCCAGGAAACTACAGACCTATCAGCCTGACCTCAATACCAGGAAAGATTCTGGAAAAGATAATCAAGCAACGAATTTGCGAACACCTAGAAACAAACAAATTAATAGCCAAAAGCCAACATGGGTTTGTCAAAAACAGATCATGCCAGACTAATCTTATTGCATTCTTTGACAAAGTGACAAAATTAGTGGACCAGAGGAATGTCGTCGATATAGTTTACTTGGACTTCAGTAAGGCATTTGATAAGGTAGACCATAACCTACTATTAGATAGAGTAGAAGAATATGGGTTAGACAGCATCACCACCAGATGGATTCGTAACTGGCTGACCAACTGCACTCAATATGTAGTCCTCAAAGGAACTGCATCTACATGGAGAGAGGTATGCAGTGGAGTACCCCAAGGCTCTGTTTTGGGTACTCTTCAACATCTTCATCAATGATTTGGATGAGGGAATAAATGGGGAACTCATCAAATTTGCAGATGACACCAAGCTGGCAGGAATAGCCAACACTCCAGAAGATAAGCTAAAGATACAGAAGGATCTTGACAAACTTGAACAATGGGCACTATCTAATAAAATGAAATTCAATGGTGAAAAGAGTAAGGCTCTACATTTAGGCAACAAAAACGAAATGCACAGGTACAGTATAGGTGGTACTTTGCTCAACAGTAGTAACTGTGAAAGGGATCTCACTTTATAATGCCTTGGTCAGGCCACACTTGGAATACTGCATTCAGTTTTGGTTACCACGATGTAGAAAAGATGTGGAGACTCTAGAAAGAGTGCAGAGAAGAGCAACAAAGATGATTAGGGGACTGGAGACTAAAACATAAGAAGAACGGTTGCAGGAACTGGGTATGTTTAGCTTAAGAGAAAGAAGGACTAGGGGAGACATGATAGCATTGTTCCAATATCTCAGGGGTTGCCACAAAGGAGAGAGAGTCAAACTATTTTCCAAGGCACCTGAGGGTAGAACAAGAAGCAATGGAAACTAATCAAGGAGAGAAGCAACTTAGAACTGAGGAGAAACTTCCTGACAGTTAGAACAATTGATCATGGAACAGCTTGCCTCCAGAAGTTGTGAATGCCCCAACATTGGAAGTCTTTAAGAAGATGTTGGATAGCCATTTGTCTGAAATGGTATAGGTTTCCTGCCTAGGCAGGGGGTTGGACTAGAAGACCTCCAAAGTCCCTTCCAACTCTGCTATTGTATTGTAAATCAATTAAAGTTAAAAGGAGAGAAATCCCAAAACTACAATGCAGTACAAGAAAATATGAACCTCATTTATATTGAGGTAGCCACAAAATGTCACAAAAATGTTCTTTCTCAAGCTTTTCTAAATATGTCTTTTATGTTAGGCTCAGGAAACATTTTCTCCCAATATTCTTAAATACGGAGCAGAATTCTCAAGGAGAAAGTAACTTTTGTAGCAGCCTGATTTGGAACCATTCTCTAAAATGTACTTAACCTACAGTATCTGTTATCACTAATTATTATGCAAGATTGAAAAGATGTAGTTTATGGGCCATTTTCACTGAAGCAGTCTTCCAGGATACTAATGGATATATGTGCTTTCAGGATTTAAGAATATAGTGTACTCAAATATGCTATAAAACTGAATCAAATGTCCCTTTGTTTTGTGCTGAATATCTTTTTAATATAAACTATTAAAATTGATGCTTCCATAAGAATAAGGGTAACATTTCATGTTCCAACACTATGTTCTTCTCATCTGATAACTTAATGGTCCTCCAGAATGCAACAAAGTCCAAAAAATAAAAATGATGAGTTAAATTTTTGTGTTCCATATTCTTTAGGAGCAAACATCCAAACAATTTTCACATCTCCCCGATAGACTCACAAAAATATGGCAAAGTTGAGAGTGGAATATGCATTGTTTCACAGCTAGTTAGTTAAATAACCTAGAAAATTACCATGGTTCTAAGGACAGCAAATGATGTTCCTGAGGCATTTTTTCCCCTCTCAGAAGACAAGAATTCTGAATTGAAATGAAATATTTGGCCTCAGGAAAAAAAAAAGGATGCAACTGGTACAAGTGTAGCACATGCAAAAATAACTATGGCATCTCATGGAGCAACCAAATATCTTTTGAGAATGCAGATTGGCACAAGCAAAGAACAAACCACTGAAAATGCTGAGTTACCTGAGCTTTCAGAACAATGAAGATATTTAAGAAATAATAAACTTTGGGAGGACAGTTTTTCAACTATGAAGCAAAGATCACATACAACTACTGTATGGCACTGACCATATATGTTCTATATTATTTTAAAACTGAGTACTTTTTTTCTTTCTCACTCTTTAAGGAAATATATGGTAGCAAACATTTTTAAATGGCTTAAAAATGAAATTACATCTTATATAACCTTTACCTGAAACAAAACTGTCTAAAGCAATGAGTGCAACAGACACCTGGTAGCCTTAAGATTTTCTCTAGCTCTGAGGTGAATGGGAAAAAAATGCCTCAGAGCTGATTGATAACTTCAGTGGTTGTAAGAAATTCAAAAAACTTACAGGAAGTCAAGTGAACACTGCCAGACATATTGTTGTTTCCGAACTATTATTTTACATCTAAAGATGTTCTACCAGTATTATAAATTCTTCATATAGTATCCCCTCCTTGTTATGAGAGTTTCCTTTACAGTATTATTGTTTTGTTCTGCCATTGTCACTAAACCCCTTTGTACATGTAAGCATTCAAGTCTCTAAAGTGAGATAAGTAAGTGGAAGATGGAGAAAATATAGGACAGCCCATGCATTTAGTTAAAGTAGGAACAAAGGAAGAATTTGAATTTACTAGGTAGCTGAAATGAGGGAGGTGAAAGCAAGTTCATTTATTTCAAAAGCCAATCTATATCACCTAATACTAGCTTGCCCTGGCCCTCAAATTAGTCTAGGAAAGGGAGAGAGATTCACAACTCTGAGTACCCTGTACTCTGTACTCTGTGCCTCCTACACATCTGTCATTCCACTTGCATTCCCTAAGTCCTCATCTTCCAGTCCTTCTCCTACTGTAATATGTATATCTGGAAGAAGGTACTAGTATTACCATCTTATGATTGGCACTGCTACCAAATCATTGTATTTATTTTTTTCCTCAGTTTTAGTAACACATTTCTAAAAAAACAACAACAGTGAGCATTATTTTTTTTCAGATTTAATAAATTACTTTATACAAAAATGACTCTTTTTTCTATGGTATTATATTAGATATAAAAATGAAACACGTGAGTCATGGTTTCATTTTTTTAAGGGAAATGTGTATGTGCATGTTGCATTGCTGATATTTGATAAGTTATTTTGAACTAGTTCCTTTTTTATGATGAAAGAAAGCAGCATTAGGCATTATGTTCCACTATTAAAAGTTCCAGTTACAATGTTTTTGTAGCAATTGTGAAATACTATGTGAACTAGTAAGTATGGTGGACTTGATGTTGTCCCATGATCCATAGGGAGTCATTGCATGTTTAAAGTGTATTGATTTCTTCACTCCTTTTGCTTTTCAGGAAATTAGTTGGGTGATTTCCAAACATTCTATCAGGCGTTTAAAACTGCTGCAGGAGACAATCTCTACAACCAACTAATTCAGTACATGAATATTGATTACTTGAGGCTCAAGTAGTATTGACCATTTAATTTCTTTCTGAAAATATCTTAGTTTGCAATTGTTTAATAATACATAAGAAATCTGTTTTTACCTTAACTTTAGTATGATTCTGAATGCTACATAGCTTTAACAAATACTTTTTTGAAGTATAGAAAATAATGTTTTATAAATATTAGAAAATAAGACTGTAATGCTATACTGATCTACTTGAAAATAAGTTGCACTGCGCTCAATGGCACTTCTTTCTGTTTAGCAATAGCAATAGCACTTAGATTTATATACTGCTTCATAGTGCTTTACAGCCCTATCTAAGCAATTTTCAGAGACAGTATATTGCCCCCAACAATCTGGGTCCTCATTTTACCAACTGCCGAAGGATGGATTCTACCTTGAGCTGGTGAGAATCGAACTGCCAAACTGCTGGCAGTTGGCAGTCAGCCAAATTAACCTACAATATTGCAATACCGCATTCTAATCATGGCTCTTAAATGTAGGGTTTAGGATTAATATGTAAAGTTTTTAAGATATTGGTCATAGTGGTTTACATATTTTTTAATGATATTTAATGAAAATGTGCATTATTTTAAAAAAGGAAATGTATCTGACATTGTAGGTAGGGTATGCTGTCACAGATATTCAGGTAAGAAGAAAAGTTGTTCCCTGGTGGAAGAGTGCCTGCAGGCAATTTTTTTTCCATTTGCATGCTGTCTAAAGTGTTTGTTGCCCATATGCGGTGCCAATAAAGGAGAATATTTGTAGCTCAGGATTGAAATGAGAGGTCCTTGGTGGTCTCTGAGCTTGCTTTTATTCTTGCAGAAATTTCATTATGCAAGCTAGGTAACATCATCATTCCCAGCAGCTAGTTTGGGTATTTTATTTTTATTTTATTTATTTTATTTATTCAATTTATCAGTCGCGCCCTCTCCACGAAGGGACTCGGGGCGACTTACAATCAAATAAATAGGCGTGTGGCATGGAGGAGGTAAATACATCAACATTTAACAATTCAAATAGAAATAAAAACCACGAAATTAAGATAAATAACAGTAAAATTACAACAATTAAAACAATAAAATACCCAAAAGATTTAAATTTACAGTTTAAAATTGCCAGGGAGGTTAGAGAGTTCTAATTAAGCCAGGCCGGCTAATTGGAACAGGTGGGTCTTGAGTTTCGTACGGAAGGAGCGGAGATCAGTCATTGTCCTAATATCTGGGGGGAGGTCATTCCAGAGGGCTGGGCCCATCACAGAGAAGGCCATACTCCTGGGCGCCGCCCTCTGGCACTGCCTAGTGGACGGCACCCGGAGGAGTCCCTCTCTGTGAGAGCGGATTGGTAATGAAACATCTGCAAGAAAACAAGCAAGCTCAGAGACCACCCCTCAAAAAAGGTAGTTTCTTTTCATTAGCAATTTCATTAGCTATTGTTGACTGTTATTGACCCCATTGATTTCTCCAAGTTGATCTGTCCCTAACCAAGAATATTCTCATGCTCTGTTTCCATATTTGAGAAATGGAGAATTGCTGAACCCGTATACCAGTTGATTCCAGCATAATAGTACAATGGTTGCATTTATTAGAAGAGCTATGGTGGCACAGTGGTTAGAACACAGTATTGCAGGCTAATTCTGCCAACTGCCAGCAGTTCAATCCTGACTGGCTCAAAGTTGACTCAGCCTTCCATCCTTCTGTGGTCAGTAAAATGAGGACCCAAACTATTGGCAGCAATATACTGACTCTGCTCAGAGCGGGATGTCAAGCACTATGAAGTGGTATATAAGTCTTTTGCTATTAGCTTAAACAATGCTTTACTGAAGAGAGGGGAAATTTGCACATTATAGATTTCAGATAGAATAGAATGAATTAGCTGGAAGGAACCTTGGAGGTCTTCTAGCCCCCTGCTCAAGCAGGAGAAATAAATGTGTGATAAATGTGTCAAGCCAAGAACTCTTCAGCAGCACAATATAACATGTCACATATAAATGAAGAATTGAAATTTGAAATTCTGCCACTCAAACCTTCAATGTTTTACCACAAAAAGGTATTTCAGGATGCTTTATAACGTTGTGCTGCTTCTTGAAAAATTGAATGAGAATGGATTGTTTATGCATGCAGTGAAAACACAGATTGTGCAATGAATGTTAGTGAGCTGGTCTACCATTCAGTATATTATGTTTTATTTATATTCATCATGTAACAATTATATGGCTGAATTGGGCCACTATCTGTGGAAAGGCCACTAATATCAGTACACAGAATTGATTCCAAATAATAATTGTTAAATGCAAGAAGGCTTTAAAACATGAAGTATCCACTTTAACACACGAGAAGATTAACCAGCCCTGAATATATGAACAAACCAAACAGAGAGGAACATGAAATATGATCAAATTATTTAAACAGGTGTTGCTGCATGAAACACAAGTAAAACAAAATCGGCAATTGGAGGCAAAAGCATTAAGTAAGCTCATTGTTTTGAATTATTTATAAAAATAATAAAGGCAGAATATAAGTAAATATCTAAAACTGAAATGAGGCCAATGTACAATTTGGTGAGAGGAATATGCAAGGGTAAATTAGGAGAAATCTAAATATTGTGCAGTTCTGAACCAAAATCAAAGAGAGAGAGCAATCTCAATAAAAACTGGTAGCAAAATTCTATAATAAGCAGCATTTACTGGTATTGTCAACCTGCTTAGCTTTCTAAATCATGGTTCTCTGAATATTTAGCACACAGACATCAGACATTGGTAATATCATTGATGAAAAGCTTTAATCTCATCAAAAAGAATTCCTAGACCTTTCACCATTTGAAAAACTAGCAAAAACAGTTGAGAAGAGAGGGAGGGGAGGGAAGAGGAGAGGAGAGGAAGGGAGAAGAGAGGAGAATTATCAAGATGGAAAACAATCTTAGTCTGGTCCAAATTTAAAGTAATGTGAAAGAAACACTCCAAATGAAATCCTTAACAAAGCAATTAAAAAGACAGCAATTAAAATGCTGGATAATCCTGTATTATCCAAGGCAAAAACAGAAAAATGTGCTTGAATACTCTCAGGATAAATATGACAATTAAATTGCAGAGAAGAAATTGGAGTCCTCAAAGGCAAAATATGCAAAGTGAAGAGAAGTATTCAGTGAGGTTATCTCCAAACGTTGGGAGAAATTGAGAGAGATTAATTTGTCCAATAATCTTGAAAATAAGTGAAAAAGACAACATTGGATAAAAATGAACATAAATTGGAATTTTGCCCAGATATTGTAAAAAAAAAAGATAGGAAGTAGGAATTCTAAGGATAAAGACAAATCTCCAAGTGGCCTCAACAACCCTCTAAAAGGATGCAAACGATCAGGTGTCTGCAAGGAGTATCAATCCTTCCATTCCCTACCAGCTGGTCAGAGCTGAAGAAGCTTCTTGGATGAGAAGCAAAACATCTTCAAAGAAAAAAAAACCAAGGAAGTCTAGTTCCCTCTTGAAAACACTTTTGGGACAACTATGACCTGGATAACTAAGAATCTCCATAGGCATAGGAATTCAAAGATTCTGCAAAAAAATACTCAGAATTAGAGAAAAAATATCAATTTAGTTAAGAATTATGAAAAAGACAAAAGAGATGCATGAAGAAAATAAAAATGTGTAATAAAGGAAAATTCTCAAAGTAGCTTTCATAACTAAAGAAAATAAAAAAAACTGAGCAAAAAATGACGTAACACTAGTTATGTTGCATAAGAATTATCGGTTGAATTTTACATTCAGAAACACTGCCAAAGTGTTTAAGAACTTTCCAAAATGATGAATGGTTGAGAAGGACTTTCTTGGGACATGGTAAATAATATTATGAATAGCTCTCATTTGTCCAATAATGCTAGATAAGTTTAGGAAAGGAGTTCTCATTATCATCAGGCTATTATTTTCTATATTTCTATTCTATTCTATTTCTATAAATCAATTTATACAATTAATAATCAGTTAAACTAGATATGTCACTAATATTTAAGGCAAACAAGCACTTCATATTCCATCAGCTCAATCATTGGAGGCTATATACATGATTTCACAACTTTCCCTATTACAATCAATGTATTTTTAAAGTACCCTAATTTAGTTTCTTCACTAAATCCTAATCTAAGATTTTTTTTTTAATCTCAACACATGAACAACTGACAGGGCCTCACTAGAAATATTCACAGAGCAATCATGACCTGAGTTCCAGTAATAAATGAATCCAGAATAAGACTCAGATGTACCAAATCCATTTTCCAATTAATTAGCTGTTTTTTAAATTTTTGACATGGACTAGTTTGTTGTTACATTGCTCTAAAACATTGCCAAGATTTCAGAGGCCTTGCTTACTTGATCTTCAGATGAGCCAGAGAAGAATGATCATGGAAAGTCTTATTTTCTGCCCTCCCTCATTTGTATAAGATCTCCTGCCTTGGACAGGTGGTTGGACTAGAATACCTCCAAGGCCCCTTCCACCCCATCATTCTATGAAATTTATATACCTCCCATTTCACTCTGCAAAGCAATTCTTGATAAAGTAAAATCCAGAAATACGCCAGTCCGGCTTCCGACCCGGGCACAGCACTGAGACAGCCTTGGTCGCGTTGGTTGATGATCTCTGGAGGGCCAGAGATAGGGGTTGTTCCTCTATCCTGGTCCTATTAGACCTCTCGGCGGCTTTTGATACCATCGACCATGGTATCCTATTGCGCCGGTTGGAGGGGATGGGAGTCGGAGGCACCGTTTTGCGGTGGTTCGGCTCCTACCTCTCCGACCGGAAGCAATGTGTGTTGACAGGGGGGCAGAGGTCATCCCTGAGGCCACTCACTTGTGGGGTGCCGCAGGGGTCGGTCCTCTCGCCTCTCCTGTTCAACGCATATGTGAAGCCGCTGGGTGAGATCATCCGTGGCTTTGGGGTTGAGTACCACCTGTACGCTGATGACACTCAGCTGTACATTTCAACCCCATCGAAGTGATGTCCCGGTGTTTGGAAGCCGTCGGGGTCTGGATGGGGGACAACAGACTCAAACTCAACCCCTCCAAGACCGAGTGGCTATGGGTACCGGCACCTCGGTTCAGCCAGCTGACACCATCGCTGGCCATAGGGGGCGAACAACTGTCCCCTGTGGAGCGGGCGCACAATTTGGGCGTCCTCCTTGATGCCCGGCTGTCAATGGAGGACCATGTGGCAGCCGTGGCAAGGGGGGCGTTCCACCAGGTTCGCCTGGTGCGCCAATTGCGCCCCCTACTGGACCAGAGTGCCCTGCGCATGGTCACTCATGCGCTGGTGACGTCTCGCCTGGACTACTGCAATGCCCTCTACATGGGGCTTCCCTTGGGACGCATCCGGAGACTGCAGCTAGTTCAGAACGCAGCTGCGCGGGTTATCATGGGGAGTACACGTTACTCCCACGTAACACCGCTCCTGCGCGAGCTGCACTGGCTACCTGTGGCCTTTCGGGTGCGTTTCAAGGTATTGATTACCATCTTTAAAGCGCTCCATGGCATAGGACCTAGTTATCTGCAGGATCGCATCCTACCACACACGTCCCTGCGACCTATCCGCTCACACAGGGAGGGACTCCTCCTGGTGCCGTCCGCTAGGCAGTGTCAGCGGGCGACACCTAGGAGTAGGTCCTTCTCTGTGATGGGCCCAACCCTCTGGAATGACCTCCCCCCCGACATTCGAACCACCACCGACCTCTGCTCCTTCCATCAAAAGTTAAAGACTCACCTATTTCAATCAGCTGGCCTGGCACTCTCTTAGTTTTACCTCCCGGGGATTTATTTTAATTGGGTTTGGGTTTTTAATTGGGGATGTTTTTAGGGTTTTAGAATATATTTATTTCTTGTATAGCCTATCTCCTCCATCCAAATGTATTTAATTGTTTTATGATTGTATTTTTATCTGCATTGACTGTACACCGCCCCGAGTCCCTTTTTGGGAGAGGGGGCGGTCTAGAAATCCAAGAAATAAATAAATAAATAAATAATTGAAATCTGGTGTATTAAAGCTGGCAATAATGTAATGGAGCCTCAATTTTGCCAAGGAGGTCATAAGAGCTTTAGCCAGCTACAAAATATTCTCATTAATTTATCTGTGTAAAAATATCAGAAGGAACTAACACTGAAATCTCTCTAAAGTAATATTGCTGTAATGTTTATTTTAATATCATTAATCTTTAAAGTCCAGGTATATTAACCCAATATCTTCACTTCCTTCCTTGAAAAATTGCCAGAGCATTTGGATATTAATAGATAAATAATTATATTGTTTATGAAACACCTGAAAAATTGATGTTGTAAAATGACCCAAATATAAAAATTGGAACAAGATATTTTATTCGAATTCTTAGGCTAAACAAGGGATAAACTATTTAAATGAACCAACTTTTAATAAGTTGAGTATGACTTACCCGAATATGATTTGCTGAACAATATATATAATCTATCTATCTATCTATCTATCTATCTATCTATCTATCTATCTATCTATCTATCTATCTACCTATTAGTTCAAAAGTATGGCCTGTATTTTATAGTAGCTTCTGTAATACCTGCAGTTTTAGGCTTCTTAAGCGTTACAGTGCTTGAACAGAAACTGTCAATTCAATTTTATGGGAAATTAAAAAGGAAAATTAAAGGTTGTATTAGTTATGCTACATAAGTGAAGTATGAAAGGAAAATTAGAATATCATTTGGAGATCCAGTTGGTCAAGCTATAAAAAATGTGAACTTCATTTTTAAAAATGAAATGAATTCACGAGAAAATATTTTTTGTTCATTGGAACTTTCAAAGAATGTTTAAAAATGGGTAGACATTGCAACTCTTTAACTTATACTAATTTGTCTTGTTTTGATTTCAGATTACTATATACATTACCTGAGTCATGATAAACAGAATAACTTACACAGCTTCAAGTAAACCTGCTTCCCTAATATTAAGTAATAGATCCAAGTTATACATTTTTATTAAGTTTCTACATTCTAAAAATGAGAAGATGATGAAATATAATATATGTATGTTCTAAATGTAATTACATCTATGATTATTACTCAGTTGATCTTTTCTGTTAATATGTTTTAGTTTGAGATATTCTTTTTCACTTATAAAATCACTACTTTTTTCTTAGTGCATTTTTGTGATTATATTTCACTGTTTAATTACAATACAATACAATACAATACAATACAATACAATAGAATAGTAAAGTTGGAAGGGACCTTGGAGGTCTTCTTGTCCAACCCCCTGCCTAGGCAGGAAACCCTATACCGTTTCAGACAGATGGCTATCCAACATCTTCTTAAAGACTTCCAGTGTTGGGGCATTCACAACTTCTGGAGGCAAGCTCTTCCAATGATTAATTGTTCTAATTAAATTAAAACATAATTTATTCTGGTGTTGTATCTGTCAGTTGATTCAAGTCAACTGTAGGACTGTTTATTGGAATGAGAAATGAAAGAAGTATGAATTAAATGTAATAGCTTTTTTTCTTGAATTTTTAAAATATCTTTTTTGTAGGCAATAATACAGTATATCAGTCAAGGAAAATAGACTGGACTACCAAGATCCAACTGTTACCTATCTTTTTCTGTTCTTGTAAATTACACTATAGAATACTTATGGTTCATGAAAAATTAGACAGTCTTATGAGCTAAATAATTTTATCCACTGAGAAAATGTTCCTTTAGGTATATCATTTATATTGGCACTCTCATATCAGTGCATATTAAATTAGCCTTTGTTCGCTTTTAGCCATTTATTTATAAATTTCAGCCTTTGCCTTTAATTTTTATATATATATATATATATATATATATATATATATATATATATATATATATATATATATATATATATATATATATATATATTAAAAAGCATTACTATGCTTTTAAATATGTGGGTTATATGAAGAAACATGTTTCTATGGCCACAAGTCTGAAAAATATTTTCCCTGATTGCCTGTATGAAAGATGAATGAGATGTGATAGATGAAAAGAAGAAAAAGGGTTGATAAATTATTCTTTATAAATGGAAGATTACATGCTATATAGATGCTTTGTTCAACTTCGTCTGTGCAAGCTATTCAGGGAGAAAAATGGCAAATTATTAGATTTGTGAAGTTGTTCAGTCACTTCTGATTTTCCTGACTCAATGGACATGATTTTGCTGGGATTGTTTATAAGTAAGATCTTATTTGAGTTTTTGTAAGATCTTGCTTGTTTCACCAGTGATAGTATTTAACTACTTTGTCTTCTATTAGACTTTACTTCTGTTGCCTTTGATTTTCCAAGTGATTCTTGCCTACAAATTTTGTTTTGGAAATATTTAAATCTAGCTCCTTCATTACTGCTGGTAACAGCCATGCAGACCTAACTGATATTCAGCCTTTTTGCTGGCTTCTTACTGTATGTATCCAGATAGTAATACAAATACATATGCTCTGCTGGTTTTCTGAGAAGGAGAACATAATTTAATTTTTTAAAGGAAGTTTTCAAAAGAAGAGAGAAATGTGCTGGGCTACAGATGTAAGTATTATAGGGAGAGTCTCAGATTACCAAGGAAACTTTGGGAAGGAGGACTAGAGTGTGAAGATATGGCTAACAACAAAAATGGACTTAACCACCTGTGGTGGTTGAAAACTATATAGTTTTAATAATGTGGAGTGCTTTACACTATTTAAGACTTGTGAATTTATTGCCAGATCTGGAGATTATTAAAGAGAGTTGTTGGGCATGCTTTGGAGAAGGATGGTAAAGCTTTGAAGAAAAGGATGTTTTATAGGACATATGTAACTAAGTGGGAGAAGTTATCTCTCTCTCAGAAATACAGGAAAAGAAACCCCTCTCTATCTCTTATCACATGTATCTTACTGCTTAGTCCTTGTGAGATTGCCCCTACCCCTACCCCTTAGTCCATTGTTAGAGAAAGTAACTCATTCATATTTTTGCAGAATCCTAGGGTCTATGGAATACAGTTTGAAAACTGTATCTATCATCTTTCTACCAGGACTCTGCCTGCCTACCTGCCTGCCTGCCACCCTAACGCTAACGCTAACGCTAACGCTAACGCTAACGCTAACTCTAACGCTAACTCTAACTCTAACTCTAACCCTAACACTAATGCTAACGCTAACACTAACCTTGCCTCCTCTCTCTTATTTGCTGCCCATCTCATAGCAAAGAAACTCATAATATTAATGAGGACAGGCTGTTCTCATGTAGAAACCTTCTTTGGATACCCCTTAACCTTATAATTTTTGAAATCTCTGAATTCCTTGGAAAATTTAATTACTTGTGAAATAAATTCATATTTCAAAAGAAGACATTTTTTCCCAAGTTTATTATTACATCCATTGAAAAATGTTCCAAGAGGAGAAGAAGGGGAGGGGAGAAGAAGGGAAGGGAAGGGAGAGGAGACGAGAGGTATTTCTGAGACATAGCATGATCCTATATGACCATTTGGAATCATCTCCAGCAAAGATATAACTGTATAGTAATGAGCTGATAGTTACAATTCATCATGTGTTCATCATGTGTTATTATTTTCATGTTGGTGGAATAAGGACTAAGGATGACTGTGATAAAACTGGAAGGTTATTCTCAGATAGAACACAGTGATTTAACTGATGAATAATGGATACACCTTTAACTGGATTTGCTTATGAAGATTAATAAGCTGAATCATAGTTGCAGACTGTCCATACATCTCAGAGCTGGGATGCTTTATTTACACCCTTCCCCCCCTCCCCACTGCCAGTGAAATAAAGACTATTAGACATACTGTTCTATGGCTATAGACAGGTTTTGCTGTTCCTATAGAGAATAATTGTCCATGAAAATAGATGTTCCCTGTGATTCAACTGCTACCTAGAAATTTATTTTTCAAGGAAATTCTATTTTAGTCAAAGCCTGAGAGAGAATAATGGCACGTTACTTCTTGTTCTGCTTCCTTGGAGTTTTTGTACAAGTTTTTAAAAAGAAGATTCCCCCCTCCTCCTGTTTGAGCATGGTGTGCAGGTTGGAATGTTTCTGAGCTAAAGGGCATTTATTAAAACTCAGGCACTGTTTCACTGTCAATGAACTGAGATGGGGATTTGCATCTTGCAGATTCATTACAAAGTATATGCCCAGCTAAGACCTTATACTTCCTTTACACCTCTTGAAGGAGTCCAATCAAAATTCCTAAGCATTATTTTCCATATATCCCCTAGTGTTCCAAACGTAATATTGAGAGAAGCAGGGCAGAGTAAAGATGAAATGGTCACATGGAACTATATCATAGCACATGGGCTGAGGTTACTGTTTTTCCCCATAGAATTGAGTTCTTTCTTACTGAGGAGCTACAAACAGTATTGTTGATGGCCTATGAGTGGCCATTCAATGCATTCAAACAACATATCAAAGACCAACAAGGCCAGTCTTGCTTTCCTCAATAACATTTTTTAAGCAGTCAAGCTCCTTTTACATACCAGTGAGATATTTACATCATATAACCATTGCCAAATTCTGAAGAACACTAACTTTAACCTGTTTCAATGCTCTCCCTCCCCTGTAATTTTAAATGGCGGATACAAAAAAGTCCTGTATTAGTTAAGATTCTGCACCAGCAGATAGAGGGCTATTTAAACTATGGTTTATGTCCTGTTATATTGTACCCTCTATAAAGATGCTTGCTCCTGCCTGATAATTTTAATGGGTAAGACATCTGGGAAATTCTGATATTTTTAATGTACAGTTGTTATCAGGTCAGTCTGATTCAATCTCCTTGAAATAGGCGAATTTTGTTTGATTCTAAAATCACTCGGTTTAATTTATGGTAAAGCCATTAATGACCGTACCATAAATTGTACTACATTTTTATCCCTTTTCTTAATTTTTATTTTAATGTGCTTCTATCTGTAACTCTGGTTTGTGGCCATAACTAAAATTCTATTCTGTTCATTATAAAGCAAAGTGGGAGGTATTTTGGCCTTGTAAAAATAGTGAGAAGAAAATTACCACAAAGTGGAAAAACAAAGAGAAAAGATATATAGTATACAGGTATTCTAAATAATGGTCTATATCAGGGGTGTCCAAACTTGGGAACTTTAAGACTTGTGGACTTCAACTCCCAGAATTCCCCAGCCAGCCATCCTGGCTGGGGAATTCTGAAAGTTGAAGTCCACAAGTCTTAAAGTTCCCAAGTTTGGACACCCCTGGTCTATATATAACTCAAATAATTTTTCTTGATTTCCAGGCACTCATGTTGCTGTCCAATAACTACAACTGCTTTGTAATTCTAATGTCTTTTGTCTTTGCCTTTTTCCATCATGGAAATGAGGTGAAATTAGATTTTTTAAAGTGGTATCTGGGATTAAGACTTATAGAAATATATTACTCAGCACACCCTAAAGTAATTGTCAGAGAAGTGGATTTGCTTGTCTGTACTATACTTTTCCATTAAAAGAATAGCTAAAGGGTACATCAAATTGAGAATTGCTTGGAAATAAAATAAAACTTAAATTTTGATTAGAAAGCAAACCATTGTATTAAGTTGTATAATAGAATAAGTTTTCCAGAGTGATTTGTTAGAGGTAGGGAACTTGAGATTCTCACATGGAAACTAGAAATATACCACTGTTTGTTATAAGTAAACAACAAATAGGATCAATAGGTATTTTATTTATTTATTTATTTGTTAAATTTATTTGCTGCCTATCTCATCATGGGACTGGTCTAGATGGCTTATAGCAGTAAGAACAAAGAAAAGATGTGTAAACGTAACAGTGCCAAAATAGTGAAACAATAAAATAAACAATGAAATAACAATAAACATACAGTAATATGAGATTAAAAGACAGATGGGGAGAAGCAGGGAATACAAAGGGGAAGTAGAATTTGCTGTCCAAAAGCCATCTCCAATGTAGTACTGGGTCTCCAGGTCAGGACCAGGTCTTCAGGTTTTGAGGAAGGATAGGAGGGTTGGGCATATCTTATCAGGATGTCGCTGCCAGCACAAGTGAGGCAGGCCTGTTCTAGCAGGTAGAGATGGTCCATCAGGTAGCCTGGGCCCATGCTATTCATCAAGCTCAAAGCATGCTTATGCTGTTGCAACCATTATCACTTCTCAACTTGCCAAAGAACAAGGGGGGGAGGAAAGGATAAGAGGGAATGCAGGCTCCAGATTTCAAGAAGAGCCTGAGAATCTACGATATACCAATATGACACTCATTTGGACAATATGACCTGCACTAATAGGTGGAGGGGGAAATCCTTATTGTAACTATGTTGGTTTGAACAGGAATTAGGTAGAGCTGGTTTTGCCTTCATCAGTGCTGCAATGTTGTAGGCACTATTGTACAGACTTATGTTTAATTTGTTTTTATGGGGTTTTGTAATTGCTGTATATAATGTTTTTATAATGTTTTTATTCTGTCTGTACACCGCCCCGAGTCCCCTAGGGGAGAGGGAGCGGTTAACAAATCCAATAAAGTAAGTAAGTAAGTAAGTTGTACTCAATAAAGTTTTGCATTCAGACATCTGGAGGTCTCGAATGTGCTTGCTTTGAACATTGGCTTTAGGGATCATAGCCAACACCTTGAACTACGCTCAGAAGCAGGTTGGTAACCAGTGCAGTTCATGAAGCAGAGATATAATATGGGCTATTCTAGGGGTCCCAAAGATTGTCACACTTCATAATAGCTGAAGTTTATGAATGTATTTCAAGTGTGGTCTCATGTAGAGCACATTCCAGTGGTCCATGCAAGATTATTAGGGCTTGAGTGACTGAGTGCAAGAAGAGCATGAGACTCTACGACACATCGGCAGATGTTTATTTATTTATTTATTTATTTTATTAAATTTATAGACCGCCCCCTCTCCCCGAAGGGACTCGGGGCGGTGTACAGACACCACATTAAAACCTAATATAAAATAGATACACTTAAAAACCAATTAAACAATAAGGCTGTACAGGGTAATAAAAGTTAAAAATCAGCTTAAAACAACCCCAAAAATTTAAAAGTACAGAATTGAGGGACTAGATTGGGATTAGGCCAGGCCCGCTAAACTAAACAGGTGGGTCTTGAGCATCTTACGGAAGGAGCGGAGATCAGTGGTTGTTCTGATGTCACGGGGGAGGTCATTCCAGAGGGTCGGGCCCATCACAGAGAAGGCCCTACTCCTGGGCGTTGCCCACTGGCACTGCCTCGTGGACGGCACCCGGAGGAGCCCCTCCCTGTGAGAGCGGATTGGTCGAAGGGATGTATGGGTCTCTGCCAAGACCAGAGACTTTTCTCATAACAATATGACACTCAATTGGACAATGTGGACAATTATTAGGGCTTGAGTGACTGAGTGCCAGATTCAGAAAAGGTCACAGCTGGTGCACAAGTCAAAGCTATGCAAAGACTCTACTAATCACACCCGTAATTCCACAATTAGTAGAGGAATTGACTCTACCAATCCTATTCCTATATTTTTCAGCAGGAATTGTGAGTGCACGAGTACATATATGTTGCAACTCGATCTGAACAGGATAGTGTAACCCTGTCTAGAACTACCAGTACAGATGACAAAAACCTGAATATTGAGGTTCTATGTACCCAAAGCCACTCAGTCTTGCAGGGTTCAGGCCCCATCCAGGTCCTTACAGATTCCAATCACTGTGAAAGGATAGTGACAGCATCATTCAGGTCACCAGGCATGCAGTTGATGTTACCTCAACTCATAGTAACAGATGATCTCACCCAGTGTCTTCATGTGGATTTTGAATAGGAGTGGAGACAGTACTGAGTGGAATGTTGCAACTGAGTGGACAGAGGCTGGCTCTCCCACACCAATTGGGACTGGACTTAGAGAAAGAAGCTGAACTAGCATAAAACTGGACTACCCAGCCCCAGTTTCTATAGATGATCCAAAAGAATATTATGGTCAATGGTGTGGAAGGCTGCTGAGAGGTCAAGGAGGTCAAGGAGAGCAAGCATCTTCATCCTGGAGATCATCCTTAAGTGCCCACCAAGGCTATCCCATCCCATAGTCAGGTCTGAATCCTGATTGAAAGGGGTCCAGAAAAATCTATGTATGTATCACTTTCATTGTAAAAGAATAAATAGTGATGGAATCTGCAACATGCTAAGGAGAGATGAATGAAAACCTTTCTATCGAATTTATTGGCCACCCTTTTATCACAGGGTAACTCTGGGTGGTATGATAACATATTTGGAATGTTAAAAACACATGCATAGCAATAATAACAGAAGGACTAGTAACAATAGATACACATTTATCAGAATGTGAATTAATTCATCCAAAATACTTATGGGGTCACTGTTAATCTAAAAAATGTTGCTAAATAAATATGAGGGAAACATAAGTATGGTCCAAACAGGTATTAGGAAGCTATGATTTGAGAGAAGAGTACTCCAACTGAGAAAAGATTGACATCTACTAAGTAATATCATGTTAGTGAATACAATGGAAATTATTTCAGGAATGCTTTGGGTACAGTTTGGTACTGAAATTTTAACTCATGATTTTTCTGTCTGTTGATCAAACATGTTCATAATGTTACACATAATCTCATGCATGTAAAGAAGAAAGAACCTCTGGGAAACCTAACAATATTTGCCTTGGAAGAATGTACGAATAATACAAAACAATATTTTAAAAAGTTAAAACATATAAAAATTGGATTAAATTAAAGAATAGAAAAATAATCCATGTGAACTTTTTAATTATATAGGTTCAGGTGTCTTTGACTCCCAGTAATGACTACATTGTGGTCTGTAACCTGCTTTGCTACCATCTAAGCTTGATGATTTATAGGAGTATATAGTATATACATTGGTATAACCTCATGTACGCTATCCTTTTCTCCCCAAGGTCTTTACGGAAAGGGAAGAATGAAAATGTGATATTTTAAAAAAACAGAAAATGAAGGATAGTAAAAGGGATATATATGGTGGCAACATCAATAAAAGCTCTACGTTATTGGCATTTATGTTAAAACAACACAACCTTTCCTCCTTGGTTTCCTTTCTGGTTATGCTCTTGGTTCTGTGAAAAAAAATATTATTTTTTTTCAATCAAACAATAACAGTATCATTGGTTATCATTATAAAGCAGAACTCCTTATATGTGTGTGTGTGAGAGAGAGAGAGAGTGAATAATTGGCTCTACTCATTAGCTGACACTTTTTACACTCCCTCTACTTAATTATTGTCAGGAAACATTTTATGCTTCAATGACTCTCAAAACAAAAGTGATTTAGTATTAAATAGAATGATGGTCAAGATTACCATAGTACTAAACAAATTGGGAGAGAAAACTAAGATCAAGTTGTTCAAGTTGACTTGGGATTTCTGCTGCATGAATACATATGGTGAACAAGTTTTTGTCCTTAGTTTAACTGGATTAAATTTGATATTAAGTAGCCTGCACCATAACAAACTTCATATTTATGACACGATTTAGATGAGAAATATAATTTTATTTAAGATATAGATTCGTTCCCTAAAGATGTAATCTAGCTTCTGTTGAAGACAGGAATTTAACCTTTTTCCAAGTGATCATTCCTAACAAAATAGCACTGTTTATAGATACAGATGATATCAGATACTGTATTCAGAAAATACAATTATTTTATCCCCTAACTCAGGAGAATGCACCAACCATGTAAGCATTATTACTGTTATTTTTATATTTGTTGCAAAGGTGGGTTGCTCCCGGTTCGGCCCAGTTCGGACAAACCAGTAGTGGAATTCAGGCCTGGATTGCAGAACTGGCAGAGACCCAGGCCTGCCACACCCCCGAACCTGTTCCCCCACTGCTGCTGGGCTGCCGACATTTTGTTTTTTAGTGACTGCACATGCGCAGTTCACTGTAAATTGTTCTGCACTTGCACGAAGAACAATTTACATTGAACAGTGTATGTGTGTGCTGTACACGTGTTGCATGCGTGTTGCGAACTGGTAGTAAAACCGGCAGCAACCCACCCCTGATTTGTTGGATTGCATTTTATTTCTTTGTAGTAATGTTTATGTTGCTTTTGCAGGCCACTTAAATTTTTTGACCATTGCTTTTGTATCAACTTTATTGGAATGCTTGTATCCTACTCTTTAAAATGAAAAACTCTATTAGCTCCTGTTTGAACATTATTACCATTGTGAATAATGTTGTATTTAAATAGATAGAATATAATTCAACCAATATCGTTGTATTTAAGTACAATGACATTAAAGATTATACTTATAAAGACTTCAAACAAAACGGTGCAGAGCACAAGAACACTGAAATAAATACATTGCTTTATAAACTATATTGGAAAGTTGAAACAAAATTTTTTGGATCTATAATCTGCCTGTTTATCTATTATCGCTCTATCGCTCTATCGTCAATCTAGCTAGCTAACTAGCCTTTTCACCATTATAAGGCCTTCTTGAAGTTGACATTCCACAATTGAAACATATCTGAAAAGATCACTTCTCCCTTCAAATGTGTCAGACATACTGACTTCTCCATCTTTATAAAGGCAATGGATGGCATGAAGGAAAGTTGATATGAGATAGGAATATAGCTTAATGACTTGATTGGTTATTTTTAATAACCATTTTAAAAATAGTATTACTTTCTCCTCAGCTTGATTATATAGTTTCCAAAAACTACATGCAAACTCTATAGGCATCTTAAACAACATTTTTTTTAAAAAAAAACCTTTTTTTGGAGGAACCCCAAAATAATTGATGCAAATATGGTTTGAGTATTGGTAGAGAGATCAGGCATCAAGATTTATCTGCAGGTTTAGTATTGTATAACATACTTTTAAATATATTTATCGAATGTTCAGACTCCATTTGGACTCCGAAAGCATTCTTGGCAGGAATAAATGTAATTTGACACTTGTTAATTGCTGCAACATATATACTGAACCTTTATATTACCATTGCCAAGCCAAGTATTTAATGAATGAAAAAACAGATAACTATTCTATTCAATATTGCCACAATGGAAAGGAAACTAGCCAATTAGAAGAAATGTTTCTGCAAAGTTTCATGGTTTCCTATTTGAATAGTAATGTCATTTTAAACAGAGAATGAATTAGAAGAATGAAGCTATACATAACTTTCATATCTTTATAGGAGAAATCATCTTGCCACTGTCTGTAAAACTTTGTATCTTGTCCGTGTCTTCTGAAATTATTCTGGTTTTAAAAGCTGTTGCACTTTGGAAGAAAAAAACTACTGGTCACTTTACTTGATCAATCACAACAGTTAACAGCTGTAAGAAATCAAAACTGTTATCTCCAGTATTATATTACATCTAGAAGTTTCAGGTTTGGAAGCACTTCTGCAATCAATGAACTATCAGCATTTGTTGAGTATCATTGGCTGTTTTTGTTTCACTTTTAAGCTTCATTTGTTTCAGATGTTCAATAACATAGCTGATAGACTATATCTTAAAGTGTTTGCTTATTCTCTTTTGCCCAATTACTGTATTTGAAAGTTTTTTTAAAAAATAATCCAATATATGGATTTATATGGCCAACACTTAGTGATATTGGATCATGGAGCAATTAAAAAAAAGCCATGGATCAATGCACAAATCTTTTTTTTTGGGGGGGGGGACGACAACTTTACAACTCCAAGGACTTATAACCAATGAGTCAAAATGACTAATCACTACTATCAAGAAATACGATTTTAGAAATGTCACACAGCATTAATTGATTCACGGAGAAATGTGGAAATGAATATACTAATAAGAATACCCCTCAAATGAGTTGTATTGAATCCAGAATTTTCATTGCAATGCTAATCAATCAGGATATTCCAGGCAGCCCCTAAACATGACATGAAGACAATATACTTCTATGATTTGTTCCCAAGACATAAAGATATGTGTATTTCAGGGGGGGGGGGGAGGGAGAAAGGCAGACAGACATAAAAAGTACATGATTATTAAGAAAATATACGTAGATATGCAGGTTACAGTGATCAAATGAAATTGACACTAAACAGTGGCTCCTCACTCCCTAATCACACACACACACACACACACACACACACACACACACACACAGAGAGAGAGAGAGAGAGAGAGAGAGAGAGAGAGAGAGAGATGACTGACTTACTCTCCGGAGAAAAATACCTTGGGGATAAGATACCCCTAACATCCATCAGGTTGTGTGTTCTGTTAAGATACAGCCTGTTGTGCTGTACTGCCATATTGGCTTCTACTGCACAGTGCAGTGGAGTTGCCATGGTAATGGCTTCATAGTACTCAACAAGGGGGCTACCTCTGGTAAGGGGGAAAATCCAACATTAGAAATTATGTTTGGTCTGGACATTTTCCTCCTATAAATAAACACCGGGTTATCGGCTAGTGTTATAAAAATTTGGTAGTTTCAAGTTTTGGATCTGGGCCATGGAGACTCAGATTCAAGCAGCCAATTGACCAGAAAGCTCAATGAGTGGCTTCATTATAATGATTGTCCCCAGGTCAACGTACTTCACAGAATTGTTGATGTTCAAAATCAGAGGATTTCTAAGTATATTAATTTGAGTAGCCAGAAAAAAGGAAGGATATATAGGAAAACCTTATCCCTAATCCTAAATGGATTTCCATCCAAATATGAATTTTTCATGTATTTTACCAGGAAATAAAAATAAGGGGGATTGGAAATCTAAGAGACCTCCTATGCATAAAGTGTCTTTCTGAATTTGTCTTTGATGTTTCTTTCTTTCTGAATTGAAGGAAGCCTAACTCTAACATCAGATATTTGAGCAAATGCCTAAGTAAGACAGTAGTAAATATAATAATTGAATTGAGTTTCTTTTCCCTACAAGTGCTGCTACTACTAATTTGCTTTCTATAATATGTGTTGTTTATATTTTACCAGGGACGTGCGGTCAGGGGAGGCAAGGGAGGCAGAGCCTCACCTCTCTTCATGAAATAATAGTATATAATATTATATACACTATATATATATATATGCTGGTTTTGTTGTATTCGGGTCTTTTCCCGTGTAAGGGGAAACCTTACACGGGAAAAGACCCGAATACAACAAAACCAGCATACCTACACAGTGAAAATCTACGAAAACAAATATATATATAAATATATATATATATATTGATATATTATTTATCAGTACAAATACAACATATATATATATATATATATATATATATATATATATATATATATATATATATATATATATATATATATATATATACATATATAAAAAATATATCCCATATTTAGGCATACCAGGGGTTGCAACACAAATACAATATTATAATATTATATACATCCGCCCGGCCACGCCCGGGAGCTGCGGAGGCAGAAATGTTGTCACCGCTCCTAGATGACGAAGCCACGAAAGCGACTGGGGGAAGGTTCTCGTCATTCTCCAATCGCTTTCATGGCTTCGTCATCCGGGAGCGCCGACAACATTTCTGCCGCCGCAGCTCCTGGGCGCGGCCGGACGGATGTAGCCAGAGCGACGCCGAGGCGGTCCGGGCGGACGAAAGAGGGAGCGAGCGAGGGATGGAGGTCCTCGGTCGCTCGCCCGCCGGACTGCCTCGGCACCACTCTGGCTACCTCCGTCCGTCCGCGCCCGCGAGCTGTGGAGGCAGAAATGTTGTTGGCGCTCCCGGATGACGAAGCCACGAAAGTGACTGGGGAACGAAGATACTCGTCATTCCCCAGTCACTTTCGAGGACTGCGGAGCGCGAGCTGGCGGAGCACGCTCAGTAAGGCAGGGAATGGGATCACGTGTGCTGGAGGCTGAGGCAGCCTCAGCCTCCAGCACACGTGGTCCCATTCCCCGCCTTCCTGATGATGTCACCAGCCTCACCAGCCATAAACCTCACCGCACGTCACTGTATTCAGAATAAATGCACATGGATTAGAACTATTAAATAGCTTTTCCATATAAGAAAGGAGATTAGAAAAATACAATGCAAAGGACAAAAGCATAAAATATTAATCTGCAAGTAAAATCACCAGGTGTAATCTTAAAGGGCTGCCTTGTACCTGGTATTAAATTGAAAGAACATGGGATTAAAGAAATGGTTTATGGAATATTGAAATTTGAAAATTGAATATTTGTTATTGGGCAGCAGTAACCTAATTCTAAATTCAATTGACCATTATTTGTGAAATGTCAATTCAATTTTTTTTTAGTCCTCTAAGGAACTGCTTTGACCAAAAATAAAAAAGGGAGGTGGGGTTAGAAAATAAGCAAATTTAGTTTGAAACAGACATTAAGTGGGGGAAAATAACAGAGAAAATGTGAAATGAAGCATGTCATGAGAGAGTGGAATAAAGAGAAAGAAGCAATCAAGGAACAGATATTGATTTATTATTTACTCAGTTAATGTAGGCTGAAATTAGGCATCACCCAATGCATAATTAAATACAATTAAAATCAGTCAGACATCAGTCCTTGAATTTATCTAGGCTTAAAGAGGCAGCAGTATATTTTATTAGCATGTGAAGAAATCTGATGCACTGTTTTCTCAAAAAAACATCTCCATTGATTTCATCTAGGTGGGATCCAGAGGATTACACCAAGATAATCTTGTGCATTAGAATGGAGACTAGAAGGAAGAAGTGAGAGAGAAAAAAGCTAAATATGCACTGGAACAGAGATGAATTTAGCAAAACTAGCACCAGTAAGTTCAGAATCATCAAGTAATTCCTGGAAAATAAAATATAATACATACATAGACATTTCTTTGAAGCTCCAATCAGTGGCCATAATTTTCCTCCAAAATCATTATGAAGTTGAATTGTTTTGGAGGCTATTGTGGAAGAAAAACACTACAGTTGCCAGGTTTTAAATAAAATTTTAAAGAAAGGGTGAAAGAAAAGATAACGTACAGATGTATTGCAGACAAAGAAAACTATGATTATGCTCATTAAGAGAAAGCTTCAGTGGTGTGAAAAACTAAAGAGCTGACAGGAAAACTGCATAGTCTTTTTTTTAATCCTCTGAAGTCAGTACAATAGTCAACAAGGAACAGAGTTGGAGGATAACATGCATATGATTACACTGTAATTGAACTCACTTAAGGAGACAGAAAGGCCTCATTTTAATTTCAAGGCTGTAACTATAAAACCAGCATTAATATTTGTTGGTTATGAAAGCATAGGATTAGATAAACTAGTTATGCTGAAGTTAGATATTTGACATTGAACTTGATACATAGTTTTGCCTCCAAGATCTAGGAAGAAACATCTCCTTTTAATAGATAATTCTTTCATGGCTTCAAATTCCAGGAAATGTTTTTCCCTCCACTAATGGAATTATACATTTTATATAAATTGCTGGATATTTATTTATTTCATTAAATTTATTATAGCTATGCACTCCAGAAAATTCTGGGCAGCTTGCAAATTATAACGCTAAAATAAAATGATTTCAAACATCTCTATTTCCAGAGGGAGGCTGTTTCAGAGGCTGTGGGCCACAACAGAGAAGGCATATTTTCTTGGTCCATTAAGATGGCATTCTTCAATAAAAGGGACCTGAACAGCACCCACTCTATCCAGTAGGTGGAAACAATGAGAAGAGCCAATTTCACAGGTAACCAAGTAAAGGACTCCAGGATCTTGAATTGAATTTCAAAGCCAACCGGTAGCCAATGCAGCTTTCATAGCAGTGATGAATTCAATTTTACTGAAATTCCAACATTATTAGGGAAAGACGTGTAAAATTATGCATTTGAATTATGGAAAATGCTGCTTGGGGATAAATTCTGCATGTAGAAATTTGTTTTCAGTATCAAAATAGAATATTCTTTCACAATAAAGTGCACAATTAGTTTTCCCAATCTTCCCTCCCATCCCCAATTTCAACAGTCTGATTAATTGAAATAAATGGCATGTGCCATGTTTAAATAATCAATCAGAACAGTGTAAAAAGGGACCTTAGAGTTCTTCCAGTACAACCCTCTGCTTAAGCAGAAGTCCCTATATAATTTGAGACAAGTGGCTGTCAAATTTCTTCTTAAAAACCTCCAGTGATGAAACACCCATAGCTTTTAAAGGCAAGCTGTTCCACTGGTTACATGTCCTCACTTTTAGGAAATTTCTCTTTAATTCCAGGTTGCTTCTCTTCTTGAGTAGTTTCCATCCATTGTTTCTTGACTTGTCTTCTGAACCCCTCTTCTTTGTGGCAGCACTCAAATATTAGAATTCTGCTATCATGTCATCTCTAGTCCTTCTTTTCTCTAGACTAGCCATATCAAGTTTCTGCACTGTTCTTCATATGTTTTAGTCTCCAGGATTTTAATCATCATTTAATCATTTAATTGTTCTTTTCTGCACTTCTTCCAAAGTCTCAATATCTTTTTTGCAATGTGGTGATCAAAACTGGATGCAGTATTCCAGGTGTGGTCTTATAATGATTCTTATGTATCTTGTGCTCTAACTAATTATGATATGTAGGATGGGATTTTTATTAATGAACATGATATAGTTTGTCTTGTTCAAATATAATTAGAAATGGAAGTCCATTGCATGAATGTCTCTTAAAAAATCTTTTCTGTTTAAAACGATCAATTACAGGTCAAATGGAATAAAATACTGCCTTATGCTGATTGACTGTTTTCACCATTAAATTTTATATATACCTAATGTGGAAACTGTAGCATCTTTGTATCATCCATAGATATAGGCTATGTTTCAAAACCCAACTTCTACTTTATTATATTTACAGTTTTTAGGAAACCATCTGAAATCCCAACCCTATACAATGCTTAGTTGTATTTATGCTTTTTTTAAAAAAAAAAAAGTGTTCTGCTGGTATGTGCTATAAATTGTGTATCTATGACTCCAGTTGGCAAATATAATCTGAATGCTGTTTAAAAGGCCAACTTCTAAAGCTGCTTATTAAAAGCAATAGATCTGATGCCAATATTATGGTTTTAAAAGTTGCTTCCTCTCTTTAGAATAATTTAAATAAAAGATAGCACGGAAAGAAGAGCTGCTTTCTCAGAATTTGAATACAACTCAGTATACATTTTTAAACTGAAATGTTTAAACCATTTAGGATTATAGCGTTGAAAAAGACACTATGTACTACATTTTGTCTTTATAGTAAAACAGCTGAGGCTGTTAATCTTTGATTTAGTGCCATTAAACACAAGGAAACCACATCACCATTAATGATTTCAGATTAATCACAGTTCTGGAGTAAAAGTTTGAGAAACTGTAAATCTCAAAATAGCAGTGTCTTAATGGGGGAAAACAGCTTGCAGACAAGGAGTGAAACTTATATTTCTTTCTTGTTTTAAAGCCTAATAACCATTTAAAAAATGCAGATATATTCCCTGCAAATTTGAGTTTCAGTCCTCAGACAAATAAATCATTTGTACCATTTATCCTAATCTGGAAGAGTATTATGAAAGCATGAGAAAGCCATGTACTAAACAATAGCAATAGCAGTAGAGTTATATACCATTCCATAGAACTTTACAGTTTGCAAATGTCACCAATCTAGGTCCTCATTTTAGCAATCTTGGAAGAATAGAAGGTTGAATCAACCTTGAGCTGGTCAGGATTGAACTCCTGGCTGTGGGCAGAGTCAGCCAGCAATACTGTATTCTAAGCACTGCACCATCGCAGTTCCTGTTTTAGCAGCAAAGGGCTGAGCTTGTAGAGTGAAAGATTTGATCTTCCCTTCTGAGAAATCCCGTGAACTTTAAATACCCCATGCTGTCTTCCTGCCTTGCACACTTCTGGAACTGTTTTCATTGAGGTTCTAGCTGTAAATATTCATCCAAAGTCAGTTAATACCATTTTGTAAAAGAGGTGTGGCTTGCTTGTTTCTCTTCCATTTAATTCTAAAAGCAAACATGTGATAGGTTTGTGAGTAAGCTATAATTAGAAAAAGATAAGAGATTGTATTTGATCCAAAATAAACAAAGGAATTTTAAATTGTAAGCCTGGATTCACATACCATACTAAGCTATATTGTACTATGTTTCACTTTATTTATCATTTTTATTTTACTTTTTGTTCTTTAGCATGTTATATGAACTCAGCCACTATGAGTTTGTACCATCATTTATCTATTAAGTGTGAACCTAGTCAATTCTTGTTTATTTTATAAAACTTTACTAAATAATTCATGATACAATGTATGAAGTCAGCTTTATTTTTCATCTCTCTTACATATATATTTGGTAGACTTATTGTTCAAAAACTTCATAAATATAATGGTATAATTGAGTTTTGGACTAAAATTGGGGAGATCTAGGTACAGATACCTAGGTTCAGAGTACTAGGTTCTTAAACCATAGAAATTAATTGAGTGACAGTTATTCTTTCTCAAACAAACCTATCTTACAGGGTTATTGTGGGAATGAAATAAAGAAGGAACCTTAACTGAGCTCAGAAGAAAACAAATAAAAATACAAATAGTATAAGCCTAAATAATAAAAAGAGTCAGGACAAGCCCTTTTATTTTCATTCTATTGGATACTTTTACTTATTGCCTAATAAAGATGACATCTCATTTATTTATACAACCAATTTATGTGGCTGCCCATCTTACTGTGATGATTCTAGGCTGCTTAACATAATTAAAATCAAAATGGAAATAACATAAAACAAGAATACAAGTAAAAGCAACCAAGGCAAAAGCTGTAGTGTGACAATAATGTTGATTGGTCCTAAACTGTAAATCAATGTTCCTAGCATTTTTAGAATATCAGGCCTAAAGTTCTAACTAATGCTTATGGTTTTTTACTGTGATATTGCTAAATGGTACAAATACACAGTACACATGTGCTATGTAAATAGTACATCTATGTAGCAGAAACTTTATTTTAAGAGAAAGTTTATATATATTTTATGTATCCTAAATAGAACAATAACCTCAGAATCTTTATGCAGCGGCAATGCCAATATGGATTTGAGGTGGACTGTCTCCATAAAAGCTTCTGAAATAACAAATTTCTTAGATTTTAAGATAGAATAAGATATTATTTTGGCTATAATATTCCCCTTCAGTTATTCTTTGAGGTAGAAGAAAAATGTATC
This sequence comes from Natrix helvetica, assembly GCF_964273705.1. Classification (NCBI taxonomy): domain Eukaryota; kingdom Metazoa; phylum Chordata; class Lepidosauria; order Squamata; family Natricidae; genus Natrix; species Natrix helvetica. The sequence continues at coordinate 41,154,646 of NC_138553.1, read as the reverse complement.
CTAAGCTTCATCTTTGAAACAAATGAATGTCAAATACCTGGAAGCATCAGATAAGTTGGATGCATTGTTATTATGTGCCTTTTTAAATATTTTAATTTTAAAATTTAATTATTATTAGTAATTCATTTGTATTTTGTTTTTAACATATTCTTAACATTTATTAACAAACAAACTCAGAAATGCAAATGTTAGCCATTTGTATTATGGAAATAGTTAATATGATGATTAACGAAGTCATCTGTAAATATTTGATTATGTCAAATGTTTGCAAACATACAACAGCAAAATGTTTCTTACTAGAGAAAACACCACCAACTGGCAGGTGGCAAAACAGATAAAGGTAACAGCTCCTTAGAGATAAAGGGAGGCCTTCAGTAGCTAGTGAACAAATTTAATAGTCCGTTTAGAAAATGCAAGAACATTTGTTTTCTTGTCTAGTTTCCTCTTCCTAACTAAATAATAGTTCTTCATCTTAGAGTAACTCTTTCTGGCTTTACTTAGCTGAAATTTATTTGTTGCATTCTAAGTTTTAATGACTGTAAAGAATTCTGCATGGATCTCATTACTGTGAATATAATATTTTGTTTTTCTTTTTGCTTCACTGATGATTGTTGTTGAATATGCTGCTGTGTGTGGAATTCTCAATTTACTTCAGTTCAACACATTGTAATTTTGAAGTGGGTTGATGGAAATATTTCTCTAAATGCCCACAAGTATTAATTTTCAGATGTTGCTACTTAGTTCTATAGTGGCCTCATAAAAGGGATATTCAAAAAGCAGATTTCAAAGTCTGAAATTAAGCTAGTTTGATTATTAACATCTGTACATGATTAAGTGAATGACATATTTTGTATAATTTTGTGACAAGAATGGACTTGTTTTCGGAACAGTGCACACTTGTCCAAGTCAAGGGATTTTGTGTAGCTGCTGAGGTGCTAATAATGAAAATCTACTTGCTTGGCAGCCAGCAAGACACAGATGATCCAGAGTCTAGACAGGTACGGTGGGAGCAGAAATATCATTAAAGTTTTGAAAAGCAAATTGGCAGACTAGTAAATAGTTATAACGTCATAGGAAAATTACTGAAAGAGCAAATTAGAGCTATTTATGAAATTTTGTCAAGTTGTCTAGGGTATCATTTTATTAAATTCTAAAAGAAAAAACCTAGATTGACTGAAATCTGTAACCTTATGCATACATTTTTGCCATACAGATAGTCAACTTGCAACAATTCATTTAGTGATTGTTCAAAGTTACAATAGCACTGAAAAAAATGGGTTTCACATTTACAACTGTCACAGCCTCCCCATGGTGATGTGATTAAAATTCAGGCACTTGGCAACTGGCATGTATTTATGACAGTTGCACTGTCCTGCAATCATCTAATCACCATCTGTAACCTTCCAAGACAAGCAAAATCAATGGGCAAAACTAGATTCACTTAACAACCACATGATTCAATTAACAACTGTAGTGATTTGCTGAACAACTATGGCAAAAAAGATTATAAAATGAGGCACAACTCACTCAACAATTGCTTTGCTTATTCATGGAAATTTTGAGCTTTGCTGTGGTCATAAGTCAAGAGCTACCTCTAATTTCCATACATCTCAATGGAGTTTTAGTGGTAGATTGATTTTCAAAATGACTTAGGTATATCAAATACCCATCTCAACAAGTAGATAAAGATTGTATTTATAACCCATGGATTCATAATTTTTAGTAATGTTTTCCTATTTTCCAAGATTTGTTCTTTTCACTGAGCAACTGAGTAAATATGGCTTTCTTTTAAAAAAAGAATTTATAATGTTATATAGTGTTATAATGTTAAATAGTGTTAAATACAGTTATTTGTCATAAAGCCACATTTTGCCTCTCTAAATTGGGAGCTGCAATTTATAATAATAATCAAAGTACTACATCAAAGATTTAGGGACTGTAGGTATGTAATTATTGGCAATAGCATCTTATTTACTGAAGTTATCCATCACTACTAAAAGTATATGACTATCCATTAGCCAAGCATATACAGAATTTTCTTGAAGAATGACAAATTTCCTATCAGATTCAAAAGGCAATATAACTTCAAATTAGAGCTTGGCAAGATCTTGCTAATTACATTTGCAGCTGAATTTTTGGCTGCAGAAATTGCCCAATTGTTTTATGTCAGTCCTGCTGATAGTCTGCTTTTACTCACTCCTACTTTAGGATAAAACACTGACAACCCAGCAGCATCACATGACATATTGGGACTTTTCCCCCTTTTGCCAAACAGGGTGTGGGTGTAGCCAGCCTGTGATGCATCTGGCTCACAGGCTGGGAGTTTCACAGCCCTGATCTAGGATGTTTGTAAAGGAAAGCTCAACAGAAACCCAAGGAGTTTTGTCACCTATATAACACAAGCAAAAACACACATTATCTTCAAGTCTCAAAAGGAAATGGATCAGGCTGGTTGTTTATGTAGACATGCTTATGTAGATGTAGATGAACAGTTTTTTCCCAAATGCCATCACTCTGCTAAACAAATATTTTCCTCACTACTGTCAAACTATTCACTAAGGCTGCATTACTATTACTATTAGTCTTCTCATTGTTCCTATCATCCATCTCCTCCCGTTTATGACTACATGACTGTAACTTTGTTGCTTGTATCCTTACAATATTGATATTGATAGTTTCCTGATTGCTTATTTGTACCCTATGACTATCATTAAGTATTGTACCTTATGATTCTTGATGAATGTATCTTGTCTTTTTATGTACACTGGGAGCATATGCACCAAAGACAAATTCCATTTGTGTTCAATCACATTTGGCCAATAAAGAATTCTATTCTATTCTACTATGTAGACATTCATCTCCCAATGCTTTATCTGAATGTTTGTTCATCCAAAACTTTACTATTTTATTAACTATATGACACTCCTAAATCTACATCTGGCATATATCCCACTAGTTTATGATTAGCAAACTAATTAATGTTAGCCTGGATAACATTTAGTGAAAACATAGTTGTTTGAACTATGTTATAACTATGTTATGCATATCAATTTTTTTATCAAACCGGATTGAGGTTTCAAGCCATATCCCACTAGATCAGGGCTATCAAACTCCCAGCCCACGAACCAGTTGTGACACGTGCTGGTCATGCCTGTTAGATATTAGCATATATCGTGGGAAGTCTCCTCTCTGGTCCGCTGCTACAGCGGGAAACAGGTATCGCTCTGATTGGTCGAGAGGCGTACCCGAGTCCTATAAAAGGGGAACTCTCCGGCCACAGAGCAAGCTGGATCACTACTACTACTAATAAAGAGCTGTTAAGTCACTTCGTGTCCGCAGTCTGTTCTCTCGTTGCCCAGATCCAACATTGGCGACGAGGGTGGGATCGAGAGACAGATAGGACGAAGAACGCTACCTCCAGAATCTCCGGATTTGATCCAGCCTAGGAATTCGGCAGAAATTCCGGCAGCCATCTCAGGCCACCACAGCGCGGCAAATTCAAACGAGAGAAGATGGCGATGCACGCTCCCCCCGCTCCATTCGACCCAGCGAACGACGAATGGGAAGCCTTCATGATTCGTTTCGAGTGTTTTCTCGAAGCGAATGAATACACGGGGATCACTGACGCCCGGAAGAAAAACATCTTCCTCGGCTACTGCGGAAAAGAAGTCTTCAACACGGCCAGAGACCTCACCGCACCTACTCCAATACAGGCAGTATCATGGACGGCATTGCAACAAGCTCTACAGACTCATTACGCGCCAAAACCTTCCCGCCATGTTTGCCGCCAAGCATTCAACACGAGGAACCAGAAGGCGGGAGAATCTATCAACCAGTACGTTGCAGCCCTACAAAAGGCAGCCACACATTGTGGATTCCGAGACCTGGATGAGCAGATTATGGATCGACTCGTTAGCGGGCTAAGAGACATTTCTCTACAAAAACGGCTGTTAGCCAAAACCAATTTAAGCCTACAGATTGTACTCAACGAGGCAAGAGCTTCAGAAGCAGCAGACAGATCAGCGGAGACAATTCAACGCGGGTTCAACACAGGCCAGCCAGCGCCAAGACACACCAGAGTCCACTACGAGGACACCATTCCAGATTTCGAGGATCCCGAGCTCGAGGAAAGTCACCTGATGCGCAGCAGTCACGTGAGACCTGGGGGGAGACCCGGACCCCGTTTGCCGCCCTGCGCAAGCTGCGGAGGGAATCACCCCCGGTCTACCTGTTGGTTCAGGAACGTTGTTTGTTCGCACTGCAACAAACTTGGGCACATCGCACGAGTGTGCCAGAGCGAAGTCCCTGCCTCACGGCAGCCACCCATGTACCGCCAACAGAAGCCCAATCCAGGGGCTTGGCGAAATCAAAAAGGGCGCCCAGAGAGAAATCCACAAGTGTTTACCCAGAGAGAAAATCCCCAAAGAGCTGAGCGAGCGTATTCCCAGAGAGATTACTCGCAAAGAGCTGAGAGAGCGTTCTACCAAGATGCTCAACAAGAGTATCTTCAAGATACAAATGCGGAGATAGAGTTGACCCAGAGAGAGGAGTTGCGAACGTATCTCACCACAATAAGTCAGGTCCGCACCAAGCGGCCTAAAAAGCTGAAAGTCACAGTCCTCTTGGAGGGCTCACCTTGCGAGCTAGAAGTTGACACAGGATCGTCCCTGACGATCATTTCATGGGCATCCATGAAACAGGCTATCCCTAGCCTCAAAAAGAGCCAACTACGTGTTCCCGACATCCTGCTGCGAGACTACCAGGGGAACCAAGTCCCCATCGTGGGCCAAGGCACATTCCAGATCCGTTTCAAGGACATCGTAGCCCAGCTGCCCGTGACCGTCGCCACCGCACCATTACAGAACCTTCTAGGACTAGATTGGTTTGAAGCCTTGGGGCTGGAAGTCACCGGGATCAACAGCGTGGAGAACAGCAGCGCTGAGCAGATCTTTAAGGAGTTCGAGGATGTGTTCAGCCCCGGTCTTGGTAAGTATGTGGGTAAACCAATCTCATTCAACTTAGACCCCAAAGTGGCGCCAATCCGACTTAAACCGAGACGAGTGCCTTTTGCACTCCACCCAAAAATAAATAAGGAAATAGATAAACTAGTGGAGCAGGGAATCCTTGAGCCGGTGGATCACGCGCGCTGGGAAACGCCCATTGTGACCCCAGTTAAGCCAGACGGGTCAGTCCGCATCTGCGCGGACTATAAATGCACAATTAATGTCGCGCTACAACAAAGCGCATATCCTGTGCCAGTAGTACAGCACTTATTGCACTCGTTGGGGCCAGGAAAGATATTTGCAAAGTTAGACATGGCACAAGCTTACCAGCAATTGCCCGTGGATAGCGCCACAGCGGAGGCCCAAACTATAGTGACGCATAGAGGGGCATTCAAATGCAACCGGCTGCAATTCGGTGTGAGCATTGCTCCAGGTTTGTTCCAGAGCGTCATGGAACGGCTTTTGCAAGGGATACCGGGAGTCGTCCCCTATTTCAACGACATCTCGGTGTCCGCTGCAAATGAGGAGCAATTAAATAAAAGAGTCAGAACTGTTTTGGCCAGAATCAGAGAGAAGGGTCTCCGCCTTAAAAAGGAAAAATGCCAAATTAACGTGCCTAGTGTAGAATTCCTGGGATATAGAATCGATGGTCAGGGAATACACCCCACTTCAAAGAAAATTAAGGCGATCCAGGACGCCCCCACACCACGTAACCAGACCGAGCTGCAGGCCTTCCTCGGACTACTTAACTTCTACAGCGTTTTTCTGAGACAGAAGGCGACCGTTGCTGAGCCGCTACATCGACTACTCCAGCGAAACGCACCATGGAGATGGGGACGATCCGAAGCAGCGGCTTTTGCCGGGGTAAAGCGCCTGCTCACCACTGACTCGCTGTTAGTCCAATACAGCCAGACACTACCGCTAGTATTGACCTGCGACGCATCACCCTTTGGAGTCGGCGCAGTCCTTAGCCACAGGATGCCAGATGGAAAAGAAGCACCCATCGCTTTCTACTCTAGAACTCTTTCATTGGCCGAGAGGAACTACAGCCAGATGGACAGGGAAGCATTAGCTGCGGTAGCTGGAGTAAAACGTTTCCATGAATACCTCTACGGCTGCGATTTTGAACTAATTACTGATCACAAACCGCTGTTGGGACTTTTGGCGGGAAACCGCCCCACCCCGGTCTCCCTTTCTCCACGCATGACCAGGTGGACTGTTTTCCTGGCTGCGTACTCCTACAAGTTAATTCATCGACCGGGCTCCACTCTAGGACACGCAGACGCACTCAGCCGTTGCCCACTACCGGACCTTTTGCCAGACCCCACTCCCGAAGTACTGGTGTTGCTCATTGACTGTTTGGACTCTGGACCGGTTTCTTCCTGCGACGTTGCAAGGTTCTCCTCTAAAGACAGTTTAATAAAGCAAGTTCAAACTTGGGTTTGGAGGGGGTGGCCGAAGGGAAACGTGGGCCCAGAATTCAAAGTGTTTTGGTCAAAACGGGACGAACTCTCAGTGTTGCAAGGTTGTTTATTGTGGGGGGATCGAGTTGTTATTCCTTATGCTTTACGTAAAAACGTGTTAGATGCATTACATGTTGGGCATCCGGGGATCGTTAGGATGAAGGCTTTAGCGAGAAGTTATGTTTGGTGGCCAAACATGGACAAAGAGATAGAGGAGTGGGTGGCCACTTGTGATCCATGCCAAGAATCGAGACCAGCACCCCCGGAAGCGCCCGCCACAGAATGGGAAAAGCCGAAAGCACCCTGGTCAAGAATACACATCGACTTCGCAGGGCCAGTTCAAGGTCAGACTTTCCTTATAGTTGTGGATGCATATTCCAAATGGCTAGAAGTAGTCCTAATGACTTCAACCACGGCAGAGGCAGTCATTAAGGTCCTACGTCGACTTTTTGCCACTCATGGCCTGCCCGACCTCCTGGTCTCCGATAACGGGCCCCAATTCACGGCCATGCAATTCGAAACGTTCTTAGCAGGTCAGGGAATTCGGCATGCCCTCGTTGCGCCATTCCATCCGGCATCAAACAGACAGGCGGAGAGAATGGTGCGATCCGCAAAAGAGGCCCTCGCTAGGATGGGTCCAGGTGATTGGCAAACACGCATTGACCATTACCTCCTCATTCAGCACATTACCCCCAGTGCAACGACGGGTAGGAGCCCCGCTGAAATGCTCATGGGCCGCCGTCTAAGGTCTCACCTGGACCGTCTTCACCCCAACTACTCTGCCACAGCACCCCCAGACTCCACAAGCAAAATTCGGAGTTTCAGCATAGGGGATTCGGTATACGCCCACAACTATGCAGGGGGGACATTGTGGATGCCGGCAACGGTCATTGGCATCACGGGTCCACGATCGTATCTGTTAGAACTGGAAGATGGGCGGAACTGGAAGAGGCACTTCGATCAACTTCGGGGTCGCCTGGCACACTCAGACCTACGAGCCGAGGACGAGAGCTACCTACCAATGCAAAGTCAGCCACTCGAGAGCCCCAACACAGAGAACTACGACACCTGCGAGCCCAGGACAGAACAAGAGGTCGAACGCGAAACAGAACAACCCCCAAGCAATGTAAGCGAGCAGACCCCCGAACGCCCAAGCAATGAAAGTCTGAAATCACCAGAACTCGAAGCAAGGAAAGCAACTGATCCTGCAACTACTCCTGACCAACCCGAACTGCGATGCTCCACTCGAGTAAGGCAAACTCCAACATACCTTAAGGACTACATAACCAACCGCAATGTTCCGTCTAAGAGGGGAGGGGTGTTAGATATTAGCATATATCGTGGGAAGTCTCCTCTCTGGTCCACTGCTACAGCGGGAAACAGGTATCGCTCTGATTGGTCGAGAGGCGTACCCGAGTCCTATAAAAGGGGAACCCTCCGGCCACAGAGCAAGCTGGATCACTACTACTACTAATAAAGAGCTGTTAAGTCACTTCGTGTCCGCAGTCTGTTCTCTCGTTGCCCAGATCCAACAATGCCCACTTTAGCAAAGTGGGAAAAGTCCCAATACGTCATGTGACGCTGCCGTGACAATGTGAGTTTGACACCCCTGCACTAGATTGAATCCTGAATCCATTTATTGTTCAATATTTTTGATAGAAGAGGATCCAGTTGAAAATCAAGCGTTATTGAAGAGAGATTTTAAAATGATAAGCTATAAGAATGATATTGGTAAAGACATTACACAGGACTTTCAAATGAAACTGGCTGATATTTGAATATCTGAAAGTGACATACGAATAATGAATCAGATAAGTTAATTGAATGTGTGGATTTCAACTTGGACACTCTTCTGATATTTATGAAAAAAGATAGAGAAAATGAAATCAGCTTTTGGGACACTAAAATAAACATAAAGACTTAAAGGCAACAAGATGGATTATCAAATAGGCTTATTTAAACTTTAAAATATGTATACATATTTTTCTGTTGTATACATGTTTTTATCTTGACCAAGACTGAATTATTTGACTACAATAAAGATTTTATTATAGGTAAGATATGGAATGAAGAGAAAGCAATGCTAAAATTGGAGGAAAGTTAAACTTGTGAAGAACTCTGTGACAAGACAAAATAATAAGAAATTAATTTGTGGGATATTAGTTGAAGAGATTACATTTTCTAAATGTTAGAATTTTGCAGTCATCAGACAACTCATCTGAATTATAAACATGAAACTTAATGAATGATAGTAAAAACAACCAAAAGGCATAATACCATAGCAATTATTGCCCTATTAATCTGATTTTTCTCAAAACTTTCAACATCAAGTATTTATTCAATCAAATTCGAGTTTCAGGATTCATTTCTGTAGTAACCCTTTTACAGCACTATAGTCAAAGAAGAAAGGGATAACATTGTAAATCCACATGTTTGCATTCTCCAGAACTTCTGAAAAATCTTGACAAAAATATGTATGTAATACCTGTTTTCATTCAGAAATTCAAATATATCAGATGTAAGTTTCTTTATTGGATAAAGCTGTTCCCTGCTGTCCAGGATAACATACAGTGTCACAGCATAAAGTTTCAGTTCATTGAATTGTGCCCACCGAAATAATCAATGTCAACAATGAAATTAAACTGACACATATAAAGGATTGGGGTGAACTGGATCATTTACATCTTTCATCATTACAACCTCTGTCTAATTGACTATGAACAGAAAATCTTTCATGTTAAATACACATTTTAGTTTGGATTTTCTTAAGTTTTAGGGTCTGATGTTAAGACACTTAACTTGAAAAAGGAGAACTTTAAAATACATTTTTTGGGCCTTACTTCAGAAAACAGGCTTGTGAAAACTTTTGGATATTATCCAAAGCTTCAGAGGACTAAGCTTTCAGCACTTTTGACAATAACAAAACATAATAGACAGACATGTATTTCAAATACTTCAGCTCAAAAAATGAGATCTTAAAGAAATGAAGTATAGATTTTACCCATCTGCAACACACTTGATTTTGCAACTATCCTATGAATTTCTGTTCAAAAGCAAAATGTGGGTATATAATATTCAAAATTATATATAGCAAAATGTGTTAAGACACTGACTAAATATCTTATTTTAGGTAAACACAACCTAAATATCTGAGGATAGAGTTGTATTGCATTAGATCTAATTTAAGTCGCTCCGATCAGATCCGGAGCGGATGGACCTCCGTCAGTGGACCAGACGAGCCGTCAACAGCGAGTCTTGAGAGACCATTCTGGGAGGAGTTTGACTCTGTTGCCCCCGAGGATTTGGACAGGTTGCGTGGACGGCTACGACCCACCACATGTTCAATGGACCCGTGCCCCTCCTGGCTGGTACTGGCAGCCTGGGAGGTGACACAAGGCTGGCTTCTGGGCCTGGTGAACGCCTCATTGGGTGAGGGTTACTTACCAACCGCCTTGAAAGAGGCTGTGGTGAGACCCTTGCTCAAGAGACCTTCGCTCGACCCAATGGAGCTAGCTAATTACCGTCCAGTCTCCAACCTCCCCTTCTTGGCGAAGGTTGTTGAGAATGTGGTGGCGCAGCAGTTTCCACGACACCTGGACGAATCCGACTATCTAGACCCACGCCAGTCCGGCTTCCGACCCGGGCACAGCACTGAGACAGCCTTGGTCGCGTTGGTTGATGATCTCTGGAGGGCCAGAGATAGGGGTTGTTCCTCTATCCTGGTCCTATTAGACCTCTCGGCGGCTTTTGATACCATCGACCATGGTATCCTATTGCGCCGGTTGGAGGGGATGGGAGTCGGAGGCACCGTTCTGCGGTGGTTCGGCTCCTACCTCTCCGACCGGAAGCAATGTGTGTTGACAGGGGGGCAGAGGTCGTCCCTGAGGCCACTCACTTGTGGGGTGCCGCAGGGGTCGGTCCTCTCGCCTCTCCTGTTCAACGCATATGTGAAGCCACTGGGTGAGATCATCCGTGGCTTTGGGGTTGAGTACCACCTGTACGCTGATAACACTCAGCTGTACATTTCAACCCCAAACCACCCCAACGAGGCTGTCGAAGTGATGTCCCGGTGTTTGGAAGCCGTCGGGGTCTGGATGGGGGACAACAGACTCAAACTCAACCCCTCCAAGACCGAGTGGCTATGGGTACCGGCACCTCGGTTCAGCCAGCTGACACCATCGCTGGCCATAGGGGGCGAACAACTGTCCCCTGTGGAGCGGGCATGCAATTTGGGCGTCCTCCTTGATGCCCAGCTGTCACTGGAGGACCATGTGGCAGCCGTGGCAAGGGGGGCGTTCCACCAGGTTCGCCTGGTGCGCCAATTGCGCCCCCTACTGGACCGGAGTGCCCTGCGCACGGTCACTCATGCGCTGGTGACGTCTCGCCTGGACTACTGCAATGCCCTCTACATGGGGCTTCCCTTGGGACGCATCCGGAGACTGCAGCTAGTTCAGAACGCAGCCGCGCGGGTTATCATGGGGAGTACACGTTACTCCCACGTAACACCACTCCTGCGCGAGCTGCACTGGCTACCTGTGGCCTTTCGGGTGCGTTTCAAGGTATTGATCACTATCTTTAAAGCGCTCCATGGCATAGGACCTAGATATCTGCAGGATCGCATCCTACCACACACGTCCCTGCGACCTATTCGCTCACACAGGGAGGGACTCCTCCTGGTGCCGTCCGCTAGGCAGTGTCAGCGGGCGACACCTAGGAGTAGGTCCTTCTCTGTGATGGGCCCAACCCTCTGGAATGACCTCCCCCCGACATTCGAACCACCACCGACCTCCGTTCCTTCCGTCAAAAGTTAAAGACTCACCTATTTCAATCAGCTGGCCTGGCACTTTCTTAGTTTTACCTCCCGGGGATTTATTTTAATTGGGTTTGGGTTTTTAACTGGGGATTTTTTAGGGTTTTAGAATATATTTATTTCTTGTACAGCCTATCTCCTCCATCCAAATGCATTTAATTGTTTTATGATTGTATTTTTATCTGCATTGACTGTACACCGCCCCGAGTCCCTTTTTGGGAGAGGGGGCGGTCTAGAAATCCAAGAAATAAATAAAATAAAATAAAAAATAAAAGTGACAAAACATAATGTATGCAACAATAAACAATGTAAATATCATAAATCCTAACATAACATAAACATTAAAGTTTCTATGTAGTAAGATAATTAAATTATGAGATATTCTGAATTGTGCTGGAATTGTATGCCAGATTTGCACTTTTTTATTTATTTTATAATATTTTTAAAATATTGAAAACAAGAAAAATGAACAAAAACCAATATTTTAGAATGAAAAAGACGAAAGAAGAAAAGGACAAAAGCAAAAGTGTAAAAATCAAAGAAAAGGGAAAAAAGATTATAAAGAAGTGACTGCTGATCTTCTTTTACAGTCGTTATAAATATAACTGTAATTTAATCTCTTTCTCTATGGTTATAACATTGTTTACATTTTTCTATAATTTATTATTTTTATTTTAATAATCAAAATGTATATCATAACTTCATTTCTTCTGTTTCCACAAAAGGCCAATAAGGGGTTTCCAGTCATCATTAAACTTAGGCAACGTCCTATCTCTAATTAAAGCTGTCAATTTAGCCATCTCAGCAAGTTCCATCATCTTCACCATTCATTCTTCCATTGTGAATAAAATTGAACCTTTTCACCTTTGTGCATACAATAGTCTTGCTGTTGTCATATATAAAAACAAAACTCCATATTTTTTTCCCCAGCTGCTTATCCATCAATCCCAAAAGAAAAGTCTTGTATATTAATCTTTAAATTTTTATTTATACGTAACGGAATCCAAAATTTTCTGGCTTTTTTACATGTCCTCCAAGCATGATAAAATGTCCCTTCTCGTTGATTACATTTCCAGTGTAAGTTCTAAAAACCTTTATACACTCTAGACAATTTTCCAGGGACATGTAACATGTACCAGCCATATGTCATTTTATAACAATTATACTTAATAATAAATGTCATTCCTTTCAATCACATTTTCTCCCATTAAGCCATCTGCATATTATAATTAAAATTCTATGATGCATCCATTCATTTGTTTCATATTTTATCACATAAATTGTACACAATTCCATTTCAAATTGCATTTTACAGTATTCAAAACCAAAAGTTATCTATTTTACATCTTTCTAACAATTATATGTAAGAAACCCATTGACATTAACATCCCTCTACTGCCAACTCTTGTCTTATTTTTATTCTGTATTGTCCTTCACACTAATATATTCTTATATATTAGAGTAAGTTAATCATGTATCTTTAGTAATCATTTCTCTTCTGTAAAATGCTTACTGTACTGACAGCCGCAAAATTATTTTGAAGCACAGCTCAGGTTTAAGGGTCTTCGTGTTCTCACTATGGCATGACTAACAAAATGATTTTTAAAATCTACATTAACCTTAACTTTTTGTATTATAGATATCCATGCTACCTAAATTTTAAGCCATATCCATCTACAGTAACTCTAAAAGCTTTTTGTTTCTCCATTCTTTCATCCGAACAAACAGTAGGCTGCAAAATATAATTACAGATCAGATAAGCCCAATGTTTCTTATTCATCTTGTAACATCTTACTGTATATTTAACTGAACTATAATATAAAACCATTATAACTAAAATGCTTTTTCACTGCTACACAAATTTAGATATCTTTTTAAATCATTGTTTAAATGGTAGATATCAAAACTGATATTGTCTGCAAGGCATTCATTGTAATCACAGACATTTTCTCCAACTATGACAATTGTTCTTTTCTCTCATTTAGTTCAGTTAAACTAAGCTAAAAGTTAAGTTTTAACTTTTTTCAATTTCTGTTTAAAATAGATGATTTTGTTAAAAATGTGCATTTAATTTATCCATATCTTTTCATTTGTCCCCATGCACATATATTTTCTAATGCTTGTTTATACCACATGTACTTAGTACAGAGCTAAGAGTTTGAAGAGATCAAATGCATAATTTTAAATTCCTTTCTGGTTTATCAAAATAAAATAAGAAGCAATGAACCATTAAACTATTCTTTAATTTATCTCTTTTCATAGCGATATGGATTGAGGGTGGGGGGCACTGATTTCTAACTTTTCATTATAGTAAACTCCTGCATGGGAATGAAACTAGAGGGTCTATGGTTGATTGAACAGTATCTAGAAATTAATCCAGTCAACTAAAAGGGAGGATTATGGTTTTGGCTGAGCTTTCTTTGAGATATCACGTTTTCCTCGGTAATCCCTTTGTGGTCCAGCCATGGCTGAAATTGACTGGCATCATGTGTCTCTCTGTGTGTGTCTCTGTGTGTTAAATTTCAGCTCTGTTGAAATTTACAAGAAGCTATCCAAACTGATAATCTTGCTTGATTTCTGTGGGTATAATAAAAAATTGGTTTATACATACTCATTAAATTTAGTAAATAAAGTACAAAAATCCCAAAAGTTAATGTTCAGTAAGGGTTTCACCATTGATTAAATCTGTTTTTGAAAAATGGATCTTTGTATCTGTACCTTTTACTTTGCCTGCAGTGTTATCCATTTTTCATTATGATCTTGAGATCATTGTAATTTTCCCTTTTCCTCTCACACAGATGAGTACTGCAATACTATGCATGTCTAGACAAAAATAAATCCTGATTATAGTTTAAAATGGCAAAACTGAGAAATGAGGAAATACAAAACTGAGACAACGTAAATGTTGTCAAATCTAAATTATTGCTTCTAATTTGCAGATGTTTAATTGTTCCAAAATAAAGGTAAAATTAAGAAATACAGATCACAGATCTGTCCTTGATTTTACTTTTTTTAAAACTTTTTTTAGAATTTATAGACCGCCCCCTCTCCCCAAGGGGACTCGGGGCGGTGTACAGACAAAAGCTAAAAACCGTGTATACAATAACAATATTAAATACCCCTTTTTAAAAAACAAATTAAATATAGAGCCTGTACAATGATAGTAAAAATTAAAACAGATTAAAAGGACAACCCTCTAAAATTTAAAATGCCGGCCAGGAGGATTGAAAATTAAAACTACTATTGGGCCAGGCCAGCTGATTGGAACAGGTGGGTCTTGAGTTTCTTGCAGAAGGAGCGGAGATCGGTAGTAGTTCTGATGTCGGGGGGGAGTTCATTCCAGAGGGTCGGGCCCATCACAGAGAAGGCCCTACTCCTGGGCGTAGCCTGCTGGCATTGCCTAGTGGACGGCATCCGGAGGAGTCCCTCCCTGTGAGAGCGAATTGGTCGCAGGGATGTAAGGGGTAGGATGCGATCCTGCAGTTACTATTTTAGACTTTGATGTTCATTGGAAAAGGAACCAATCTAAAAAGATAAGTATATAGTACTGGATCTTATTTTGAAAATAATCCTGTAGCAATTAGAATGCTTAATAATCCAACTTTAAAAAAGAGTACTATATAATTAAATGAAGAATCTTAAGCAATATTAGCACATTTTGTTTTAATGGCTCCACTGATCATCCAGAAGATCAATAGAGCTATCAAAATAGCTCCATGACAGGGAACTGATAGGTAGTTAGAAAAGCAAACCAAACAGTTACTATAAGTTTTGGTATCTCCTGGGAACATACAGAAAGGAGTTTAAAAACAAACAAAACAATCAGGAATATTTTCAGTGAATAAATGTAAGCAAACACATATACTCTTTCTTTTTCTCATCAAGATTTTAAATTTAACTTCTGAAACAAAAACTTGTATATGATATAAAAATAAATGTATTTTTTCTTCTTTAAGTAATAATACATTTTTATCCCTTTGTGTGGTATTTTTTGTCTTATTTATTGCATTAACACTTCATCCTCATTCCAGAAAGTTCCAAAGATTTACATAATTCTTGTTCATGTTGTACTGCCACCTTCTTGATTCTTACAACAAACCTGTGTGAGGAAGTACATAATACAAAATTATCCAAAATACCAATTAACAGACTGCCAGTCATATTGCAACTGGTTGTAATTATGGCAAACACATCAACACTTCACTTTTTCACTTAATGTAACTTTTCCTCAAATATCACATTATAGGTATTGACAGACTTAATTGATCTGAAACCATTATCTGTCAATAGGCTTGCAGAAGAGACACATATTTTTTTTTAGAAAATAGTGTCATATTTTTTAAAAAAAAATCAATATGTTGTAGCAATAAGTCAATATGAACAATGTGATGTTTGGAAAGAAATACAGGAATTTTATTATATAATTGAAGCATGGATTTGTATCAGTAGCAAATTATAAACAATGAGGATTAGTTAATTTTGGTTCTTTGCACATTTTTTCTCTTCACAGGGAGATTCATATAGGACAATTCTAAAGCATGCAGGACAAGTATACTGTAGATAAGATCTAGTCCAGGGGTCCCCAAGCCCTGGTCCATGAACTGACACGAGTCCATAGCATGCCCAAAACTGGGTCATGCAAACGAATGAAGCTCCATCCCAGGATGCAGGCAGCACATTAAACCATACACCCTCCAGTCTGAGAAAAAACCTCTCCGTGGAAGCAGTCCCTAGTGCCCAAAAGGTTGGGGGGGGGGGGGACACTGAGCTAGTCTAGCTACATGAGGTAAGAACCAATTTGAAATTTGACAATGCTCTCCTTTTCCCAGAAAATAAAACTGGTTTTTAAAAACAGCATACAAAATGCTAAGTATATCCTTTAGAAAACTGAATTTAAATTTGACAGCTTCTGGTACTTTTTTCCCTGTCACTTCAAACATTTTGTTGCAATGTATCTGGAATAATCTGTCAGTTATTCTGTCTACTGTTTTAACCAACCTCTCTTACCTTCATCAATTTTTGCTGCCTTTCTAGTAATTGCCATTCTTATTTGTAATATAAAACCAAAAGTCGAGTCAGTTACAGAAGTAAAAATGAAAACCAGTCTCTCTCTCTCCCTCCCTCCCTCCCTCCCTCCCTCTTCCCCTTCCTCTCATTGCCATTTTTATGTCCTTAAGCCCAATATGGTGCTCCATAGTTCTTATCACAGAAGTAAAAATGAAAACCAGTTTCTCTCTCTCTCTCTCTCTCTCTCTCTCTCTCTCTCTCTCTCTCTCTCTCTCTCTCTCTCCCTCCCTCCCTCCCTCCCTCCCTCCCTCCCTCCCTCCCTCTTCCCCTTCCTCTCATTGCCATTTTTATGTCCTTAAGGCCAATATGGTGCTCCATAGTTCTTATCATACAGTCTGTTTCATATTATAGTTATCTCTTTGTTTTGCAAAATCCACTAACTGTCTTATCCCTTTCATGCTAAACAGACATTCCTACAAAGGTATGGTCTGTTCATCTACTTGTCCCCCCCAAGTAATTATCAAAAGTGTTTCATCAAATGTTAACACCTTACATTCAAACTGTCCTGTTCATCTGTTCATAATTTTCTTAGGTCAAAATCTTTGACAGCTTTGACAAAGAAGCTTTTTTCTATTAGTTTTAAATTCTTAAAATTATTTTTCCTTTCTTTAATCTGCAATGAAGGCTGATTCACCAAGTGTCTCTTGTTGTTTCTTCTTCCTGCCAGTCAGAAGATAACTCTTTAAATGTAAATTGACTGTTTCAAAAGTGATTAAGAAACTGACTTCCAGTGAGTCCAGAGTCCTTTAAAGGCTGTGCTGCATATGCCAGTGTGGTGTCTCTTCCTCATCATCTGGACCCTCGACTCAGCTGTGCTGCAGGTCAGTAACCTCTCTGCCTCTCCTTAAACTGAGAACTTTCACTTACCAGAGTTGATTATTTGGCCACTGATTACTGCCCACAATACTTCTCTGGAGTTGTCTGTAATGGTATGTGGGAAATGGGAAAGAGATACTGCCTATGGAAAGATTAGAAGTGGAGTGAGAATCTACAGCTACACAATGGGACAGAGAAAGAAACTCAGGAGCTCTCTAAATAAAGACGGTGGGAGATTTGTACTTTCAGATTTGCAAAATTCAATTAATGTAGCTTACCATCTCCAAGTGAGGACAACAATTAAGAAATGTTTTTTTTAAAAAATTAAGAATTATCATCTGGCTTGTTTCCTGTCTAGTGTACCTGACATGATGAGAATTGAGAATCTTCTTCAACATTCTGTTTGGTTTACATGGGGTCACAAAGACTTGGAATGCAAATAATTATTGGTTTTTTTTTGGCAATGATAAAAAACCCTGCGCTATCAGTATTCTTACTCAAGAAGAAGCTTTCACGACTGAATAGACAAAATCTCTTTCCTTGCAGACATTTATGTAGTACATCGTTATATAAGCACACAGGGGAGACAATATATTATCCCCAACAGCAGGTAGAGAAATTATTCAGCATGGCTTAATCCATATTCATTTGTGAAAACAAATACTTAAGAAAAGAAACAGTTTAAATAGTTTCTAGTGGTAATTATTAACACTACCAGTTTGGTCTTGCCACTTTAGCATGACCTATTATGTTCAATATACCATATCCTCAGCAAAGGACATATATACAGTAATGTGAACCTCCAAAATTCCACAAGGACCTGGTTAATTACATTCAAGTGTCCATATAATTATTTTATTTTCATCTATTGAACAAACTATATTGTGTGAAAACCCACAAAAAATTCAATCTGCACCAATGACTTCTATATCCTTCTAGTTTATTAAGACAACCAAACAGTTAACTTTTTGTATGATGTATTTTTGAAGTGTGGAAATATTGTCAGCTGGCAGGAACCAAGAGATGTATCTTCTCCATCATAGCCTCTGCCCTTTGGAATAGTCTCCATTTAGACCCCTGGATGATTTCAGTTCTGTTGGCCTTTTGTAAGGGTTTTTAAAACTGGGTTGTGTGCCCAGGCTTGGGTCCCTGACTGTATTTAGGACCCCATTTCCTGTTTGTATTGAAATCCATAGTAACAATTTTACTTGATTTCGTATATATTTATTTTGTACTATTTTAATTATTTAAATAACTTTTAATTGTGTTTATGCTTTATGATGAATGCTACCCAGAATTATTTGTTGAGATGGGTGGCTGTGGAAATTGATTAAATAAATAGATTTCTGTTTTCTGAATGCTAGACATTTGTGAGGTAGCAAAATGTGCTGTCCATTTTTTCTAAAAGCATACCACATTTGCTGCTGCAATTATTTCTCTTGAATATGTTCTGAATTACCTTCTTTTAAACAGCTAAGGATGTTAAAATGGGTGCTGGTACTTCAAAGAAATTATTTTCCACTAATTTCCCACCCACTTATTCAGTTCCCAGAAATACCTTCAATCCTCAAAGCTGAAAATGCGCCTGATCTTAGTGCAGAGACCACAAATGGAGCCAATGCATTAAATAATCTATAGTATATACTTGAGGGACCAGTCCTTTTAATATAAATTGAGAGTGTTGTGTCAGAGCCTCTGAAATACTGTCCACTTGTTTTTGTTTGTTTGTTTGTTTGTTTTCTCTTTCAAATTGTTCCATAGATTCACTGTCTAAGCTATTTTTTTTAAAGAAATATTTCTTATGATGTTTTTTTCCAGAAAACAGGAAAAATTTCAGCAGGAGGTGACTCTGAGTTCATGTTTGCACAATAAATTTTAAAAAAAACCAATGATTGAAATGTTACTATCATTTCAGTATTAACCTGTCAGTTCCTTTGCATTGACCATTGTAGCACTAGATATTGCTTTGTTTAAAACTTGTTAAAAGTGGCACTGATCATTGCTACAAAGCAGAGAAACAGAACTTGTGGCTCCCTATGTATTGAAGTTTTGCACTCTGAACTGCTTGCTGTTAGTCATATGAATGATCACCCCGGCTCTCAATCCAGCCTTCAGCAGCAGCATGTGAAAGGCAGATTGTTTCTCTTTCTTTTATCAAATGACACAAGAGCAATCATGCTCCTTCTACAGCTGCTGCCTGCCTCCTTTGAAGGTGTAAAACAGCACTTTCCTTATTCTCCTTGAATGCTTTACTAGGAGAAAAGCAGGGCACTGCAATTTCAGAATGAAAATATTTTATTTTACTCTTAGGGAAATACTAATTTTAAAAAGAATACTTTGCAAGCCTACCCCCAAAATTTCTGAAAATAAAATCACATCAACATCTGGTAGTGAAAAGATGTTAACAGATCTGCTAGATCCTTTTTTTTTAGCTCTTAAAATTTAGCCCATGCCCAAGTGGAGAAGCTTTGGTATTTGATGGCCAACAGACTCAGCTACCTTATTACATATCACCAAGCTTTGATTCACAAGAAATAAATTTACACAAAAATGGGGAACAAATAGAGAAATTGGTTTAGAACAGCGGTTCTCAAATAGTGGGGCGCGCCCCCCTGGGGGGGCGCGAGGCTCTGTAAAGGGGGGCACGAAGGCTCCCTTTCCATCTGGGTGCAACGGCGGCGAAGGCGTGGGCGAGGCATAATATATCCCGCCTGGAAGTGGCAGCACTTCGGACTGGATTTTCATTGGAGCCGCGGGCTGGAGCTGTGCAAGAAGCCTGCTCGGGCGGGGGTGGGAGGGAGGGAAGCATGGGACCGCCCGTCTTCGCCACCGCATAGCTCGCCTCCCCGCCAGCAGCTCCACTGCCAGCATTCCATCTGGAAGCGGAAGCGCAACAGCCGCTGTTGGGGAAGGGACAAAGGGGCGGCAGTCGCCCGATCTTGCCACCGCCACCCCTTCGCCCCTGGTAATGGCGACTGTTGTGCTGCTGCTTCCAGCTGGGATGCTGGAGGAGCTGCTGGCAGGGAGGGAGGGAAGAAGGGCAGAAGGGAGGTGGAAGGAAGGAAAGAAAAGCAGACACGCCGGAGGGAAAGAGGAAAGAAGGCAAGCAGGCAGGAAGGAGGCAGAAGGAAGGAGGGAAGAATGGAACTGGAAGGGAGGCAGGGAAGGAGGGAGGGAGAAAGGAAGGATAGGAGGATAGGGAAAGAGGAAAGAAGGCAGGCAGGCAGAAGGGAGGGAGGTGCAAGGAAGGAAGGAAGCATAGATAAGCAGGAGGGAAAGAAGGCAGGCAGGCAGGAGGAAAGAGGAAGGAGGGAACTGGAAGGGAGGCAGGGAAGGAGGGAGGGAGAAAGGAAGGATAGGAGGATAGGGAAAGAGGAAAGAAGGCAGGCAGGCAGAAGGGAGGGAGGTGCAAGGAAGGAAGAAAGCATAGATAAGCAGGAGGGAAAGAAGGCAGGCAGGCAGGGGGAAAGAGGAAGGAGCGAACTGGAAGGGAGGCAGGAAGGAAGGGAAGGAGGAAGGGAGGGTGGAAGGAAGGATAGACAAGTAAGAGGGAAAGAGGAAAGAAAGCATGTGACTACGGTGGGAGACGAGGAAAGACCGGTGTGCTATGTTATGCAGAGGTGTACTTATAACAATTTTATAGACAAATGATACTATTTACAGTCGCGCGGGGGGGGGCGCGAAATGTTTTCTTCTTCCTAGGGGGGGCATGACAGAAAATAATTTAGAAGCACTGGTTTAGAAGTACATTTGTGCAATTTGACTTTTATAGAGGGGTGGTTTTTTTTGGTATGCATAAAGGATTTTTTTTTACAAATAACATAATCAGCTTTCTACTGCTCCGGGGTCATAGGAGAAGAACATTTTACATTAGGAATTTTGTTAATTCTATTATCCACAATAGCAGAAGGGATAACATTAACACAAATAGCACAAATGCTCATTGGTATTTAGGAAGAGAAAGGAAATCAAAGGAGGTCTAGAATGGTTGAACAGATGCTTTATAATTAGACTGAATAAAATTTTACGGTTCATCCAGTGTCCAACATGTATATCTATTCATATTCTTGGGGAAATAATGTCTCTGTAGAAAAGACATGTGTGTGTATGTATATGCATATACAGGGAGGGAGTAGTGACATGTGTGTGTATGTATATGCATATACAAGAGGGAGTAGTGACCTTCCTCCCATATTTAGGCATACCAGGGGTTGTAACACAAATACATACCTATTTCCCTGTCTCAACTGATAAGGAGGAGAGCCTGTGGCTTAGTGGCTAAGACTCCTGCCTAAGATATAATACAGCCCAGGTTCAAATCCCAGTAAGGGTATGGCTAGCTGATGAGAGCTAATTAGCTTGAAATAGATCTATACTAGTCTCCCTTTATTTATTTATCAGTACAAATACAACACACACACACACACACACACACGTGTGTGTGTGTTGTATTTGTACTGATAAATACATATACATACATTATACACACACACACACACACACACACACACACACATATATATATATATATATTCGTAGATTTTCACGGGTGTAGGTATGCTGGTTTTGTTGTATTCGGGTCTTTTCCCGTGTAAGGTTGAGATTGTCTTTGCAACGTTTCGGCAGGATCTCACCTGCCGAAACGTTGCAAAGACAATCTCAACCTTACACGGGAAAAGACCCGAATACAACAAAACCAGCATATATATATATATATATATATATATATATATATATATATATATATATATATATATATATATATATATATATATATATATATATATATATATATATACATACATACATACATACATACATACATACATACATACATACATATATATATATATATATATATACACATACATACATACATACATACACACACACACACACACACACATATATATATGCATATGCATATGTATACGCATATGCATACATACATACATACATACATACATATATATATATATGCATATGCATATGTATACGCATATGCATACATACATACATTCTTTTATCTATGAGCTTCTTCCTGAATGAAATTTGATAATTATCTACTTTAGTCTACTAAATGAAATTAAATAATTAAAATAAGTGAACTCAAGCTTCTTTCTGCAAAATGTTGATGTAAGCAAAAATGGAAGATAATGCAAGGTCAGATCCCCACCTGAGGAAGAGATACTTCCAGTAAAAAAAAAATCAACCAAAATTTGGCATGCAGTGGGCCAATCCATTCTTCAACACAAAATTAAAATGGAAAGTTGTAACAGGGTTCTGCAGACTTAAAGGAAATGGACTATTGCCATTGCTTCATTATCATTAGGGCTGCAAGATATAGTAGATTCCTGTGGCAAGAAAAAAGGACATTATGATTACGGCAAAATAATTCTGAACCTAAATGGAGTTTGCAACAAGACATTTCTTGTTCACATAAAGAAGGCCCTTAAGAAGTGTGATTGCTAAATTTGGGTGGTAATGTTGAAATGATAGTTAAATCCCTAATGGGCCAATATAGCAGAGAGAGAAAACTATGGGAAAACTAAAAGGAATGATATTTGACTCTTGATTTCTATAATTTGTAAATGAGAGTAAGAAGAAGATTGATTGTTGAGGCCATATGTTTTGTTCAAAGTTTCCTTGAGGAATAAGGTTAAAGATATATATATAAAATATACAAATACACAAATAACCAATTTTGGTTCATGGGTTTATTTCTCAGCTAACTACTATAATACTGTAGTTTATTGTTAAATTATAAATTCTGAAGCCAGTCTGGTCCTTTAACCAAAAAGTTCTCTAGAAACTTTCAGTATTAGATTTGGCAGATAATTTACGAATAATTTCAGAAAGCTTGGGAGATAGTTGGCTGGATCATCATTCCTTCCTTTCTTGTGAATTAAAATAATTGTTACCAAATGCCAACCTATAGAAACGCAGATAGAGTGGCTAATTTACATGAAAAGTTTTTCCAGCGGGTTCTTGGTGCTCTCTGAACTTGGTGGTTTTCTGGCAGACATTTTATTACCAAGCTAAATAAGATCATTAGTGCACTGACGGTATTGCCTACTCTTGTAATGGAACATCTGTAAGGAAACTTCCAAACTCAGAGAGCACCAAGGACCCCACAGTTCACCCTTGCTCAACTCTGAGCTATAAATATTCTCTTCTATTGAGTTTTAGTAGAATTGAGGCACACTGATTTATTTCAAGAATGGGGAAGCCAGTGCCATTCAGATGCTGTTCATTTGCCAGCTTTCTAGTACTTGTCTATTTTTCCAGCTTTCAGCTAGAGCCAGAAGGATAATTTGCCACTCAAGGCCTACAAGCACTTCCTAAACCCATTCATTTGCACTGCATGGAGAACCACAATTACTAATTGCAAAAAAAAATCAATGGTATTGCTTTTTGCCATCTTGAGATAAAAATCACATACATACAAATTAAATGGTAGGTCTTAGATCCCCATTTTCTTTCCTGCGCATTACCCCCCCCAAAAAAAAAATTATAGAAGATGATAGTACTTCCTACATTCATAATATAGCTATATTGGCATTGTGCCACCACTCCACTGATTATAACCCTCAATTCTACTACCCAAAGTTGCCTATTTCTGTTCTTCTAGATGTAGAGCCTCAGATTACTTTCTCATTGCCTTTCTCTTTCATCTAAAGTTTAGAGCTTTGTTAGATTGGGTAATGGATAGGCACACACAGGCTTAACGGTAACAACAGCTCTTTATTAACAACAAGTGAGAACAATCCAGCGAAGGTTGAGTCTGACAGCAGCCCTTTTATAGGGAGCTGTAAGACCCTTTGACCAATAGGATTAAACCTCTGTTCCCGCCAGAACAGAGGACCTTGGTGGAAACCACTGTAGCTGGTATAAGTATCTAACAAGCTTAATCTACATTTCTAAATGTTGTAATGCAACAAATATGATAACTGAGGACAAGGGATGAGCAATTATATCTATTTTTCCCTTTCCTTTCCATTTCCTTCCATTATATTCAATTCTCTGACACTGCTTGCATAAGCCTCTAGATTTCCTGAAAGATTTAGTTTTAGAAGGGATGTGCTGTTGCTTCCTTCCTAGGGCTGAGAGAAAGTGACTGGTCCAAAGTAACCCAGCAGACTTTGTGTTCAAGCGGCATTAGAACTCAACGGTCTCCTGGTTTCTAGCCTGATATCTTAACTACTACATCAAACTGGCTCACAAGTTTCAGTTTCACAATTTGTTTTTCATTTTACTATCCATAAATTCTCTGAACAATACACATTTTCATATTCCATTTTAGTTTAAACATTCCTGTATACTTTTTCTGGCAATTATGCAATGTTAGTTTTTCAGGGCAAAATTTATTTAAAGTGTACTTCACTGTACACATTTTGATGTGTATTTTTCTTGATTCCCAAAGAATTTTTGCACCTTTTTTTTTTGCAAAATTCTGAAAATGTCAGACCTAGATGTTCTATGTGTTCTGTTTATTTCACATGTCTACAGTTAATATCCTGATGAAATGTCTCATTCCCATGAAGCATTGCTTACTATTTGGGTCTAAAGTAGGGGTGCCCAACTATTTTTGGGCTGAAGGTTGCATTTAGCTATGACGAGTATATCATAGCCCATAGTACAAAAATATTATTGTTATAATAATACTTCTGGATTGATTTCTCCTACCTAACACATTAAAACTTATGATTAATTAATAACTCTGCAACTCTTTTTGGGGTTTGCAGAAGATTTGGGGGGACACGTGCAATCTTAGGGCCTGAGATTTTGTATCCTGGTTTTTAGAAACAATCTTGCTAATTATCTCTCATTGAACATTTCATTTGTTTAAAAAAATATTTAATTTATATGGCTACCATGTAACTATGGGTGGCAAACAAAATTTAAAAATAATAATTAAAAATAATACAAACATCAAAATACATAATAGCCAAGAATAAAGCACCCATCGTAATGATTAAATTAACAATGAAATTTATCCCTGCACAGACTCTGGGGCCCAGGCCCAGACCTAGAGTCAGGTCTTTAAAAACTTGTGATAAGCCAGTAGGGTCAGGGCCATCCTGCTCTCCAGAGGGAAAATGTTCCATAAGGAATGCACTCCAGTGGAAAAGGCCTGTCCTCTAAACCCTGTCAACCAGCATTCCTTGGCGTATGGACCCTAAGTATCCTGCCTGACCAGATTGAACAAGGAGAAATAATTTTCTCAAGTAACCTGATCTCAAACCACAAATGGCTTTAAAGGTGACACCTAGCACCTTGAATTGTACTTGAATGCAGACTGGCAACCAATGCAGAGATGTTAGATCTGGTGAATATCCAGTACCATATACTATCCTCATAGCCACATTCCACAACTGTCGAATGCTCAATGCTCTTCAAAGGCAGTCCCATGTACAGTGCATTACAGTGGTCCAGATGGGAACACATTTAACTGAAAGTATGAACCATTTCATAATAAGATTTTTCTAAGACAAAGCAAAAGTTTAAGTTATTCGTTTCTGTATGTTTCTGATTGAGGAAAGTGAAGCAATTTTAGAAGGAACTTCTCACCCCCAAATTCTTTTCCCTTACAAGCTAAAGTTCTAATAGTAATAGCAATAGTATGTTTACTATTTTTAAGCAGCAGCTGGAGGAGTTCCAGTTAGGTTTTTGTTTTAGTTTTTTTGCTGTGGCTGTGAGTGATAAAAATATGAGCTCAAGACAACCTCCATCATCCTCACATTCAGACTCCTTTGTGATATGCATCACTCAGCCTTTCATGATTGCACTTCTAATACAATGCATTAGCTTAGGACTGTCCCACCCATTTAGCATCTTTGTTCATAACTTGATACTCTATTACCTAATGAAAACAATACTACATCTGTGTGAGAAAATAAGGCAACATCCTGTTTGGAAGTTAAACATATATTTGTTTAAAAACTTTGTTTACATGGAAGATATCTGGAATCATCAAGTGAAAAATGTATAAAACAGTAATTGAATAATGTCTACAGAAGAACATACCTAGAATCCCCCTTGGTCAGACACCTGTTGGAACATGAGATGATCACACAGCTGTGTGAACATTTCTTCCCAGCCAAAATTGGGGGTTGGAATTGTGTGCTTAAAATAAAATATAATTTTGTATACTGCAGGCAAATGCTTATAGTTTTGTGTATTTTAATATGCTGCTTCCTCCAATCATATGTCATCCTTGAATCTTCTATAGATATTACATGATGATCTGAAATAAAATGATAACTGATATTTTCTCCCTTGGGGGATTCTGTGTCACTAAATGATTTTCAAAGAATTATTCACATTCATAAAGTGGCACTATGTACCAAAGAAAGGAACTGAGAAAATGAGAAATGTATATAAGAAATCATGAGGAAATAGAATGGCTAGAGGAATATCTATGAAAATTAAAGTGGAGTTGTTGTCATTTATCCTATAAATATGTGAAATAAGATGAATATTGACTTATACAAGCTCACCATTCTATGCTGGTGTTTTTATGATACAAAATACAGAATTTGTATGAAAGTCTCCAAAATCTAAATGTGAAGTTAGCCAATGTTGGTAAGTTGTGCCTGTTGGAAGTCATGGTAAATTTCCTTATTTTTCCCTTTTAAAAGACAACATAAGTGAGTGTCCTCTATTGTTAACGAATTCAAGCACTTATGTCTTCTTTAGTATTTGCTATTTCTCTTAGTGTCTTAAACACATTGCAATTGAGGTTGCAATGTGTTTAAGATACTTTTTAGACGGCACTTCCAGATGGATGTTTTACACCAGGATTGTCTCCAGACTCAATTTTCTCATGATACCATCTGTTTGGGGAAGCTGAGTCCATTTATTTCTGACTCTGTTTTCGTTTATTGAAAGCCACACCAAAGCTTACTTGGAACATTTTCCCCCTTTGAATTGTTCTGCAGTCCTTCTGGGTGGTTTGTTTTTCAATTGGAAGGAATTTTTGCTTTAACCCACTTCCTAATTCCCAAGCTCAAGTTAGCCATTATGCTGAAGTTGTATGAACTTTTTCTACTAAAAGTTTACTATTGGTAGTGCCAGGCAGTTTCTGCCCTGGAACATGTCTTCTTTCCTCCCTTTATTCCCTAATCTTTTGAAGATCTATTTGTCAGAACAATATATAGCCATTAACATAACTATTGCAAACAACAACAACATTTGCAGAATTGTATAGCTCATGAACAAAAACTTGAACTGTGAGAGGGGAGGACATGGAACAAGGATACCGATTAGCTTACTCTTCACTTAATGCCACATTGGTCAGCTGGAAGACAGAGGATGATGAGTAGACTCACAAATGTATACCAACACAGAGCTGCAGAAAATGAAGGCAATTGTGATTGCTTCAAACTCTTTAGTTAATGAAGGACCAGCAGGATAAAACTGGTGGGATAGGAGCACTTGCAATGTTCTAAATTATGATTCTGCTCCTCTTCTGAATTGTTTTCATTTATATTGTCTTAAAAATCCACCACCCTGCTCTTAGCATGCTTTGCCAATGAAAATTATTGTATTAGTAACTCACCTGTACTTTCTATTGTTTTTTAAAAAACAAATGTTTTAAAGAGAAAGAAAGAAGGGGAAAAACTGTAGTGAGAAATAGAAGCTTCTGATTTCTTCTACAGCAAATATATATTATTACAAAATTATCTTTTTTCTCTACAATTACAATAAAAGGTCATTTTTCTATTCATTTTTTATAATAATCAAAACCACAAGTCACAAGAGTATTTTTTTCCATTTCAAGCATAACGTCTATAAAGGTCTCACTCATCCATAAATGTTGCTATTGTTTTTTCTCTCCCTCTAATCAAGGAAGTTAACTTAGTGATCTCTGCAAGCTCTGTCATCTTCACCACTGTTTTTTCATTATGGATAGCATCTAACCTTTCCACTCTTTCTAGCTGCCTGTTCATTAGTCTCAAAGGAAACGTCTCTGATTTCAGTTGTACTTTAATCTTTAAAGATTTCTAAATCAATGTACATTTTTGTATTTAAAATGTTGTGGCTTTTTTTACGTAACTATCAAACATAATAAAATGTTGCTTCATGTTATTCACATGTTTCCAGCAAAAACTTGAATCACCTTTTTTCATTCTAGACAATTTCTCTGGTGGCATATACCAACAATAAATCATTTTATAATCTTTTCAGCCTCATGTTTTCCCCATGTGTATACTGCAATAAAAGTTTTTAGCCAATTTGATCATGCATTCCTTTATTTCTTCTATCTCATATTTCAACAAAAGTGTATACATTTCAGAAAAAAACACATTCACCATTAGTACATAATTCTGTTTCAAACTTACTTTGTTCAAAATCAGGAAATCTGTTGTCCAGTTTAAATCTGTAGATAAGATAAAAATATACATAAGACATTTTAGCTGTGCTTTCTTAGTTCAAATCTCCCGTTGAATTACATTTCTCTTGGTCCCAATTTCTTTGTATGAATAGTCAAATATTCCAGTTTGTTGGAATACACAAGCCTATTATTATTGATTTCTTTGTACATTTTTATCACATTGCTTGCTACATAAGATTTATAATCATTTTGTGACTTCTACCATGAATTTTTAGAAAGAAAATTTCTTAATAAAATCAATATTTGGGATTATTCACACATCTTAATTAAAAGAAGACTGTTTATCATCATTAAATTTCAGCATATTTGCACCATTTTGTTTGTATAGAAGATGCCCTTCATATCAAATTAAAACAAAATTAAACAAATGTCAAAAGGAAGACACTTATCTTTATAAAATGTGTTCTTCAATCTTGCTAGGCAAAATTACTAACTGGTTAAAAATGGCATTATGAAGAAATGAATTGGAGATAATCATAATATTCTCCTGGTTAAAAAAATACACAATTTTCTTGACTACTTTTTCTGAACCTTTTAAGATGCATGGACTTCAACTCTCAGAATTACCCAGTCAGCATGCATTGTTCTTCACTAATTTTTCCACCTGACGGGGGACAACCAATAGCCTCTCCTCTTTTTAAGCTATACAGGAGCAGGAATAAATAGCTGTCATCTACTGGTACTACAGAGTGCATGTAGACTTATGACCACAATTGAGCCCAACATTTCTGTTGCTAAGCAAAACAGTTGTTAGTGAGTTTTGCTCCATTTTATGACCCTTCTTGCCATAGTTGTTAAGTGAATTATTGCAGCTGTTCAGTCAGTAACATGGTTGTTTAAATGAATCTGGCTTCCCCATTAACTTTACTCGTCAGAAGATTGAAAAAAGTGGTTACATGACCCCCTGACATTACAATGGTCATAAATATGACTTAGTTGCCAAGCATCCAAATTTTAATCACGTAATCATGGGCATGCTGCAATGGTCATAAGTGTGGAAAATGGTCATAGGTCCCTTTTTTCAGTGTCATTGTAATACTTCAAACATTCACTAAACAAATCGTAAGTCAAGGACTACCTTGAGGAGGAAAAAAAGGAAAACAGCAGCAGTTAAACAAAAAAAAAAACCTATTTAAAAAAGATTCTGGGTTCTTTTCTAAAAGCAGGAAGGATAAGGGCTGAGAACAGCCTTACTGTATCTGAAATGTAAATAAAATTCCAGGTAGAAAATTTTCACAAATAATCTTTAGCTTTAATTTAACTTTAATTAAACTAATTCAACACAGGAACTATTCCTGATAGTGAACAACTATATTTCAGACATTCAGCATTGGCCTTGCTTCCAATATTTCCAAGCTTTGTGCATTAAGTGGGAATGTCTCAAGGTGAATTCTAAGTGAATTCCCTTAGAAAGAGATACTTTGCAGTCCATATTTATACAGGCTAGACTTTAGCCTTTCCTGTTCCACTTATGGAGTCTGGAGATATCAAAGGAAAAATACATATGGTGATAGGGTCAGTAGACATGATTCATATCTCTACATAAGTTACAACTATAGCTCTTTCTTTTAGATAATGCCTAAGCAGACCCATGTTTCCTACCAAACTGGTGGGAGGGGGGAGAGAAATCCCATCATGCTCACTAATCCAAAATGACAGAAGTCTTTATTTTTATCTTTCTTCCTATCTGACTTAATACTTATTTACACATTAGGTTCCTTTCCTCATTTTCAAATCCTCACTGAGTCACCCGTTTAAGGAAGAAACTGCATTTCTTTTCTAATTATAATCTTACATAGAAAATGACGAACAAGGCTCAGTGCATTTAAAGAGTACTTGAGTTAGTTGCAGGTTTCCAAAATTTTCATTTTTCTGCTGGTGGTTAATTGCTGTTCAAATTTATATTTTGTTGTTGTTTTTAAGTTGGGAATATTGGGCAAAGTAAATCATTGAATTTTCATTGAATTTTACACACACACACACACACTGAAAATGAATGAAAAATCAATGGGTTTTATATAATACTACCAGTATTATGCACATTGGTAAAGTAAAACTATATGCAAAGTACACACTAATTTTTCTTTCCTTCAATATAGTGTGGCTTTCAACCATCAAAATATTATCTTTTCTTGCAAACAAGAATTCGTAATTTCATAGGACATTTTATATCTTTGTTTATATACAGTGCCTTGTCCTGCTAACTACCAATGAGAAGACCTCAGGGCAAGATACTATATATAAACAGGGAACAAACCTCATACTCAGTAGCACTAATGATATTACCTAGTCTAGTAATGAAATGCTTGTAAGCAAACAATCAAACTCAAAAAACACAAAGGATTCCACAAAATGGATTAGCTGTGACCTTTCACTCAGGTTTCAAGCCATAAACCAGAATTGATTGCACTTGTGGAATAACGTCTGGCAGGAAAGGTATGGGATGTTGCCTCCATCCTGAGTCTTCTTGATCTTTCAAAACTACTCATCATGGTATCCTAATAAATCAATTTCAGGGATTGGGACTGAAAGGCATGGTTTCAC
This sequence comes from Natrix helvetica, assembly GCF_964273705.1. NCBI lineage: Eukaryota > Metazoa > Chordata > Lepidosauria > Squamata > Natricidae > Natrix > Natrix helvetica. The sequence goes on along the minus strand of NC_138553.1, from coordinate 41,123,545 downwards.
ACTGCTTCTCTTCCTTTCAATCATGCTGGTTCCAATCAGTTTTATTGGTGGTAGGAACTGCGCGATCAGGACTTCATCGAAATAGGGAACCATGCCTGGGAGCCCATGGAGCAATCACTCCATGAGGCTCTGGAAGATCCCCAGAAACACCAAATTGAAGGAAGCGACAACAAAAAGCCCCATGGTGGGTGACGATGGTCTGGGCCACCGCGGCCTCGTTATCCACTGGGAGCTGCTGATAGGCCTGCGCCATATCCAGTTTGGCAAATAGACAGCCCTGCCCCAAGGAATGGAGCAGGTGCTGCACCACAGGGACTGGATAGGACTTTGCCTGGAGGCCAAGGTTGATGGTCGTCTTATAGTCAGCGCAGATCCTGATAGACCCGTCGGCCTTGACTGGGACCACTACGGGGGTCTCCCATTTAGAGTGGTCGACGGGTTTCAGGACGCCCTGCGCCAACAGTTTGTCTAGTTCGGCATCAACCTTCGGCCTCAAGGCAAAAGGCACCCTGTGAGCCTTCAGCTTAATAGGAGCAACCTGGGGATCTAGATTCAGGGAAATCGGGATCCCTTGTTATTCCCCCAGCTTACCATCGAAGACATCCGCAAATTCCGTGATGACATCTTCAATGCTAGGGGAGGTGGCTGTAGTTTGATGCACCCCCATGACTGATAGGCCGAGTGAGGGGAACCAATCCAATCCCAACAAGGCAGGCAGTGGCTTTTGCACGATCAGGATGGGAAGGCTCCTGTGGAAAGCCCCATAGTCCACTCACACAGAATGACAACCCAGGATGGGAATTTGAGTCTCCTGGTAGTCTTTAAGGGTGGTGTCGGGTGGAGAAAGCTGGTCACGACTGATGGTCAGGCACAGCTGCGAGAAGCTGGCCCAAGACAGGAGGGAGCGGGAGGAGCCAGAGTCGACCTCCATGCAGCAGGGCGACCATTCTAGTAGTAGGGACACAGAGATCTTCTTGGAACCAGCCGTCGCCTTGCTGACCGACTCTGCAGGGGCATCTGGGGGATCCCGGGACATGGTGAAGCAGTCTTCCTTCCGCCGCTGTGGGCCGTGGGCCTGCTGGAAGCACGGCTGTGCCGGTTGGCCATACGGCTACAGCTGGGCATCTGGTTGCAGGGCAAGCGGCAAAGTAGCACGGCAGACTTGTACTAGATACCCCTTCTTGGCGCATCTGTGGCAAATGGCGGTTTTAAAGGGGCATGCCGAGTGGGCATGGTTGCCTCCACAACCTAGGCAGGTGGCGATGGTGGTACAACTGGCTGGATGTGGCGGCAAGCATCTAGGCAGAGCCCTCAATTAGTCCACCTGGTATCTTCCGGCTCGTCGAGGGGCACAAGCTTGTCAATGAGGCAGGTCCTGTTGGCTGGAGGAGGAGGCAGCTGATTTCTGTACATTTCAGCCGTGGGCTGCTCTGACAGCTCCGCAGCTCTAGCCTCCTCTACTGCCTGGTGCAAAAAAATTTATGCATGTGCCAGCAGCTGTTGCTTCAGGCAGAGGTCTCAGACTCTGCAGATGAATTTCTCCACAGGAGAGTCGTCAAGGTCGACAAATTCACACTGGATCGCCACCATCCGTAGAGACTGGAGGAACTGGCTCACAGTCTCGGACTCCTTTTGGACGCATTGTCTGAGTGCGTAGCAGCGGGCGATCCTTGATGGTGTCGGAGCATAGTGATTTTTGAGCTTCTTAATCAGAGTGTCCCAGCTGAGTTCATATACGGCCAAGGGCAAAGCGAGAGCCCTGGCCGAATTGAACATTTCGGAACCGCAACAGCTCAAAAAGAAACTGCACTTGCTGTCCGAAGGCAAATTATGGTTATTATTGGCTATCAGGAAACATTCAAAATGCTCCAGGAACCCAGCCCAAGATTCGCCGGTGGTTCCAAAAGGTGCGAAAGGAGGAAGCGAAGCCATGGCTGAGGTTGCGTGAGGTAAAAAACAAAAACAAAAATTGGCTCTCTTCAAAAGGAAGAATAATAATTTGCTTCCTCGTCTTTAGGTGGCTGTTCAGCAGGGACCATCAGCATCCCACCTTCATCGCCAGTTTAGAAGTTCAGGACAAACAGATGAGGCATGAGGCAGCTGAGGTTCGGAACAGCTCTTTATTCGATAACAGCAACAGGTTAACTATGTACAGATTGAGTTCAGCACCTTCCCTGCTTGACAGCTATTTATATTGGAGCTGTCAAGCAGGGCGGCCAATGGGAGCGCCTCTGGCAGCCTGCGCTCAGCCAGTCGCGTCTTAGCCAATCAGGCACAGCTTGGCTGTTGCTGGCTGCCAGTCGTATGTCGAGGACTTGTGGCCAGTCATAAGTCGAGGACTCAACAGGCATGGTTTCACACTGCTTCTCTTCCGTTCAATCATGCTAGTTCCAATCAGTTTTATTGGTGGTAGGGACACATCTAGCTCATGGTCCCTTCTCTGTGAGGTCTCACAGGTCTTTTTTTTTTTTTTTTTTTTTATAATAAAATTTTATTGGTTTTTCAAGATTTATAGGGAAAAGGGTAAATGGACAGGTATACAAATTTTGGCAGTTGCAAAGTGTGTGAGGCCCCCCTCCCTCCATACCCATAGTATACATTTAATATAATGCATTAGTATATAATTGATTACAGTCAGCATATTAGTTCTATTATTAAATTCAATCAAATTAAACATTACAGTATAAAATCCAAATATAATTCCATTTTCACTTTCGGTCAGTTTATAATAATATGATTTTCTTGTTTATTTTTGTGATCTGAGTCTTCTTGCTATTGCCCCATCTCCCTCCACTGGCAGAGCTCTGGCCCCTCCCGTGTCCTGCGTGTCCGTTGTGGTATCTGGTGGTTTCTCTAGGAATGTTTTATTTTTTTCCATAAAGGCCTGCGCCTCTATGGGTGAATTAATTCTAATTCTTGTCTCCTCCCAGAATATCAGCATACCTTCAGGCATCAACCATCTAAACCACACCCCTTTCTGGTATAATTTATTCGCTAATTGCGAATAATTTTTTCTTTTTTCTCTAATCTTCTTAGGGATCTGCTTCAGAATGGTTATCTCCATATCATGATATATCAATGCTTGCCCCCTTTGTACACCCAGAATTTCATCTCTTGTGCTTTTTCTAAGAAATTTAATATGAACCTCCCTGGGTACATTGTGTGTTCTAGCGTAAGCTGAATTCACTCTATAAACCAGATCTATATCCCACCCCATCTGTTGTTTTTCTTTGTGTGTGTAGTCAGCCAGAATGTTTGTCATGATGTCCCTTATATTTTCCCCATCTTCTTCTATAACATTTTGAAATCTAAGATAATAGGACATTCTCTCAAATTCTAATTTCATCTGTTGGATGTCAAGATCTTTGTTCCCTTTCTGCACAGCTTCCACCCCCCCCCTCACCTCCTCCACCCCCCCTTCCACAAGATCCAGTCTCTGTGAGTTCTTATAAATTTGGGCTTGATTTTCTTTAATTTCATCTTTCATTTCCCTTAGCTGTTTCTTGATTTCCTCCTGGCCCTGTAAAATTTGTTGAAGCATTTGTTGAAAGTCCATCTCTATAGTCTTAGGTTGCATCAGTTCTGTTATCTTGGACTGTGTGGCTGGACTGGATGTTACAGATGTTGGAGCAGATGTGGCAAAGCCAGATTTCCCAGGAGGTGGTCTTTTGGATGCCATCCTTTATAACATTAGAAGTTCAGTCCATATATAAGATAAACAGTTAGAAAAGAAGGGTAGCCAGGTGAGGTCCGGGAGCAGAAAAACCAGGCAGAAGAGAATCTCTCTAATAAGTCTGGCAATAGATGAAAGGTTTCCCCTAGAAAGTTCAAAAAGACCAATCCACAAGAGATTCCTCTGGGAGACACGGAGACAAAGACCGGAAGCCTGAATTTTAAAGGTGGAGTCAGGTTTCACAGTTCATAAAGACAACGGAAGTGTGCCATCTTGCCCTGCCAGTTTTGGGCACAGAGGCATATCAAAGTTTTAAAAAGTTCCAAAGGTCCTCAAATCTCAGTAAATAGTGAAATTAAATTGCAAAGAAAATCATCCAACCTGGGTGAGGCTTCATTCGTTGGCTCTCCCCCCTCCTCCTTCCCCGGGGGCTGAGAGCAAGATTATTCCTCGCCGCTTATCCAAGGGGGGGGGAAACCCCCCTCCCTCCAGCCGCGCCTCCAAAATACTCCGAAAGTTATTTAAAGAAAGCTAACTAGTTCTTTGTGCAAAATAGGGCATGAAGAGAGAAGCAGCCTCACCGCACCGCAGCTGCTTCCTTCACTTGCTTCATTCTCCCGACGGCTTTAGCGAGGCGCGAAGCGCAGAAACGCGAGGCGCCCTCCGATCTAGCTCCCCGGTGCCTTGGGCGCGCGAGAGACCTCCCGCCGGCCGCCGCCGATGCAGGAGCTCCCCGCGATGCCGCCCCTCCGGCAGGACCCCTCTGAGGGGTGTCCTGTGCCCCCCAAGGAGTGGGGAAGCCCACCGGAGAGCCGGAGCGGGCAAAGAGCTGCCCGTCGCCGCTGCCGCCGGAACCGGAACCCAGGTCTCACAGGTCTTGATGCTTTCCTGATTTCTTTTAACATCTACATGAATCCACTAAGTGATGTGAGTTTTACATCTTTACCTCACCCAAATAATGTCATGGGGTTTCTATCTTTGTGTCTGGAGGCTGTGAAGGCTAGGTGGGTAAGAACTCTGGAAATATAAAACGGTTATGTGATTTAATTTTCCTCCAGTGTTTTGCCAGCTTTTGTTCTGGATAGGATTGTACTGTCTCAACATAACTGGTGTACAACTTGGGTATTCTCGTGGACCCATGGTTCTTGCTTGAAGAGTGACAGCCATAACCAAGGGTATATTCACAAACTTTATTTTGCGAACCGATTATGGCCTTTCTTGAACCGGGAGGTTTGAATACCTTAGTCATCTGCTGAAGAGAAACATTAGAAAATCAGGCATTAGTCTTAAAACCAACAAGGCCCCCCTCATTAATGAGTTGATCTCTGAGGGGGAGCTGGACCTTGCAGGGATAACGGAGACCTGGTTGGGCCACGAGGGTGGTTTACCCCTCGTGGAAATGTGCCCACCAGGTTTCCGTGCATTCCATCAGCCTCGGGCCCTGGGTAAGGGTGGTGGGGTGGCGGTAGTTATACGGGAAGGTCTAGAGCCGAGGGAGTTCACTGTTCCTCAGATATCCGGGTGTGAGTCCCTTGGTGTGAAATGGGGCCCAGGGAGGCAGTTGGGTTTGCTGATTGTATACTTGGCTCCTCGCTATACATCAGCGGCCCTGCCCGAGCTCCTTGAGCTGATCTCTGAGACGGCGGTTGAGATCCCCAAGCTTGTGGTTATGGGGGATTTCAACCTGCCGTCGACGGGAGCAGCATCTGAGGTGGCTCGGGAGTTCATGGCTTCCATGACAGCCATGGGCCTGACCCAATTAATTCAGGGCCCACACACGAAGGTGGCCACACACTGGACCTTGTTTTTGTATCTGAGCAGTGGACGAGTGATCTGGGTATAGGGGACTTAGTTGTCACACCCCTGTCATGGTCAGATCACTCATGTCTCCGGCTGGAATTCCCTGGCGCTACCCCCCACCGCGAGGAGGCGGGACCAGACGGTCCAAGCTGGTACCGCCCCAAGCACCTGATGGAACCGGATAGGTTCCAGACGGAGCTTGGGCCATTACCTGTAGCCCTGACCCGCGCTCGGTCGGAGGACCTAGCGGCCGCCTGGAATAAGGCGGCGGCTGGGGCCTTGGACCGGGTTGCGCCTTTGCGACCTCTCCTGCGACAGCAACCCACCCGGGCTCCTTGGTATACCGAGGAGCTGAGGGTGATGAAGCGCCATAGGAGACGTCTAGAGAGCAGGTGGAGGTCCTCACGCTCCGAATCTGATCGAACACAGGTAAGAGCCTATTTACGGACCTACCTTGTGGCATTAAGGGCGGCCAAACGTAGATATTGCGCCGCTCTTATTGCGTCCGCGGATAACCGCCCTGCCACCCTGTTTCGGGTGACCCGCTCCCTCTTGTCACAGAGGACGCAGGGGGCACCCTGCAGGGCAGAGCAGAGGAGTTTGGGGAATATCTGCAGGACAAAGTCGCTCAGATCCGGAGTGGATGGGCCCCCCTCAGTGGACCAGACGGGCCGCCAACAGCGAGTCTTGTGAGACCATCCTGGGAGGAGTTTGATTCTGTTGCCCCCGAGGATTTGGATAGGTTGCGTGGACGGCTGCAACCCACCACATGTTTAATGGACCCGTGTCCCTCCTGGTTGGTACTGGCATCTTGGGAGGTGACCCGAGGCTGGCTTCTGGGCCTGGTGAATGCCTCATTGGGTGAGGGATCCTTGCCAACCGCCTTGAAGGAGGCGGTGGTGAGGCCCTTACTTAAGGGGCCTTCACTTGACCCAACGGAGCTAGCTAATTACCGTCCAGTCTCCAACCTTCCCTTTTTAGCGAAGGTTGTTGAGAATGTGGTGGCGCAGCAGTTTCCATGACACCTTGACGAATCCGATTATCTAGACTCACGCCAGTCCGGCTTCCGACCCGGGCACAGCACAGAGACAGCCTTGGTCGCGTTGGTCGATGATCTCTGGAGGGCCAGAGATAGAGGTTGTTCCTCTATCCTGGTCCTATTAGACCTCTCGGCGGCTTTTGATATCATCAACCATGGTATCCTATTGCGCCAGTTGGAGGGGATAGGAGTCGGAGGTACCGTTCTGCGGTGGTTCGGCTCCTACCTCTCCGACCGGAAGCAATGTGTGTTGACAGGGGGACAGAGGTCGACCCCGAGGCCACTCACTTGTGGAGTGCCACAGGGGTCGGTCCTCTCGCCTCTCCTGTTCAACACATATGTGAAGCCGCTGGGTGAGATCATCCGTGGTTTTGGGGTTGAGTGTCACTTCTACGCTGATGATACCCAGCTGTATATTTCAACCCCAAACCACCCCAACGAGGCTGTCGAAGTGATGTCCCGGTGTTTGGAAGCCGTCGGGGTCTGGATGGGGGACAACAGACTTAAACTCAACCCCTCCAAGACTGAGTGGCTGTGGCTACCGGCACCTCGGTTCAGCCAGCTGATTCCATCGCTGGCCATAGGGGGCGAACAATTGCCCCCTGTGGAACGGGCGCGCAATTTGGGCGTCCTCCTTGATGCCCGGCTGTCAATGGATGACCATGTGGCAGCCGTGGCAAGGGGGGCATTCCACCAGGTTCGCCTGGTGCACCAATTGCGCCCCCTACTGGACCGGGATGCCCTACGCACGGTCACTCATGCGTTGGTGACGTCCCGCCTGGATTACTGCAACGCTCTCTACATGGGGCTGCCCTTGGGACGCGACCGGAGACTGCAGTTAGTTCAGAACGCAGCCGCGCGGGCTGTGATGGGGAGTACGAGGTACTCCCACGTAACACCTCTCCTGCGCGAGCTGCACTGGCTACCTGTGGTTTTTCGGGTGCGTTTCAATGTGCTGATTACCATCTTTAAAGCGCTCCATGGCACGGGACCTAGTTACTTGCGGGATCGCATCCTCCCACATACATCCCTGGGGCCAATTCGCTCACACAGAGAGGGACTTCTCCTGGTGCCGTCCACTAGGCAATGCCAACGGGCGACACCAAGGAGTAGGGCCTTCTCTGTGATGGGCCCAACCCTCTGGAATGACCTCCCCCCCAACATTAGAACCACTACTGACCTCCGCTCCTTCCGGCAAAAATTGAAGACTCACCTGTACCGATTAGCAGGCCTGGCATAATTACAACTGTCCCTCCTGGCAAATGTATTAACTGGTTATTTTAGGGGTATTGTTTTTAACTTATTGTGTGTGTTTTAGGGGTTCAAAATCCTATATTTATATATATTGCTTTGTACAGTTCTTTTAATTCCATTTTTAACCTCCTCCATTCCAACTGTACATATTCAATTTTTATTGTATTTTGATATATTTTGCATGGACTGTACACCGCCCCGAGTCCCTTTTGGGAGAGGGGGCGGTCTAGAAGCATGAATAATAAATAAAAATAAATAAATAAAATAAAAGTACCATGATTACCTCCTGGATAAGAGCAGTTCAAGCACCATAACAGAATAGGTGCTGATTAGACTAGATCAGGAAGAGAGGCAAGGTAACTGGTTTTTCAATAGATATCATGGAACAGCTCAGAGTCTATAATCTCACTCTGCTATGCAGCTTGATGGACTTGCTGCATGTTGGACAGCTGAGAAAGAATCAAAGTTCAGTTCATCATAAGTTCAGCTGGCTTGCTTCCTCTTTTAAACTTGAAGCACAACTGCTAAGATTGTCTTTGTTTGTTATTTCACAAAGCTTTTAGCATGGATTAAAGTTCTGAATTCCTCTTTGGACCTGAATTGTTTAGTTCCTTATTTGATCTTTTGTGAGAGTTGCGATTGTTTATTTTGTAATGGAGAAACAATGTTTAGAATAAACAAATGAGCCGTCCTATTTTAGTCTATGGCAGGGGTGTCCAAACTTGGGAACTTTAAGACTTGTGGACTTCAACTCCCAGAATTCCCCAGCCAGCACTGAATTCTTCCACAAGTCTTAAAGTTCCCAAGTTTGGACACCCCTGGTCTATGGTTATAGACTCACATTGTGTGATGTCCAACACTTCCTCTAAAGTATGATCTTGGAAATAGAATTTGGATAAAATAAGTTTGGACAGATTATAACAATTTGCATTTCGCAGAGCAGAACTTTCTTTCTCTTAGTTTTATATGGAAAGGTTGTTACATGACATTCAAAAGAGATTGATTGGAATAAACATTTGACTGTTGTACCATGATACATATATAAGAGCAGTAACTATTACTATGTCAAGAACTAAATTGATGAGACATTCTCACTCCTATCAGAAGGAGGGAGATCTTCAGTCACTTCTGATTTTTTATATTAATAATTTTATGAAACGTTTTATAAAACCTTTTGCACCCTTTTGGAATTTCTTCTATTACAAAAGATAACTGAAACAGAAATTTAAAAAAGGGTGGAAGCAAGAAAGCCAAAAAGGAAAAATCTTCAGAAAGCAACTTCTCCCCCTCATCACGGCAAGTATAAAAAATTTCACTATCCTTTTAATTAACAGATATAAACTCTTCAACCCTTAACTCATCTCTTAATATAGGCAAATCCAATAAATCCCCAATCCATGTGTCAGCAAAAAGTCTAAACACAGCCTTAAAATAGTAATAGTAATTAACAGATATAAAACATAGAATTCCACATCACAACTCTTAACTGTAAGCAAATCCACATTTAGAAGGCATAAAGTAGTCCCATTATCATAGTATGAACAAAAGATTGAAATTTAATATGACAAAGAGGGATAATTTCTACTTTAAAGAAAACAAGCTCATAAAAAAAATAACAGTAACCCAACATTTACTATATAAATTATAACACCCATACAAAACATTTTTGCCATCTAGATGCCAGCAAATCCCAAAAGAACCACCCAAAACATCAACATTTTCTATTTCAATCCTGATCAAAGAAACCAAGTTCCACATTTTAGTTCTCCAATATTAAGAACAGGTTTTTCCCCCACAAAAATATATTTATATTTAAAATTATTTTCAAATTCTTAATATTCAAAATATAACATTACAATGTTCTCTGAGCCCTTAATTCATTTAAAACTTTCTATTGATTAAACCTTCTCTTGCTTTTTGCTGTTTATTTAAATTTTCAGATTATAAAGATGCATATTCATTTTCTTACTTTAAGAATTGAAGGCTCTCACCTGGTGTTTTGAGCTTTGTCATTTTGAAGGTGTCTATTTTTTTAAAGCAATTAGTAGGCAATTATTGGATGTTATTAGCATGGGAAGGGTGAAATTAGTGTTCTTTGTTAGGCTCCATTACTGACTGGAACAAGTTTGGCAATTTCTGCCAGCTTCCACCTGATAAATTACTCCTTTGCAATCTCTTTGTGAGAAGCAAATATGTGGAGCACAGTTTGGACTATCTCATATTCTCTCTGTGTCCAGAAAGGGATGGAGGAACTCATCCACTTGTCAACTCCTTGTTCATAGTCAGAAACATCCGTGGAGCGTAACATGGGCCAGTCCTGGAGTCTGGGGAAGGCACTGACGAGAGCTCTGCTTCGGAAGCAGAGATGCAGCCAGGGCCATCTGACAGTTATCAGCTGTCTTAAGAATCAGACAAGAGTGAGACAAATGGACAGTGAGAGCCTGTTCCCAGTGTGTGCATGTGCAGAGCTGCCAGATGAAGGGAACAGCTAAGGAACAAGGGTCAACTTGGGAATAAGGCCAGAGGTGGATGGTGAATGGCCCCTCCCATAGGGAATAAAAGAGGAGTGAAAGAGGGGTATTTTCAGGAGACAATTAATTCATTCCGGCATTCTTGCCAAGTATTGCGGCATCTGAAAGATATTGGCCTGGCCACCCTCCAAGCCTGATAAAGGTTGGTAATTCTGAACTATCTTGAAAGACTGTGCGCCAGGACTTGGCTGGAGAGGAATTCACTGTAAATTAAATAAAAGGGGTTTATCGGGATGAGTTCTCAGCTTCGTGCTGCTGGGGTAGCCTATGTCAGAATATTTAATGAATTATTCTTCTTGCAGTTCAAGGCACTCTCAACAATTTTATTCAGCATCGTAATATAAAGGCATCTATTTTTCTGCATTCAACTTTCATGATTGCCCAGTTTCATAGCCATATTGTTTGTTGTCAATGTGATGTCTTGCATTTCAATATTTTGTGTACATCTTAGTGCTGCGCATCAGATGTATCTTCATCTCACAGTCCCCATCCCAGTGCAATTCAGCCGGTTCTATCCGGTTTGGGTGAACCAGTAGTGGTGGAGGCAGAAGGCTCTGCCCACCCACCCAGATGTCATCGCGTCCCATTTTTAACACTCTGCGCATGAACGGAGGTGGCACATGTACTTACATTTGTGAAACAGTAGCAAAGGTAAGTTGATTTCACCACTGCCCCATCCCCATGAATTTTTCAGGATAGGAAGATAAAGTCTGTTACTGCTTCAACAACTCATCTACCTGTGTACATTTGCTTGGCATTATTTGTTGACATAAAGTTACACTTTTTAATATTGGGCAGCAAATTAGCTTTAACAGTTTTTCTTTTTTAAAAAAAAATTCACTGTAAGTCTTATTTCCAGCCACCAAAGTGGCTTCAACAATTTATTTGAGGTTTTCTATGCATTTTTCATCAATTTTAATTCAATTTCTATTTATTCTAGCATCCCTCACAATATATTTTGTACATGTAAAAAATACCTCATACACCTTAGTTTATTTCCCCATTTTAAAACATTTATTTGTTCAATATTTACTTCTAATTGTAACTTCCTGCTGCTTATATAAATTTGTAACTCACCAGAGGAGGTAGACCAGCACCTCCATATTTTTTAAAAACAACTATGTGTTGTGATGTACATAATAAAAAAAATATTCAGTAAAACAAAACTAAATATTCTTTTGGGATTCCCTTGCCTTTTTATTATCCACTGTGTATCAGCAAGGCAATATCCAGGGCCCCTGCCTCCTCTGAATCTAGCTTGTATATCTAGCAGCTCTCATTTCATTTATTTTGAAATATGGATTGCAAAATCTTGAAAAGTGACATATTAACTTGTGAGATAGGTGCAGTTGTTCAGTAGTTTGAGTATTCCTTTACACTGTCCATTTAGGGGATATAAAATCAACTTTTCAAGTCCATTGCCCACAGATATTTTTTTTTCATGCCTGCTTACAAATCATACGCAGCACTTTAAATACATCATCTTGTCAGATTTGAAACAATTCAGCTGGTGCTGCATTTAATCAACTGTTTGAGCTTTAATTTTAGTCATTTTCTGGATGTAATCTAGTTTAACCCATATGATGTTGTCACTAAAAGCAAACACAATGAATTAAATGAGGATAATCCTTCCTCTTTTGTTTGCTTGCACAAATTTAGGCAATCAAGGATCAATGTGAGGGCAAATTATTTTGTTCTTGTAAAATCACTAAAAGGACAATCTTCATTTTTTAAAATCATGATACACCTTTAAATGAATTTATTTCCCACTTTGATTCAACTTTCTTATACTTTTGTGAATAATATAAATTCTGGACTTTCAAATGAATATTTTATATTTAGAATCACAGGAAAATAATGTCTAAGCAACTATTCATTTGCAGCTTTATAGGTGAATGTTTAGAGAAATGCATGAGTAGAAGTACTATGTGAAAAATATATGAAATGTAAATATGATTTACATAAGTTAGTACTCAGCAAAAATGGAATGTAATTTGTCGGAGCTACTTTTCAAAGTCATTAAAGTGGATCTTTATGATCCATAACAAACCAATATTGAAAAACATGAAAATGTCAGCAGAGTTTCCAGAATAATCTGTTGTGTAGCATAGTTTTATGTATAGTTCAAAGCAAGTTTGCCCAAAGTGAGAATTCCCAGTTGAGAAGAGTGAGCTGCTAATAAAACCTAATGTAATTTCCTGGCTTCTATGACTCAGAACATGAATAAAAATATTTGTACCATGATCATATACTCTAAATGCTAACATCTAGGAGTAAGAAAATTATAAATTAACATCTATTATTGTCGCTCAAAGAATTTGTATATCCCACAAGCATAAGAAATTCAGGGATTAACCATTAACCAGGAATTAGAACATATGTATTATGGATAATGAGTAGAAGTTCAGTGTGAGAATTAATCATAAATGTTTATGTTTTGGAAAGCTACACCAGGCTGATATATAACAGAATGGTCTTTGTTTTTGAATCAGGAGGATCAGAGATAAATGCTACTGAAAACAGGTGGCTTCTTATTTATCTCCTTGTTGGTACCATATGGCATATGACAATTCATTATGCTCATTTTGCATAATCATCCTCCTAAAAAATAATAACATTAAGAGCCTGGATAAAATCTCTACAAATACCTGAACATCTTTCAAACTGACAACATCAAACGCCCTGAAGTCAAGAAGAAAGTTACAAGTGAATATATCACAACAATGAAAAAGATCTTAAAGTACAAACTCAGTGGAGGAAATCCCATTAAGCAATTAACACTTGGTCAATTGCAGTCATTGAATACACAGCTGGAATAGTAAACTGGACTCAACAGAATTAGAAATCCTGGATAGGAAGAACAAAGAAATAATAATGACAATGAATATGCCTTTCACTCACCCAATGATGTTGACAGATTCTTCTTACCAAGGAACTTAGGTCAGTTTGTAATGTTGAAAAAGAAATTGAAAAAGAAGAAAGGCCATTGGAAGAATATCTGAAGGACAGCGAAGAAGATGCACTGAAGCTAGAATGCTGTGAAAGTTTATTTAATACCAGTGAGATCAAACTGATAAGAAAAACCAAATGAAGAATAGAAAATAGATATAGAAAGGCAAAGTATTATATCGCCAATACATTAAAAATGTAGGAGGCCAAGTAGATAAGAACAAGACTTGGCAATAGAAAAGAGCAGGAAAGTTGAAGAAAGAGATAGGGAGCTAATTCTGGCTGCATAATACCAAACCTTAAAAACAAATGCATCTACAAAGCCAGAATTTAGAAGACAGAGACAGACAGCAAGTGTCACCTCTGCAAAGAAGCTGAAGAAACAGTGGACTAAATGCAAGAAGATCACACAGACTGACTACAAACAATGGCATAACAAAGTAGCAAAAATGGTGCCTTGGACTATCAAAAAAAATATTATTTACCTACAAGCTCATAAACAAGAACTGATAGGGGGAGTGACAGGAAGTTCTTCAGCTGAATAGACATTGGGGATGTGAGCTCTGAAGAACCTCACAGGAACCCTGGAGGGGGGTGAAGAAGGACAGCATCTCATCAGACCCAGAAGGAGGCAACAGGTCCCTTGCAGGTCGGAGATTTGCCTTATGAATTGGAGTGGGGGCCTGCAATATGGCTGACAAGATGCTGACTTCCAGTCAAAAGCAAATGAGCAGGAGGGTGAGGAAGAAATGAAAGACTGGTAAGAAAAATTATCTAACCCACAGCCATAAATCAAACCTGGAAAAGGCAAAGAAATCTTGAGAGCATAAATAATATTGATGGTCAGTTTGGGATTTTCTCAAAAGAAAGAAAAAAAAGAAAAGGTTAAATGGAGGGTTGAAACACACACACCCAAAGCTATTTCTTTAAACAAATTTGGACAGAAAGGGAGAAGCAGAGAAGTGACAAACTCACTTAAATATAAACTCTAAATTTGGTTTTGGATTTGAAGTAGAAACCAAACATTCCGAAGGATTTATTTCATTTGAAGCAACCAAAAACCAAGAAAAAAACAACACTCCTTCTCACTGATAACTGATAACCTAACCCTGACTGTGCAGGAAGTTTTAATTAACCATCTGCCATAAATCAGAATTTGGAAAAGCAGGAGGCAAAAAAGAAACGTACCCAAACCTGGCTGTTGGCAAGTTTTTTATGTTTTGTGCAGCTGTGGTCTACTGGAAGTGGAAAGTGGCAGGGGAAAGAATAATAACAAAGTCAACTGGGAAATGCGAGGGGTTTCCCCCCTCATTTCGTCCTTTTTTTCTCTGCAAAAGATTAAGATGGGCCCAGCTTCTCTTCCAGTTTCACAGTAGTTGAATCAAATTTAAGGTGGACCAGAATCCCAGAATAAGACTTGTATAACTAACTGCAATTTTTGGAACTGGACTTTAAGGAAGAACAAAAGACTATGATGGCTCCCATCTCTCTTCCCTACAGCAGTTGAAGTAGATAAATTTAAGGTGGATCAGAACTCTGAAATAAGAACTGTATAACTAACTGTAACTTTGGAACTGTACATCATTGAAAACTGGGAATTTGAAGAACTACGTGAAATTATAAAAAATATGCATAAATCATTAAAGGGAGGGGGAGGAGAGAGGGAGAAGAAAGTGATGGATAACGTACAAATATGGTGTAGGAAGAGCAGAAGAGCCAATAATTGTTTTTGGGAGTTGATGGTAAGATGAATTGATGTAAACTTTTAATAATACAATATGATGTTGGCTATGTAATAGTATACATGTGATTATATGTTATGAAAATGAAAAAAATGAAAAAACTTTTTGAAAAAAAAACCCAAGAACTGGTAGGACCACAAAACAGGCAACGCTAAGGTGGATCTGAGATTTTAGAATTCAAATAGCTAAGTATCTGCTGCAAAACAACTCAGATTTAACATCTGTCAATAAGAAAAACAAAAGAATCTGGATAGTGGATGTTGCAGTAGCTGGAGACAGCAAAAGAGAAGAGAAAGAACTGGAGAAAATCACAAAGTACAAAGTTCTCAAAATAGAAGTAGAATAACTGTGGCAAAAGAAAGCAAAGTTAGTACCAATAGGTTCTTTGGATGCAATCCCAAAACATCTGAAACACTACTTGAACTATTGGCATTGACAAAAATCACTATCAGTCAATTACAAAAGATACTTTACTTTCAACAGTTTACATCCTTTAACATGATCAAATAACATCTGCCTATCCCAGATCCTTGGATAAGATTCAATCGATGGATAAAATTGCAAAATTTAATGTAAACATCTGGCTTATTGTGAGACCAAACATAATAATAGGTTTGGCAAAATTGAATATACTGTATGTACTGTATGATGTCCCATTATTTGTAAATCTATTGTACATGCCAGGACTGGGGTGGGTTTCTGGAAAAATTCTTCCCTTCATTTGTTATCTGATTTTTTTTTTCTGGCAGCTACTAGAAAGATTTAACCAGAAATGCATCAAAACATATATTTTATCACTGTTCTTAAATTTTTAGATATAATGGAAGAGAATAACAAGTAGATAATGTTACTATCTAGATAATGCTAGCATTATTTCCCATGGGTAGCTGCCATATCTGGTTCCTTCTTTTCATTAATCACAGATCCTTAGCTAAAACTGTTTTGCATTATCAGGGAATCCTTAAAGTAAGCTTTCTTTATTTCTTTTCAGTGAAGGTCTGCTTCATTATGGCTTCATTAGTGTGCCCTGTTCTATTTTGCTTAGCCTATATCAAAGAATTCCCTTCTAAAAGAACATTTTTTTAAAAAAAAAAATTGGATAGGTTCACATTTAAATTTGCCTGAAGAGAATGGGGGAAAAACACCTAAGATGATTCCTGCCTCTCCTAATGACTCACCTGTGTCCACAAATGATTATATGTTTGTGTTTCTTGGACATTTTGAAAACTCACTCTTGCAGTGAAATATAAATAAATGTGAGTACTGGAAATTGAAAATGCTTTCTTTCAAGTTTTGCCTCATTTAGGGTCTGGTCATGCTGAGAACTTTAGTAGCAGTTTCTTAATTCACGCACAGCATGGAGCAGGCTTAATGCATTCAAGGCAATGACATTTCAGCTGTTTTATATGCTGGTCACAGCTGCTTGATTGTCATTTCCATCTTATTGGAGGCAAAACCTCACGTACAAATGTAGAAATGAGAACTGAACATCCCTTCAGTTACCGTACAGATTTTCCTGTCATATTTTAAGTCTCTATTTGACCGTCATCATTTCAGAAAGTATACTTTTGCTACTCATCAGATTTCAGGCATACATGTATGACATAGTAATATAGTACCATTACGGCAGTTGCCACACTGGAACACATTAATCTACAAAGACTCAATAACCAGTAAAGAATAAATTAATGGCTCTACATCCAAGCGTAAACTGCACCTATTTAATGGGATGGAAGTACTTGTGATACAAGGCTCAAAGCTGTTAAAATGTTTCCTGATTGCAGTATGTCCCAAATAATTGTTTCATCACCACTAGTTGTGTATGGTAAAAATGTATGTCTAAAGCCATTCCTAATGTTATGACTTCTGGATAAGCTGAATTTCAGTTCTTATAAACCCTAAAGTGGGGATATCAAACTGGTGGCCTGGGGGCTGGATGCATCATGTGCAGGCCATGCCTACCTCAGCTCCCAAAAGGGAAAAACATCACAAAATGTCATGTGAGTTTGACACCCGTTACCTAAAGGAACTGAAATCTAACATGTTTACCAGATTCATTAGACTGGTTTATTTTGTTCTGGCAGAATATATTTTTAAGGAATAAGACTAATGGATCATCAAACGTCTATATAGTTGCTGCACAAGCATAGGGAAAATTGAACAAATAAATGCTATGAAGGGGAGGGAAGGAAGGAAGGAAATTATATGCATAAAGAATTTGGGAATAAAGATAAACCAATGTAACAAGCCTATTCTAGGATGCTTTTAGAAAGCCTCTTCTAGACGTCTACTGTTTATACTACATTTAAAATACTGTATATAATTATTTTCATATCTTCAAAGAGCTGGAACTGGAAAGCTAGCCAGAATGTTGGCGAGAATGCTTAGAAGCCTAGAGTAATTCTCCTGTAAGGAAAATTATAGAACTTAGGAGTGTTTTGCTTTGATCTGTAGGAAGTTATCACCCAGCCCTCTCCCAGAAAAATGAAATATCCTAGGAAATATTGAAAAGACAGAATATTTCCCTGGATGTGACAAAAGGGAGAAACACATTTTAAACACAAAGTAAATTCCTGCGGCTTCCTACACATCCCCACTTTGTCAATGGGCCATTAAGAAGGCCAAGCTAGTCCACTTTACATAATAAAGAGTTCTCCCCTTCAGCTCCAGGGGGATGGGAATGAAGGCAGGATAATATAAACCTTTTACTCAACTGACCACATGGCATCTGAGAACTCAACCAAACCTGGATTCAAAACTCAGCTTAGAGGATTGCCCTTGCCCGGGCCCATGGGAGTCTGGCAACCAATCAGAATATATTTCTTACACAGGAACAGGAAACAGATAGGTGGGGCAGAACAGAATATAAAAAGCCGTGCAAGCCCTTCTTCACTCTCTTCCCTTCTCTTCCTCTCCACCAACATTGAAGCATGTGATCACCTTTTCTGTCAGGACTCAAGCCATGTTGTCCTGTCCACCATTAAAACCATCTTTCCAAGCAGCCTCCATGTCTCCAGTGTCTTTTTCCCCACTTGGAGCAGAACCCAGAAGGACATTTCTTCCAACAGATCAAAGAGAGGTAAAGAAAAATGATAGAAATATATCATGATGTCAACATCATGAGTGTACCACAATTATAAGAGCAGCAGAGTGGTCTCACTTCTTAACTTTATCGCACCCATGAATAACCAACATAAATTTACCTAAACCCTGCACTGTCAGAAGATCTGGGACATTGTACTGGTTGAGCAACTCTAGAAGAATGACAAAGACTTCATCCTGTGAGGATATTTGAATTGGTTTGAGCTTGTAGTTAGTGCTTCTGGAAGTGAACAAGGTTTTCTGTTAATTGAGGTCTGCCAATTACAGATTAGATCTCTGTCTCACCTGGTTAGCAAAAGAAAGAAGCAATAGAAAGAAGTTAGCAATACAAAGAAGGCAGGAGGCCAGGTGTAGTTGTTAAACCATTCTTAAGTGAATGGGTTACATAATCAGCTTTTAAAGAGGAGATACGCCTCCATCGCAAAAAGTAATTAATCAACCCTCATATCTTGTATAATTGTTGTCCAATCTCTATGAAGAGTACTAAAACTACAACAGCAAAAGGGCTTGACTGTAATTACCTGGATCATTTTCTGCAAGGATGGCATGGGACAGAAAATACAAATGGTTGCTTTTGTGGATGATCTATGGCAAGACCAAAACAGGGAGATGGCAAATCTCCTGGTACTGCTGGATTTCTTTTCTTTTTAAAAAAAGCTGCCCTCCCCCCCCATGTTTTCTGTCTTTCTAATCAAATCACTGCATCATTGCTCAATCTACTGTGGCCCTCAGAAATAATATAAAAAGTAACTTTTAAAGAGCATACAGAATATGGCCACTTGAATTATTCAGTCCATTAGCAACAATGCCTATAGAAGTAATGTCTTTCCTTCTGAATATCAATGTAATATAATCATGTGCATTCTTATTTTCTCTCTCTTTCTTGTACAGTATATGCCCGTTACCTGTATGTATGTATGTATGTATGTATGTATGTATGTATGTATGTATGCACAAGAAAGCACAGGTAAGCTGTGTATCTTCTACTCTGACTCACATAAGCAGGAGCGAGGAATAACAAAGAAAAAAAAGAGAAAAGGAGAGAAAACAGAAACAGAAAAGAAAAAAATAAGAATATAGTAAAGATAAAACATATATAAAAAGTGATTTCTCTCTTGATCTGAAAAACAATTTTACTAATTTATCACCATCTCTTAAAATACAACAAATGATCTCTTATTCCTGTATCCCATATCTTATCTATAAATAAATCCATAAAGCCTCACCCATTCAGCCCTTATATCAGCAGTCCATTAAGGGTTCCCAGAGGTAACTTAATTTTGAATAACTGATTTACAACTGAAAAATGGTATAATCATAGAGGAAGAAATAATTTTGTAATTGTACTTGTATTTGTTGCAAAAGACCCTTGGAAGCTATACTTTCTATTTCTTTTTATTCTTTTTTTTTGTTTTCATCCTTTATTTCTTTTGCTGTTTTTATATTTTTAAAGTTTGTGTTAGTTTTTGTACTTTTTTTGCAAAACTTTTGATAAAAGGTGATCTAAAAATGTTGGGGTTTTTTTTTTGAAAGAATTCTTTGGAAAAGAGCACAGCACTGCCAGTTTCAATAATTTATATAACAATTCAAGCAGTCATCTAATAGTTATTTGGCTTTTATTTTCACATTGTTTAGAAAAAATATTTGAAAAAGAATTCTCTCCCCCACCCTCTCTCTCTCTCTCTCTCTCTCTCTCTCACACACACACACACACGGAATGAAGAAAGAGAGAAACCTAGTAGCTGTGGTGAAAAGCAGGTGTCAAATAATCTCTAGATTTGAAGTTTCCATGAATAATTCAGAAGGCTAGACTTTTGGCAGATACCCAAACACTAGCATTCTGTTCTCTGCGGATTGTATATTTTGGACAGAAAATTGAAACTAGGACTAGAAAGATGCTCACTTGTTTATGAAGTATTGGTTTGAATACAAGACAAAGTAGTTCATTCTGTGTCATGGAAGAGTTGCTGATAAATAGTCTTGAAGGTTGCCAAGGGATGAGGAATGTTACCTTCTGGTCATTGGGAGAGGTGGGATTTATTAAAGGTTCAGTCTAAAATATCTTGTGTAGTCCAGGTTTTGGAAGCCTGCCATAGAAGAATGGAAAATCATGTACCCATGTGGCTGGATCCTGCAGACTACTGCAAAAGAGAAGAAATCTATCTGCTCTGGGCACAAG
The DNA here is from genome assembly GCF_964273705.1 of Natrix helvetica. Lineage (NCBI taxonomy): Eukaryota > Metazoa > Chordata > Lepidosauria > Squamata > Natricidae > Natrix > Natrix helvetica. The sequence goes on along the minus strand of NC_138553.1, from coordinate 41,103,276 downwards.
AGATATTTTCACTACAAAACAAAGAAAGAGATAAGGGCCATGATCGTTTGAAATATTCAGAAGCTTTCTGACTCTAAAAGTTCAATAAACAAATGTCTGGATTTTTAAAAAATTAACAATTGGATATAATATGCCTGCTAAGTAAGCAATAGCATGGCTCAAATTTTATATCACTCCATAGATCCATCATAGAATTACATTGACTCATACAGTATGTCTTTAAAGTACCATGAAATTTGGCCCTATACATCCTCACTTAGAGAAAACTGGATTTATCCAAGTCATTATTTTGGCTCTTAAAATGTGTGGATTTCATTCCTACAATTGTCTGCAATTCCCCCCCCCCCCAATATTTTGTGAATTCTGGGAATTGAAGAGCATACATCTGGATGGTATTTAAGTTGGGATGTTGCAACTGTCTATATCTGCATCTAATAATTAAGTGGTCCCTCTCTGGTCATTACAGCTGAACCTCAGAGCCTTAAGCAAAATATCCAAACTCATTGGATTGGCAAATCCTTAAAATTCAGATGATCACAGAATATGTCATTTCAATCCTACCCATAGATCATCATACTGACCTTCCTGTGAGGCAGAATTCACAGAAAAGTTTAAAAAGATCAACAGTGAAATATTGGGACAATGATCTTCATATTAAAAACATGTAAATCAGTATTCCAATTTTTCTGTGGTATTTATAAATCTGCTCATTGTGATTCATTCTTGCTGTGCATTGCGAACCTATATTAAGTTTTGACATCAGGGAGAAAATGGCTAGTCAGGAAAGAGAATAACTATGCACAAGGGAGCATTCATCCTGTTCTGTTCAGCAGCCAATGAACATCTGGCTTTATCTCATACTCCAGTGTTTTTCAACCCTTGGCAATTTTCATATACATGGACTTCAACTCCCATAATTCTGTAGCCAGCACCCTAAAAATGCCAAGGTTGAGAAACAAACATACACCTGAACAAATAGGAACCTCCACAGTTCAGGAAACTTTGGCTAAAGATACTAGCTTAAAAACCCAGTAAGAAAATGGATGGAAAAGCCACTTTAAGGCCAAGAGGAGAATCATTGGAGAACAACATCATCTATTTATGTCTTTCAGAAATGGTTACCAGCCATCAAATAGTGGAGTAAGGTACTAGGGCATGGGTGTCCAAACTTGGCAACTTTAAGACTTGTGGACTTCAGCTCCCAGAATTCCCCAGCCAGCAGAGCTGGCTGGGGAATTCTGGGAGTTGAAGTCCACAAGTCTTAAAGTTGCCAAGTTTGGACACCCCTGTACTAGGGCAAATGTAGCCTTAGTCTGACTACGATGAAAACAAGATATGCTTAACTGAAGTTAAAGTCTCTAGAAAGATCACAGGCAAACTCTCTGGGAAAAAAAATAGTGGGAAAATAAAAATGTGTCCGCTGCTAGACAAGATGGATCTGGATGTTTCCTGACTAGAAACAAACAAACAAAAACGTAGTAAATGGATTCATGGTTTCTTATATACATTCGTTTACAATAATTTCTGAACCTGATTATTCCAGGAATAGTCACTGATTCTAAGCCATATATTTGTTTGCCTTCAAGAACTTTATTTGTAAAGCCAGATGCTTTCAGATAGAAAATGGTAAGAATTATAGTCCCAACTGAGTTATTAAAGTTTTTGTTTTTTTAAAAAAAGAAGTATTTTGAAGTTGGTCTTTGGAAATGTAACCAGAATGTTAATGATACTGCAGCTATGTAGAACTATATATAAATACAGAATTATCTTTTAGAAATAATCTTTTGTTTTTTCCACAGATATTTGTTTTACTTATATAAGAACTATATTAAAAATAGAATTATATAGTTCCTATATTGAATAGGAAATAATACATTGAATTAACATTGTTATTAAAATTGTGACAATTTTATGACAGGTTTTAGCACCAATTAGAATGGAGTGATAGACAATTCCAGATGGATCTGGCTGTTTCCCGATTGGAAGCAAATGCAGAAAAATAAATGCATTTGTGGTGAGATACATTCAACCTTTTGTTATGAACGCAAAAGAAATGCATTACTGTTAGTTTCAAGCTTCTTAGTTTCCCATAAAATCTCTTAGGTGGGATTGGGACATATTTCTCTTTTGAAAGCAATTGCTTCAGCATGCAGGTACATTATGCTGCTTATAAACCAATAAACAGCAATAATAATGATCCCTTAAAATCTCCCATGTGCATTGTGATAAATGTAATGAAAATTTACATAGTAATTTTACAGCACTTGGCAATGACCATAGAGCATAACTGTGTGCTCAAATCTAGTTTATCTAGATACTAGATGACAAGTACACTAAAAGTGGTAAGCCTACGAACTCATGCTGGGTGTTGGAATTGAATAAACTGCCAGTTCCAGTTTCTCACTTTGTAATCTTAAATTTGGTTTGTCCTGTTGCTCTTTTAGTATAAAAACTTTTTATAAAGGCTTCAACAAATATCATCTTTTTTCTGCACAGTTCCCCTAATACAGATCTTATTTTATGTAGTGCTGCCTCTTATCTACATTTCTGCAAGTAGATTTCTCTGATGTAAAATACTTTTATATATTTGCAAATATGTACAGATCTGTATTCTTTTTTCTATACCTCTAAAATATAATTTCGGGTTAGAGAACTATACGACAAAATGTGATGTATAAGTTGAAGAGCAACTTCAGCATTATCTGTGGTCTCCTCTTTGGGGGAAGGTTTTGGAGATGGCAATACAGTGTTAACTGCAGGGGATCCAGGGGGAGCAACATTATTTGGATCTCTTTCAGTTGGATTTCTAGTGTTGGGAATTGTTATTTATTATGATTCATTTTTAAAAATTTGTAACATGCAATATGTGGTTTTATTAGTCTGGGAACCATCCAGCAGCTAAATTTAGTTTTCACCAACAACATTTATTACATTTTTAGTGTTCAAAACCATCATTTCTTCCATATACCCTTATACCCTACTTCATATGTATTACCTTTTGTGGTTTAAACTTTTTCTTTACTCTCATCAACTGCATTCATTCAGATCTTTCTTGGTTTTCTCTTTACTTTTGACCCATTAACTTTTCCATTATATATAGCCACTGTGATTAGCTTTTATATTTCTATTGGCAGACTCAACCCTTATAATCAAGTGAGTATATCATGCTTATATTGTTTTTGTTTCTTTTGACAACATTTATCTTTTGCAGCAGACAACATACATGAATTATATTTTTATTAACATCTGCGCTTACTGTATAAAGCTTCTCTATTTTCCTGTATTTAGTAAATTTTCTATCAAAGAATGATGAAGATGATACCCATTCAGTCTTGTCTGACTCCCGGAGATTCGATGGGCCAGGTCTCGCCCCATTTTCTGATCTTGCACTGCTTTTTTGAGTTGTTCTATGCTCTGGCTGGTATCAACTATGGGGTGCAGCCACCTTGTACTTTGGCAGTCTAGTTTCCTTTTACAGCTAACTCTTCAAAACATTTCCTTTCTCCAGTGAATTCCTTCACATGACATAGCCAAGATAAGTGAGACTCTACCAAGGACACAACTTATTCCACTTATTCCAACTTCTTTCCATATACATATAACTTGCAATTCTGAATTTTCTATATCAACACAACTAACTTTAATCTTTCATGCGGTCATCTTCAGATCCATGTGCCTTATTTTATCACACAATATAGCATTCCCACTGATAAATTAATTTTAAATAATTTTCAGATCCACATGCTATTTTTTCTTCCATTTCATTTGTTAACCTATATTCTTTATTATTTGCTCCTTTTACATTCCAAGCTGAAATCTATATATCATGATAAATCAGTTGTGTCTGCATGGTTTTGGTCAATTGAGTTTTTAGTGTCTAGTAAGTTTTCAACCTTACTTGTACCTGTGTTTCATGTATCATGGTAAGATCAGTTTAAATCAATTTTGACAGCTAATTAAACATTTGATTAGTATGCAACCAACACCCAAGCATTGTTCTATTAATTTATGCAAGATGAGATGTAAAGTACTATCTTGCAAGTAGCACGCTGGGTAGCCACCTCCCACAAATTGGGTGGTGCATGTAGTATGTTCACATATGCTTAGAATGCTAAAAAACGAGTGTGCTTCAAAAGAGTTGGAAAGTACAAAAATTAGCATTCACAAGATGATGATTAATTGTTTTCCTATCTGCATCCAACTCTGTCTCACAAAGTAACAATAGTATGGCATTCATAGTATTACTGTAAATGCAAGTTCTCATTTGAATGAACAAATGAGAACAAATGAAGTACTTCAGGAACATTTCCACCAAACTAATACTGACAAATAAGGTTCTGCGGAACAATTACTTGATTTGGAACAGGTTAGAACAGTGTTTCTCAACCCTGGCAACTTTAAGTCCTATGGACTTCAACTCCCAGAATCCCCCAGCCAGCTGGCTGGGGGATTCTGGGAGTTGAAGTCCATAGGACTTAAAGTCGCCAAGGTTGAGAAACACTGGGTTAGAACAATGTCCCTTTTGAACATTATGAAATCTGTTCTTATTTTGTTAGATAGTAGATTTGTCCATTGAAAATGATTATTAGTATTTAATTAAAACAGTACTTTCTAATTGCATATTAGTGAGTGTTTGTTATTAGTCAATCATTTGGGTAGTGAACCACTGCCTGAGAATTTTGAGAATGTGAACTACTGCATGAGAATGTTGAAGTCTCAAGATCGCAGAATGTTGAGAATTATAGTTTAACTCAACAGGAGGACATCCGGTTAAAGAAGTTTCCTATAGAAATTTTTAATCACTGTACAGAAAACAAATTATTGTGAAAAACTGAGAATAGGTTGCATCAGTGGTGAAATCTATATATATATATATATATTGCCACCGGTTCTGTGGCGTGGCTTGGTGGAGGGGTTATGCGACTGGGTGGGCGTGGCCAACTTTTTTCACTTTTTAAAGCAATTTTTTCCTATGTATTCGCCCAAACAGGCAGGAAACAAAATGCCTTAAAAGGTGGGAAAAAAGGTCCTGATGATTGTGCGGCTCACAGCTGATCCATACGATCGTCGGAACTTCTTTTTTTCACTTTTCAAAGCATTTTTTTACCTGCCAGTTCGGGCGAACCTTAACATTTTTAAATATTTTTTCTAGCGAACCGGTCAGAACCAGTAGCATTTCATCCCTGGGTTTTATGCTTCTTTGTGTCTGTAGAGTTCTTTCCAATTTAATCACTTCAACGATTACATGGTACATTTGTTGACACGTGAAGGAGAGCTTCAAGTTAATGTTTCCACCATCACCAAGCAGAATCCAAAATTAACCAAGGTAATACCAAATTATCATTTGACCTATTTTATAAACTTCAGGGGTCAGGAAGTTTGCTTGTTTACTTATTTATTTATGTCATATGATGGCTCTAGGTGGTTTTAATTGTAAAGATGTTTAGAAGGTTACAATAAAGGTAGCAATCTCTTAATATTATTTTTTATGGATAGCATATTAAAAAAAATCTTAAATTTAGGTGTCAAAATAGTTCCTGACATATCAAGTGGCAATTTAATAACTTTAGGTGATCTCACCATTGAATTACTCGAGTCATATATATCTCAACTAAAATTAGATTTTTGACATCACTGGAGTATCCATCATCTAAACATACTTGTATATCGTGACAAATGTTACTCTGTGATAAGAGCTAAAGTAACAATCGTATTCAGGGAGCAGCTCTAAAAGAGAATATTGATTCTAAGTTCAGAGAATTGAGACAGGTTGGCAAAACATTTTTTATCTGTAGCCTTCAAATATACAGGCCATTTCGACTGCATCTAAACACAATGACTATAAATTATTACACCAATTCCTGCTGAAGTTGTTCACTTATGAGTCTTTGGTGTCATGTCCTTTTCTAAAGACTATTTCACATATTTTGTTGCCCATATCCTGTGCTGTTAGCAGCCACAGCCAATCTCAGTTCTGTAAAGAATTTGTATAACATGCTGTATATGGATGCTAGCATCTTATTTGCCTATATACTTTTGGTTTGGTGATGTCCCACCCATAGGCCTTGATGTGCAGTTTCCTACATATTTGGGCAAGAGAAGATAGATTCAGCTTTTCACTCATTTAAATATATGAAGCTGTGAGAAGTAAGTAGAGCAATTTCCAGTTTATAAAAGGTATGTGCCATCTAAAAGCATAGCATATTAAAGACAAGTTTAGACTAACAGGAAATTCTGCATTTTCAAATATATATTGCAGAGGAAATATAAATACTAATAAAAATGTTTTGCTGAATCACAACAAAAGTTCCATTTTAGTTCAGTATTAAGCTTTTTATATTAGCTTTTAATATTTCCTATTTTCCAAAATCATGCGAGCAGACATGAATGTGTGTGTTAGTATGCAAAAACTGAATTCCAGTGGAATGTTGCCTATAAAACTAGAGAACAAAGCCACTAAGTGTTCAAAGATTAAGACTTTGTCAAGTTATCTTTTGAGTTCCTCGATCTCTTCTTCCTCTATGAAAGAAGTTTGTGTTGTATTTCTATCTTACCTTTCAGTGTGTGTGTGTGTGTGTGTGTGTGTGTGTGTGTGTGTGTGTGTGTCCACCTTCAAGTCAGTGTTGACTTCTGGCAACTGGCTGGATTAGTCTGCTTGGATTTTTCTTGGCAAAAATTCAGAAGAGGTTTGTTCTTCCCAGTTATGAACAAGATTTGTGGCTCTAATAGGAAGACACTCACATGCTCCTAATGTGGTACAAGTATTCCTCAACTTATGAGCACAATAAAGCCTAAAATTTCCATTGCTAAGCAAGACAATTGTTAAGTGAGTTTTGCCCCATTTTATGACCTTTCTTGCCATAGTTGCTAAGTGAATAATTGCAGCTGTTAAGTTAGTAACACAGTTGTTGATGAATCTGGCTTCCCCATTGACTTTGTCAGAAGTTTGCAAAAGTTGATCACATGATCCTTGGAAAATGCAACCGTCATAAATCCATTCCTGTTGCCAAGCATCCAAAGTTTGATCAGGTGGACATAGGGATGCTGTAATGGTTGCAAGTTTGAAAAATGATCATATGTCACTTTTTTCAATGATGTTGTAACGTCAAATGGTCACTGAACATATGGCTGCAAATCAGGACTACCTGTACAGGCATTTTGCAAACCACCACAAATCATTTAACCTCAATCTTGGAAGGCAGGGAGGGAATCTACCAAACCAAGGCCACTTTCATATGATGATTCTTTGAAATCCCTCTGGGACAGATATGTTCACATGATAGCAATAGCAATGGCCCTTAGACTTATATACCACTTCACAGTGCTTTACAGCCTTCTCTAAGCAGTTTACAGAGTCAGCCTATTTCCCCCAACAATCTGGGTCCACATTTTATCAGCCTCGGAAGGTTGGAAGGCTGAGTCAACCTTGACCCTGGTGAGAATCAAACTGCCGAACTGCTGGCAGTTGGCAGTCAGCAGAAGTAGCCTGCAGTACTGCATTCTAACCACTGTGCCACCATGGCTCTTGATGATGTAAAAAGTCCTGTGTTGAGAAGCTGATTTGTGACTCACCTGTGGTGTAGTTGAAATACATTTTCTTTTTAGTCCTTTTTGAGATATTTTAACGGAAACTCACTCTTCAGGGAAAAGGGAATTCTCCCTGGTTTCTACATTTCAGAACTTGTAAGGCAAATGCTGGCTAGATGGCTTTACAGCTCTCCTTCAACAACTCTAGTAAGCAAACAGATGTTAAATTGCTAAGAGTTTTGTCACTTTCTCCTGGATTGCTTTCAACTGATTCAGAGGATTTAGGGAGAGAAAATAATGTTATTACAGCGCTAGCTAAGTAAGAGTAAAATAAAATGAAATGCAGAAGCCTTGTTCATTTACAACTGCATTTTCTATTTAGGTAATGAAAAACTTTGTATTTCTACTACAGGCAAATCCTCTATAAAAAGGTAATCAGTGTATGTTGCTAGTGTTAACCATCTGGCTATATAGCAAACCTGTGCACAACTCCCTGCTTCCCATGTGTATCCCTTAATCAGAAGTTCTGATTGTTTTTTCTTTCTTTCTACTGTGTTTGCTTTGATCTAAGAAATTTCTTTCTTTTGATTGATTTCGATTCCCATATTCAGCTATTGTTATGCAAATCAATTCAAGCCTGCACAATTATGTGAATAGAATTAAATGAAAAGCAATTATGTATTTTGCAGTCAATATTAATCTTTCACATTCTTAATTGTAGAGCTGAAAATACCATATCTTCCTCCATCAAATTATGCATTCTATTTTTCTCTGAAAAAGACATTATGTTCCTATTTTATAATACATAGAGACTTTTTTTTAATACAGTTAAGGGCTGCTTTCTTTAGGCAAACATATTTACCTAAAGTTTTAACATTTAGAAGAGCCACACAGGAGAGCTCAAAAGAAGTATTCACAAATATATTCCTCAAGCATCTTCAGTATGACAATAGGACTATGATTCTATGATCAAATGTATAAACAAATGATCATAGGATTTTTATGTGTTATTCATGTGGACAAAGCAAATTTCATGACATGTGCTATACTATTAACTCTCCCAGTTAAGCACCTCAGAATGTGTTGAGACTTTCTGATTTCCCAACTAACAGAGCCTAGCAACATGTTGCCTCCTGATGTATCCTTCCATTAGAAGAATGAGACAGAGAATTAAGAATTGGCCTGTGTGTGTATATGTATGTTTATGTTTGTCAAAAATGCATTTCTAAGAAAAAAAATAGACTAAGAGATTGTTTAGTATTAATTTACACACAATATTGAATTTATTATTCATTATTTATTTATTTCATATGCCAAAATACCTCAGGGTAGTTTATAATAAAAGCAGTCATAAAGTGGGTAAAAGTTATGAATAGTATATGGAATTTCAGACAGTAATAAAAAGAAGAGACCTGTGTGAAACTAGTTATTTTTAAAAGGCAACAGTGCATTGGCTAAAGTTCATTGACGCTATTTTAAATAATCTGGGAATGCTTCTTGGCATTTAATGTAGAGAAAGGCCTGTAATTCTGCCAAAAACACAATTATCTGAAGATCCTTGAAACAATGTGAGCTACTCGCATCGCTCTACCTCATTTCTTCAAGGGAATTTCATATAAGAGTGACAAATCTATTAGTACTCATATTGAAATCCTGCCTGTTTTATGTTCATACTATGAATGCTATAGAAATGTTGTATTTGACCAAACTGTAATTATTGCATAGAAATGTTTTCTTGCATCTTCCTCCACTATAATAAGGGGGGGGATAATTTAGATTAGACAGCATCTTCTTTTCCCTTCCTTCTTACACCCTGTTAACCAAGTCTTGTGTGTATTATAAACTAGGATACATTGTGTAGATCAGGGCTGTCAAAATCCCAGCCCACAGGCCAGATGCGTCACGCACTGGCCACACCCATGCCCAGTTTAGCGAAGGAGAAAAAAGTCCCGATTCTTCACGTGATACCGCCGTGACAAAGTGAGTTTGACACCCCTGGTGTAGATGTGTAGAGTTGAGTGTGCATAGCTGGTATTATGCTAAACAAATAGTCCTCGACTTGCAACAGTTCATTTAGTGACAATTCAAAGTTACAACATCACTGAAAAAGTGACATAACCATTTTTACACTTATGACTGTTGCAGCATCCCCATGATCATGTGATCAAAATTGAGACAATTGACAACTGACTCACATTTATGACCTTTGCAGTGTCCTGGGATCATATGGTCACCTTTTCACAACCTTCTGACAAGTCAATGGGGAAGCCAGATTTACTTAACAACTGTGGTACTAACTTAACAAATGCAGTGATTCACTTAACTTCTGTGGCAAGACAGGGTGTAAAATGGGGCAAAGCTCTCTTAACAAATGTCTCATTTAGCAACATAAATTTTGGGCTCAATTGCGGTCACAAGTTGAGGACTACCTGTACTACTCTTGAGATCTTTAGAAAGTAATGTAAAAGTAAGTTGCTAAGATGTTGGACTTGTAGTAGGACACTTGCAGGTTCCAGTCCATCCTCAAGCATTGCCAGCTTTGTCAGGAAAACTAGCTAGGAATTCCAACAAGATGAGCTAATTCTATTTTATTGTGAAGCTACATCAACAGAATCTTACAAGTCTGAAAATACAATCTTCCCTCTCCCCTTTTTTTTTTTTTTTTGGACCCTAAGGAACTAGATAGGGTTTCTTTCGAGCCTTTTACCTCACCCATTATCTAGCTGCTGGATATGTCTTTTATGTGACCTTTTTCTTTATTGTGTCTCTTGGTCCAGTCTCCCAAAGTCTTTTCCACATGCTGTAACAACCATGGAACCTCACTGGGTGACTCTAGCTCAGTTGCCCTCTCTCTCAGGTCATTTTGTCATTATTGTCATTATGGGGGATAGGAGGAGGAGCATTATGTATATTTCCAAGAGCTTCTGCACAAAAGATAGGATATAAATCAAACAATACTGATTATTTAAAAAAAAATAGAAAAACTATAATATAATTGTTAAATACAGGTGAGACTAGTCACAATGCTTTTTTCCCCTTTACATTCATGCAAATAAGGAAAGAGGAGGAGATAAAATCAAAGGAAACAAAGAAATTCATTATATGTACTTGGGAAAGAAACTGTATGGTAGAAAGTTTAGTGTGATCTCAAGCGGGCAATGGTACTAATAGTTTGGGCCCTTATTTATTCTTTAAACACCAAAAGTACAACACAAAAACTAAGGCACATTGTATATATTTTTCGAGCATATGTTTTCCAAAAAAAAATTTCCAGTCCTTGTATGATTCTTATGATATTGATTCATATTTTATTAAACCTCGAAGAATTTATTTTTCTATGTAGAAAAAAAACAGTATTGGGAAAGTTCTCTTGGAAGTAGCATAAATTGTTCAATATAATAAATAATTCAATGAGAGATTCAGTAGAATTACTCTTCAATGTGTATTTATCTCAGATAAAAGCCAGTTCAGAACAGCTGTGGTGTAGCGGTTACTAGGGTAGAAAACAAAAGACCATGAGTCCTAGTCCTGTCATAGGCACAAAGCCAACTGTCTAACCTTGGACCAGTCACTTTCTCTCAGTGCTAGGAAGAAGGTGAAGGCATGCCACTTCCGAAATCTAAACAGTAAACAGTAACAGAGTTGGAAAGGACCTTGGCGTTAATCTAGTCCAACCTCCTGCTCATGCAGGAGACCTGTACTAGGGATTCGAACCATCGAACTGCCAACCTTTCTGATCAACAAGCTCAGTGTCTTAGCCACTGAGCCACCTGGTCAGGTAATCTTGTCAAGAAAATTGCAGAAACCTGTCCAGGTAGTCATCAAGAATGAACACTGAAGGTATTTCCTTGTTTAAACAAACAAACAAACAAAAATAGTACTGCAAACCAATTGCCATGCTTTTGAAGCCTGGAAACATAGCTGCCAATTCTCATTTTGTTAAGCTATAACATCTGGATACTTGGCAGGTTGTGATATGGAAGGTAACTACTTCATCTTACTTGTGCTTGCACCCAAGGATATTCTTGAGTGGAGAAAGATGGATTTAAGGTCTGACTGCAGGCCTGAGTTCTTTGATTGTCCTGCCATTGTCAAAACTTTGTTCAGATTTATGTACCAAAGCGAGGAAGAAAACACATTCTTTTCCAACAGCTCATGATTTCTTTCACATGGAAAGCCTACTTGTCCAAACCTAGTCTTTAAAGAAACCCTTTAAAGGACATCCTAGGTTTTGGCTCACATTTTGACAAATTAATAATCTGAAACCAAAATATTTTCTGTGTTGCGGTATATTAAGACTTCAACCAAAATTGTTCTTAAGTGATGACAGGTTTACAGCACAATTGAAAAGATTAATAGTTCTAGAATGGAAATAAACTGTAGAAACAAATAGGCATGCCCTGTTAGTTTGAAAACAGAGTTTACAGTCTTGTGACTGAAATGCTTTTCTAACAGGGCTGGATGAATGACCAATTCCCATGAATTGTTCCAAAGCATTCTGAATTCTAGTGTTTATGAATTCGAAAGAGGCATTAACCAGAGTCTTAAGAATGCTTAAGAAGAGGCATTAACCCAGCGGTTCTCAAATAGTGGGGCGCGCCCCCCTGGGGGGGCGTGAGGCTCCATAAAGGGGGGCGCGAAGGCTCCCTTTCCATCTGGGTGCGACGGCGGCGGCGTGGGCGAGGCATATTATATCCCGCCTGGAAGTGGTAGCACTTCGGACTGTGGATTTTCATTGGAGCCGCAGGCTGGAGCTGTGCAAGAAGCCTGCTCGGGCAGGAGTGGGAGGGAGGGAAGCATGGCTGTCCCAGACTTCCCTCTCTTCCCCCCCCCAGCCCAAGCAGACTTTTTGCACAGCTCCAGCCCGCGGCTCTGATGAGTCTCTGAGCAGTCCCCAGCGCTGCCACTTCAAGCCGGGATATATTCTGCCATGCCCTCGGCGGCATCTTTATGCAGGTAGCTCGCCTCCCCGCCAGCAGCTCCACCGCCAGGATTCCGTCTGGAAGCGGAAGCGCAACAGCCACTGTTGGGGAAGGGACAAAGGGGCGGCGGTCGCCCGATCTTGCCACCGCCACCCCTTCGCCCCTGGTAACGGCGACTGTTGTGCTGCTGCTTCCAGCTGGGATGCTGGAGGAGCTGCTGGCAGGGAGGGAGGGAAGAAAGGGAGGAGGGAGTAAGGATAGACAAGCAAGAGGGAAAGAGGAAAGAAGGCAAGCAGGTAGGAAGGAGGCAGAAGGAAGGAGGGAAGAATGGAACTGGAAGGGAGGCAGGGAAGGAGGGAGGGAGAAAGGAAGGATAGGAGGATAGGGAAAGAGGAAAGAAGGCAGGCAGGCAGGGGGAAAGAGGAAGGAGGGAACTGGAAGGGAGGCAGGAAGCAAGGGAAGGAGGAAGGGAGGGTGGAAGGAAGGATAGACAAGTAAGAGGGAAAGAGGAAAGAAAGCATGTGACTACGGTGGGAGATGAGGAAAGACCGGTGTGCTATGTTATGCAGAGGTGTACTTATAACAATTTTATAGACAAATTATACTATTTACAGTCGCGCGGGGGGGGGGGGCGTGAAATGTTTTCTTCTTCCTAGGGGGGGGGGGGCATGACAGAAAATAATTGAGAAGCACTGCATTAACCAGAGTCTCCGTTCTTGCATCCTCAGCTAATCCCAGAACCTAGAAATAACACAATCATGCTGGTTTATCTAAAAGGATCAGAATTTCTGATTTAGTACACTCAACACATTCTGAACTCCTGAACTGTGCTACTAAATAAAACACTGCTACCATAGTTATGCCAATATAACTCATTAACCTCTTTTGAAGCACTGTTTATCATTCTTTATGTCTTTTCTTCAGGAGCTCAAAGCAGCACAAATGGTTTTCCTCATCCCATTTTATTTTCAAAATGACCATGAGATGTCATTTAGATTTAAGGTTACTAACTGGCACAAAGTCAACTGGGGACTTTCATGGCAAAATGGGGATTGAAACCTTGGTTTCCATGATATTAAACTGTGTTGGTTACTTCGGTAATTACTGTTTTAATTTATCTAGCTCAACATTCTATCTTAACAGCAATCAACAAATTGTTCTTACATTGCATTCAAGTGTTCAGATACATCTAGATCTGGAAGAAATGGAACAAAGATCTGGATCTGTTAAGGATTATCTACTGAAGTATGGCAAGGGCTCCTAATTACTTAAAATGCTATGCTCTTATAAATTGCAATATTATGAATATTTATTCAGAAGCTAGACTGCTCAATGGGATATAGTCTCATGTAGTAGTTGTAGTATTTCTATGTCAGTTAAGTTGCTGAATGCCAAGAAGAGGTTTTGATGGGACTATTTGCTAAATTTGATCCTAAGAATGTTTTCACACTAAATAGATTCTCAGAAATATCTGGGTACTCCTCAGCTACTGTTTTGTATCACTTCCAGTTGGTGAACCTCAGAATTTTAGTTAAAAACAAAATAGTTCTTCCACATTTGAAGTTTGTTATTGTCTGTGGGAAAAGAATGTGATCTGAATGGATGGAGTAACTCATGTTTGCTTTCTCCTGAATTTATTTCTTGAAGTCATGATTTGCTTTCTCTGTTATGGAAAAAAAAACTTTTCAATTTTCAGCATTACTGGGTAGGTTTTGTAATCTTCAATTTCATCTCCTTGCAGTATGTTGTTAAACTGTTTGGCAATGAATGAATGCAGTTAAATATTTCAGTCAAAATCCATGCAATTCATCTTCATCTGGTGGTAACCCATTCTTGATTTTTCTTGCTCCTTTCTCCACCATTTTCTGCTGTTATTACAAATTCTTTTATTTCAATTTCTTTTTTTAATTCCTAGCCATCTCAACTATCCAAGCTGCATTCTTGTGTATTTCTTTGCATTGACCCATAGCTGCACCTTTACATTGTTTCTTCTATGTAAGATGTTGATTGATTCGTTGCAGTTTCTCTTTGATGGATTGGTAGAAACATTTCTTATTGGACTTAATTGAAGAGTCTACCTGTAGTGTACAATTTGAGCTTCCTATCTGCTGATCTTTTTGGCTATGCTTCATTATTTGCAGTGCTTCTTTGATCTTCCTTGTTTCTAGGTGAGATTTCTTTTCAGGTCTTCTTGTTTGTCAACTTCTTTTATTTCATCTTTTCTAACTTGCTTGCGTTTGATGTTAGCATGCTGATCTTATTTTCCAGCCTGATCTTCCATTTTGATGGTACACTTTTTTCTATCAATTGTTCTGCAGTTTTAAAAGCTCTCTCTCATTGTCTGTCTCTTTCTCTCTCTCGCAGGCACACTTACACACAGAGAGACACAGACATAGAAAACCACAAACGTGCTTTTTTGTTATCAACATACCAGTGGTGGGTTTCAAATTTTTTTGGAACCTACTCTGTGGGTGTGGCCTCCTTTGTGGGAGTGGCTTGCCGGCCATGTGACCTGGTGGGAGTGGCTTGGCAGTCATGTGACCAGGTGGGCATGGCTAACTTGGAAAATGTGGTGAAACTCACTTAACGATGCTCTTGCTTAGCAACCATAATTTTGGGCTCAATTGTGGTCATAAGTTCTTTTTCTTTCTTTCTTTCATCTCTCTCTCCCACTTTCTTTTTTTCTTTTTCTTTTTCTCTCTCTCTCTGGCTCTTTGTCTCTCTCTCCCTCTCTCCCTCTCTGTCTCCCTGTCATTTTCTCTGGGTGTCTATCTGTCTGTCTCTCTCTCTGTATCTCTGTCTCTCTCTCCTCCTTCCCCCATCTCTGTCACTCTGTGTGTGTGTGTCTGTCTGTCTCTCACTCACTCTGTGTGTGTGTGTGTGTCTGTCTGTCTGTCTCTGTCTCTCCCTCTGTCTCTCTCCCCTCCCTTCCTCTCTCTCTGTCACTCTGTGTATGTGGGTGTGTCTGTCTCTCACTCATTCACTTAATCACTCACTCTGTGTGTGTCTCTCTATCTTTCTCTCCCTCCCTCCCCCTCTCTGTCTCTCTCTCTCTGTGTGTGTGTCTGTCAGTCTCTCTGATTCCCTCCCTCACTCCCTCTCTCTGTTCCTCTCTCTGTCTGTCTGTCTGTCTCACTCACACACACACACTGTGGTCACCTTGTTGAGTGTTCCAATCACATTTGAAACACTCAACAACTGGCTTGCATTTATGGTATTTTGCAGCATTCTGCAGTCATAGGACCAAAATATATGCTTTTAACCATATATTTTGGTCCTATGACTGCAGAATGCTGCAAAATACCATAAATGCAGACCAGTTGTTGAGTGTTTCAAATGTGATTGGAACACTCAACAAGGTGACCACAGTGTGTGTGTGTGTGTGAGTGAGACAGACAGAGAGAGAGAGAGAGGAACAGAGAGGGAGTGAGAAAGGGAATCAGAGAGAGACTGACAGAGTCTGACAGAATCAGAGAGGTACTTTTAACTACCTGGCAGCGGCGTTTTTCCTTGGGGGGCTCCTCAGAACATCCCAAGACTTCGGAGGGAAGCCTCCAGCCTGGAGCAGGAGCAAAGCCCCTTTTCCAACTGGCCTTTCCTCGCTTGGAGGGCTTTGGAGGGAAGCTTCTGCATAAGCCCGGCCGAGTGACAACAAGTTCCCACCGTTATGAAGCCTCGGAGGCTGTAATTTTCTGAGCTGTGCGCGCGCGCCTGTTTTCCACGGCGTGGAGCAGCAGCAAGGTTTGTGTGGCCGGCAATCACTCCAAATGCCATCCGGGAAGACGAGGAACATGAGGGGAGGCCGTTGACGGCCTCCGCAATCATCGCTCGCCTCGCAGAGCCTCGCTGCTGCTCCACGCCGTGGAAAACAGGCGCGCGCGCACAGCTCAGAAAATTACAGCCTCTGAGACTTCGTAACGGCGGGAACTTGTTGTCACTCGGCCGGGCTTATGCAGAAGCTTCCCTCCGAAGCGTTCTGAGCCTCGGAGGCTGTAATTTTCTGAGCTGTGCGCGCGCGCCTGTTTTCCACGGCGTGGAGCAGCAGCGAGGCGAGCGATGATTGCGGAGGCCGTCAACGGTCCCCCCTCGCATTCCTCGTCTTCCCGGATGGCATCCTGAGTCATTGCCGGCCACGCAGAATCTCGCCGCTGCTCCACGCCATGGAAAACAGGCGCGCGCGCACAGCTCAGAAAATTACAGCCTCCGAGGCTTCATAACGGTGGGAACTTGTTGTCACTCGGCCGGGCTTATGCAGAAGCTTCCCTCCAAAGCCCTCCAAGCGAGGAAAGGCCAGTTGGAAAAGGGGCTTTGCTCCTGCTCCGGGCTGTAATTGCGCCTATGTTTTCCACGGCGTGGGGCCGCGGCCAGAAGACAAGGAACAGCAGTGGTGGCGGGGAGTCAGCCCCGATGCAAAAAACGCCAAGGGGGCGGGGCAGGAAATTACTTCCGGGTTCATTCTTCAACCGGATCGCGCGATCCGGTGCGATCCGGTAGAAACCCACCACTGCAACATACCTTCTCTTAGATATTTTGGATATTTTTTGCCAATATACCAGAGACTGGTTATTTTTTTCTGGTGCCGCCTGATAATTGATGAACATGATTATAAATAAAAAAGTAAAATTTGGCAAATTTCATGAACATTCAACAATTTCGTACCAGAAAATGCATGGTACCCCTTATGAAAATGCTGAAATGTTATACTTTCTTCCAAACTCTCACAGAAGACACCTAATTTGAACACATAGCAACATTTATATAAATAATCAATATTTTGAAACACAACTATGGTCTCTTTTGATGCTCCAAATTGTTTCCTCTGAAATCCTAAACAGATTTCTTTTGCCTCTACAGTGCATATTTCTAATTCTTTTCGATACATTTTGAAATATCCCAGATGAAATATATTCATTTTGCTACATTTTCTTCCCTCCCTCTGCTCTTTTGTCTCCATGGTATTCAGTGATAAAACAAATTTTACCAATATATGTTTAATGGGAAGGAAATTAATTGTAACTGGCAAAGAAATGAACCAGAGAAATGAACCAGAAAGCAAAATCTTTCCTTTCAATGGAATGCTGACATTTAATGAGATTATTATTCCTCTTTCAGCAGAATATATAAATAGAGGCAGAATATGGTTGATTAGGAAGAAGTGTTAATAGATATGATATTACAATAAGTAGTTGCCAAGCAATGTTACTTAATACTCTGTTTTTTTCTGATTCATTAAATGCAAACACACATTAATTTCTTGGATATTTTAATTTTTACTTTAACATTTTAAAAATGAAAGCCTTTCCTTGCCTGTTCCATTTTAAATCTGATACTTCCAGAATTGTTCTAAATTCATGCATTATTGTTCCTTAACTGTTATTTTTAATTATTTTTAGCAATGATTTCAGTTTTGAGTGTGCTTCATATATAATCAGATAAATTAAGACATTAACTCAGTGCTTCATTAGGAAGGTGTTTCAAATCCACTTTTCGGCTAGGTAAAAGACAGTAAGGGATATTGGTAATAAAGCTATTCACACTCAGAATTGATTTCATTAAAAATATTTTTATCAGGTTTCCACACAATCCTGAAAAAAGACATAACATGACATGACTCAGTTAACTTATTAAGGCACACAAATTTTTAATGTGGCTGTTAAAGCAGCCACACCTATTTGCAAGCTACTCGGAAGCCTAAAATGAAGGGTTCACATTAGAACCCCTTCTAGATTGGCTTTTAAGTGTGTGATGTCTTAAAAGTTAACCTCTTCCCAGTACCATCACTAGAATTAAATGTGGTAACAATAACAAAAGATAAAGACACCATTCCAAGATCACTGTAACATTGGATTGTGTTGATTTTCATTTCATATCTACTTCAGAGGGTTGAAATAGCTTTCGAAATGATGTGATGATGTTCAATATTGCAGGAAGAACTAGTGAAAGTGGTAAAAAATATTTTCTGTGTTCTCCAGTTTTCTAGCAATTCCAAATACCTACCTACCTACATACATGCATACATACATATCTCAAGTTATAGAACACCAAAGTCCGTATCTTGTAATTTTCTCATCATAGGCATATTATATTTGAATTATCCTGACTGTATTTCACATGGGGAATGAGAAGTTATTTTTCCCAATGACATGGTGACTGAATCTTCCCTTCTAAAATAGGCCTTTGAAATGAAGAAAGCTTGCAAGCATTTGTTTCTTCACAAATAGTTTTACATGTGCTTCTGCGGAAAATGCATTTATATAATTTTTATTGCTTTCTGTTTTGGGTTTGTGTGTGTTTATGTTTCTGTGTTTGGTACATGTGTTCTAGTTTGCTGGTATTTTTTTAAGCATATAAAGGCTTAAATTTTTGTAGGAAACAATAATAGATGCATTATTGAACAATTTATTTGTGATATTTATGTTTGGCTTCCACAGTTGTGGAGAATTTGGGTGCTATGTTGAAAAATAACATACAGTATATCGTATATGCTTGTTGCTTGTTTAATCTTAACAGTTTCCTTTTATAGCAGATATAAAGAAGCCGTGGTCCTCTGGCTGTTTTATAAATTGCAACTGAAAGAGCCAGAAACAATAGAGCTGCTATTGAAGGATGCTGGCAATTGCATTCCAAGAATATCTGGACATGTCTTGTTTCCTGGCACCTAGTTTTCTTGCTCCTAGCTTAACCACAAAGCACCCAGAGATGGATGCTTCCATCCTCCCTCCCCCTTCCCTTCTTCCCTCCCATCATCTCTTTCCACTAACAAATATGATAAAAGGCTTTCCTTTCATAATTTTAGAGTCATAAGAGGTTACTTCCAGCAAAAGTAACATCAGGTCTTTTATAAACTCAACAATGAAGTTAGCAATAATACATATTTGATAAGAAATTGAGATAGGATCATAAGAAACAGCACTTTTTTTTTTCAATTTTATTAAACATCAGAAAACTTACATTTTTTTTTGGAGAAGTAGCTGAGTAGTTTGCAGTATTATATTTAAAATAAAAGATAAAGGTAAAGGTTTTCCTTTCCAGTCATGTCCGACTCTAGGGAGTGGTGCTCATTTCCATTTCTTGGCCGAGCAATGTCCAAAGACAATTTCTGTAGTCATGTGACCAGCATTCCTATATGCCAAAGGCATATGGAACATTGTTACCTTCCCACCGAAGTGGAACCTATTTAAGACAAAGTCAGAGTCACCATCCAGTCAGAGCTGAAGAAGCTTCTTGGTTGAGAAACAAAACAACTTCAAAAAATTTTTAAAAAAAGAAGCAAATTTTGAGAAAGCAAATTTGGGGAAATCAAATAAATGAACAGCTGGTATTTATTTATTTGTTGCATTTTTAAAAAACATTGAATTTATAAAATATGCATGTATAAACTCAACTATTTTTTTTAACAAACTTAGACTCAGGCTATATATTGTTATTTTTAGAACAACCCATGGCAGCAAACATATCCAATATATTTTTCTTCTCCTATTTTCTCCACAACAAAACTCTGTGAGGTGCGTTGGGCTAAGAGTGACTGGGCCAAAGTCACATAGCAGCTTTCTTGGCCAAGGCCACCTGCTTTCTAGCCTGGTGTATTAACCACTAGACCAAACTGGCTCTTTAAGAAAAAATTAAACTATTGGGTTTTTTCAATGAAATCTTCTAACTTACCATATCATAAAATTTATTTGATATGAAGGAGACAGAATTTAGAATGTCTCATAATCTTTTGAAATGTATTTTAGACTACTTATTAAAATTTCAAAACTTGGTTTATATTTATAACCTTAACTTTAGGGTGCACATGTTAAAGCATATTTACTTTTTTAAAAGTATTGTTGCTTTTTATTACTATTACTATCATTGCTTAGAGAATAACACTTTTAATTAAAGGAAATGTGTTGTACCTCATTAAAAAAAAATCATCACATGCTACCCCTTGACATTGTATATGGCTCCTATTACAATGTTATCCTGGACTGTCATGAAGATGAAGCTGTTCTCACATATGTCCATGCAGATCATCTTTTTTTGCATCGTTCCATAGTATCATTCCATAGTAATAATCTTTTTTTTTTAAAAAAAAAACCTTCCATGTAAATAGCTGCACCAAAAATGGCTAATTAGATATACAGCAACCATTTGGACGTACAATTATCCACTTTTCCTATGCAACTGTAGTAATTATCTTCATATATTAGCTAAATCATTGTGCAAATGCCATTTTGAAAAGATGATCCTTATTTTTTAAAAAGCTTTCACAAAATTTAATAGATGTTGTCCTGTAATTTCCTCAGTTTTCCTCTGAGTTTCAAGGCCCCACTCAATCCCATTCAATTATTTTTTTCCACCAGAAATTTCAGCTATAGTACTAAATATGTACAACTTAATAATTTTATCCCTCTCCCGTCATGGACTGCATTTCTGCACACTTATCACATATTACTAAAACAAATTCCACCCTACCATTACTGTACATATAGGCCAGCTGTATCTCCACACACGTTAAGCATTCTACCTTTCTTAGCCTGCCATTGTATCTTTATTCACAATTTCAACTGCTGAAGGAAATCTTGAGTGGTTTACAAAGAAACCAACAATTAAAACATAAGTAAAATATGTGTAACAATAAGAAATATGGTACTCTGTGTCAGGGAACAAGCAATGTCATATAACAGTCAACAGGCAGAGTTAAACATCCTATTCTAGTTTTTTTGTGAACAGCCAGGTCTCCATAGCTTTCATAAAACCAGCAGTCTGAGATCATGAGGATCACAGAAGAATGCAACAAAAGGACAAAAGTGGGTACAAATACCCTCTCCAGCATCTTACAAGATGCCATTACTTTGCCGAAAGGACTCAGAGCATTCTGACCTTCTTGTACCTTACTATGGAGGAAGAAGCAATAATAAATTAATAATACGGAATAATGAGTCACTAGACAATACCAAAACAAGTTTCAAATTGTACCTATAAGTCAACTGGCAACCAATGAAGCTTACACAATTGGCAAGTCACATGGGCAAATGGAGTGTACCAATGACTATTTATTCTGACCAGCTGTGAGTTCCGAATAGGGTTCAAGGATAGCTCCAGATACTGTGCATTGCAGTATTCCAATACTGAGCTCCCAAAGGCAGGTTGGGAACGATGACAGTTGCTTTGTCCAGAAAAGGACATAACTGACATACCAGATATATTTGTCCAAAGGACCTCTTAACCATAACTGCAATTTTCTTATTGAACACAAGCCAATATTCCAGGAAAAGTTCTTGACTTACAACAATTTATTTAGTGACTGTTCAAAGTTACAAGGGAACTAAAAAAGTGACCTATGACTCTTAACCTTAACACAACAACATATTTGGGGGCAAGGCACATTGGTGGATTTGTGAGGCTAATTAACACAATACTACAGCCACCTAGAGGTTTCCTCTTCAGAATAAGATATCTGACTTTCTGATAAGAATTTTTTTCTGAGAAATCTGAGGCTAACCACAGCTACCTCATCCTTTGAAAAAGGACATCACCTAATCTATCTCCTCAAGATGTAGGAGATTCCCTTCTGGTTTTGAGGAAATAAACTCACATTTATCATATATTTGAAAATGGGGGAAAAATTGCCAGTCACAGAGTACAGTGTGTTAACCTAAAATATACTTCAATTATTTTACACACACCCCAAGTTTCAGTGGATTCAGGTAGCACACTGTAAATAATTATGTTCATTCTTTCATTTTTTAAAGTTATATTTCTGGATATTAAAAAAGACAGAATCTTGAATAATTCATTTTCTCAGAAGGAAACTAAAGTAACATTAGGTCAACAATACCAGTTTTTAGGAAATAGCTGAAAAGTTATACTGATTCCTTGACAATTTATGAAAAGGAGAATATTCTACTTTTGTAGCATCAGGAGTCAGTACTTATTAAAATTACATGATTATAACTTTGATGAGAGGAAAGGTCTTTCTCTAAAACAATAGTATTCAATTAATAGTAGATAAATACAAGATAACATACTGCCTGTCAAAGATACAAGCTGTAGAGATATTTGAAGGTGCACTTTGATTCAACAAAGCTTTGACTAAATTGTAAAATAGATTCACAGGTTGCAGCATGGGCTTACTTTGAAGAAACAAATCAAACCATGTAAACCACTTTATAGACTTTTGAAGTTGTTTACAGTTTGGGGTACAGAGGCTCTTTTTTAAAACTGCAACTTATAATTTTACTCCCACATATGAAAATTCAGGGGATGCTGAATTTGTGATGGACTCTCTGACACTGACATAAATAACCAATCTATTCATTTTAATAATTCATTAAAATTTTTGCTGATCAGAACTCTTTTGGGAGGCAAAGTTAGCAGTGTTATAGGCTTTATTCTTTATTTTTTAATTCTAAACCACCTTAAAAACTCACCTTTTTTTATTTTTCAGCACTCTTAATACAGATTTTAAGCTGACCAGTCCAGTGTGGACTCTGGTATTTTACATTTAAACATTAACTTATTAGGACAAGCTTAAGTCCAAATATTGACTGTGGGCATGCATTACAAATTACAAATGCTGCTTTTTCTACGCCAAATCTCCTATTTTCTGGCTTGCTTGTATTAATGCATCCTATTATCGAGGCATCTGCTAACCAACTAACACAGACATAACCAAGTAATCAGTTGATGGTAGAGTCTTTTCCAGGAATGAAGGATCATGCCAACAAGTTATGCCAATTGTTGTGACACTGAGAAACTTCATCAGAAGCAGCCAAGAATTCAGGAATTATTCTTCACTGTCATGTCAATTCTGGTATCTCAGAAAAGCAAATGAAATCAATTTTTTTTAAGTCAAAGAGGCACACTTTTTTCATTGGTTCAGCATAATTTAGGTTCTTCACTGGACAACTGGGAGCAGGGAAGCCTCTATCCTCTACTCATCTTGGCAATATGTGCCTCACAAAATATCTGAAGATATTCAACTAAAACTGCACTGGAAACAGTATGCTCTGTCCCATATTTGGGTAGACCAGGTTGTCCTGATAGACCAGTCTCATTGGGGGGGAAAACACTGGTTTATTGTACCTTCATCTCAATCTAAGAGAAAGAGAGAAAATAATTAGATAGATAGATGATAGATAAATAGATAGATAGATAGATAGATAGATAGATAGATAGATGATAGATAGATAGATAGATAGATAGATAGATAGATAGATAGATAGATAAATAGATAGATAGATGATAGATAGGAGAGAGATTGAGATTTAAATGTTTTAATTTTCTATTATAATTAATGGATCAAAATAAATTTATCTTTACATTACCAATATGCTTTGAATCATGCCTCCTTTGAACCTTATCTGAATCAATCAATTTGAATTAAAATTGATTCACACACATGCAACAAATGTATTGCAATAGAGTTGAGAAAATAAGTAAAGGGATTAAAATCTGCTGCAATCAGAAAACATTTTTTTAAAAAGATGAAAGCTATCTAATTACAAAGGTCTGTAACAAGAAGTCAGAAGTGGAGGAAATAGGAGTCTCCAAGATGCTAAAATAAATGGATGCAAAGATTACTAAGACACGTCTTGTCCAGTGTTTGGAATCAGTAAGGAATTTAGAATTAAAAACTTTCAGCAAGATAATCAGAAATGAATTCTTGGAGTTAGAGGAGATGTATAAAATGCTGTAGAACTGCAGACACATGCGCAGACAAAAAGAAACAGACACAGAGATGGATATGGCAGAGGAGAAAAGAGAGGAATAGTTTAGCTTGTAGCAATAGTAAAAGGCCTTTTATCTAGGAAGAGGTAACATGCAGATTTAAAGGATAAAAGATGAAACTTTAAGCTAATGGAAAGAGGAAGATTATGCATGAGTTATCAAAAATTGAAGGGGAGCATGCATAAGATTTATCCTCCTGCATTACTTTTACCACCATCCAATTCCAATCTCTGCAACTAATAAGGGTAGCTAGAAACTTGGCCAATGAAAAGAAAGAGGGGCATTATGGTATGGTATGACAATTACCGAGTGAATTGGCTTGCAGATGGCAGGAGAATCAGGACATGGAATGCTGACAGAAGAAGAAAATTCAGATATCCAGGATGAAGGAAATCCAAATCAGAAGGAGAGATGATCAAACAGTCCGGAAACAGAGTGAGAGAAAATGATAGGTATAATAGGCTGGTGTGGCTAGTTTTAGCAAGAGAAACCCTATCTTGTTTTTTTTTAAGTCATTTTACTCCCTTCTGTTTTAAATGTTACTTCCATTGGCCCACCCTCCTCCTCTGCAAATTCCCACAACTGTGGTGTGGTTGTTATTATCAAAAAAACACATATCATGCTGACCCAGAACAGTCTTTAATTCAAGGCTGTCTCCTTCTTCTTGTAGATAAATCAGACAGAAAGTATTAACTCCTCCTTTTTCTCTTGGTAACTTAACTAGAAGATTTTGCATATTCATCTGCTGTTTTATCAGTTAGGACCAGAAGGACAGGGAGTTGAAATCTTTTAGTAGTAAAATCACATTTTGGTTGAACAATCTTCAACTAGGCATGTAGATAAACTACTTGTTGCTTATTGCTTGTCAATGATCATATGATACTGCTTTTATAAGTGTATATAATCTATTGTTAATTTGTATCTCTATGTGAATTAAGGCCTCTCAATGTGTGCCTTGGGTACTGAGAGCACCTCTTTGTTGCTGTACAGAATAAACTGGTTGCAATTTTCTGTCTTGTGTGATAATTAATTCCTTTGCACCAGATAACAGCCTCAGCATATGATTGGGCCAATTCACAATTTGGCCAAGAGAGGAGACTGTTCAGTCTCTGATGTATGAATTACTAGCTCTAAACAAATACAGGAGACAAGGAGAGTCTTCCCACTGAGTTGAATAGCTTAGTGTGGCTGAAAGTTATTTTGTAATTGTGTGGTATTATCTGTATTTGTTATTACTATATTGCAAGTAATAAGATAAAGTCATTCTTAATTATGGACATTCCCTGACTTACTGGGAACAACAGAGGCCAACATTTAAGTGAGAGATTTATTAAGTGAATTGTTTTGGCCCATTTTACGACCTTTCTTGCCACAGTTGTTAAGTGAATCACTGCAGTTGATAAGTTAGCAACCGAGTTGTTAAGTGAATCTGGCTTCCTCATTGACTTTGCTTGTCAGAAGGTTGCAAAAGGAGATCACATGACCTTGGGACACAGCAAGTCATAAAAGCCCCTGAAGTTTAATCATATGATCATGGGGATGCTGCAAAGGGCGAAACTATGAAAAACGGTCATAAGTCACATTTTTCAGTGCTGTGGTATCCGTAAACACTTACTAAATGAATTGTAAGTTGAGGACAAACTGTATTCAGAATAAGTGAAATGCATTTGCTGTTTTCTGAAGACTTTCTTTTGAATGATATATTCTGTGTTTTCATTGTGTTTCATTGTTCCATTTTTAAACCACCTAAAGTCATACATAAAAATCGTGTGTGTGTGTGTGTGTGTGTGTTTTGTATTTGTGCTGATAAATAAATAAAGGGAGACTAGTATGGATCCATTTCAAGCTATTTAGCTCTCATCAGCTAGCCGTACCCTTACTGGGATTCGAACCAGGACTGTATTGCATATTAGGCCGATGTAATTGCCACTAAGCCACAGGCTCTCTTCCTTATCAGCAAGGCCAGGGAAATAGGTATGTATTTGTGTTACAACCCATGGTATGCCCAAATATGGGAGGAAGCTCACTACTCCCTCTTTCTGTCATTCGGCTCATCACAGAAAACCATCCTTGTGAGTAGTGAGCTTCCTCCCACATTTGGGCATACCAGGGGTTGTAACACAAATACCAGGGGTTGTAACACAAATATAAATATAACCAAGACAAAGTCCATTCAGGAGGCAGAATCCTACAGCTCAGCTTTTCACATATTTTTGCTCTCTTGGTATTTTAGGTTTTCATTTCCAGGTCACATTGGCTTAGAATTGTGGAAGCAGACATCTAAAACAACCAGATAATGCCAGATTGGAGAAAGCTGCTTTATTATCTTTTATTATCTTTTGTTTGTTTTAGAAAATAACTGAAAAATAATACCTACAAAACTTTAAAATACTGAACAATTTCTCGTGTTACCTCGCATCTATTAATTGTGTGTTTATGCTTTAAATCATATTATAATCCATCTGGGAACCAACTCCAAGTAGAGAATTGGGGGAGGGGTGACCATTATTCCTGTATGGAAGCAGTTTATGATGTGGAAAAATAATCAAGGATGATGCCCATTTGCAGCTCAAAGTGGTACAGGCAAAAAAGATTTCACAGCACACTGTTTGCCTTTTCTTGATGTTTCTATTCTTTTGAGTAAACCATAGTAAATCTAAATCAATAGTGAATTTCTGTCACACTGAACATAAATGTATTCATTTAATAAATAGCACTTCTTCAAGAAGAGGAAAAAATAGATCACTTTAGCAAAGAATCTGATCACTGTTACATGTGTACCTTTTCTTTAAAAAAAATAAAAATGTAGAAAATATGTTTTTTCTAAATGTGTGTGGTTTTAAATAATGAAACACACAGTTTAATGTTATACAACTGCAACTATAAGCCCACATTCAACTGAAATGATCACTTCTTAAGTGCTATTATCTATTATACAGTATATAATTTAGAGCTCAAAACAAAACTTTCTCTAAATATATTTAGACAAGCAATTCAAATATACAAAATTGCTTTGAAAATCAGACACCTGTGATGTAAAGTATTATTCAAAATATGTGTCCACTTATTTGGAAAAAAAAATAGCAAGAAATGTGGCATTGCTTTCCTAATGAAAATCTTGGACTCCATACATAGGAACTACCAATTTTAAACAGGGCACCTAAATTTATAAAGAGTTCTTCTCTGCTTTATTTTGACATTGATTCAACTAGTTAAGGTCTACTGGCAAACTTTTCAGAATAGTATCAGGCTCAATTATAATGAGCTTCTTATTAGGGTGTAGAAAGTATTTTGCATCATAATTAGGTTTCTTTGCAGTCACCCTAATTAGCAACTCATTGTATTATGAAGTCAGGTTTACAAGCAAATCACCTGACAGATCTGATCAAAATACTACTACTGTAGTAATGCTATGACTCAACAATGGCTGTGTCAACACAACAAACCTAACAATAATCTAACCAACCATATTACTGGAGGTTTGAATTTAGCAGAAGCCCATATCAGTAAAAAAAAATTCTCCTACACATAAGTTTAATGCAAAAAAAAACCATAAAATAAAATATGGAGTTAATAAATATATATGGGGTTTCAGTGGTTAAAGACCTATCAATTGAAGATAATCTCATTCTGAGAAATGCCCTTGTTTACTTCATTCTGCAGTGAAAGGACAGGTCCAGAACTGGAAGTTATAAAGAAAGAACACCATTTTTAGAATCCAGTGACGTGCAGTCAGGTGAGGCAGGGGAGGCACAGCCTCACCGCTCTCATCATGAAAAGAAAAAAAATGTAAAAGGAAAAAGGCAAGAGCTGAGGTCAGGCTGAGCTAGTTGCTGCCTCACAGTGGATGACTCTGCTTAACTGTTTAAAAAAGCCTCTAAAAAAGCGCCCTCTACTATGAGGCAGGAGAACTGCATGCCTCCTCTAGTCTGACTTCAGGCGTTTTATGATCACTCGAGCTGAGTTAAGCAAGGGTTAAAAGCCCAAAAACTCCTGACGTAGGTGAGGCACGCAGTTCTCCTGCCTCATAGTAGAGGGTGCTCATTTGGGTGGGGCTTCTCCAGAGGACCCGAGGCAAGAGCAGAGTTGAAATCCTCTCTGAAACAGCTGGAAAAGGTACGTGTGAGTTGGAGGGAGGGGGAGGAATTCAAACTTCAAACTTCAAAGTGTAGTTTGATTGCCACGTTGCCTTTTCAAACCTGTAATCAGTGAAGCTGGGCTGGATCCTTCCGGGCCTGGGGAAAAGTGTGCATAGTCCAATCCAACTTTTGTGTGTGTGTGTGTGTTTGAGAGATGGGGGAAGGAGGGAGAGAGGGAGGAAGGAGGGGAAGGGAGAAGAAAAAGAAAGGACTCTTCTTTCGCAAAGGAGAAAAACAAATGCTGTCGCTTTAAATCGGAACTTAGCATGCCTGGCTGTGGAATTCTGGGAGTTGAAGTCCACAAGTCTAAAGAAATTGAAACCCACCACTAGGTCAGTGCCTCACCAGCCATAAACCTCACCGCACGTCACTGTTAGAATCCCAGTTGGGACACACATCTCATACAACTAGTAAGAATTGAACATTAAAGGTAGTTTTTTCTGGAGTGACTGGAAAAACATATACGTATAGGCAAACACCAAAAAAACAAATCTGTGTTATTCACCACTAGTTTGCTGATAATCTGGAAAGCCTTGTTTGGAATAACTTTCAATTTCTTCAGGCATATTCCACTGTACATTGTACTCGATCTCCCCAATTATGAATTCTATTTGCACATAATAGATGCACTAGAATGATGTATTTTTAAACATATACTGTGTGGTATTTTGCAAATCCTCATTAAAGAGGAAGGAAGAAAGGAAGCTCAGTTCTACTATGATGGTTAGCTGAGGGGTTATTATGATAAAATTCATGACATGACAAGCCCTTCTGAGAAGAAACATCTTTCTTATAAAGGGCCCTGTGGGTAAACTAATCATGGATGTCACAGCCTTTTGCAGTGAAATATTGGGAAGAATTTGCAGAATATTAAGGTGACTTTTGAGTACCAAATTCACTATTTTTCAAAGAAAGCAACCTTGACCTTTAATGAAGGCATTAGGAGCAACTGAAGTCATTGTATTTTGATGGATTTAAGACCTGAACTACAATTCAAATTGCTCTCTTAGAGAACAGTAATTCTGATCCTAACTGATGTAGCCAAAGAGAAATGGCAGTTCTTTTCTAACTGATCTTTTCCTCTTCACACTATGATGACTGGGTGACTACATTTCAATAGTTTCAATACATTTAGAATTATTTGTTTGCTACTTGCTACTTTTTAAAATTTATGCTGAGTCCTAGTTTGTTTATGACTTATTTATGGGACAAGTCATTTCTAGGGGAAAAAAATGGGGGAAATGATGGAAAAAGATGTTTTCCTTTGAAATGCAAATTCTCAATTTATATCTTAATGCAGCGATTACTTCAGTGTTTATAATTTTACTTTTAAGTATTAGCATGTATATTGGGATGTCATAATTATGCATTTTCTTACAGTTTTACCTTTAAATTTTGAGGCTACAGTATTATTTTCACTTATTGACAAATATGCCTCACTGAACTGAATGACATTTTCTTTTGAATAAATAGGGAAAGATAACATAATTTTTGCTTCTTTTTATTACTACATACGTAATGTTTCCAAACTTACTGAACTGAAAGGAAATCATGTGAATGCCAAAAGCTCTGCAGCTTTCGAATTGGCGTATTAAAAAAGTAGTTTGGTGAAATCTGAAAACCTAATACGAGTTATGATAAAGCATCCTGGAAATAGCATGCCTATGATGTATTTATATCAACACAATTATATAAGGTGATAAACCATACAGTTTGGATACCCTTGGATTGCAAATTAAGGTGCTTAATTCCTTAGAGTAAACTCCATAACTCATAAATAGACACAGAACATACACTGGGAGACAAATGCTTTTAAGTTAATGTAGTAGATACCATCTGTTGTTAGTGTCTCTGCCCATGGAATTTTTGTCCTAGGTCATTTCTATATTTTTAAAAATGCATTCTTAGCATTCCATTCCATTAAACACTCAATGTTCTGGTTCTAGCAAAGTTTAGCTATCTTTGGTAAGCTTAAAAAAAACACTCCCTAGGAGTTTCTAACACAAATACTTTAGGAATTTGGTGAAAAAGATAATCTCTTTTGCTTTTTTTTTTGTGGGACTCTCGTTAACATTAATGTGGAGAGGATCTGTTTCCTTGGCAGTGGGTATAGAATTAAATAACTATTAAAATAATTGGGTTCAAATTTGTTTGAATATAATCCCAAATTTACTGCATAGTAGTTTTTTTCAAATTTCATATAATGAGAAAAGAGGAGTTTTTCTAATGAAAAACACTGACAACAGTTGTAACCTCCTCTGTATACATTTGCAACTGTTATTCAGTTTGTGATCTTAAAAACACCTCATTAGCATCTCCTGGCAGAAGTAAGCATACAGACATTTCCACTTAGTAGTACACAGCCATGAACCTTTGTCACCCAAAATCTGTACAGATGTGGCTCTGAGTTCATGAAGGAGTGATTTGTTCCCATGATTTTCCTGATTACATGGAGGTATGTATTCAATACTCTGCAGAATAAATTTATTTGGTGTAAATTTATCAGTGCTCCTTCCTTTTTCACCTCTTCCCTCATAATCTTACTGCTCATTTAATGATGCTGATATCCTTTGTGTTTTCTGTTTTATAGCTTAAGAGTTGATACTTCAGCATGATTATTTTGAACCAGATCTCCCAGGGTCTCTGGATGGACTATATTGGCTGTGTTTTGCTGGGAGTTGTAGTCCTAAAACCCTTATGTATCATGGCTTGAGAGAGTAAGACTTGCAATCTAGTATATCAGAAGCTTTCAAGGCTGGCAAATTCTGGACAAGATGAACCACACAGAATATTAAAAATAGAAAAAAATTGACATATTTTCCGTT
The DNA here is from genome assembly GCF_964273705.1 of Natrix helvetica. Lineage (NCBI taxonomy): Eukaryota > Metazoa > Chordata > Lepidosauria > Squamata > Natricidae > Natrix > Natrix helvetica. The sequence continues at coordinate 41,072,148 of NC_138553.1, read as the reverse complement.
ATAACATTTTAACTTATATTTTATATTTCCACCCACTTAGTTTGTAGTCTTAATGTTAAGAACAGTTATATAGAGATCTTAGTATTTTAAAATCATATTGTCTTAGTAACACTAGCCTTCACATATTTTTATAGGTTTCACTGAAACAGCAATATTTCTTATGGATATAATTGTAATGCTCTTCTTGGACAAAATGAAGATGTATGAAAAAAGAAAATGATGACAAATCTTGATGAACATAACTTTCACTGGCTAGAGAGAAGCTACTCATCATGAAACCATTGAGGACTCCAAGGAATCATCATTTCAACATAGCCAGTTTATTGCCATTTCTCTTTCCTGTAGCATAGCTTCAGCTGTAGGAAGTTTGGATGGATTTGAGCCAAATTTGGCTTGATTCTAGTTGTTCCCAGATATAACTTCATGGATCTTAGTCCAGCTGACATTACTCAGAAGACCCCTTGCCAGTTCAGTAATGGAGAAATAGAAAGAAGGTGCTAAGTTTTGAGTCTACTGTTGCAGGCATAATGAGTCTAATTTGAATGCTGCAAAAAAAAAATTTCCTACATAGATTTCCTAGTGACATAATTACTTGTGATTTGTTACGTCATAGAATAACAGTGTTTTAATCTGAAAAAGGAAATGATTTAGGTGATGAGTAATGCAAAGAGTAGACATTTATATTTAGCAAAAGATCTGTTAGATATTTTAAGTTTTATTATGTTAAAACCACATTCTTCTGGCAATATTTTTCATAATTCTTATGTAAATGATGCTATATTTGGATACATTCCATCAATTCCTTTTTTAATGATACATATCTGTTAAAAATAAAGCAAAATGCACAGTTTCTTAATACAGTGACACATATGATGTTCTCCTGGAACTCCCACCTCTCATTTAAGAAGAGTTTCTTCTGAAGCAGATTTATTTTATTGTACTTATATCCCTATTGTATGTATGAAGATATCTGTCTATAATTGAAATAGTAAAATCACATTCAAGCTGCAACTGTTATATACAGTATTGCCAATTATTAATAGAATATTGAAGTCCAATATTAATTTCTGTTTTCCTAAAAATGCCTGACGTTTGGTCTAGGGAGATAAAAGATTAGGGGCAGAGAGACCTAAGATATGAAGCCAACTGGGTGTCTTAGGGCTAGTCCTAAGAACAAGATAATGGGAAACCATTTGCCTCCCACTCACCCAAAAAACGCCCCCAGCATTGAGCTCCTGCATGATTTAACTGAAAATCCCTTCTGATCATTCAGGCTTCTGCTTCAGGTCATTTTCCATGAAGAGAGAATAGAAAAGCATTTTAGTCATGTGGTTTTACATGGACCCACTGTGTGACTGGACTTAATTATACAACCATTTTTAATATGGTCATTAAGTGAATCATCATGGTCATTAAGTGAATCACATGGTCATAGGTCTGGATCCAGTTTATCCAATGGGTGTTTTTGCCACATTTTGCTGGAAAACAGTAAAAAAATATTGCAAAATATGATCACAAGATCACAGTGCACATGCTTGTAAATATAAGCTGGTTACCAAGTCCCAAAGTACAATCTTGTGAATGTGGGGGTAGTATGGCAGTTGTAATGTTGAGGACAGGTTGTAATTTTGGATGATGTCTAAATTACTGATTGTAAGTTGAAGACTACTTGTAGCATCAGCATATGATTTTTGCCCTCCCGGAAGTCCCAGCCTCAAGGTAGTCTTACACTGCTAGAATATGTAGCTGACTGAGTTCAGCCTTCAAAGAAGAGTGGGTCCATCCCTCCCCCGGGCCTAAATGAAAGGAAAGTTCAGATTAGTGATGTGCAAAGCGAGCACATTCTGTGCCACTATGAAACCGATCCACCCCAACAAATATGTAGCCTGGACACTTATTACATGAACAAAAATCACTTTGTCATAGAAGAAGTGTGACCATTCCACTCCACTATTCAGAAGCAGATGAATCTTCACACTTTTGCTTCATACGGAAAAGGCAATATCCCGAATAAAAACTTTCTAGGGTTTGAATAGTCAAGAAAGGACATAGAAGGTATTTTTTTCCTATGAAACTGATCAGTGGTCAAGGAATCTTAAGTCAGAAAAACGTGCTCTGCTTTTTGAGTAAACGAAAGCCAACCCTATATAAAATATAAAGCATTTGTACTGTATTGTATTTGTATTGTATAGACTACAATAAAATAATTGATCCAGGAAGTTGCCATATCATTACATAGCAGTGCTCAACAAAGCACTGTTGGAATAATAGCTACATGGAGGCTTCAGTGAATTTATTGTTGTCAGTGGGAAAAATGTGAGTTGAGGTGAGAGGAGATGCCAAACTGCACAGTGTGATGGTATGGTGTTTCTATGGATACTTTTAGCTGTTTAAGCATCAATTTAATTGGCTTTAGTTACATTTGTGTTAAAAGAAAATCAGGCCAAAGGAGGAAACAATCTTATGTATTACCTAAAAAAATAAAGTAATTAAATGCCATGCTTATATTTTCAACTCTCTGCCAGACTATTCAATTCAATTCTCAGCACTCTCAGTATTTAGGAAGGTTATGTGACATCAGTCAATAGGAACTGTAGACTTTTAAGATGCAAGAATTTTCCATTCACACATGACCATCACTAGGTTTTTCCTAATGGACAACAATCCTTTCTTTAAGGCAGGGGTGTCAAACTCACATTGTCACAGCAATGTCATGTGACCTATTGGGTTTTTTTCCTCCTTCGCTAAACCAGGTGGGGGCGTGGCCAGCACGTGACACATCCAGCCTATGGGCCGTGAGTTTGACACCTATGCTCTAAGGCTTTCTCCCATATATGCTCCTTTTAGAGCAAAGATGAATAGTTAGATTGATGGCATTTAAATAACAGATCATAATTACTTTGCTATTAAAAACAGGTGAATGAAGGATTCATTGCCTTGGGATGATTACCAGAGGCGGGTTCCTACTGGCCCGTTTCGGCCGAACCAGTAGTGGTATGCCAGCCTGGGTCTCAGAACTGACAGCAACTCAGGCTGGACATGTCTCCAAACTGGTTCCCCGGTCGCCACCATTGCCGCCATCTTGTTTTTGATTTCTGTGCATGTACAGAACAATTTCCATTGAACTGTGCATGCATGCACAGGGTGCGCACAAGCGAACCAGCAGTAACACCGGCCAGAGCCCACCCTGTTGGTTACTGTTCAAAACAGATTTTTCTTATGTCCTCTGCTTCAGTAAATTGTCTTTCAGTAATTCTATCTGAAATCACACACACACACACTGCACAGTCTGTTCATACTTAGTTCTGAACCAGTAATCTGACTCAGAGTTAGGAATACAAAGTTTGGTTGTTTGGGAGATGTTGTCTTGTTCAAAGGCTGTATTTCTTTCCACGTGATTATACTCCCCCCCCCCCAATCAAATATAAATAACCCAGCTCAAAAAAAATCTGTGTGGAATCTTGTCTTCATTTTAAAACAAGTATGCTATAAACTGAGTTGTGATATTAATAGCAAATAGCCTAAGAATTGGGATAAGGCAACTGTTTGAAGACTAGAAGCAGGGTGGTTGTTAAGTGAGTTGCACCCAATTTTACCTCCTTTTTTGACATTGTTGTAAGGTGAATAGTGTGGTTGTGAAGTGAACATGTGGTCATTAAGTGAATCCAGCTTTCTCCATTGACTTTGCTTGCCAGAAGCTGGGTGGGAAGATCACAAATTATGATCACATGACCCCGGGACATTGCAACCAAATATTTTGAACAGTCACTGTGAACAGTCACTGCTAATAAGTTGAGAAGTTGACAACTATATATTAGAGCATCAAGACCAAACTCATAGATGAAGAAGGCAAAATGAAAAAGAAAAGAAAAAGACTTATAAATTGAGGAAGAAAGCTAGTAATGCAGGTGGTATTCTAATTAATCCTTGCAATCCATAAAAAATACCTTATATGGAAATGTATTTATTCATTTAAATTTGAAGGCCACCCAACTGCTCAATGTGTCTTGGCAGCTTACGAATAAATGAGATATATATTAAAGAAAACAGCTGACCACTATAGCAAACTCCTAATCTTAATTTTAACAAAACCAAATTAACTATAATGGGCTATACAAAGATCTGGGGATTCATAATGAGAAATCAATAAAATAATTTCTCAATTTAAAAGTTGCAAAGCCCCAGTAAATATAAGACTGCCAGAATTATTGAAAATAAAGTCTGATTGGTGGATCTCTAGATTAGCCCCTGAGCAGCTAACAACATTTAAAACCATTATAAAAACATCATGCACATAATCAGGAGCCAAGGTTAAAAACAAAATACAAAACAGAACCACTATCAACAAATCAAGTTAACCATAGGACAGACTTTGACACACATCTGAGTCCCCAAGCCCAGTGATACATCCATGTCATTTTAGTCATTCTTCTAATCAGGACTTAACCATCTTTCTTCTCCAAGACCTAATTTGAACAACCACTGTGAAGATTGCAAAGTTTCTAGCCATATTGTGATTATATTTTTTAGTACATTTTTTTCTGCACTTTATGTTTTGCATTTGTGCTTTATTGGTCTTGGATCATAAATGAGTGGAAAAATAAATTCTGTAAGGAATTTTTAAAGAACATTTGTAATTCATCTATGAGTTTGGAATGTGTTAGAAATAGGGACAAAGAGGGAAATATGACAAGATGTGTATATTAATGACCACCTGTTCACTTCACAACCACACTATTTACCTTACAACAATGTCAAAAAAAGGAGGTAAAATTGGGTGCAACTCACTTAACAACCACCTTGCTTCTAGTTTTCAAACAGTTGCTTTATCCCAATTCTTAGGCTATTTGCTATTAATATCACAACTCAGTTTATAGCATATTTGTTTTAAAATGAAAACAAGCATTGCTTCCAATCTTATAAGGAGCACAGCTTACACAATGATGTCATAGGCAAAGAAATCCTCCCAGGGGAAGAAATCCAATTCTTACTCTACCTGCAGTGACCATAGTGAAAGCAAATTCTAAATGATGTCAGGTGACTTACATTTGCTTCAATGAACAATATTATACCAGAGCAGTAATGAACAGCACACTTTGCCTTGATAGAACATATCACATCTCCTTGAAGTTTATGGTGCCTACCTGTCACCTACAAAAGCCAGAAGATAGTTATATGCAGGTATTGTGTTTGCACTTTGGAAAGAAGTGCTTAGAAAGCTGAACGGATGATGTTTCTTTACAACTCTCCTCATTGTTCTCCAGCAGTGCTCACCAAAACTGCTAGAGTTTTGGTGAAACTCTTCCTTCAAAGTGAAGGAAAAAGGAATGGTTTCTTTACATTGCTGCTCTCTTAAACCCAAGAAGCCACATAGCTTCACACAATAGTTTGGAAAAAATGCTATTCTCAAGCTTTCATCAAAACAAAACAACCCATTAGTGATGTGAACAATTCTACTAAATGTTTTCTTCCAATTCAGGGATTCCGTTAAATAGGACCTTGGGCTGTAGTTTTGTGTGTGTGTGTGTACTCAAAGTGGACAAGTTAATAGCAAGAACAAGATGATAAATGTTAAGCATTTATTTGCATTAATTAACCACATTAGCAAGGACTGGTGTTACAATTTAAAATGTAATGTGTGATTTTCAACACATTAGCCAACCAAGAAATTTACAGCAGTAAAAATAGATGAGTAGTCATTTTGAACATGACCAAAAAAAGCATCAATATCTGTCATAATGCTTAATATGCTCAAGAAATAAAGAAATAGCAGAATGCATGAATTTTTATAAAAGAAAGTACAATTCTTTTCTTTTCTTGCTATTGATAGCAAGAAGCAAGCTGTCTCCATCCTATCACTGATCCATAAGATTGACCCAATATTTAAAAAAATGAGCCATCCTTCCTGTATCTTTGTATTCCATGTGCATAATCTTCTGTTTTATCCTGTAGAGCAGTGTGGTCTACCAAGTAGACCTACCTCTTGCCTACCTCTCGGAAGGTTGAGAGTTCAATCCTAGGCAATGATAGATTTTTCTTTATCAGGGTGCAAAGAGAAAATATCTGTTGTGAACTCCATGAACTCCATTTGGCATCAGGAAAGCCATCTGGCCAGTAAAGCACTCAGCTCCATTTACATGCCCTGATTCCACCTTGATAAAAGGGATTACATGGTCATAAAAAGAAGAAAAACTCCTCTGTTTTATCCATCAGTACTTTTCACCTTTTTTCACTACATTCTTGTTAATTTATTTCAAAGTTAGTCAAATATTGGAGCTTAAGTGTCTGAAAATGAATTAAAATACTCAGATGATGTCAGTAAAGATCCCATATGCATATTTCCATTATCCCATTCTTATTGCATTTTCCCACCAGTATTACCTGGCAATAAATCATGGAATGTATTGTGGGAATTTTTTTTATTGCTTCATTACTCTTGTGATTTTAATTTTAGAGGCTAGCTGCTCAGGTTCATTGTTCACTGATGCCTTTCTTAATCTGTATTATCCTGCAAGATTTCCACCTTCATTTTGCAAAGAAAAGGCCATAATCAACTAAGCATCATTCAACTAAACAGAAAGACAATAAATTTCGGCTCATTTCACTGAAGAAGGGAGTGCTGAAGTTAAGAAGGTATATAAATGATCAGTTTGATTTCTATATCAGAACTTTTTCTAATAGCTTAACTGCAATTCCTGTGCAAAGAGTTGGAATTGAGTCTGTTTCATTAGAAAAACAGAAAGGTAACTATAGCAACTTCATTATTGTTATTACAGCTTTGAAGATTGAAGCTGACTTCCATGCCCTCAGGTTGGAAAGGTGAGTGAATAAAATTGAAGAAGATCAGAACATTGTGATCTCAGGAAAAAACTCATAATGCTTCAAGTCAAAGAAAAAAAAAGAGAAATGGAAAAGGGGAAAGAGGGGGAGGAACCATTGAAGCTTGATGTTATCGTTTAGTGTCTCCTAGGGATACTGTTCTTGTTTTCATATGTAACAGAGTTCTTTATTAAAAACTTTTATTAATAAGAGACTTTGGGTACAACCAATGAGAATTGGCTGATACTGTAAGAAAAAGCAAGCTGCTTTGAACAAGAATATAGTGAAAAGGAAACTGAGTCAGTATTAGAAAATTAAAGTGAACCAAGAAATGAAGCTATTACAATTCCTTTTCAAGAAAGCTACAGTAAAGTATATATGTAAAGCAAAATTTATATATGTAAAAACAAACTTAAAATATATATTTTTAATAAAAATCTAGCACATCTTCTAAGAATGTGTTAAGATAAAATCCCAATGAATTAGGAATGGCATCAACAATTGGGCTATTTTTTTCTATATGTTATATGTAGGTATGTATGCATATAGGCCACATTAAGTCTTATGGTACATTATATAATGAAACATAAAACGGATAAACAATAATAAGCAATTTAAGCCTATACAGATAACGTAGGAAGGAAGGAAGGAAGGAAGGAAGGAAGGAAGGAAGGAAGGAAGGAAGGAAGGAAGGAAGGAAGGAAGGAAGGAAGGAAGGAATTGAACAAACAGGGTTGGAGGCTGAATTATTACCTTTTCACCAAAAAAAAGTGACGTATGTTCAATTTTATCACAATGAAGGGCATAGCTAGAAAGGTCCTGTCTATTGTGCCTGTCGATGTCACTGATTCCCTAGCAAACCATAAAGTATGTTAAAAAATAATATGTTCAGTTATAAAGATTGTATGTGTACTTTAAAAAAATAGCTGAACATAAAAACTAAATTTCTAACCCTCTATTTGGGGAAATAGAAGGAAAACTTTCAAGTCAAATAAGTATTATCATTTTCTCAGGGAAAGAGAAAAAGAGAGAGATGCTCAACAGCCTTTCTTCCATCCTTCCATATCTTGAAATGTGTGGTGCTCCTGAACATAGTGAAGCATTCTTGGCTCTTAATGGAAAAAAAAAATAGTGTGTCCTCGAGATGCAGTCCAAATTTGTTGATAAAACAGTATCTTTTTGCCATCATCTGACAAAACAAGATTTTCTTTGCCTCCCTTTTCTCAACATTTCTAGTTCATCCAAGAAGCTGCCTTCTGTTTTGCTATAAGCATTTATTTATTTATTTATATTTGATGCTTCTAGACCGCCCCCTCTCCCAAAAGGGACTCGGGGCGGTGTACAGTCCATACAGAATATAACAAAATACAATAAAAAATTAAATATGTACAGTTGGCATGGAGGAGGTTAAAATGCAATTAAAAGAACTGTACAAAGCTATAAAAATATAAGTTTTTAAACCCCTAAAATAGACACAATAAATTAAAAACCCCTAAAATAACCAGTTGATAATACATTTGCCAGGAGGGACAGTTGTAATTATGCCAGGCCTGCTAATCGGAACAGGTGGGTCTTCAATTTTTGCCGGAAGGAGCGGAGGTCAGTAGTGGTTCTAATGTCGGGGGGGAGGTCATTCCAGAGGGTTGGGCCCATCACAGAGAAGGCCCTACTCCTTGGTGTCGCCCGTTGGCATTGCCTAGTGGACGGCACCAGGAGAAGTCCCTCCCTGTGTGAGCGAATTGGCCGCAGGGATGTATGTGGGAGGATGCGATCCCGCAAGTAACTAGGTCCCGTGCCATGGAGCGCTTTAAAGATGGTAATCAGCACCTTGAAACGCACCCGAAAAACCACAGGTAGCCAGTGCAGCTCGCGCAGGAGAGGTGTTACGTGGGAGTACCTCGTACTCCCCATCACAGCCCGCGCGGCTGCGTTCTGAACTAACTCCAGTCTCCGGGCGCGTCCCAAGGGCAGCCCCATGTAGAGAGCGTTGCAGTAATCCAGGCGGGACGTCACCAGCGCATGAGTGACCATGCGTAGGGCATCCCAGTCCAGTAGGGGGCGCAATTGGCGCACCAGGCGAACCTGGTGGAACGCCCCCCTCGCCACGGCTGCCATATGGTCATCCATTGACAGCCGGGCATCAAGGAGGACGCCCAAATTGCAATTGTTCACCCCCTATGGCCAGCGATGGAATCAGCTGGCTGAACCGAGGTGCCGGTAGCCACAGCCACTCAGTCTTGGAGGGGTTGAGTTTAAGTCTGTTGTCCCCCATCCAGACCCCGACGGCTTCCAAACACCGGGACAGCACTTCGACAGCCTCGTTGGGGTGGTTTGGGGTTGAAATATACAGCTGAGTATCATCAGCGTAGAGGTGATACTCAACCCCAAAACCACGGATGATCTCACCCAGCGGCTTCACATATGTGTTGAACAGGAGAGGCGAGAGGACCGACCCCTGTGGCACTCCACAAGTGAGTGGCCTCGGGGTCGACCTCTGTCCCCCTGTCAACACACATTGCTTCCGGTCGGAAAGGTAGGAGCCGAACCACCGCAAAACGGTACCTCCGACTCCCATCCCCTCCAACCGGCGCAATAGGATACCATGGTCGATGGTATCAAAAGCCGCCGAGAGGTCTAATAGGACCAGGATAGAGGAACAACCTCTATCTCTGGCCCTCCAGAGATCATCGACCAACGCGACCAAGGCTGTCTCTGTGCTGTGCCCGGGTCGGAAGCCGGACTGGTGTGAGTCTAGATAATCGGATTCGTCAAGGTGTCGTGGAAACTGCTGCGCCACCACATTTATTTATTTATTTCTTAGATTTTTAGACCGCCCCCTCTCCCAAAAAGGGACTCGGGGTGGTGTACAGTCAGTGCATAAAATACAGACATAACAATAAAATACATTTAAAATACATTAGAGGGGGAGATAGACTGTACAAGAAATAAATACCTAAAAACATCCCAATTAAAACCCCAAACCCAATTAAAATAAATCCCCGGGAGGTAAAACTAAGAAAGTGCCAAGCCAGCTGATTGAAATAGGTGAGTCTTTAACTTTTGACGGAAGGAACGGAGGTCAGTGGTAGTTCGAATATCAGGGGGGAGGTCATTCCAGAGGGTTGGGCCCATCACAGAGAAGGACCTACTCCTAGGTGTCGCCCGCTGGCATTGCCTAGCGGATGGCACCAGGAGGAGCCCCTCCCTGTGTGAGCGGATAGGTCGCAGGGACGAGTGTGGTAGGATGCGATCCTGCAGATAACTAGGTCCTGTGCCATGGAGCGCTTTAAAGATGGTGATCAATACCTTGAAACGCACCCGGAAGGCCACAGGTAGCCAGTGCAGCTCGCGCAGGAGAGGTGTTACGTGGGAGTAACGTGTACTCCCCATAATAACCCGCGCGGCTGCGTTCTGAACTAGCTGCAGTCTCCGGATGCGTCCTAAGGGAAGCCCCATGTAGAGAGCATTGCAGTAGTCCAGGCGAGACGTCACCAGCGCATGAGTGACCGTGCGCAGGGCACTCCGGTCCAGTAGGGGGCGCAATTGGCGCACCAGGCGAACCTGGTGGAACGCCCCCCTTGCCACGGCTGCCACATGATCCTCCATTGACAGCCGGGCATCAAGGAGGACGCCCACATTCTCAACAACCTTCGCTAGAAAGGGAAGGTTGGAGACTGGATGATAATTAGCTAGCTCCATTGGGTCGAGTGAAGGCCTCTTAAGCAAGGGCCTCACCACCGCCTCCTTCAAGGTGGTTGGTAAGGATCCCTCACCCAATGAGGCATTCACCAGGCCCAGAAGCCAGCCTCGGGTCACCTCCCAAGATGCCAGTACCAACCAGGAGGGACACGGGTCCATTAAACATGTGGTGGGTCGCAGCCGTCCACGCAACCTATCCAAATCCTCGGGGGCAACAGAATCAAACTCCTCCCAGGATGGTCTCACAAGACTCGCTGTTGGCGGCCCGTCCGGTCCACTGAGGGGGGCCCATCCGCTCCGGATCTGAGCGACTTTATCCTGCAGATATTCCCCAAACTCCTCTGCTCTGCCCTGCAAGGGTGCCCCCTGCGTCCTCTGTGAAAAGAGGGAGTGGGTCACCCTAAACAGGGCGGCAGGGCGGTTATCCGCGGACGCAATAAGAGCAGCGCAATATCTACGTTTGGCCGCCCTTAATGCCACAAGGTAGGTCCGTAAGTAGGCTCTTACCTGTGTTCGATCAGATTCGGAGTGTGAGGACCTCCACCTGCTCTCTAGACGTCTCCTATGGCGCTTCATCACCCTCAGCTCCTCGGTATACCAAGGAGCCCGGGTGGGTCGCTGCCGCAGGAGAGGTCGCAAAGGCGCAACCCGGTCCAAGGCCCCAGCCGCCGCCCTATTCCAGGCGGCCGCTAGGTCCTCTGACCGAGCACGGGTCAGGGCTACAGGTAATGGCCCAAGCTCCGTCTGGAACCTATCCGGCTCCATCAGGTGCTTGGGGCGGTACCAGCTTGGACCGTCTGGTCCCGTCTCCTCGCGGTGGGGGGTAGCGCCAGGGAAGTCCAGCCGGAGACATGAGTGATCTGACCATGACAGGGGTGTGACAGCTAAGTCCCCTATACCCAGATCACTCGTCCACTGCTCAGATACAAAAACAAGATCCAATGTGTGGCCGCCTTCGTGTGTGGGGCCCTGAATTAACTGGGTCAGGCCCATGGCTGTCATGGAAGCCATGAACTCCCGAGCCACCTCAGACGCTGCTCCCGTGGACGGCAGGTTGAAATCCACCATAACCACAAGTTTGGGGATCTCAACCGCTGTCTCCGAGATCAGCTCGAGGAGCTCGGGCAGGGCCGCTGATGTATAGCGAGGAGCCAAGTATACAATCAGCAAACCCAACTGCCTCCCTGGGCCCCATTTCACACCAAGGGACTCACACCCGGATAGCTGAGGAACAGTGAACTCCCTCGGCTCTAGACCTTCCCGTATAACTACCGCCACCCCACCACCCTTACCCAGGGCCCGGGGCTGATGGAATGCACGGAAACCTGGTGGGCACATTTCCACGAGGGGTAAACCACCCTCGTGGCCCAACCAGGTCTCCGTTATCCCTGCAAGGTCCAGCTCCCCCTCAGAGATCAACTCATTAATGAGGGGGGCCTTGTTGGTTACGGACCTTGCATTGCAAAGCATCAGCCGTAGGCCTGGGCTCTGTAGTTCCTGGCTACCTAGGTTGCAGGGGTTGGTACAAACGACCGGGCGTAGCCAACAGCCACGGTCTCCCAACCGACCTTGTGATCTTCCCTTGTCCTTGCATCCCCCCCTCCCCGCGACCGTTGTAATCAAACAACCCTCTGTTGGAATAACTTGTTCCTTCTCCCCCCCCACTCCGCTCACTTCCTTCCCGGACTCACCTGTCCGTCTGGCACTGGCACTGGCTCCTCTCCCGGCCTGGTTATCACACCCCCCCTCCCTGGAACCCCTTAATAGCAATAAAAAACATCTAGATAAAAAGCCCCTCAGCCTCCGTTTCTTCCACCTCTCGGGGTTCGTAAACCCGTCATCAAGGCAGGCCCTTGAGAGAGCCAAGGGCCATACCTGCGAGAGAGGGGCCTCCCGCAGGCGGAGCAGGTCTGACCTCGAATAAATAGTTCGTTAAAAGTCCAATGGGATCAGGATGCTAATAAAAGTTGATAGAAAGTTGATAAAAGTTGATAAAAGTTGATAGATGATGAGTCGGGGTCTTAGAGGGAGGAAGGAGATGTTAAAATACTTAGATGGAGAAGAAGGGGGTGGGAATGATCGAATACCCTTAATTACATAGAATGACGAAGATGACCACAAGGTGAGAGACTGTTCAAGGTGTTCCATGGCAGGATGACCCAAAGGTGGGAGACTATTCACACTGGTTCAAGATGGTTCCAAAGGCTCCCACCCGGTGTTCCAGGGTTCTCCAAAAATGCAGGGTGAAGTTTAGGGTAATCCTCTCTAGAAATTTACCAAACTTCTTAGAGGTCCACAGAGACTTATAGTGAGCGTTTGGCGTCCCCTTCTGGCGTCGACAAGGGCTGGGGGGGGCATAGGGGCATTGGGAGCAGCCAGGATATGATGGAAGAAAACAGCAGGAGTCCAGGCAATGGCGACCTTTCTTTCCCTCACCCGCCGCCATAGCCGCCTCCAATTAATCTCTCCCGGCTAACTCACCGCCTCCTAGCCATGTCTTGTTCTCCTCCCCGGTCTTTGGTTCTTCCGGTCTTATTAACAAGGTCTTTTGGCCGCCAGCAGCAATGCAAACCTCGTATCCTCGTATCTTGTGCCTCACACCCATCTGTCCTGTTTTGTTGTTGTCCTCCCCGGTGCCTTATTATTCATACCAGTGTCTTTCACCGCTCGCACCGGCGCAACCCGCAGTCCACAACGCGCCATGCTGCGCTCCGCTCCGTGCCGTTGTTGCCGCTGTTGCTGCCATTACAGCCCAGCCTTCTCCTCACTCCAAACAGCCTTCCTTCCTTTTCCGCGTTCTCCGCCAGACTCCAGACTCCCCCGACCACCCTGGCAGCCCGAAACGGGCTCAAAACAAGCCAGGGTGGACGGGCTATCAGACTCTCGGGCCTCCGATGACATGAGGCCCTGTAGCAGTCCTTAATCCATCGGGGAGCTCTGTGGCATTTTCCGGAGCTCAGGAGGCGACCGCCATCACCGGAAGCTCCTCCTACCTTGCATGAGAGAGAAATATGTATCAGGTGCAAACAACCAGATCCACATGTGTAGAGTTCAAACTAGCTACTATATTTTTCTTTGCCCATTTATACAGTTATCTTCCCAGACTGACAGCTTTCACCTGGGAACAACCAGATAGGCCTCTAAGATATTCAGGGACGTCTGACCTAGTCATCGGTGTTTGAATACTGAGTACAAGCTTATGCCTTACTTGAGCCATCTTCCCAATAGAGAAGATGGCTCTCCAACATCAAAGAGATGAAAATCTCTATTTCAACATTTGGGTTTTTTGCTTTCTTTAGAAAACCAGCTACAATCTATGACTAAAGAAGTATATGAAAGAGTTATAAACCAGATTCTGACTTAGTCAAACTTCATTTTCATCTGAAAGGGAAGCTGAGAGGACTGGTAATATGTTACATTCCCAAATATCCAGCACTGAGATTTTAGATGATTATGTTTGAAATAATGGATGATGACCCTTGGTCTACATCTAGGACCCTTGCATTGCATTCCCGTTTTCTTCTGAACTTTTATTAAACATACAGCCGCTCTTCTGAATCCTCCCATACAATCCATTCTGCTTATAAACCTGGGTGAGATTTTCTGTAATTTAACCTACCAAAACCAAGTAGGTCTTAGAGCAATTTGGTTTTGGAGATATTCCATTTTTGACCTTGGATGCTGTTGCATTCAAGAGTGGTATGTAATCTGGGGATCTTCATGAAGTTACAGCTCTTACTTGATTAGCAGGATTGAGTGGCAGCTGTAGCTAAGAATCCTTTGCATACTTCATCCATGTTTGCTAATTGGGTCTTTTTTTGATTGTGAGGCCCATTAGACAGTTACTCTTGCCCCAGCCAACTTACAGCTTATCTATTGCAATCCATTTGATATAGGGCTGTCCTTGGACAATTCAGAAGCTTTAACTGGTCTAGAATACAGCATCATAAGCAGTTATAGATTTGCATAAGTATATCATATGACACCTCTTCTCTGTGAGCTGCATTGGTTGCTACTTTGCTTCTGCATGTGATTCAAGGTGCTGGTTGTAACCTATAAAACTCCATTTGGCTTAGGACACAATTATTTGAAGGACTACCTATTTCATATGGAGTATATCTGAGTGATTCATGCTGATAGGGCTGGTGCACTTCAGATTCACTATTAGCATCTAGGAAGTGTGCCTTCTCTGTCATGGAACCTTGCCTTCTATAATGAGTTTTCCCTGAAATCCAGATGGCTTCCATTCTGTTGACATTCCAAAGGGCCATAAAGACCTCACTGTTCAATCAGCTATTTGGATAGATTTGGTATTATTAAACACTATCATCTCTGAATCTCAAGTTCTTTGATAGCTGGACAAAAATGTCAAATGCAGTCTTAACATCTGGCTGTCTATGTGACCAACCATAGTAATAAAATAATGATGATGATGATGATGATGATGATGATGATGATGGAACCGAACCAAGCGACAATCACCCATTTACTTGTCTACCAACAACGTTCAAACTTTTTACAAGGGTACTGGCAAATTCAGTATTTAATCATCTGATGGAAAACAGTTTGCAGCCAGTAGAACAAAAAGGAAATTATAAAAAATCAAGAGGAACAAAAGATCAGCTGCTCATAGACCAAATGGTACTAAAAAAATGCAAAATGAAGAAAAACAAATTTAAATATGGTGTGGATTGATTACAAGAAGGCATTTGACTCATTACCTCACAGCTGGATTAACACCTGTCTGTAAAACTTTGGAATCAGCAAAAATATCTTTACATTTTTGAAAGAAAATATGCAAAAATGGAAAACAGTTCTAACAGCAAATGGGGAGAACATTGGTGAAATCAACATCAGACGAGGAATCTTCCAGACAGACTCACTTTCACCACTACTGTTCAACATCATATTAATTCCATTGACAATAATCCTACAAAACACAAAGCTGAGATAACAAATCTCAAACCAACATGGCAAGATAAACCAACTACTATACATGGATAACTTAAAAATGTATGCAAAAAGCTCCACTGAACGTAAATCAATACTCAACGCAGTTCAACTGTTCAGCAGTGACATCAAAATGAACTTTGGATTTGAAAAATGTGCTATATTATCTATGCAGTGAGGAAAAATTGAAAAAATAGAAGGAATAGAACTGGGAAATGGAAGCATAGTAACAGCATCAGCAAAGGATGATGTTACAAATACCTAGGGATATTGGAAGCAGATAACATCTTAAATGGAAAAGTCAAAGAGTCAACGCAAAAGGAATACATCAGGAAGGTCTGCAAAATATTAAAATCAAAGCTGAATGCTGGAAACATAATTAAAGCCATTAATACATGGGCAGTTCCGGTGATATGTTACTCAGCTGGAATCATCAACTTGACTTCCACCTAGACTGGACAAAGCACAAACTTTTGAATATGTATCACGCTTTATATCCACAAAGTGACATCGACAGGTTGTACTTGCCAAGAAAAATAGGGGGCAGGGAGCTATTGCAAATCCATCAAACTGTAGTAGAAGAAAAATGAAGTTTGAATGATTATGTGAACCAAAGTACAGAAAAATTGCTGCAGGCTGTGAAAATGGAAAACGGCATAAAAACAACAGAAACAAAGGCAAAATATAAGGAAAAACACCTGGGTTACAGATTAAATAGATGGAAAACCAAAGCTTTGCATAGACAGCACTTGAAAAACATTGAAGAAAAATGTGATGATAACTTGACATGGACATGGCTTAAATTGGGAACCATCAAGAAAGAAACAGAAAATTTAATCCTGGTTGCTCAAGAACAAGCACTACAAACTAATGCCATGAAAGCAAAGATACAAAAATCCACTGACAACTCAATCTGCCGATTTTGCAATAACAAAGTCAAAAGTTTCACATTTAATATGTGAATGCAGCAAAATTGCACAAACTGATTACAAAGCTAGACATGACTGAGTTGCTAAATTAATCCACTGGTCATTATGTAAAAAATATGGTACCATGTCCAAGAATTTTACAAGATACATCAACAAATTGCAGCTTCCTGCAATAACACCAGCAGAACTGCAAAAAACTGCTACTCGGAACATTGTATATGTTAAGAAGGTACTTGGTTGATACCAGTGACGTGCAGTGAGGTTTATGGCTGGTGAGCCACTGACGTCATCACAATCTTTTTATTAAAATGCCTTTGTAATACATGGAGTTTTAATAAAAGGATCCGTGACATTTTGTCCTGTCCTTGTGCATTTGGAAGGGGTGACGGGCAAGAGCGTATTGCCAAGAACCATATGCGGTGACCACCAGTGGCCAACAACAACAAAAAAAGAGATTGGGAGGGGAGCAAGGAGCCGAGGAGTTCCTTGTTGTGTTTTCCACAAGGGAGGACAGTCCCTCCAGGGGGGGGAGAGAGAGATGATAATGATGATGATGACAATTAAGTATCAAAAACCTTTTGAGCTTGGCAATATAATACGTTATCCAAAATTATAAATAATCTTATTTTCAAATGCATTTTTTGCCATCTGTTATTTTCTTTTTAAAAAAATCAGACTTGCTTCCAATTTGTGCCTTCTGCCAAACTGCAGTTTTCTTGGCAAGAGATCTAGCTTGCCATTGCTTTCTTCATAGGTCTGAGAAAGTTATTTTCTTTCTTTCTTTCTTTCTTTCTTTCTTTCTTTCTTTCTTTCTTTCTTTCTTTCTTTCTTTTCTCTTCCTTTCTTTCCCTCTGATTTGTTTCCCTCTCTTTTCCCTCTCTCCCATTCTCTCCTTCCAGCTCTCTTTCATTTCTCTCTATCTCTCTCTCTCTCTCTCTCTTTCTCCCCTTTTCTCTTTCATCTCTTTCTTGAGCATGCAAGCAAAATACCCCAGGATCATGGTGGCGGGGACAGCAACTCCTTCCGCTGCACTGTGGAGAAGAGCCACGCTGTGCAGGAGACTCCTTAGCACTAGACTCAGGTCAGCAAGACTGCGGTTCCATTCCCCTCCTTCCTGAGCCAACATGAAGGGGACCGCGGCTCACACTGACTTGAGTCTAGTGCTGAGGAGTCTCCTGCACAGCATGACTCTTCTCCACAGCACAGCAGGAGTTGCTGTCCCCGCCACCGTGATCCTGGGGTATTTTGCTTGCATGCGCAAAAAAGAGATGAAAGAGAAAAGGGGAGAAAGAGAGAAAGATAGAGAGAAATGAAAGAGAGCTGGAAGGAGAGAATGGGAGAGAGGGAAAAGAGAGGGGAACAAATTAGAGAGAGAAGGGGGAGAGGGAGAGAGAAATGAAAGGGAGCTGAAGGGAGAAAATGAGAGAGAGAGAAAAGAGTGGGAAACAAATCAGTGCTAAAAGCCACCCCCATCCTCCCTCCCTTCCTCTCCACATCCTTCCCCCTCCGAAAGCTTTTTTCCAAATAATACCAGCAGCCATTTCATCTCCACCAAAGTAGATACATACAGTTTCAGTTTCAGTTTATTAAATTTATAAACCTCCCCCTCTCCCCGAGGGGACTTGGGGCGGTGTACAGACAGAAATAAAATATACAGTAAATAACAAAAATACAAAACCCCAGACAAACACACGCGTGCACGCCACACACACACACACACACACGCACACCAAAAAAAATGGCAGAAATGGAGAAAGGAGTGAGACCTCCAGAAAATGAAAGAAACAGGAAACTGGCTCATCCTGTAAAAAGGGAAATCAATGAAGAGTTGAAGGTACATCTCTGCGCTCCCCCTTTATTGTCACTGTATCGCAAGCGAGAAGGGGAAAAAAAGGGAAGAGTTGAGTCACAGGAAGAACGAGCACCCTCTACTATGAAGCAGGAGAACTGCGTGCCTCACCTACCTCAGGATTTTTTAGGCTTTTAACCCTTGCTTAACTCTGCTCGAACAATCATAAAACGCCTAAAAAGTTAGACTAGATGAGGCATGCAATTCTCCTGCCTCATAGTAGAGGGTGCTTTTTTAGAGGCTTTTTAAAACAGTTAGGCAGTCATTCATGGTGAGGCAGCAGCTAGCTAGCCTCACCACAGCACTCGCCTTTTCCTTTTTACATTTTCTTTCTTTTCATGATGAGAGCGGTGAAGATGTGCCTCCCCTGCCTCCCCTGACTGCACGTCACTGGTTGATACCTAGGATGCTGGCAGCAAGCCATATCAATCATTAGCACCAGTCAGTGGAATCTGTGATGCATTTTTGAATGTTCAGTTGACTGAGTTTCATGTTTAATGAATAAAGTAAATTAATACTACTAATAATAATAGCAACAACAACAACAACAACTCTACAAAAAACCCACCCTACTTGAACAGCTTATATCCTCCAATGTTACCTGAACAGTTCTTAGGTCCTTGGTTAGGACTCAAGCTGTTGAGCTACCAATCAGCCCCAAAGGCTCTGAATCTCACCGAAGATTAACATAATAATAATAATAATAATAATAATAATAATAATAATAATAATAATAATAATAATAATAATAATAATTATTATTATTATTATTATTATTATTATTATTATTATTAGCGCAGACTGACTATAAAATGCGGCACAATTCAGTGGCACAAATGAGCCACTGGAATTTGTGCAAAAATTATAATATTAAAACAGCAACAAACTGGTGGGAACATAAGCCTGAAAAAGTTGTCGAGGGTCAGATGGTCAAGATCTTGTGGGATTTTCGCATACAAACGGATAAAATACTGGCGCATAATACACCAGACATCACACTGGTTGAGAAAAATAAGGTTACAATCATAGACATCGCAATACCAGGTGATAGCAGGGTCGCCGAGAAGGAATATGAAAAAAACGCGAAATACCAGGACTTAAAAATCGAAATCCAACGATTATGGCACAAACCAGCAGTGGTAATTCCAGTGGTAATCGGCACACTGGGTGCTATTCCAAAAGCACTGGAATTACATTTAAAACAGTTAAAAATTGACAAAATCACCATCAGTCAAATGCAAAAGGCCGCACTGCTTGGATCCGCACACATATTACGAAAATACGTTACGACGTCCTAGGCCCCTGGGTAGGGCCCAACTAGTAATTAATGCCAAATCCGGCGAAACAACTGGCCGCTGTGATACAATTCTGTTGATGCAATAATAATAATAATAATAATAATAATAATAATAATAATAATAACAACAACAACAACAACAATAACAACAACAACAACAACAACAACAATAATAATGGCTAAGTATGACAACTGATTGTTTTTAGCTGCTGGAGTTGATGTGACAGCATTGAACATTGTTGGTGCCAGAGTGAAAGGAAAATATGGAGAAGCAGCTGCATAAGATTCAGCATTTGTTTCCTCATTGTTTTCATTAAAACATTATCTCTTTGTTACAGACATTATATTACATGCAACTCTGTATATTTCTCTATTATGAAGTGTCCCTTATTGTCCTTTAATCTTTTAAAATATTGTTTACCTTTATTACAATTTATTTTTATATCATCTATTTCTGGATTATAGGCTATAAATAAAAATAAATACATTTCTCCCACATCATTGCCAAAGCAATTTTCTTATCTGAAAAATTCCAGTGTTGTTGGAAACTAGGTAATTAGTATCTTCCCCCAAAAAGCAAAACATGTTTCAACAAAACAGAAATGATTGTTGTTCATTTTGACCCCTTTTAAATGTTTTAAATGTATTCCAGAAAAGGTAACACTGTTGAACAATAGGAGTCTATTTTATGTGCCAAATTGTTTTAGTAGAAAATTGAGAATTCCAGCTATCTAGATGTGGAACATGTTTATAGGCAGGGCTCAAATTTGGATAAATGAAAGTCTCTGAAGAAAAATCTAGTGACTTATTCCAGCATTACCACCAAAGCTTTAAAAAAATATTTTTTACCAATAGATTTAAAACTGTAACCATTTTGGACTCCACCTCAACATCAAGAAAACTGAATACCTAGAACTGTTACCACACCTGGAATGCTTCAAATCAATGGAGAAAACCTAAGGAAGATGGACATTTTTTCGGTATCTTTGATCCCATCTCCAAGGCAATGGCAACATCAACGGTGAGATATGAGCAAGGGTGAATGCCGCCTGGATGCATTGGTGAGATCTCATCAGTGTGTTATGTGATAGACAAATGCCAACCTATCTTAAATCTAAAATTTACAAGACAACCATCCACCCTGTTGCACTGTATGGCACTGAATGCTGGGCAACAGCAACAGGGACCAAAAGCTATCTCCATGCCATGGAAATGTGAATGCTCCATTGGATATCGGGCATCTCCCTTCTTGACCACATCACAAATGACACCATTCAACAACAATTTTGTGTGCCACCAATTGTAGGGAAGATGAGAGAAGGTCAACTCCAGTGGTATGGACATGTCCAAAGGGCAGCACCTTTCATTGTGGCCAAGACTGTGTACCAAGTAGAAGTCAATGGCCGGTGACCTTGCAGGCAGCCAAAACAGAGATGGCAAGAGAAAGATATGCAAACCGAGGATGCAGCTGACCATGCAAAGTGGCATTCAATGATCTGAAAAGTAGAAGAAGAAGAAGAAGAAGAAGAAGAAGAAGAAGAAGAAGAAGAAGAAGAAGAAGAAGAAGAAGAAGAAGAAGAAGAAGAAGAAGAAGAAGAAGAAGAAGAAGAAGAACTATGCCAATTTATATTAGACAATATTCTTCTTTGTTATTAAAATTAAATCATAATCTTCTATAGAACAATTTTGTTCCAAAAAGTAAGTGCTGCTGACCTTTGATTTAGTACGACTTGATTGTATCTGGTTGAATAAGCAATGAAAGAATGGTGCTAATTACAAGCACTTCTATTCTGTGTACATTTCTATGCTCAATTGAACTTTTTTTCACCTACAATTTCATTTCATTTCCTATCAAGTATGTCTTTGTCTTCTCATGCACCCACACATAATCCTGCCCCCCAAAAGATTTCATCTCAATCTTGCTAACTTATTTATTTTTTAAATCCTACAGTACAACCTCCCTAATCACAATCTGGATCTTGAGCATTTGCATTAATTTATTTAAGCATACTTTAGATCAGTGGTTCTCAACCTTCCTGATGCCGCGAGCCTTTAATACAGTTCCTCATGTTGTGACTACCCCCAACCCTAAAATTATTTTCATTGCTACTCTGTAACTGTAATTTTGCTACTGTTTGAATCATAATGTAAATATCTGATATGCAGGATGTATTTTTATTGTTATAAATTGAACATATTTAAAGCATAGTGATTAATCACAAAAACAATATGTAATTATATATTGTGAAATATTTATTTCTAATTACAAATAAATGAAAGATTGTCTTGAAGCATGGTGTAGCACAGGGGTCAGCAATCTTAAACACTCAAAGAGCCATTTGGATCCATTTCCCACAGAAAACACTGGGAGCCACAAAACCTGGGTGGGTGTGGCCAACTCAACATCACTCCCACCCAGTCACATGACACCCCCCCCCCAGACATGGCTACCCAGGTTTCATGGCTCAGTGTTTTCTGTGGGAACAGGGTCTCTCTCTCTTCTCTCCCCCTCCCTCTCATTTCTATTTTTCTCTATTTTTCCTCTCCCTTTCTCTTCTTCCTTCCTTCCTTCCTTTCCTTCTTTTTCCCTCTTTCTTTTTCTTTCTTTCTCATTGAATATGATAGCAAATCCAAAATAAAGTTATTAATTGTAGGAAATTGCTTCTCTGTAATCTTTTCATAGTGAACTCTTAAGTTGATAGAAGCTGGCAAGATTGTACTAACAGCAATAGGATATATATTTTTTCTTTTGAGTTTGACAATATAATATGTTATTCAAAATTATAAATAATCTTATTTTCAGATGAATTTTTTTGCCATCTCTTTTATTTTCTTTTTAAAAAATCAGACTTGCTTCCAATTTGTGCCTTCTGGCAAACTGCAGTTTTCTTGGCAAGAGATCTAGCTTGCCATTGCTTTCGTCATAGGTCTGAGAAAGTTTCTTTCTTTCTTTCTTTCTTTCTTTCTTTCTTTCTTTCTTTCTTTCTTTCTTCCTTCCTTCCTTCCTTCCTTCCTTTCTTTCTTTCTTTTCTCTTCCTTTCTTTCCCCCTGATTTGTTTCCCTCTCTTTTCCTTCTCTTTCCTTCTCTCCCTTCAGCCCTCTTTCATTTCTTTCTCCCTCTCCCCCTTCTCCCTCTAATTTGTTTCCCTCTATTTTTCCTCTCTCCCATTCTCTCCTTCCAGCTCTCTTTCATCTCTCTCTCTCTCTTTCTCCCCCTTTCTCTTTCATCTCTTTCTTGCGCGTGCAAGCAAAATATTCTCCTGGGACGGGATCACGGCAGCGGGGACAGTGACTCCTTCCGCTGCCACCACTGAGAAGTGAGTAGCTGGCTGCACTGTGCAGAAGAGCCACGCTGCACAGGAGACTCCTCAGCGCCAGACTCAGGTCAGCGCCCGCCGCGGTCCCCTTCATGTTGGCTCAAGAAAGAGCCAGAGAAGCCATTTCTGGATGCGGAGAGGAAAGAGTTCCAGAGCCCTGCACAAGGACAGCCCTATGCAGTGCAGAAGAACTGGAGCTCTTCCCTTCCTGCACCTAAACCAGCTGCTGCTGCTGCTCCCCATTTCCCTCCTTCCTGAGCCTCCCTTTCCCAGCGTCCTCTGTGCTGTGTGCATCTCTCTTTTCCCCCTCCTCACCTCCATTCCAGCTCCTACTTTTCCCCCACCCACCACACACACACACACACACACACTGATCTTGGGTGCTCAGCCACCTTCAGTGAGAGGAGCAGAGAGACCCATCAGTCTTCTGGCACTTCTCCTTCCGCCGCACAGGGAACCTGAGCCGCTCCTTCCCTTTGGGCTGGCTTCTCACCAGCCTCTCCGTGGGAGGCTCCTTGGCGACCCCTGTGAAAAGGTCGTTCGATCCCCAAAGGGGTCACGACCCACAGTTTGAGAACCGCAACTTTAGAGCATTTGGAAGCAGGAAGCATTCTGAATCTAGAACTATGCTGAGATTAAATATTAATCTTCTAGTTGAATGAAGAATGTATAGCGAACCTTAGGGGTTTTAATATGGTTCAAACTTAAAAACATTTAGAACAAGGTAGATCACAGACCCAATTTATTCTGTGCCTGGTAATACTCACATGTAACATCATTCTCAAGTTTTGGTATTATAATTGACTGTCAGTATTTGCTTTTTTTTTGCTCCCTGCCAAGAGTATCTGTGTGATTTACCCAAAGCAAGAGATAGATCAGAGGTATTGTTGACTTCTATGAATTTCACAAAGAGACGGTCAGCCGTTGCCGATTTCTTCCATTGTGCTCAAATGCAATTTGATACATGCAGCATTTATTAGTAACTAGTTTTTGCAGTCTACATCCTGGAACTTAACTCTCAACTATAGCTCCTATGATTATATCATATGGTCTAATTTGTTGACTTCTACTTTAGGCCATATTACTTGCATTTTGCATCACTAGCCTAATTACACATTCTGGATGAACACACTTTATACAATCTATCACATTGTCTTTGGCCCAATGCCTTATTACTCATATAAAAGCTATGTACATGATGCATGTGCAACCACAAATATTACTCATTGTGTATGGTTCTCTGGAGTTGGGAATGGAATACATGGAATAACACGTTTCCTCTTCTCAATGCCTTCATTGAATGGGTCAAAAGAATGCTAATCTATTAGTGCATTTAAATTAGAGTACTCTAGTGTTTGGGCACTCATACCACTTTAATTTATCTTGTCATTTTTCTAGACAGGTAGATATACTTCCCCAAAAGTATTAGGTTTTTAAGATTACTGCTGAAACCTATGTAGCATCCAGGGTAATTCTTAGAAATATGTATTTTTTTTAGAATGGGTTAGGTTTCCATAGTTAAACATTAAAATTAAACAATTAAAATACTCTAATAAACAGTACTTCATGATCTGGGAGTCCTCCTGAACTCTCAGTTCTGCCTGAGGAGCATATGGCAGCTGCTCCCAGGAAGGCCTTTTCACAGATCCATTTTTTAAATAAATGTGTTCTACATGGGACTGCCCATCACTTGAAAATGGTAATTAGTTCAGAATGTGGTGGTTGTTTTCAGCAGTTATAGACAGGTATTATTATGCCCATGTTGTAACAGCTCTGCTCCACAAATTGCACTAGTTAGCTTCCATATACAATTAAACTTGCTAGTTGTCATATGTAAAGCCATACGTAACATTAGGTATCTGAGGGACAATCTACCTTCCATGGTTTCTGCCCATTGAATATGATCAGATTTGGCATGCTCCAGTTCCTTCAATTAAACAATATTATCTAGTTGGAACCCAGAAAACATTTTTTTCCCTGGATGTGGCACCTTCCTGCTGAAACAGAGATACGAACTGCCCCAACCCTACCTGTCTTTAAGCTAGCTTTGAAAAATTGACTTTTTCCCTAAGCTATGGCTAGGATGGTTGACAGATCCCTTTAAGTGGGTATAAAATGAAAAATAAGGTATTTATCATTCCCTCTGGATGACTGTCACCTTCCTTAATATTATCATGCTTCTTTTTCATTTGTAAATTGCTCCCAATCAGTCACTTTTCTTCCCTCCCTCCCTCCCTCCCTCCCCCCCTCCCTCTCATTCTTGGCTAAAACAACTTCCTTAAATATACTATCAATACCCTAGCCATATATTTTAGCTATCATCTGTGGTTTTGTCAGATTTATGTATTAGCATCATCAAAATTATTTTCTAAAAAAATTACATAAGAGAATCTTCTTTCTTAAAAATATATCTATTTTTTATATATAATAGCTTGGAGTAATAGCTTGTAGGGGGAGGTCCCTTTGTGGAATAAAATTTCATCTTTCTTTCTAGCAAATTTATCTTTGGGAGCTTTTAGCGCAGTAGCTACATCTATAAAACATTTATAAATATGGATAAAAACTAATGGTGCATTAGTTTTATCCACATCATAATTGTTTTATTAACCAAAATGATTAGTCTGTGAAAATATGCCTCTTGAAAATATATCTCTTATTTTGAAAGCATTTTTCTTGTGGATTAAAGTAGCTCTTTATGTCTTTAAATATATGAAAGAAGCTTTATACAACAGAAGTGAAATGCAATGTTGTAAAACTATTTTATGCTGTATAGCTTCAAACTCACAAAAAGTTCTTGGCTGAATATAGTGTAGGTAATGTTCATACCATCAAATGCTAAAATGTCAACAGCATTTTGAAAGAATCATGCACTATGTCTGTTGCTCAACCAATTTCAATCAAATTTCTTCCAATCTTTTTTTTAAATCTTAAACTACATTATTTTTGGTTTGGTTTGGTTTGGTTTATTTGGATTTATATGCCGCCCTTCTCCAAAAGGACTCAGGGCGGTGTACAACATTAAAAAACACACATCCCAAAAGTTAAAAAAGATTAAATCCATATCCAAAAAAAACCAAACCGAATTTAAAAAAAACCAATACATTTAAAATAAGTTAAAATTAACAGGCCAGGCCGGCTTGCTGGAAAACCCAACTTTTTAGGGCGCGTCGGAAGGACCAGAGGTCGGGGATTATGCAAAGCTCTGAGGGTAGCTCATTCCAGAGGGAAGGCGCTCCCACAGAGAAGGATCTCCCCCTGGGGGTCACCAGCCGACACTGCCTGGCCGATAGCACCCTGAGGAGGCCAACTCTGTGGGATCGTACTGGACGGTGGGAGGCTACTGGTGGCAGTAGGTGGTCTCGCAGGTACCCTGGGCCTAAGCCATGAAGTGCTTTAAAGGTCATAATTAATACTTTGAATCGCACCTGGAAAACAACCGGCAACCAGTGCAGGCCGCCTAAAAGGGGTGTAACATGGGAGCACCTAGGTACTCCCATGACAACCCGCGCGGCCGCATTCTGGACCAGCTGAAGCCTCCGGGTGCTCTTCAAGGGCAGCCCCATGTAGAGAGCATTGCAGTAGTCAATGGATCTACTGCAGTAGTCAATGGATCTACTGCAATAGAAAAGGATTTTTACCCATCCTTTTCATACCTATACAATTTATGTTATAAAATATTGCCATAAATTCTTATAATATGCTCTACAGTATCATACCTTTTGAGAACAGAAATATGATCAGTCGATATTTCAGAAGTTTCCCCAGAAACACAATAGCAAACAATCACAGGAACACATTTAGAATATTTCCGTTATAAGCACCAGTAGTAACACAAAGAAATTCAGGTTTGTTCAACCCATAATGTAACTCTCTAGTATACCTAAGTGTAATTCAATTTAATACTTTCACATTTTATTCAAGGAATGCCAAGCTTACATTCAAGTGATGTTGCTATCAGTTTATAAGTGCAGATAAAACCTAAACCACAATAGCAATGTGATGTGAAAAGTGACTTCTTTAACATTAACAACTAAGACATTATTAATGTTTTGGAAAACTGCAATATTGATGAATACAGATAATGATACATTTTGCAGCATATAAATGGTTTTGTCCTACAATGTCTTTTATGGCTTATTATTGAGAGGGTTCACACTGTAAAGATTCAATGCAATCATTTGCATTACTGCAGGGTTGTTTCAGAAATATTAAATCTGTTTTTATGCATCTGAAAACTTTGGCATTTCCTCTTTGGCATTCCAATTAAATGCACCTGTACTGTAACTTCATAAAGCTAAAATACAGTATATAGTGGGACACAATAAAGAATGCAGTACTAAATGTCACCAATATTCATCCAGGACACCTAAAAAGATATCTGTCTTTGGCCATTTTTCAGTACTTTAACCAAGGATATTGTACAATGCTGTTTTTGAAGATATTTTGCTAGACTTTTAAAGTGAATCAACAAATTTTGCGAAAGCCAATTTTTATGTGATTTCAGGCAATTGCAAGGTTGGGGAATACTTTTATAATTGGAAAAATCTTAACTATTTCTGCACTATAGCCAATGAGTGGCTGTGTTAAAAAAGCAAAATAAACTTTTGGTGAGGCAGCAAGTTTTAATTTCTGTTTCTTTCATAGGTTTCCATTTTATATCATGGCAGGTTCAAGTCAGAGATCAGAATACACAATCTCCATATTAATCCTTTTTTTTCTCATAGTCATGAAAGAAGAATTATGTCACCAGAGAAATTATGAAAAGATAATACCATATTTTTAAAAGATGTATCTATCTTGAGGTGTAAATGAACTTCCTGTATAGACTACCTTGCCAATGGCAATCCTTGATTTATATGTTTAACCCAAACAAATTACATTTATTTCAGTACTGGCACATCTAATCTTGCTTTCTTTCGCCTGTGGGTAAAATTTAGACACTGTGAAATATAAACTAAACAATATGGATTGGTTTAGGTGTGAATGCCATCAAACCTGGCTTGTTTAAGACATATGAAGTAATTGATTTCTATGCCAGCTTGCTATAACAAAGGATAACAATATTTCAACATTGAATAATACAATCAGAGAGTAAATAAAAAAATAGATCCAGTTTTCCTATCATGAGTTGTGTACTATTGCAGTTTGTACACTTCCTAACATAACTTGTGCACTACTCTGCCTCCCTATAAATATCAAAAGGGAACTTTTATATTTATATTGTACACAAGACACAGAAATACAGTAAACAGAGAGTTAGCAACCTTTCCAGGAGATATGGGCCATTGCATAATCTCATGTTTCAGCAATTTAATGACCATTTCCACCAGCACCACACATATAATATTATAAATCAAAACCTGACAAAAGCCTGATCATCTCCCTTTTTTAAAATCTAAAACTGAACTTTAGGAAGTATTGCTTGAAGGAGTGATAGATGTTTTGGGCACTGCTAATTCAGTGAAAGACTGAAAGAATACCAATTCTGATTAGTTTGTTTCATTAAGAATACTAAATCTGATTATGGCAAGTGTAACTATTTTTTCCATTCTGCGGCAAATACTGTTATTTACACTGTTCACATCATAGTAAGAATAAAAATGATGAAACTTTATATTTACTAAAGTTCTGAAAATCAAACAAGACAGGCTGCTAGGCAAGCATTAAAGGAAGAGGATGTGAAACTCACATAGCTATAGGCACTAAATCTGATTGCAACCCCAGCAGAGGAGAAGATCTAAATCCCATTAGAATGTTACTTAGTTATAAAAAAAGGTATCAGGTACAGATATATTTAGTCATATATTTTTCTTATCTAGTCTAACAACATTTTCAAAAAGTTATCTGAAATGTTTTGGGAAAATGTTTTAGTTCTCTTAATGACTTTTGAATTAAACAGGCTATAGGAGATCTGATCAAGGTTCCTAAATAAAGAATAAAGCAGCAATATTTTGTTTTGCAGAGGAAATTCTGTTACTCTATTTACAACTGAAAATTGTATCTATCCAGGATGTAGATTCCACTGGTTCTCATAAGGTTTTTGTTTCTGTTTTTTTTTTTTTAATTTGCTATGTTATTCTGGCAAACACTGATCAAATATCTGTAAGCAAATTGAACCAAATTAGTCAAGTTATTAAAGCACAATATGTAAGAAACATACTGGGAGAAAAAAATGCCTTCAAGCCATGAAGAAAACTGTTAAATTATGTATTAAAACAGTGAATAATTAATGCCTATTTTTAGAAATGTTAATCAAAGTTTCTTTAGAAGTTTGGAACAACTATTATACTTTTCAAATTAAATAATCTCATCAACAACTACAAACACTATATACTAAAACTGCAACATATATAATTTTTATATTAATTTCTTTCCATAGGACAGCTTAATTAATCAATTTGTTGAACAAGCATGTGAAAGATCTATGGAATGGAGTGAGAGCAGTTAATATTAAGCTGATATGTAAATGGGGTTTATCTATATACTGATATATTTTCAATGATCTCCAACATATAACCCGATTTTTGCAGACAACATATTCTAGGGCATGATTCCCTGCTAGTTTTGAGGCACAAACTTTAAAAAAATTACAATGAGCTGTAAAATAAATATAATATTTTTTAAAAAAAATTCACAAAAAATTAAACAAGGACAATGAAATTCTTGGTCTCATAGTATTGTATGAACTTTTACTATCCATTATTGTGTCTTTATACATTTGACTGTAGCTTTACTGGTTACCAAGGTAAAGTGTGATCGTTAGTTACCAAAAAGTTGCTCTGTGCACATATAATTCCTTCTCCTCTTGTCCAGTATAGAATATTTATACGTTACCCTTGGTAACCAGGGAATGCTACAGTCAAATCTATTATAGAAGCACAGTTATATTGTAATACAGGAGGGACAGTATGGTCATTCATTCTCAAAGACCTTCTGGAACAGCTTTGTCTTTAATAATTTCCAGAAGGCTAATAGCAGTCTAATCTACAGAAAGAGGCTTTTTCTGTTACATAAAATGGAGACTATAATCCCCCACAAAAAACAAACAAACAAACAAACCATTTGCGAATTCATTCAAACTTTACCTCATCTACCTGGAGAACCATTGAAATATTTTGATGTCAATCCCACCCTGGATGACTTGGATGGGATAATGCCATACAGAAAAGGTGGTCCTATAAGTGCCAATCCTAACAGATCTTTATATATGTTTTAAATAAAATAAATAAATGACACTTTGAATTGCACAAGTAATAAATAACCAGGAAGTGAACTGACGTCAACAAAAGACTTTGTCTAAGTTCCTCTGTATTCAGAAAACATCTTGCTCATTCTGAAATAAAAATAAGATGTAGCATATACTTACCTATGTATTTCAGCTAGATATTATGTAGGGGGAATCTATGGTTGTTATGGAGGTTTAGGGATTTCAGAGCCACCTAAATCTGCCAAAACACATAAAGGATATAGGCCCCATCACAGGAAGCCTTGAGAGTTCCATCTCAAGCCTAGTGAGAAAGTCCAAATCTCAGAACTCAGAGGCATCTGGGTAGCCACTACACACGCTTTTTTGTTCTTACTGTCCAGTTTAAGATACACACTTTCATACCCTTTCCCAACTGTCCTCCCTATCTCAGGAGTCAAACTACTGAAGAACTTCAAGAATTTGTAATGATTACTATAACGCTACTTTACTTTTGCAGCTTGCTTGTGCTTCCTTTTGCTCCCTCTTATACCAAGAAGATATATTTTATGCTTAGAACAGAACTTGGAACTAGAATATAAATTTCAATAGCGCACTCTGCAAAACATATTTGACATATTCCTTCTTTTAAACAAATCAACATACATCTAAAAGTATTGTGTATATACTCTCTGTAATTTTAATACAGAAAGGTAGGGTGATGAATGGAAAAAAGAATGAAAACAATAATGATTCATTAAAATGGAAGCACTAGAGAAGTCCAACATCATTAATAGTATGAAATAACTGCATGCCAGCTATGGGTGATATATTGCATCAAGATTCACCTTGTTATAAATAAGAACTGTTAATGAATTGCAAACGAAATAATTAAATGTTATAAATACTTCAGAAAGTTGCTCATGGCTGTACTTTATAACATTATTAGAATCTTTTATTGCTTTTGATTCCATCTATTCATCATTCTAATCCCATTTAAAAGTGATTTTTCTACTTCTTCATTATGCTAAGGCTGATATAGATAACTGAAATTAAACTATTTGGCATTCAGAATTATGTATTACTAAGGAGACCTTCATGGAAATCACAGAAACACTGAACTGAAAGGAGAGATTTATCCCACTTCATTCCCCTGCGCCATAAAAGAACCTATCACTATGATATGGCTAGTTTAAGCTAAACACATCCTGTGAAGGGTACCCCAAGCTTCTTCTTTGGAAGTGGGTCCACTATTTAATTACAGTTATAATTAGGAAATTCTTCCTAATGTTTCCCTCAAAACTCAATTCCCTATATCTGATGGCTGTTGTGCCCTACACTCTGGATAGTAAAGAGCAGGTTTTGACTTTCTTCATTGTGATATCCCTTGAGGTATTTGAAACATGCTTTCACATTTCCGTTCCTTCAGCTTCTTTTACTCTAAACATAAGTCATGACATATAAGATTTAGCTTGCAGTTTCCTGATCATCTTTATCTTTTCAGCAGTAGTTCCAACTACTCCAAATCTTTTATTTTTAATGTGGTAGAAGAAAGGTCACATAGAAAGGCACAAATCTGAGTCCTTCTAGTAAGAGGGTAAAGTTGTGAATGGTTGAAAATGAATAATCCTACCCCCTTTCTCGCACTTCCACATAGGTTTTTTTTTTTTGCTTGCTTGATACTGATACTTGTTTCCAGAAGGGGCACCAATCTATATATTTCTTCTGCCTCTCTGGTAGAGAAGCAAGATGGGAAAATCGTTGCTGTGCTTGTGTCTACATATGCATTTGTGTGTGCGCATGCTATACACAATTTTGTGGAAACGAAAGGAAAAAG
The DNA here is from genome assembly GCF_964273705.1 of Natrix helvetica. NCBI lineage: Eukaryota > Metazoa > Chordata > Lepidosauria > Squamata > Natricidae > Natrix > Natrix helvetica. The sequence goes on along the minus strand of NC_138553.1, from coordinate 41,040,268 downwards.
AAAGGTCCATGTAAGAGGAATAAGATATTAACAAACACTGAACAGTAGCTGGATCATTATGGTACAATGGATAGGGCAAGAAGAACCATTCAATCGCAATGTAATCAATTGAGAAGTAACAGACTGGAATAGCTGAAGACTGCATCCAGGCACTCATCAGTAGAAATAGCCATAAAACAATTGGCAAGGGGAGAAACAGACTGAAAGGTGATAGGAGAAGAGACCCTAGAACAGCGGTTCTCAACCTGTGGGTCGAATGACCTTTTCACAGGGGATGCCGAGGAGCCTCCCACGGAGAGGCTGGCAAGAAGCCAGCCCAAAGGAAAGGAGCAGTTCGGGTTGCCCATGTGGCAGAAGGAGAGGTGCCAGAAGACTGACGGGTTTGCTGCTCCTCTCATGGAAGGCGGCCAAGCACCCAAGATCGGGGGGGCGGGGGGGAAGTAGGAGCCGGAATGGAGGCGAGGAGGGAAGAGAGACGAGTGCAGCACAGAGGATGCTGGGAAAGGAAGGCTCAGGAAGGAGGGCAATGGGGAGCAGCAGCAGTAGCTGGTATTGGTGCAGGGAGGGAAGAGCTCCAGTTCTCCTGCGCTGCACAGGGCTCTCCAGAACACTTCCCTCTCTGCATCCAGAGATGGCTGCTCCAGCTCTTTCCTGAGCCACATGAAGGGGACCGCGGTTGGCACTGACCTGAGTCTGGCACTGAGGAGTCTCCTATGCAGAGTGGATCTCCTGCTCAGCAAAGCCAGCTACTCACTTCTCAGTGGCGGCAGCAGAAAGAGTCGCTGCCCCTGCCGCCATGATCCCAGCCCAGGAGGGTATTTTGCTTGCATGTGCAAGAAAGAGATGAAAGAGAAAAGGGGAGAAAGAGAAAGAGGGAGAGAGAGAAATGAAAGAGAGCTGGAAGGAGAGAATATATATATATATATATTCTCTCCTTCCAGCTCTCTTTCATTTCTCTCTCTCCCTCTTTCTCTTTCTCCCCTTTTCTCTTTCATCTCTTTCTTATATATATATCCTATTGCTGTTAGTACAATCTTGCCAGCTTCTAGCAACTTAGAGTTCACTATGAAAAGATTACAGAGAAGCAATTTCCTACAATTAATAACTTTATTTTGGATTTGCTATCGTATTCAATGAGAAAGAAAAAAAGAAAGAGGGAAAGGAAAGGAAAGAAAGGAAGGAAGGAAGGAAGAAGAGAAAGGGAGAGGCAAAATAGAGAAAAACAGAAATGAGAGGGAGGGGGAGAGAAGAGAGAGAGAGACCCTATTCCCACAGAAAACACTGAGCCATGAAAACTTGGTAGGCATGTCTGAGGGGGGATGTCATGTGACTGGGTGGGAGTGATGTTGAGTTGGCCACACCCACCCAGGTTTTCTGGCTCCCGGTGTTTTCCTTTCTGTGGGAAACGGATCCAAATGGCTCTTTGAGTGTTTAAGATTGCCGACCCCTGTGCTACACCATGCTTCAAGACAATCTTTCATTTATTTGTAATTAGAAATAAATATTTCACAATATATAATTACATATTGTTTTTGTGATTAATCACTATGCTTTAAATATGTTCAATTTATAACAATAAAAATACATCCTGCATATCAGATATTTACATTACGATTCATAACAGTAGCAAAATTACAGTTACAGAGTAGCAATGAAAATAATTTTATGGTTGGGGGTCACCATAACATGAGGAACTGTATTAAAGGCTCGCGGCATCAGGAAGGTTGAGAACCACTGATCTAGTGACTGTTTGAAGTTACAATAGAAGTGAAAAAAATGACTTATGAACATTTTTCACACTTACATCCATTGCATCATTCCCGTGGTCACATTCAGATGCTTGGCAACTGACTCATATTTATGACAATTGTAGCGTCTTGGGTTCATGTGATCAGGTTCTGCAACTTTCTGACAAACAAAGTCAATGGGGAAACCAGATTCACTTAACAACTGTGTCACTAACTTAATAACTGCAATGATTCACTTAACAGCTGTGGCAAAAAAGGTTGTAAAATGGGGCAAAATTCACTTAACAAATGTTTCACTTTGCAATAGAAATTTTGGCCTCAATCATGGTCTTAAGTCAAGGATTGCCAACATTAATTTATGAAATATGTCTATAATGTATACCCAATTTAGAGTTTTTACATTTTATTATCTTATAAAGTCTCATAGAACAAATCAGCCAGTTTATCTGATTTAAAGGATTCAAATATAAATACACCCCCATTGAGTATACCAACATGAAAGAAAAAAAGTCTATATCTGTATTATGTTTCACACAATACCCAGTAGCTTGATCAGATTGATTGAGATTATATATTGTGCAGATTGTATTCATAATATTTAGGGCCTAATGTTAGGCTTTCATTGGGTCAATGAAAGGGAATAAAAAACCCAAATACCAGGACTTTATCTGCCTGGCACTGTGTAGCATGATGTTGTAGTTAGATTTACTTCTCAGACTGGATTAGTTTTCCAAATATGGCAAGTTTAGTTTGCCAATCTTTTACAAACAAGAGACAGCCAAAGGAAACAGATCTCAACTCACTAAGCACTGTAGCATTAAAAGCAATGAAATTTGCTGTAATCCTGGAACTTTTTCAGCTAAAATTACACCATGTTAGGAACGATGAGCTAATTTGAAATGCAGCTGTAACTTTTAGAAGGCTTCAGTATCTACTGTAAAGTCTGTAGCAACACATCTCAACCAGCACATAGCAAATAAACAATTCTTTATCAGTTCCCAGAAAAAGATTAATCTTGGTGCCAAATTTGGATCTAGCCTAGAGCTTATTCCATTTGCAGGGTTTCTCTCTGGTTGAGTAGTATTCAGATTGGTAAAGATCAAAGATAGGAAGTGGGTATGGTAGAAGAAATGAGTATGCTTTCTTCACAAGGTTTCCAAAGAAATGTTTGAAGAATTTTGAAAGCATGCTTTTCAGAGCCGTTATACTGCTTAATAATCCATGATGAGTATGTTTATAATATATGCACGTATGCACAGTAACAACAAAAAATATTGATGGTGATTCTAACTACACAGTCTATAGTTAAAAAAACAACAGTTAAGATCAAACCCCCCACTCGTGCATACTTCATTCAATTGTTTCATGCTGCTATATTGCATTTTAATGGTTAGGTGAAGAAAATATGGCTAAGCATAATTTATTTTTAATTGGCAAAAATATAGTAAGCCTGCTAGAACTGTAGGTTTTATTTGCATCTTCAGTCTTTATCTTTGGAAAATGTTATCTAGTCAGCAAATAAAAGCAAATGCATGGTATGATTTTTCAAAGCTTGAAGACCTAGAAAAAAGGCCAAAGGATTGATATGATGCTAATAATTCCAAAATATTCTCTATTTATGACTAAAATTTCAAAAGCATTATCCATTTAGGAAGAATAATTTTGACTTTTATTATGATCTTGTCAAGACATTTAGGAAAAAAATACCCCCTTCCCCAATTTTTTTTAAATGTCAGCATTCAATGATTTGATTTGAATTTACACTATAGGGAGAAGGGGAATTAAAATCTATTTTTCTTCCAGTAACTTTCCTTTCCTTCTTGTAGAGAAATTAAAATGATCAGATAAAAATCTGTAACTGTTCCAGAGGCATGATAATTACAGAGATAGCATTCAAATTTAATAACTATGGTATGTAGTAGTAATTAACAGAAAATAGATGGACCCTATTGTTTGATCATGATTTAAGTTTTATGGTAAGATAAATGTTTAGTCTTATTGTACATCTTAGGTTGTGCATTGTGTGTGTGTGTGTATGTGTGTGTGTGTGTTTTGCTCTGGAATTGAAGATGAACTGTTTCATCTTCTTCCCCCAAAATGATGCTAAAGGTCACTGTATGCCAAAACAACCAGACACAAAGATAGTTTTTCCTCATGCTATCACTCTGCTAAACAACTAATCCCCACAACACTGTCCATAACCAAAAAAACTGTATTACTTATTATCCTCTCTTCTGTCTGATTACCTATTTCCTTAGATTCTTATGACTATAACTCTGTGGTTGTATCTCCTGATTTATGTTGATTACTCCTATTTAGTATCCTATTATGATTTATGTTGATTGCTTAGTATCCTATGACTGTCACTGAGTGTTGTATCTATGATTTATAATGATTGCATTTTATGACTGTGATTATCACTTGTTGCTTGTATGTACACTGAGAACTTATGCACGGGAGACAAATTCCTTTTGTGTTTGTGTCCAATTACACTTGGCCATGAAAGAATTCTAATAAAGAATTTTAATCATTAATAATTAAAATCAATTGAACTTGTATGCTGCCTGACTCCCAATGACTCTGAGTGGCCCATAACAATCAAATAAAAAAGTACAATAAACTCAGTAAAAAGCTTGCAAATGCAGCTCACCAGATGGAATGAAGTGAGAGGTCTCAGTCTCCCTCCCTAAAGGTGTGGGTGAAGAACCAGGTATTCATGGCTCTTTTGTACAGCAGCAGAGGGGACCATCCAGATGTTGGGGATAATCTCATTATATCCAGAGGACAAGTGCTGCTCCTGGGAAGGCATGCTTTCTCAGACTCAGAATAAACGACCTTGTTTATTCAAAGAAATCCAGAGTGTGCCAACCTTGTAAAATTGAATTGCCCAGGCAGTGAATCCAATGGGAACAAAGTGACACTGTGATGTAGCAAATCATTAAAATTTGAATAAAAACTAAAAACATGCACCAATTTAACTAAGATAATTAAATATAGCAGATACAAATACGCTGGAAAAGTTCCATATGTAAAAAAAGGAGGCAAATAAAAACATAGGAATTAGTAGTTGGCCATGTTATTTTTGCAGCGGTCAATTTTTCCAGATCCTTTACATGATCCTTGAATCATGTAACCATCATATTTGCTTTTCTGTAACTTTGTAGAAGTGACTTTTAGCAAGACCCAGCAACCTCTCCCCTACATTCTCTCCAGTGGTGGTATTCTACCGGTTTGGACCGGTTCGCCTGAACTGGTAGCGGAAATCTATGGCATCCCATTTAGGCCTTTTTTTAAGGCAACACACGTGAGTGGAAGAAGCACTCACATTTGCGAACCGGTGGGGAAGGTAAGTGATTACCACCCCTGATTCTCTCCCATGTCGTTTTCTTGCTTTGGATTGGAGGGACCAACCACAGTTTCACAGAATAACACTAAAGTTTCACAGAGTTTCCCCATGAAGTATGCAGAAAGGATCAAATTATTAAAAAAATAAAGTGATGGGATGTTGGTAGAGCCAAGCTATGGTATGTAGTAGAGATGAATTAGCTTAAAAATGTGATCAGCTGTGGTAGGTGCAGCTGCAAAACAGCTGTTCTTCTCTTTAAGCTATGCTGTACCAAGAAATTAGTTGTGTTAGAATTAGTCTCCAAATGACTATTGCAGCCATGCCATGCAACTTCTATTAGGATTTTTATGGGCATCAGCACACAGAATGCTACCAAATATTAATTGATTGCACATCTTAATGATGGCAGGGATGCAGACAGATTATATCTGCATGCACAACAAGTTCCAGTTCTTTGGAAACATCTGTTCAAAGTGTTCCTCTGCTTTCTGGGAGCAGTGTAAACTCACTGTAGATCTCAAAGGAACAATTTTAGAATGATCTTATTTAGAGTAAAAAAAAATATCTTTGCAAAAAAAAAAAGGCTTTTCCTATGTGTTTCAATTAATTTTGGCATTATAGCTATGAATTTAAAGTTCACTCAATTTGCAAACATTGCTCGGAATTCCGGTGTGTGTGTGTGTGTGTGTGTGTGTGTGTGTGTGTGTGTGTGTAGTTGTTAAAAGAAAACAGAAAACTCAGCCAACCTCATGTCTATTTACTAGCACAATCCTACAAATGTTTATATAAATTAAGCCTGACTGGAGTTAGGGGAGCCAGTTGGAGGAGCCAATAGTATGCCAGAGTTCACCTCCTTTAGATCCACTAGATAACCCGAGGTTAACTGGGGTAAATTTTTACTTTTATTCACACAAGATTACCCTAGATTTCATTGGTATTTTTAGTAAATAAAAATGTATTTTAAATCATGAACGTCCAACATTTTGGATTGCCTGGACCATATTGAATGAAACACAATTGTCTTGGGCAGTATATGAAATATCTAATGTAGTTAATGTTATATAAAATATTGCTGAAAATCACATAATAATGTTAAAAGTATACGATCTTGGGTAGGGAGCATATTACTAGCTGTCCAGGGTTGTGGGTTGAAACACGCCTATTTTAAATGTCCTTTAACTGGTTTCTGCTTAGGCAAATCTCAAAGCAGTGAAAAGAAAATGATTTTGAAATGTGCAGTTCCATTTTAGTTCAAATGCAAATGGAATGCAATCTATTATTAAATGCAGTATAATGCACTCTTCTTTCTTTTCTGCCTGCCTGCCTGCCTGCCTGCCTTCAAGACCTAGCCATAGGAGATATGTGATCAACTCAAAGGAATATATGTTGCAGTATAAACTAAATTAAAGAATCAGTAACAGAATAGCAGTACTAACTGGAGAAGGGGTGTCAAACTCACATCATCACGGGATGTCACGGGATGTATTGGGACCCACCCCCTTTCGCTGAACGGGGCATGAGTGTGGCCAGCACATGATGCATCCAGCCCGCAGACCTGGAATTTTACAGCCCTGAACTAGAAGCACTCAATCAGCTAAGTTCCCATATCGAATCAAGCTGTAGTGTATTTCTGTTCTTTTGGCTTAGTATATTATAACCCCAGTTGTTGTGTTTTTTAACATCGATTCACATTTTAGAATGTTTCTTAACCCAAGTTGCTTATTTAATAAGTCACTGCAGCTTTTTAATAAGGCCCCATTAAAATTATCTATGATAATTGTGCAGTGTGTGACATTGTAAATGTCAAGTAAATGTTCATGGAAGTTCTTGACAATATAAGTAGAATTTTTGGGTTTCACATTGGCATTTTTTAGGGCACGTGTGGCTCCTATAATTTGTCAAGGCTATCTGAAATTCAATTTCAGACACCATCTTTTCTGTTAACATTACTCTGGTTTGGCCAAGTGATGGCTTTGATCCTATTCTCCAGCCATACAAATCCCCCATGCATTATCCCAAAATAATCCTTAACCTAATTTTAAAGGAATTACATGATTCTACATTTCCTCTACAATATATTCTAATTCATTATGTTTGGGTGAGCTATCTATTTTAGTATGCTAGATAAATAATATTTTAGTTCATTTTTCTCATAAATATATGGATCTGTGATGTTTAAATAGATTTCTAGTGCTATTTATTTGGAAGTCTCACAGGCTTCAGTTGGATTGTCTTCTAAAATATTGATCTTTTAAAAAAGTATTGAGACACATGCAAACATTTGTGGTATACCAAGTGCTTTTTTCCTTCTACTAATTATATTTAACTCATTTTTGTATAGAGATCAAAATGCCCACTGTTTACATATGGGATATGTCAGTCACTATGGGGATTTTTTCGCCTTTTTTGGTTAGAGCAATTAGTGCTGCCAGGAGATGGGAAAAGAAAAATTTTAACCTGTTACCCTGCATGCTCTGGATTAACATTTATTTAAAAAAATGTATCTGATTAAAAGGGAGCCGAACTTTAAAATGGTTAAATGAAGGCAGTTCTAAGACCATGAGAATTGTTAAAACAGTCACAGCTTTTCTTGCATGCCAATTATCTAAGTGACAAACCATTCTGCATCTTGGAAGCATCTGACTTTTAAAATTAAGATGACATCCTATTTTTTGGCCTCGAGAGATTCCTGGCCAGAACAGACTGACAATTCAACATGGTTATTCATTTGTAATCTCTAACATAAGTATGTGACAATCCCTATTGCTTGGTTGCAGCTGCATAAGCACTACAAGGTCAATTAAGTAAAGGTTAATATTACATTACACATATGCACGTTAAGGCATAACAGCTGTACTTTTGCTTGTTGGGATTTCTATGACATTGGGATGCTTGGAATGGTTTTGAAGTTAGCATATTGGAGTTAATGCTATGGTAGAATGTAATCAGGTTACAATTATTTTTTTCAAATCCGTATAGGGATAGAAAATCAAACTGTTTCTTTAATAGTGTTTTTTTTTCTTTTCCAATTAAGACAAACTTTAAAACCTAAGGGATGTAATCAAGGAAGGTTTGGGTACATTTCATAAATTTAATTATTTTGAATGGTAAAAATAAATTAGAAATTGAAGGTTGTGCTATTCATTCTTTGTGATGAATATCATAGCATATCTGTTTTCAAGTTGAATATCGTACTGTATCCAGGTTACAAAAATCCAAGGATCATGTGGCATTTTCCTTCCTTCCTTCCTTCCTTCCTTCCTTCCTTCCTTCCTTCCTTCCTTCCTTCCTTCCTTCCTTCCTTCCTCTCACTACTTCCATTGGCTGGAGGAGCAGGTACTGTAGAGGACCAAGAGAAGCTAAACATGTTTGTTACTTTCCATAATTAATTGCCATAGCATTATGAAAAAGATTTCATTGCTCTTCATAAGAAACTCTGAGGCCTATAATGCTTTCACATACATTATTTTGTATGTATGTGTATTTGTGACTATATAGAAATACTATTTGCTTGTATAATGCCTTAGATTAATACTTATTTAGGATTGAAGTATGTTTCATATTGAGAACCATGTGATCTGCCCAAGATTATGACCCCTGATTTAAATGTTTCATATAATTAACTATATACACTCATGGCCACATAGAGTTATCTCCTTACATACTTTTTAAATAACTAAATCTAGTGCTGTTTGAATAATCTAAACTCATAAAATAGTAGAATCAACTACTTCAAAGATTCAATATTATTTTTGCCACAAATATCCCATCCAATAAGCATCAAATATTGCAGACAAACATATTTATAACATGAAAAAATGAAAATAGACTTGATCAAAAAATAATCCATCAGACTTGCCTAAAGAGGAAATTACATTGGTTTATACATCTTGGATCAAGAAATCACAACAAAGAGAGCAGAATACAATTAGTACTGTTTGTAATTTACCATCTGTTTACAAATAAATACTCACACTATGTAGCTGGGAAAAAGTACAAATATTTCAGTAAACATTGTAGATTCTTCCATTAATGTTGGAACATTTCCATTTATATCATCTGGTGTACTAGCTGATTTAATTGGGACTGCACTTATGTAGCATTCCTATATAACAAATTGTAATATTCTACTGTCACCTAAGAAAATCTTGAATAAAGATGACATAGAATCAATATTTTACTCTGCGGCAGATTTGATTTCCTTCATATTAATTTTAATGGCTAGGCAGAATTATATGGAAGCAGTGCTTAAGTTTTTTTCAAGGTTTTTACAAACAATTGTATCATTTTCTTTTTCAGACTGCCATGTGGTTATGTTTTTAATCTTCTTGATGTAATGACAGAGTGAGAATATGAGAAATGTTACTTTTTTTCTTGTGGGAACAGAAATGATATCAAGATGGAAGTAATTCTTCCCACAGTAAAACACTTTCTTTTTGATAAAACTGGTTTTAGATCAAATAGTTGTCTATTTAGAATTAAAACCAGTAAGCACAGAGATGGCTAGAAGAAACCACACAAATTATCAACAGCTGAACCATGAAATATAAGGATTGGACTGTGTAGAATAGTATATTAGTCTGTGTGAATTAAATCTGTTTCAATTTGGATCATCAGTTTAAACCAATACAGTGATTAATCCTGATTGTAAAAATCAATTAATGTTATTTGTTTTGATGACCTGATTTAAAAAATAGCTCATCCACTCTGACTGAACATTCAATTTGACCTTCAGACCTGATATAATTTTGACATAAATTTGACTTAAAGATTCTATTTAATTACCCTTGTCTCAATTCTGTGAATCAGAGATTTGAACAACAATAGGTTTCAATAGTTAACTCTTGTGACCCAGCAGGAGCCGTTGGAGCTGCAACCAGACTCCGACAATGAGGGGTCTGATGAGTCGGCTCTGGAAGATGTGGAGGACCCTGGACAGGGTTCCGACTCCGAGCAGGGATCAGAGAGGCTGGTTGGCCAACAGGAGGCGCCTGAGGCATGAAGCAGTGGTGAAAGCCAAAGGGAGTGTGCTCTTGACGTCATGCCTTGGAGCAGTGGGGGGGAGACAAGGGAGTTGGTCTTGGATGCTAGGCAACAAAGGGCTGATAGATGTAGAGAACAACTACGCAGATACAGGAGATAATTGGACCCAGGTGGTTGTAATTAGGCTCCTCTCAAGATAGTATTTAAGGAGGAGTATTTCCTGGAGCCTGGTTGCAGAGTTCAACTTATCTACCAATGCTGAGACGTGTTCTTGTGCCTGTGTCTTATCTTGGAAGTCTGGATTGCTGCCAAGGTCTAGTCAGTCAGTTAAATCATCTAGCAGTATTCTTGTCTTGGAGTGCTTTGGTGTATGAAGAGGGGGGTCAGAACAGTTAACAATGTCCTTCAAATACATGTTGATGAAAGAAAAAAAACTATAGCACAAAAATATTAAAATGAATTATTGAATCTAATTGTTAGGTTAAACATGGAACCATTGAAAAGTTATGTGAATTCTATAATCTGATCTCCAAATTATTTCTTCTCCTGCTTTACTTTTCTTATTCTCAAAGTGTTTTATAATATTTTTTTATTATAATTTTTTAAACACCAAGAGTGTCCTTGATTTCTTTGTACATCATGACCCATTCTGAACTAAGAAATCCCACAGAACAAATTCTTACACAATGTTTATGTTGAGGTTTAAATGTATGTGGGAAGCCAGAAGGATTGAAATCTACTGGAGATAATACAACGAAAGGAAGGACAACTTACTTAGATCATATCTTGAATCATTCTGCATCATTATATTTCTGAAATTGTTACTGAATTTGCTTCCCATTTTGTTTTGTTTTGTTTTCTTTTTCTTTTCTTTTTTGTACAACCATGGGAAATATTTCAGTCTCCATAGATAATGCACATATTAAGGTGTATCAGCTATTTGTTGGGTTTAGTTGTTATACATGAAGGTTAGTTATTGTACATGAAGATTATTCTGTACATACAGCTTTTGCCAAACAGCCTAACATGCAGAGAAACATAAGTTTCAGCTGTAATGCAAACTTTTTAGGACACCAAACACCAATCCCAATAGCATTCCATGTTAGATATCTACTTCTTATTGCTTTAGTAATTCTGTGACAGTTTTATTTTCTTATTTATTTTCTTTGCATCAGTTTCATATACTTAACAAAACCACCAACATTGTTCTAATTTATTTTTATTGCATTTTCAGAAAAAGATTATCATATCCAACTTGCTATTTTCTGATGTTTTACTTTGCCATATTTTGTTCAGTCAAATCAATCATAATCTTTGAAATGAAAAGGGTACTTAATCAAGTTGCCTGATTGTTTAGTAATCCAGTGTCAACAACATATCCAGCTAGATCAGCTTGAAATGCAAATGTTGTTTTGTTTTTAAGTTTGACATTTGCGATAAAGTATTGTTTTAAATAGACTCACACTAATATGCATAAACACCAATTTAGAATCTTGAAACTTTATATCTCAGAATCTTTGTGAATATTAAGTGTATATTTTAGAATCATTTTATGGGCTAAAAGGTTGCCAATTTGTTTGACCTTGTATACATACACATTAATCTAAATTCCCATTTGCATATTAAACATTAATTATGACAGGTTAGTGATCTCATGCTAACTTGTTACATTTTCCTTTCTAAATGTTACTTCATTTCATGATGCATTTTACCACCTGTACCTACAGTATGGTATACTTTCTTTCAAACTTCCAAATTAAATGTATTGTCATTTTTTTCACAAACAGCAATGCTGAATTATACAAATAATACATTAGCAGAATTGGAACGGACCTTGGAGGTCTTCTTGTCCAACCCCCTGCCTAGGCAGGAAACCCTATACCATTTCAGACAAATGGCTATCAAACATCTTCTTAAAGACTTCCAGTGTTAGGGCATTTACAACTTCTGGAGGCAAGCTGTTCCACTGATTGATTATTCTTACTGTCAGGAAATTTCTCCTCAATTCTAAGTTGTTTCTCTCCTTGATTAGTTTCCACCCATTGCTTCTTTTTCTACCCTCAGGTGCTTTGGAGAATAGTTTGACTCTCACTTCTTTGTGGCAACCCCTGAGATATTGGAACAGTGTTATCATTCATTCTTTTCTTCTATCCAACAGTGTGAGAATAGATAGAAGGGAATTCTGCAGTAAAGACAAGTCAGGTTGTGGGGTGGTGGTGGTTTGGATTGGGTTTTTTAAAACTTTGATTTCCTTTAATTTAGCACAAATGGCCTCTTCTCCTTATTTAGTAAGGTAAGATCTTTGGGGATTATGATCTAAATCAGATCCGAGATTGACAGAGATCTAGGTTGCCCACTTAATGTCCTTCCTTCCTTCCTTCCTTCCTTCCTTCCTTCCTTCCTTCCTTCCTTCCTCCTTCCCTCCCTCCCTCCCTCCCTCCTTCCTATATAATTTCATGTGATTTCCTTTTGGGGCAATAAGTATTAAAGTTCTGGGATGGAGATAAGGAAAAAATATATAAAGCAAAAAATTAAAAGCAGGACTTAAGACAAAAAAGAAATATAATTGGATATGTTTTACCACCAAAAATTCACTAAAATCCAATGAATATTTTAATCCTTACAAATAAATTCTTATTTCACCACATTAACTCATGTATTGGATTTTATTCTTTATCCTTGACAATCCTATCCAACCCAGTCTTCTTCCTCTAGACTTTCAGTCTTCCTTAATAGATTTGTTTTGCAATTCAGTTCTCCTTCCTTTTTCTCTATATGACTAAACCACTTCAGCACAATTACTTTTTGTGCTAGGCTATAATAGAGATTGATTTGATTACTATCTTTCATACTGGCCATGCACTATATATTCAATCCTCTTTTATTCATTTATCATTCATTCTTGAACCCATTTTTTCTGTAAGATGCATACTTGAATAACCCTTTCCCATTGCATTCAATTTACTTTTATGTTTATCCTGACACATGCATCTATTTCATATAACAAAGTGAACAGAAGGATGATTCTATAAACAGTGACTTTCACTTATTTCATCAAACATTGATTCCTTGCAATAGACCAGATATAACCAATTACCTCCCTACCAGCATTTGCACATATTAAAATGTCTCCATCTACTTTCCTGACTCTCAAATAGATACTATCAAGATAATAAATTAATATATTTGCACTCAGGGTTTTTCCAGTTGTATATTTTACAAGGATTTACTCTTTTATTAGTCTCTGATATATGTCAATTTTCAAGCATTATATAAATGTTCTAAAATATGATGCAGATATTTGGATTTTTAAATAACAACATTACATCATCTCAATTCAGAAATATAGATATTCAAATGTCTGATTAAAATGCCATTAATTTTCATCACAAATTTTGATTGTACATTTATTCATTATTATTAATGAAGGAGGGATTATAATACATTCTTTTTTTTTACTTCCTGCACAGTTCTGAATTGTTCTCTAAGCATTCCATGTGCTGTCATATGCGTTTTACTTCCATCAATATCACCCTTACCAAGTTCAGCAACCTATCTTTAACTGCATATTGATATAAATTATGTTAGACTTTAAGGAAGACAGGTTGCTATATGTTTTCTTAATTCAACAGCATCCTTAGCAAATCATGCAAATCACATCAATGATGACATGCATGCAATGATGTCATCACAGAAATGTCACATTATATATTTGTGTCTCAATGTCTAATGCAAGTATTTTATTTATGGCATTTGTGTGATCTCATTGTCATGCACTTGTCATTTGCCCTGCCATGACATCCACACATTCATAGATTTTCCGATAGTCTCTTAAGGAGCAAAAATATCTATATAGCTCCTGTCTGGTATAGAGGTTGCTGCACTTCCTAGTTTTTGCCCATTGTAATCTCTTATAACCTAATCAGAACTTTGACAAAACACCTTCCAAAGAAGTTTAATGACCCTGATTTTTGTTTTCATTACTGTTCCTTTCATATAAGCAGAGAATAATAACATTCTTCCAAACTATTCACTAAGGCTGCATTACTATTAGTCTTCTCATCGTTCCTATCACCCATCTCCTCCAACTTATGATTGCATGACTGTAATTTGTTGCTTGTATGCTTATGATTTATATTGATTACTTCCTGATCGCTTATTTGTACCCTATGACTACCATTAAGTGCTGTACCTTATGATTCTTGATGAATGTATCTTGTCTTTTCCTGTACACTGAGAGCATATGCACCAGAGACAAATTCCTTGTGTGTCTAATCACACTTGGCCAATAAAAATTCTTTATTAGGCCCAGATTCCCACAAATGGTAAATGGCACAACCATTTCAGAAATAAACTACATTCATATTTCTCCAGTTACATCATTTACACCTGAAACAATTTTTCTATATTCTCACATTATTTATGATTTTTTTGTCAATTTTTCCTTGGTCACTAGTTTATACAGCAATCTACTGCCATTGCCATTTCTAAAAATATTATTTCCAACATTTCCTCACTTCAATTTTATTCCAACGATTTCATCACTTTTATTTTTAATTCTATTCACTCTGCTAGAAATTCCTTCCTTAACCCTTTTGCCTACTTTTATTTTTTTTACTTCCATATTTTGTATTTTCTCTGCCTTTCCTTAATCTCTTTCTAACTATAGTTTTCCATATATAAATTGTACAATATCATTCTTATATCCTCATTTTTTCAATAATCATTCTTTTATCTGCGTATTTTTCACCCAGTTTCTTGCCATTCTTCATTCCATCAAGATTCTGTTCCATACTTTCCATTAACGTAACTTTTCTGGCATCTGTAATTCTCTTTCTTGCACTTTCCACATGTTTTTACTTTATATCCACTTCCTATTCAATTTTTCTTCTACATTTTTTTTCAAAATATTTGTACTTTCTGTTCCTGCAATCATTCAATTTCCACTAGGTTAAACCCCCCCCCCCCCAGTTTTTACCCTTTCTTTTTTTACCCATTTGGATCAAAATCCTGCTTGGCACTACCAAATAATGGCTTTCCAACCATTCATAGCATCTCAATATCTTTGCAGTCTTCACTAATTCTCACAGTCTCTTATTATAATATATATATTTATATCTGGCGGAACAATGATATTTTTATTACATTAAGTTAATTCAAGTACTTGTACTTATGCAGTCCTTGATTAAGGTTGACTTCCATGAGTGTCGACTTTATAAGTGCCTCACACCCAGCAGGTTTAACCGAAAGATTTATGTGTCACAATAATAGAAAAAGTTCCATGTGTGCTGTTTTATCTGGATGACCAGAATTAGTTCTTATATCTGCAACTGTAGTATATAAATACTTGCTCATTTTAAGTATTTGTTTTAATATATGTTATGCTATTGTTCATCTTTAAAACACATCTAGTGAAATTGACTATAATTTGCTGAAACACATTTCTCCTCCAATTATACTTTTCATTTTCTTCCTGGAAAGTGAAGTGGCACAACCAAAACTCCAATTTGCTATTTAAAGGGCAAATTCTTACAGCATTAGTTCCACAAGAGTAACTGAGTTAGATTAGAGCAAAATGCAAGACAGATGTAGTGATAGCTGCCAGTTCTGTGTGAAGGGGAAACTGAGAATTACTTTATGTCCTATCAGTGATGTGGCTGCAATGACAGAGCCCCTGATTTTAACAGAGTTTCACTACACGGACAACAAGTGGGAAAGGTTTTGTATTGTCTGTTCTTTAAATAGTGCCTTACAGGTCTGTCATAAGACTCATAAAAACAGAAGAAGATTGAAGCAACCACACCCCTGGTATGCCCAAATATGGGAGGGAGCTCACTACTCCCCCTTTCTGTCCTTCGGCTCATTACAGAAGACCATCCAGGCAGAAAACCATATTTTTTTATTTTTAATGTTGCCTTTGCTATGTTTGTGTTGTATTTGTGCTGATAAATAAATAAAGGAAGACTAGTATAGATCTATTTCAAGCTATTTAGCTCTCATCAGCTAGCCATACCCTTACTGTTCGCATTTTAAGCCCAAAGCCTGAAGATGGCAAGTGAGATCTTGCTGAAACGTTGCCAAGACAATCTCAATCTTACACGGGAAAAGACCAGAATACAACAAAACCAGCATACCTACACCCGTGAAAATCTACGAAAACAAATAAATATATCTTCCTTATCAGCTGAGCCAGGGAAATAGGTATGTATTTGTGTTACAACCCCTGGTGAGCTCCCTGGTGAGCTCCCTCCCATATTTGGGCAAACCAGGGGTTGTAACACAAATACATATATACTACTCCCCCTTTCCGTCCTTCGGCTCATTACAGAAGACCATCCAGGCAGAAAATCATATTTTTATTTTTAATGTTGTCTTTTTATATTTGTGTTGTATTTGTGCTGATAAATAAATAAAGGGAGACTAGTATAAATCTATTTAAAGCTATTTAGCTCTCATCAGCTAGCCATACCCTTACTGGGATTTGAACCTGGGCTGTATACATATTAGGCAGATATCTTAGCCCCTAAGCCACAGGCTCTCCTCCTTATCAGCTGAGCCAGGGAAATAGGTATGTATTTTTGTTACACCCCCTGGTATGCCCAAATATGGGAGGGAGCTCACTACTCCCCCTTTCCGTCCTTCAGCTCATTACAGAGGACCATCCAGGCAGAAAACCATATTTTTATTTTTAATGTTGCCTTTTTATATTTGTGTTGTATTTGTGCTGATAAATAAATAAAGGGAGACTAGTATAGATCTATTTCAAGCTATTTAGCTCTCATCAGCTAGCCATACCCTTACTGGGATTTGAACCTGGGCTGTATACATATTAGGCAGATATCTTAGTCACTAAGCCACAGGCTCTCCTCCTTATCAGCTGAGCCAGGGAAATAGATATGTATTTGTGTTACAATGTAGGAGCTGATAAGGAGGAGAGCCTGTGCCTTAGTTACTGGTACAGAAAGACAGCAGCTCCGTTCGCATTTTAAGCCTAGCCGACAGAGCCTGAAGATGGCAAGTGAGATCTTGCCGAAACATTGCCAAGACAATTTCAATCTTACACGGGAAAAGACCCGAATACAACAAAACCAGCAAAAAAAATTAATGGGAAAAAAAGGGAAAAAGCAAGTTAAACTTAGTCAATCTATTGTTAAATAAATGATTGATAATGATGATAATGTAATAACTTGTATTGACAGGATAAAAGAGAAATTGGATAAAATTGTAAACAATGATTAAGAAAAGAGGCTTAAAACTTGGTTATTAAACATAATTTTTTTTTATTTTGAATGTGTTATAAAGGAATAATGTGATTGGATGATATTGAAAAAAGATAAGGGAATGCCACTATGTGGTTTTGTTTTAAATTTTGCAATGTTTGTTATAAAAGGATATTAAAATAACTATAGTCATATGAAGGATGAGGTATGATGATATAATTATATATAAAAATATGTTATGTAAAGTAGATAATTTGATGTAAATTAGAGGTGATGATGGTGGAAGGGATCCACAAAAACTCTGTGTAACCAATTGACACACTTTCTACAACTTTGTAATGGAGGATGATTTTATTTGTTTTTAAGTAAAAAATAAAAAAAATGGGGGGAAAAAAAAGAACAACCTTTATTGCTAACAAACCTAACAGAGTAATAACAAGGCAATTCCGGAACCGGCAACAGAGGCTTTGCCATCTGACAGCTCTTTATATAGCAGCTGTCAGACGGACCAACCAATGGCAGAGCTGCGTTCTCCTACCAAGTGGCTGTTCACAGGTTGGCCAATCAAAAGCATTCCTGAGCCTGGGCGGCCTTCGTAGCCTTGAAGACTTAACATTTGGAATCAGCATTCAAAGAAATTGAGCAACAATGACATTACTTGTGATACTTAATCCTATGAAATAAATAATCATAAATTACTTTAGGCATTGCAGTCCAAGACTGACACAGCTAAAAAGGGTTGCATGAGGTCTCCATCTTGTCTTTTTTTTTAACCCTCCTGCCATGCATCTTCAACATGTAATTTCTTAAAATAAACCTACAGTTTCATTCATTTCTTAATTTTCAAGATGCCATTTTGCATTCCCTCCTACATAAATACAGAGCCACAATAACTAGGAAATAAAATAGTGCCTTCAGGAATTACCTTCAATCTTCTTATTTGGAGATAAATCCTATGAATTTTACTTACTTCCAGCTTGCATGGGATCACATTGCCATTTTGCAATTCAGTACTTTGCACTGGTATTATTTTTCTCCCCCACCACTTCTGAAAAGTACTAATATTATTATCTGTTTAATCAATAGTTTATTGTCAGCCGCAAAACTAATTTTCAAGAAACATTTCCATTATTTTCTGAGATTGTTATGGACTAAACATCTTGCAGCCTCTATGCAATTACCTTCAGTCTCTAGCAATTTCATACGAAACTTTTTAAATATGTTTAAATTGGAACTTTCCTGGAATATATATCCTACTCACATCCCAGGGAATGTGTTTCAGACAGTGTGTTTCAGACAGGCTTCAATATAATGTGCCAATACTGGATTTCAGAGTAACATGAATTGCAATTGTTATTATTGTTGATGAAATAGTAGCTTTAATAAGTAAATATATTCCTCTTCAAATACTGCAAAATAAAACAACCCTTATGAGATGACAATTAACAATGTTCTAATTATCATCAATTTACAAACAAAATTAGGTTAAAGTTGCATTACTTTATCATAGCAGAAGGCAGTTTTAAGGAAGAAATTATTTTTAAATTCTGTCAAAAAATCTTAAGTAACAGACGGCTTCATTTAAATCTACATAGCTTTGAATGTTTGTACCATCTGCTAACTTTTATTTTTATCTTGAAAGATAAGGAAACCTAAAAATACAGCTGTATAGTTACAAAAAACACATATATGGGATTTAACCTGAAAATCTTCAAGAAGTTACAAGCTGATATGTACACACTTACCTCAAATTAAAAAGAAATGAACTTGTGATTTATGGTTTTCAGGATTAGACAGGATAGATTATTAAAAAAAAGACAAGAAATATGATGTAAGTTAACAGAGAGAGATCAAAGGTTACTTTTAGGGAAAGAGAATTTACACTAGATACTCTCCCAAAAGATAAAAGAAATTTTCATTGGTATAATATGTTCTTGTTTAATTGTGATTTTTCTGTAACTTTTTCTAGCGATCTAAAAACCTTTCTTCTTTATCAGTTATACCAAGTGGAGTTAATAAATTATTGAGCAATTTCCTTAACCTGTGAAATTAAAAAATAATACACTAAATTTCTTTGTCCAAAATTTTGGTAGAGAATGTTTAAAGACCATTTATGTCTAGCTCTATTTATTTTATTGTTGTTCAGAATAATTAACAAATCAAGACAACAAAAGCAGTCCTCTCCCCATGCTTTATTAGAAGGTAATTGTCATCTCATATCACTGATATAAAGGTTAAACAGACACAATTGGCAAAGAAGTCTGGGAATTTAGGCCTGGTATATTGTTCAGATTAAAAGTAATTTACCTTCAGGTGGAGCCAGTGGTGGGTTTCAAAATTTTTTAGAACCTCTTCTGTAGGTGTGGCCTGCTTTGTGGGAGTGGCTTGCTGACCATGTGATCGTGTGGGAGTGGCTTGCCAGCCATGTGACTGGGTGGGTATGGCCAACTTGTAAAATATGGTGAAACTCACTTAACAATGCTCTTGCTTAGCAACCAAAATATTGGCTCAGAAACTCTGGCATTTGAAACTCGCAAGTCTTAAAGCTGTCAAGCTACAAGACCCTTGCACCCCTAACCTTTTAGAAAAAAAAACCCAGGGATGTTCAAACTTGACAGCTTTAAGACTTGTGGACTTCAACTCCCAGAATTCCTCCTCCAGGCATGTTGTCTCAGGAACTCTGTCATTGAAGTGTGCAAGTCTTAAAGCTGTCATGTTACAGACCCTTGCAGCCCTAACCCTTTAGAGAGAAAAAACCCAGGGGTGTTTAAACTTGATAGCTTTAAGACCTGTGGACTTCAACTCCCAGAATTCCTCCTCTCGCTCTTCATCTTGATGATGTGCGGACGGATGGGGGGAGGGAGCTGGAACCAGTTCTAAATGGCACTGTAGATTTGTGGAACTTCTTCTATAGAAGAGGTTAGAACTGGCAGGAACCCACCCCTGGGGGGAGCATGCCTGAAATTGACTAGAATTTGAAACAAAAAGAACAATTAAAAAAACCCTTCCTGAAACACTTTCACTTCTAATAATAAATGCTTGTCCTCAATCTTAGTGCTTTGGCTACACATCCACCCTCATGCCAGATCAAAATGTTATAAGCTTTTGAAAGGTTATAGGCTGTTTGGACAGGTTTTTCTTCCTGTCCAATAACTTTGTTTATTACAACCTTCTGGCTCTTCTGAAAGTACTACTCTATTGCTTCTTAGAAGAACTGCAACAACCCTAATTATTCCCAGCAATTGCTTGAACTGGGTAGAAATGTTTCTAATCTGAACACATTTGAAGGGAGCCAAGTTTGGGAAAGCTTGTCTAATTTTTATCAAACTTTTAGTTGCCTGGCCTTCTCCTGAGTAACCTGACTGGTGGATAGTTGAGGGAAGGGGAGATGTTAATTATTTTACTGTACCTATAGATAATAGGTCTAACAGAGGTTCTCATGTCTTGGCTTCACTCACTACATTTCTTTCCTTTTCCAATACCGGCCCTCGATATATGAACGAGACTATATTGTTTTACATTATAACACTTAGAAATTACAATAAGACAAATAGAAATTAAAATATAGAACAAAGATTTTTTGGGGAAAAAATAACAATTTTTAAACATGCAAGTGTTTGAAGAGATTGATAAAACACCAAGGTAACTATCGTTCTAGCAACCGCAGAAGATATTACATTGCTGTTGAAGCTATTTCCACCTATTTTCTATATTTATCACCTGAAATTCAGTAGGCTTTTACATATTTGGGCTATTATTAATTTGGATATGATTACATATACTTATTTTTAAAGTGAGTTATTTCTGCTTATGGCAGGTTTTCAAAGCACAGGCTTAATTCTCCAAAGCATCACCATCCTCCTTCCTTCCTTCCTTCTTCCTCCCCCTTCTCTTCCTCTTCCTCCTCCTCCTCCTCCTCCTCCTCCTTCCTTCCTTCCTTCCTTCCTCCCTCCCTCTCCTCCTCCTCCTCCTCCTCCTCCTCCTCCTCCTCCTCCTCCTCCTCCTCCTCCTCCTCCTCCTCCTATATTTTAATTTATAGTACTTCAATTAATTTTGAAAGAAAGTCAATATCCACTTGGGAAGAACATTGCCAGGGTTTAAAAATTAAAAACCAAATCCTATATTTATATCTCTTCAAATTCCGAGCAAACCAAGTTAGGATGTGGTGAAAAATCTGTCTTCAGTGCTTTTTACATGTATTGGATTTTCTCCCATAACTCTCAAACACAATCATTTTGGGGTGACACTTCTGCAATTATTAATACATTATTTTCAGATCCTACTTCCCTCTACAAACCAATATCTTAGATCATCCCCATCTATGGTCCTGAAATACCTACTATGTGCTGAGGTTAAGTGAGATTCCCAGTATTTCCTTAACTTTATTCCAAAACCTGCTAAATTTTGATGATTCACTCTTATTTCAACAGTGCATATTAATTAGTATGCAACTAATATTAATGCAATGCTGGAGTTAAACATATTCATTTGAGTAAATACCTTATTAATAATTATAGTTCCATTGCTTTTATATTATTGTTAGTTGTATTTGTTTCATTTCACTTGCTTGACTGGGAATTGTTTGTTTGTTTCTCAATTATTTTGTTTTGAAACAGACTGTAATAGACACACACATCAAAACCTATATTTTGGGAGCATTCCATACAAATGAAATGTATTTTACTCTGCCCCAAGCACATCATGCCTGCCAGCTCTGAGACAAACAGGATAAAGGCTTCTGATTTTGTAAGCAAGTCAAAAAGATGCTGGCTTGGAGCTGATGCCTTTCAACTGAGATTTCACTGTATTCTTTTCCTACTGTAGTAGCACTGACAGTTTTTATCAAAATGGCATAATATTTGTGGGCATTTTACTAACATCACTCCTGCCAAAATGCAACTGATCTACAGAGGAGTCCCTATTTTTGTGCATTTTTCAAAATGATGATTGACATCTTCTAATTAAAGTTCAGAACACTGTATGCTTCAGATGGGATAGTTTTCAAGTCTTGTCACTTTCAGTACATTACAAGAGGCTCCCTTGTTGATTATGGTTATGCAGGCTATTAGGAAATGATCGCGCCAGCATTTCTAAAACTCTGTGTTTCAAACTGGAAATTTTCCAACTCTCGTCACTTGCAGAATTCTCCAAGTTCTCTTCTCTGTGTTATGTAATAATTTCCAGAATATATAGGCATTTGGAAGGATTTATTTTGTTTTGTTTTGGAAATAAATGTACAATTTTGGAGGAGGGGGTCAAGTTGGTTATTCATGTAGTTGGGGAAGGTTTCTACGTTTATTATCCATACTTTATTCTCTAAGTCTTTCTTGGTGATATTATATAGTTAATTTATTATGCACGATAGTGTATAAGAGAAATAAACAATGTCTGAATAGAGATTTTCCCACAATGAATGCAAATAGTAGTCCTGTGAAGGCATTTGCCTAAATATATGAGTGTTTCAAGTGGCTAGAGTTATGAAAAGATGCATGATGACATTATCTTTGCACATTTACCATATTTTTCAGAGTATAGGATGCACCTTTTTCCCTCAAAAAAGAGGGTGAAAATCTGGGTGTGTCTTATACACTCAATACAGCATTTTGGCCTACCGAAATCCCACCCCCTTTGCAAAAATGGACATGCAGAGGGTTTGGGAGGCCTGCAAAGTGCTCCTGAGAGCTAGGGAGTGCCATTTTTGCTCCCCCAGCCCCCAGGAGCACTTTCCAAGCCTCCCAAAGCTCTGCATGCCCCCCCCTTTTTTGCAAAAAACAAGGCGTGCAGAGGTTTGGGAGGCCTGCAGAGTGCAAAAACTTTTTTTTTAAATTTACCTCTTCAAAATCATGGTGTGTCTTATACTCCGGTGCATCTTACAGTCCAAAAAATACGATAACTGGAAAATGTCTCTTACCTTACAGACTCTGCTTTAGTATGATTTTGTCTGAATTTCATTGTCAGGGAATGTTCTACATAAATACAAAGACATGCAAATAGTCCTTCCTTTAGATGCTGTGATGATTTAGGAAAATGTTAGTGGCAGCCTACACAGAGATACCCACCCACCCCCCAATTTCACTCTCAACATTCTGCAAAATGCCACAGGAGGACATATAAAATATTGCAATCTTACAATTATATTAATTTTATCATATAAAAGGTTGAATGTCATAGATGCTGTGGCATCCACAGGTGAAAACAAAACATTTTGTTTCAGGAATGATCCTCATAATATCTGCCAGCCTTTTATAATTCTCAGCTCTTTTTATTTCATACTCTCTCCCCATTTTTTTAATGTTTATAAACATGTGATATGTAGTTGGGGAAGTTCTCTGAAGCATCAAACTGTGCAGGGAGACAATTTAGGATTTTCCCTCAGAATCCTGTTTCTCTTTGTGAAATCACAGAGTTAATCCAAAATTGCCTGATCCAGTTCATGATTTGTGTTTTGATTCCATCAGATGCATACACCAATGGCTTACAATTAACTACTACATTAATCTGCCATTATTTATCTATACATGCCACCAGAATGAACAATGGTAATCTGTCAGTGTTGTAAAATTGTGAGCACTCCCATTAGTCTGTGCCACTCTTTCCAAATACAGTTAGTTGAAAAAAGGAAAGATTGCCAAAATATTCTAAACATCCATTTATAAACTGTTAGATTATCTTTTCAAACATCTGTAGACTATTTATATGATCTTTCTTAAAAGAATGGGTCCCATTGGAATCACTATTTGTGAAAGTAAGAGCTCATTTTGTACATAAGTTCTTTCTTTTTTATGATATGGTCCATAAAATTACAGACACATAATTTTCATTGTGTGGAATAACCCTTCTCTGGTCATAAACAGTATTTCTATTCTAGTTAGTTCTTGTTTTTCCTCTTCTGAAGGCAGTTCTCCTGAGGAGGAAATTCACAAACATGACCATGCAGCCATTTGGGGGGGAGGAGGTGTGGATGATTAGTAATAATTAGCTTTAAATTAATATATGAGAGCAATGTCAAGTGCAAGCTAGCTTAAAGATACAATATGAAGCATAATTTCTGAAGTAGACTATGAACTAATTAGAAACAGAATAAAGAAAGTTATAGGGTAATGAAATGCATGTCTGTATGATTTACAGAGGAGTGAACGCTTGCTGTGCATGCATGTACTCCCATGTGAATATGTGTGCACCCACAGCACTCAAAAAGGCTCTTCCAGGGACATAGCAAAAGCCAGCTGTGATTTTTTGTTCTTCCTCATGGAACAAATTTATATTAAAAACATACATTTATTTTCTTGTAATTGACTCTGTTTCTTTAAGAGACTTCTTAGGAACAGGATTGCTGACTTGGAATGTGATGCTTTGTGACTGTTTATTAAGCTAATATATTGCAGTCAGGCAGTCCATTAGCATGAAAACTACTGTATTTTCCAACCCAAAAGTGCTTACAAAATTATTATTCAGCTTCATATTTGTTACCTTTGAATGCCTAAAGGAGGCTCCTACATATCTATGATAACAGAGTCTACTTTACAACTGTATTACATTGAATAATCAAAGTAGATTTATTACCTCATTTCTGTTGTCCCTTCTATAAGAAAAAGACTATGCATGTATCACGGAACAATTTATATAAATGGCTATGTCTTAGGGATGTTCTTTTAATGATTTTTCAATCTTGTATAATTATATTTGATATAATGCTGTTATTTCCTTTTTAGTTACATGTTCTCTCCTAATTGTACCAATTGTTAATCAGTGCATGTAACATACATAGAAAGGCTATTCCATCATGGGTGTCACTTTATTATTATTATTATTATTATTATTATTATTATTATTTCATTGGGGATTCTGTCAGTACATTCAGAGCAGATTATTTTCTCCTTCATATACCACAGTAGCTGTGAGTTCCATAGAACAGATTCTGTCAACCATGATATTAAAAATAATCAACTTTATTACTTTGGAATAACATTGGTTAAAAATATTTAACATTTTTGTCATGATCACTCATTTTAAACTGACAGTTTGAATTACAGGATTATTATTATTATTAATAATAATAATAATAATAATAATAATAGTAGTAGTAGTAGTAGTAGTATAGTAATAATAATAATAATCTCCTAGTGCGGCATCACCTTGATGTGGTTTTGGGGCTTGTGTGCTCTGGGGAAGATGAAAGCTGTGCCAGAGAGGTCAGATCCTATCAGAAGAGCCAGAGCAAGGGCATCTTTTCCATGAATAATATGGTGAGAATTTAAGGAAATCTATACTGGATTGGTCATTGGTCATTGCCTGGGTCAACAAGTACCATGCTCATTGTGGAACTGTCTGGGTATCTGGTGACAAAGGACTGTTGGCTAAACAACCAGGCCAGCAGCTGCAGAACTGCTGAAAAAAACTCACAGATATACAAACTAAAAACAAGAAATAATTATATATTATTATAAATCAACTCCATAAGAAGTGGATATCAGAAAAGCCTGCATCAGTTCCAGAAAGAACAACATCCAAATCCAGAAATAACAGAACAGAGACTGGCTGATCAATGTTGATTTATAATATAATATAAAGTATTCAAAGAAGTAGACTTGGAAGAACTGCAAAGGTCTAGAAGAAATTGAAGCTTTTATTTTTATTATTTATAATATTAATTAACAACTAACGGCAACAGAAAACAAATGCCACCTATAAAAAAAAACCTGTTAAAAAGTGAACCACCTAGTTATCTCCTGGAAGAAGATCATACAGACTGACTTCAAACAAAGGCATGACCGCATAATGCACATGACCTGCAAAAAATATAATTTACCTACAAGTGAGAATTGGAGGGAGGTAGACAAAGTAATAGAAAATAAAGAAGCTAAAATGAAGAAGTGCTCTGGGACTTTGGAGTTCAAACAAACAAGCATATGCTCTTTGCACCATATTCAAACCAACAATTGTCAATATGAAAAACAAAACAGTCTGGATATTACAGTATCAGAGGAAACAACCAAGGAGAAGGAGAAAATCATAAAACAAAAAAGACCTGCAAATAGAAATAAAAAGACTCTGGCAAAAGAAGGCAAAGATAGTGACAAGCATGTTGAGTGAAATCCCAGTTCTTACTACACTTATTACATCCAATGGTCAGCTCAGTTTGCTGGCTAGCCAAAACCCTAGACAGCAGAAAGAAGCTGCTTCGCAAGTGAGGTCCGGGTATTGTAAAAGTGCAATTTGATTAAATGTATGATTGTTCTATTTTAGTCTAAATAGAAAATTACATTTTATGAATTTTCCATGTCAGTTGCCACTTAACAAGTTGAGTATTGACATTGATTGATTTGTTGATCGATTGTATAGTCATACTGCAAGTAGTCAGTGTCAAATCTAATACAGACTAAATGAAAACAATTTCATAATGAGTAGAATAGAAAAAAGAAACAATCAGACTGAACTGGGGTATATAAAAGAAGATGTTCTTCTCAGAACCATTGTATGATAGCAGTTGCAACGACATAAAATTCCCCAACTTTTGTTGAAAGTCCACTGACTTTCTCTTAATAAGAGAAACATGTGATCTGCTGATAAGGAAGGTGGGCCAAGTCACAGTATAGATGGCACCTCAACAAAATAAGCTCTTTATCTGAGCATGTAGCATCCTCCTGGAAAGCATTTCCTCAAACCTCCACCAACACATTAGAGTGTTGGAGGTCACCAGATTGTGGAGAACAGAAGATGTTGGAAAGGCTTTTAAGAATGACCTAAACATTGCTAATGAGATCAATATAACAGTCTCACGATAATTAAGATCTATCAGTTGGTAGAAGTGAATCAAAGATTCTCTGCTAAGCCTTGATCATGCCTTTTTCTGGACCTAGCATATGTAGAGCATGGTTAAGAATCTGGATGAACCAAATCAAAAGCTATTCACACCTTCCAAGAAGAGGTTGTGACTATTTCAGACCTTTGGAACAGCCTTCCACTTGAGATCAGGTGAATTCCTATCATTTTAACCTTCTAGTGGGCTATAAAGACATAACTCCCCCCCAGGTGATGATTGAACTGTGAGGATGTTTAGTATGGTGCATAGGGTGAAGGGTACTTTGTTTTTATCTGTGTTTTATAAATTGCTCTGAGCCATAAAGAGTCATTGTATGAGACAAATAACTATATAAATTATGTAAATAAATAAATAAATAAATAAAGAAACAAACAAATAGATAATATAAAATGCATTTATCTGCCAGAATTATCAGGCCAGGAGCTCATCCCAGAAGTCTCAAACTTCTCTGAAGATATAACCATATTCTGGATAACAAAATTCATTTGCTACTAAACAAGAAACATGGAATCTCAAGAATTTGATAGAATTGTGGCTAATGCATTTATATCCTTAGAGACACAATAGTGTATGCCAAACTACAGGATGTTTAACATTTTAGTTTGAAATCGTTTAATTGTTGTGCCAGCATAGTTATTACCTTTACAATTTCAACACTTGATTGCATTTGTAGCCAAAAGGAGATCATTTTATAAGATTACCAGATAACACTATGTCACTAATACAAATCAGCTGTGCTGCAATTTGACTGGGGCCAAAGTGAAGATGACAATATATCAGCATATAGAGAAGTGAGAATTAATTTGTGAGGCAAAGTCAGAGTGGGGAATGGATTCATATTTGATGAAAAGTTGTAGAATGTCATTTACGTAAAAGTTGAAAAATAAAAGAGTTGAAACATATCCTTGATTAAATTCCTTTAAAGTCAAAATGGGAGCCATCAGTTCATGATTATTCAAGCTTTGACATGCATAAAGGTGTTTTCCTGAAGCAATCCTCCACAAAACAAAGAAAAATCTGAAAGCATCATTTTTACTTGCTTAGTTATATTAAGATTTTTTTTTTACAAATGCTTACCATTATAGAAGATACAATGTTGGCATTAAGAGTGTATGATAAATTCTTTGAATATCATCGCATAATTATTGTTTTTCTGTTATTTCAGAAACTGAACAGAATGTTGGAAAGAAATAATATAAATGGATTCAGGACTGTATTCAACTGCCTATCTAGCCAACAGCAGGATCATTCCAAAAACTTAATAGAACATAACAAAATTTGATACAGTGAAAAAGCTGGCAAAATTGAGTGGACTGGACTGGATTTAGTTTGTGACAGTGGGGAAAAAAATCCATAATAAATTCAACTTCATTCCTATGCATTAGATTGGTTTTATTTTCTGCCCCTTCCCTCCCCACCCCGATCCTATGAGCCAAAGTGACACATGTGCAGCCTACCCTTTGCTACTTCATTATACAGTGGAAAGTAGTATATACTACTGAGGAAAATGTAGACACATCCTATGGCCACTGCTAGTTAAAAGATTGGAAAGAATTCAAGAAGCTTGCTATGCATGGTCTCCTTATCATGACAGCATGGAAGAAAAGAATACTATCTCAAATCATATTCATATTACATTGCATACAAAGTTACATTTCCGTTAAGGAACCACATATAATTGTATAACATCACTTTCAGTTTGGAAGACTAGAGCATCTAAATTACAAGAACCTGGAGTAGATATTTACTTAATTCTTTATTATGTAGGGATATACAATACAATACAATAGCAGAGTTGGAAGGGACCTTGGAGGTCTTCTAGTCCAACCCCCTGCCTAGGCAGGAAACCCTATACCATTTCAGACAAATGGCTGTCCAACATCTTCTTAAAGACTTCCAGTGTTGGGACATTCACAACTTCTGGAGGCAAGCTGTTCCACTGATTAATTGTTCTAACTGTCAGGAAGTTTCTCCTCAGTTCTAGGTTGCTTCTCTCCTTGATTAGTTTCCACCCATTGCTTCTGGTCCTGCCTTTTGGTGCTTTGGAGAATAGTTTGACTCCCTCTTCTTTGTGGCAACCCCTGAGATATTGGAACACTGCTATCATGTCTCCCCTAGTCCTTCTTTTCATTAAACAAGACACACCCAGTTCCTGCAACTGTTCCTCACAGGTTTTAGCCTCCAGTCCCCTAATCATCTTTGTTGCTCTTCTCTGCACTCTTTCTAGAGTCTCCACATCTTTTCTACATCGTAGTGACCAAAACTGAATGCAGTATTCCAAGTGTAGCCTTACCAAGGCATTATAAAGTGGTATTAATACTTCACGTGATCTTGATTGCATGAGTATGATTGCATGAGCATATGAATGCATGAATTTTTTCTTTTTATCTATGTCTAAAATCAGGATAATATGAGCAGGCTGTGTATATTAGTTTCAAGAAATCACACCCCTGAAATTCATCACTGACTTACTTGGAGATTCTAAGGGTGAGTGCAAGTCTCCCATATCTTTGGCCAAAAATCAGTGCATTATTTCTATCTGGGTTGGTCTTCCTCTTTCATTGAGCGCACATATGGAGTTTTGAGGGAGGAGGGGACACTAGCCAAATCAAACCTAGCAATCAATGAGGTGACAGATATCACAGCCACATTTAGTAACTGGCTTTCTCTATATGTACTATCTCTCTGTTGTTTGTTTTTTCTGTGTTTTTAATGATTTTTTTAAAAAAATATTTCTTTATATTTCTTTGTTATGTATTAGAGCATTTTTTTAAAAAATCAGCTGAATCTAAGGGACACTAAAGATCTAAAAAATATGGAAGTTTCTTTTTAAGAAAAGAATGAGGGAGGGAGGGAAGGCAGGCAGGTAGGCAGGCAGGCATTTCAGTTACACCCATGGATCAATACTATGGGATTCCAGAAACAAAAGTGAATCCCGTATCTTCCAAAACATGGCTTCTCACATTCCCAATGAATAGATTGTATCTATCTAAAGTGGTCAGCATAGGGGAAGAAAAGTTTACAATAGCAAGCATCTTTCCTTAACTGCTGATAAACATGATTTGGAACAGAAAAGTCATGTCCCTGCAGCTTCAAGTAGGTATGGAGCAGGCAAGTTGATTCTCTCAGTCCCAGGTCACTGTTCCCAGTTTTTCTCCATTACACTGAAGACAATTATTTCAGTACATCTAGAGATACAAATTGGCATATTATCCTTCAACAGAGCAGCAGATTCTGATTTCAGATTGCCAAACTCAGACTTGAGGCAGGATATCAACCTATTATGTAATTGAACAGATTAGGGTCTTAACCACCATATATTCTGAAATAATGTTGCCAGTTTGCTAAAACTAAACAAAATGTACTTAGGTTGTTAAGCATTTGCATGAAACATTGTTCTTGATAAACAACCTGTTTTAGCATTATTGTCCAGAACATTGAAATAGATTGGTCACATGGATAATAATGATCATCTATGATGTTTGTTGCAATTTCTAAGTTTTCGATTAGGGTTCAGGAAACTTAATATTCATAATTACTGCAATTAAAGCAGCCTCTAATTGTTCTTTCCTACTGATTGCATCAATACTTCTTATAATTACAAGCTGCATGCCAGCATAAATCTTTTCATTTTAATTTTAAGAATCAGAGGCCCACTGTTTACCTTTACATTTGCTACTACATATTAGAATATAATATGCCTAAATTTTCTTTCTTGTACCTTGTTACCAGTTAGTTAGGCAACATATGAATTTTTTGATCACTTTGAGTAATTGGATCTTAAAATCCTGTAAGTATAAACTCCTAAATATAAATGTGACAATATAGATTGTAAAACAAAAGTTACTGTGATATACAATTAGGAATTAACAGATTGGAATAAAACAGGTTTTTATTTGAAAACTTTTGCTAGACTTTGTACTCTGGACCACTATTTGCTATGTATGAAGGATATTTTTGTTCAATTGAACTCTGCTAGTTGTATCTCATATTTAAGCAGTTTCATTTCAGAGCTTCCAAAGATATTTTAGGGCACCCAGCAAATCACCATCCCCAAATGATTATGAATATACTGCATAATAGGGTAACAATTGTGATGAGAAATAGGTAGCAATTTTCAACATTCTAATTAAATCAGAGCTACACTAATTAATGATGTGGCATTTTACACATCATTTATCTTTATGGAATAGAAATTATCACACTGGAATACCTCTTCTCATTAGGAGAAATATTGATCATAAACTTTAAGAACCTCTGGAATTCATTAGTGATTTTATAATAGAATTGACACAGAAATTGCATTTTATTAGAAACTATAAATCTTATAAAACAAATAGTGAAATAAACAGCATGGTGTGAAGAATTATATTATATCTTGTCAGCTTATTTGTCAAACTAGTTTTCTACCAACTCATCCATTATTTCCTTCAGCATGCTCATGTATTATTTCAATGTTTTGTCTTAGATTTATATCCATTTGAGGATCTGCTGGTCACATCACCAAGGAAGCAGATAAATAATCAAGCTACTATCAACAATAATCTCGAAGAATAGTCATTTCTTTACAACTTTTTTCTTTTTCTTTTCATTTTTTCTTCTTTCTTTTCTTTTCTTTTATTTCTATTTTTTTTTCTTTTCTTTTTCTTTTTTCACTTACTATTATTTTTTATTATATTTATTTTATCTCATAGTTTTGATTTTGTTAATATTACTGTATTAAAAATATTGGAAGAGAAGGAGGAGGAAGAGGAAAGAGGGGAGGAGGGAGGAGGCATCAAGTCATGTAAGTAACATTACACTCCCAAGTGAGTCTTTTCTCCTGAGGAAATGTCTTCTTTAGATATGTTCTAAAATTATTAGTCCTTAACTTTAATCACCTATTTTTTCTTAGGGTTTTGGTCTCAGTCTGTATATCAACCTGTACTTCCCAAGAATCCTGCCTCAATTTTTAACATCAATGCAGGCTGCATAAATTCAGGATCTAATGTTCAATATCTGATCATCCCAGCAAGAGCCACCACCTTCCTTCCTTCCTTCCTTCCTTCCTTCCTTCCTTCCTTCCTTCCTGCCTTCCTGCCTTCCTGCCTTCCTGCCTTCCTGCCTTTCTGCCTTTCTTCCTCCTTCCTTATTTATTTTGTATTATATGCTGCTCATCTCCTGATAAGGCAATTCTGAGTCTGAGAACATGGTATTGTTATATTCTGATCAACATATTTTCTTCTTTATGTCAATATGAGAGTTTCGTTATCTATCTAAATGTTTTTAAATTCCCTTGTCATAGGGATGAAAGAAACATGCAGCTCAAATTATGCTCTGGTTTAAATTTATTTTTACTATTCCAATTAATATGTCTATCTACTTAGTACTTTGGGAAGAAAAAACTGGATAAAAAGAGTAACCTGCCCTCCCCCAAAAAATCAAAGCTTTCTGTTTCATAAATCAATGAAGCTGCAGGGATCACCTATCCCAAACTAATTTGCATCAGTAAAGTCACACCTTACAGCTAAGAAGGCAGCTGGAAGGATTGTTGCAAGGGCTTCTGGAATCACAGACACTTGTCTGTGATCACCAAATGATTTTACTTTTTTTAAAAAAAATAGCATGCTTTTGTGTCACTACAAGTACCAGAAAGGGATTGAGCTTTTTCTGAAAAGAGGGTTGTTGAATAAAAGAAAAAGACAGAACATGGAAAAAACAAAGCACTTAATTTCTTTCTTTGCTCTACCTTATACATTTTGCCTTTGTAGGTCATGGCTTCATTGGAAATTATAATATAGGAGCTTTCCATTAAAAAAAAGTTCTTTTGTCAGATATATCTTTGGAAAGAACACCTTTAAAAATTACAGCTCTGGCTATTAAGTAATGCAACATTATATTGGTGGCAATGTGTTATAATAAAGTTTAAAGCTGGTATACATAGCAGATAGATCAATTTCTACAAAATTGCATTGTATTATATTAACACATTCCAAATAAAGCAGGTTCAGGGCTCATGTGTTGGTATTTCCTATTGCTTCTTGGAATCTCTCTTATGTTAAGGAGATATTTATTTTACTCGGATCCAAAAGATGAACAATTAAATCACACAAGTTGTTACAGTTTTATTTCTGCCTTTTTGCTAGCTAGTGGATATGTTTATTTTTCATTTGTTAATATGAACATAAATTTGGCACACCATGAGTCAAGATATATATTTAAAACTGTGTGTGATATGGAGCACAGCTTCTTAGGAATCAACAAATAATTATTTTATGAGAATGCCTCACTTTATAAAGCTGCATTAAAGAAATATGTAGAGATTTATCAATGGTTTGCAAAAACATTACATAATTGATTACTTTATTGTTTATATACATATGATTTTCAGGTAACATATTTTGACTGAGTATACAGTGAATGATGCTGTTAAAAGAAAAAAATATTATGTGAAGTACATAAACTTCACATAATGTGAAGGGGGGCTACTCTTTTTCTTTAGTTTTTTCTTCCCAAAGTACTAGGTAGATAGACATATTAATAAATTTTCATTTGGTAGAGAGAAAAATCTGCATGAAATTTACATTAGCGATTGTTAAAGCTTTTGTTCAGTGGCATTCCTAGGAGAGTAAACAGATAAACACCACTTAGCAATCACAACTGGAAATGGCAACACCATTGCTAAGTGACACATCCCATTACCCAGGCAGGCTTATGATGTCACTTTCCATTTGTCCTTTAGCAAGTCACCATAGGTTGCTTGGGCAAGATATCACATGACCACAACTTGAAAACTTACTTCTGGCTCCTTCATTAACTTTGCTTGTTAAAAGCTAGTAATAAAGTGTGCAGACGTTGATCATATTACTGTGGTACACTGCAATGGTCATAAATGCTAGGACAGGTTATAAAGTTTTTTCAGTGCCATTGCAACTTTGAATACTCACTAAACAAGGCAGTTATAAAGGCTTGTATATGCAAAAGCTCATACACAGATAAACATGAACAGCCTTGAAAAAGTCATGTGAGGCTTCCAGAAAAATGTCCCTGCTTTAATATTTTAAAAATGTGCTTACATTGGAGAAAGGAGCTGACATCGTGATGATACGGAGCCGATACTTTTACTGCTGGGTGGTCCATCTGGACCTAAACCGTCTTGAAGGGATGGTGACAGGGAAGAGTATGTCTTGCTGGCGATAGAAGTGCAGCCCCAAGCTGCTGAAGTCGGGACAGCTCTGCAACCGGAGGAAAGCGGAAAGAGAAAGTGTGTCCATCTGGTGAGGAAATTTTATTTTTACAAAAGAGATTGCCCAAAAAAGATTAAGACCAAATAACATTGTAAAGAAAAGAAAAGAAAATAAGTGGTGAATGTAAGCTATTTTGGACAGTGTGTTATCCTTTTTTTAAATTGTCTTCTATGGATGGAAGTTTTGCAAACACTTCCTACTTTTTAAAGTGAAAGTATTGGCTTTTTTTCTTCTACTTTTTAATCTATGGATTAAATTTATTTATTTATTTTCACAATACTGGCTTGGATGGGTTCTTTCCTTTTTATTTTGTTCTATTTAAGAGCCTTGTTTCTTTTAAGCTTGGAATATAAAGAGGATATAAAAGGAATATAAAGAGAGCAGTAACATCAGAGGGAAAAGAAGTTACACTGCCACTTGGAGGTTGGAGGCTGAGTTCTGGAAATATTTTTCTCTCTCTTTTCTTTGATCATTTTGATCTTGCACTTCAAACGTTTTGCAAAGAGATAAAATGGGTTGTTTATGCAAGTGCCCTTTGCATGTCTTTACTTTACTTTATTTCAAATTTCTAGACCGCCCCCTCTCCCAAAAGGGACTCGTCTCTTTGGCAGCGAGAGAGAAGTGAAAAACAAAGTTTTGTTTTCCAACTAGAGTGGCAGTGTTTACAAATTGGACAATGACACAATACTAAGAAGAAACCATAACATTACAACAGATTGTGTTTGAAATTCAAAAATTATTAGAAACATCAGAGAGAATTGAGAAGAAATTGAAAAAAATAGATGTTAATATAGCAAAATTTGATGAAATTGAAGATAGCCAGCTAATTGAAAAAGTGGAGGTTAGAGTCTCAAAAACCCAAGGGAAAAATGAACAAAGAGGCAAGATAACTGTGGATATTGACAGTGATCTGTGCGTGTTTGGAAATGGAAAGAATGGAACATGGAAAGGGAAGAGAGATGGAAAGGAACTCTACCCCAGATTTCAAGGTATAGAAGGAGAAAAAAGAGAAGAATTGATGAATTTAAGGAGAGGAACTTTGACAAAAGCATTACTGATAACCAAATATAAGCTGATTAAAGAAGCTGATGGAGGATTTTGAGAATTTATAAGACATGCAACAAGCAACAAGGTGCGAAGAGAAGTCCACACAAAGTTGATTAAGGAAATAACCAGAAGATTAATCCCACATAAGGAAAAAGAAATAAGACTGTAATACTACTGGAAAGACACAGGTTGAGACATGAAAACTATTAACAAAATACTAGCTAAATAGTTAAAATTAGAGCATTATGTTAAAAATGAAGCAATAATGGATATAGCTAGATAAATAATTGATAATGATATAATGTATACATATGTATTGGTTCGATAAGAGAAAATTTGGTATAAATTTTAAATGGTGACCATGAAAGGAAGTTTTGAAATTTAGTTATGTATGAAAGCCTATAATATTGAAATTGGATATAAATTGTAAACAGTGATTAAGAAAGGAGGTTTAGAAACTTTGTTATCAAACATAATTAATTTTTTATTTAGAACGTTTCACAAAGATAGAATGTTGTTGGATGATATTGAAAATAGACAATGGAATGCCATTATGTGGTTTTGCTTTGAATTTTGGAATATTTGTTATAAAGGGATGTTAAACAACTATAGTCATATGAAGGATGAGGTATGATGATAGTAATATATATATAAATATATTTGATGTAAAATATATAATTGGATATGGATTATAGGAATGACTGTGGAAGGGATACACGAAAGTTCTTTGTAACCAATTGACACACTTTTTATAATTTGTAATGGAATATGTTTTTATGGTGTTTGTTGTGCCTTGTTTGTTTGTGTCTATTCAAAAGAAAGAAAGAAAAAATGCTTACATTGCACTAACATGTTTTCGGAAATACCTCTTTAAGCATCTCTTTCACCTTGTGCAACCTCGTTACTTTGTGTTATTATAGGGAAATATTAAATTCATTGATTCAAATTCTCTAGTTATGCATATTTTTTAAAATCCTGAATTCCATCTTGACTTATGCTGGATTTTTCTGTATTAGTCTGTAGCCTTAATGAATGATCAGTTCGTTTTAAAATTTTATACACATTTTCCCTCTCTTCAAAATGAAGATTCTTGAAAGATGCTACTTTTTTTTCCAAGCTCCTCAAAGAATGTCTAATTTTTCCAATACTCCCAAAAAACTCTCTCTCTACTCTTTCCTCTCACTATGTAGGGGCTGTTTAAACTATAACCTGGTTGCAGAGAAATTTAGCTCTGATTCTTATTTCATATTCTTTTAAAAATGTATCTGTCTTGCAGCAACTTTGCTGTAAACATCTGGTTGTTGGAACTAGAATTTGAGAAATTCTATTGTATTTGGAACTTCTGCTAGACCTTATTTTGTCTAATATTGGACATTAGTTTGTTCAAACTATGACCTGTCCATTATACAAAATTGTTATTCTTGATGAACATTTGAGTGACTGAACAAACTATCTGTACATATAGAAATCTCTGCTGATTTAAAGTTGAAGCACCTCTTTTTAATTATTATATTGATCCCTGTTTTCTCAGAGCAAGCCTTTGTTTTCCTTTGTTTAATAAAACTTTTAAAAATGAGTGCTTGCTTGTTTTGTAGGAGACGGATCCACTGCTTTTTTCTGCTATATATTACAGATGTCAGAAAGTCAAAATAGAAATAAAAAAATCCATAGGTATCTGGACTCTACTGCTGTTTCAATAGCAAAGCTCTAAGTTAGTTCCGGAGGCTATTCTGCACATTGTCATTGTAGTTATTTATTCTGTACACAGACACACAAACCTATATACAAACATAAACAAAACACAGTATGTTTGTTAATTCAAAATATGTTTCATAAACAATGCGTATGAAAAAGCAAGATCAACAAGTTATAGAGACTAGTTTTCATCAAGATAATTAAGCAAGCTTTTACTGCTAATAAAACATTATGAGTTATTCTCTTCTATTCCAAAATTTGCCTTTATATTTCAATGTGTCTTTCCCATTTTTTTAAAAAAATGATCCTAAATAATAAGTTAAATTAATTGTATCCCTGTTTATTTGTCTTTAATCCCATAGTTTGGAATTAAATTTATTCAATTCATAATACAGTATCATTATAGTTCTTAGTTTAAATAACACACTCTGTTTTCACTTCAAAACACTAACATTATTTATTATTTTAAAGGGGAGAACAAACAGTACACATAAAATATCAGACATATACTCACTGATTTATTCAGTCTCTATATTTCTTTCTTATGATTTGTTTCTCCCTGTTGCTCTCACAGTTTTATGAAGGCACATGTTTTTAATTATAATACTTCCATTTCCTCTTAAGATCTACTTGTTTTTAAAGGCCTTTCTAGATCAGCGATTCCTTCCTTATCAATTCACAGTGGTATGAATGAAGGAGAATGTTAGATATCCACACAAGCTGCTGTGGTTTCCACTCTAGTCCTCCATTTAGGCGGGAGCCTAGTTTTAACCTGATTGGTTGAGAGGTCTGACCGCTCCCTATAAAAGGAGAGCTGTCAGACCTAACTGTTGCTGGATTGTACATACTTGTCTGTGAATAAAGAGCTGTTGTTGCCTTGAACCTGAGTCTGTCCTCTCATTGCCCTGATCTAACACTGATCTAACACTGGCGACGAAGGTGGGAGAGGCAGATAGGGCAAAGAACAAACAACCAGACAATCCAGCAAGTAAATCCAGCCCAGAGCATCGGCGCAGCTTCGAGCAGCCATTTTAAAGCGGCAAATTCAAACCGCACAAGACAAAATGGCCATGCACACTCCGCCAACTCCATACGACCCAGTGGCCGAACATTGGGAATCCTATATGCTGAGGTTCGAATGCTTCCTCGAGGCAAACGACCTCATAGGAGTACTGGACTCCCAAAAGAAGAACCTGCTCCTGGGTTACTGCGGCCAGGAGGTCTTCGAGATGGCCAAAGACCTGTCGGAGCCAACTCCAATCCAGGCAGTAACATGGGCGGCCTTGCAGCAGACGCTACGGACACACTATGTACCCAAGCCTTCCTGACATGTCCGCCGACACAAGTTCTACATGCGGAACCAGAAGGCAGATGAAACCATCAACCAATACGTCGCAGCCCTACGAAAAGCGGCCACATATTGTGACTTCCGTGACCTGGACAACCAGATCCTGGACCGTTTTATCTGTGGAGTGCAGGACATTCACCTGCAGAAATACCTGCTGGCAAAATCCAACATGTCTCTGCATATCACACTTGATGAGGCCAGGGCATCAGAGTCAGCCACCAGGTCCACAGAAGCCCTACAGCGCCAGTACAACGTGCCCCAGTCCGTCCCTAAGCAGGCGCGTGTCCACCACGAGGCCGCAGACCAGGAGACAGATGACAGCAAGTGCGATGACAGCTACCGCATGCACAGTAGCCGCACGAAGCCGGTGCGAAAATTCGACTCCCATTTGCCACCCTGCGCAAGCTGCGGAGGGAACCATCCCCGGTCTACCTGCAGATTCCGGGACGCAACCTGCCAGCGTTGCGATAAGAAGGGGCACATCACAAAAGTGTGCCGGAGCAAAGTCCCTGCCACCACTTGGCAGCCACAAACATACTGCCAACAGAGGCCCATCACAGGGGCCTGGCGAAAAAACCAAGGGGGCCCAGAGACAGAACCAAGGGAGACAGCCCAGAGAGAGTATACCCATTGAGAGCACACTCAGAGAGAGCTCCTGAGAACCTATCTCACAATGATAGGTCAAGTCCACACATGGCTGCCAAAAAAGCTGAAGCTCATGGTCCTCATTGAGGACGCTCCCTGCAAGCTTGAAGTCGACACTGGATTGTCTCTCATGATCATATCCTGGTCGACCCTAAAAAAGGCTATCCCAAGCCTCAAAAAATGGCAGCTTTGCACACCAGACATCATGCTGCGCGACTACCAGGAGAACCAAGTCCCCTTCGTGGGCCAGGGCACCTTCTGGGTCTAATTCAAAGACATCACAGCCCAGCTTCCCATGACCGTGGCCAGCGTGCCGCTGCAAAGCTTCTTGGGGCTGGATTGGTTTGAAGCCCTAGGTTTCGAAGTCAACGGCATCAACGCCATCGCAAACGGCAGCGCCGAGGTGATATTTAAAGAGTTCGAGGACGTCTTCAGCTCCGGCCTCGGTAAGTATGTGGGGATGCCAATATCATTTAATTTGGACCCCAACGTCGCGCCTATCAAGCTTAAACCCAGGAGAGTGCCTTTTGCCCTCCGCCCTAAAATTGATAGGGAAATTGACAAGCTGGTGATCCAGGGGATCCTAGAACCAGTCAACCATTCTCGCTGGGAGACCCCAAGAGTGACCCCGGTCAGGCCGGATGGGTCAGTCCGCATCTGTGTGGACTATAAATGCACAATAAACAATGCGCTACAACAAAGTGCCTACCCTGTGCCCATTGTACAGCACCTACTACATTTGCTAGGGCCATGAAATTTTTTTGCTAAATTAGATATGGCGCAGGCATACCAGCAGTTGCCTGTAGATGGCGCCATAGCGGAGGCCCAAACCATTGTGACGCATAGGGGTGCATTCAAATGCAACCGCCTACAATTTGGAGTTAGTATCGCCCCTGGACTGTTCCAAAAGCGTCATGGAACAGCTTTTGCAGGGGATACCAGGAGTCATCCCCTATTTCGATGACATCTTGGTATCAGCTGCAAATGAGGCGCAACTTTTAAAACGTGTCAGGGCCGTTTTGACCAGAATTCGGGAAAAGGGCCTCCGCCTCAAAAAAGAAAAATGTAAAATTAATGTGCCCAGGGTAGAATTTCTAGGGTACATGATTGATGGTTCTGGGATCCACCCAACATCCCCAAAAGTTAAAGCAATCCAGGACACCCCTACACTTCGCAATCAGACCGAGTTGCAAGCTTTCCTCGGGCTCCTTAACTTCTACAGCATCTTTCTCAGACAGAAAGCAACTATCACTGAGCCCTTACACCGACTACTAGCCAAAAATGCTAGATGGACCTGGGGATGAGCCGAGGCCGCTGTGTTCGCCGGAGTGAAGCGCCTGCTGGTCCAGTACAGCCAGACCCTGCCGCTGGTTTTGACCTGCGATGCTTCACCTTTCAGTGTCGGTGCAATCCTCAGCCACAGAATGCCCAATGGCACTGAAGCCCCCATCGCCTTCTACTCAGGAACCTTGTCTCCCGCTGAACGGAACTATAGCCAACTGGACAGAGAACCCTTGGCTGCTGTAGCAGGAGTCAAGTGTTTCCACGAGTACCTCTACGGCCGTGACTTCGAACTTGTGATGGACCACAAGCCACTGCTGGGGCTTCTGGCTGGGAACC
Source organism: Natrix helvetica (assembly GCF_964273705.1). Lineage (NCBI taxonomy): Eukaryota > Metazoa > Chordata > Lepidosauria > Squamata > Natricidae > Natrix > Natrix helvetica. Next base: position 40,999,567 of record NC_138553.1, on the reverse strand, counting down.
GACCCATCCCGGTATCCCTTTCCCCACGCAAGACCAGGTGGACTGTTTTCCTGGCTGCCTACACATACAAACTGGTATGCCTTGAGCCACTGTCCCCTACCCGAACTGTTGGCCGACCCCAGTCCTGAGACTCCTTTTGATTGACTGTTTGGACTCTGGACCAGTCTCCTTTGCTGATGTTGCCCGCTTTTCAGCGAAGGACAATGTAATTAAGCAAGTGCTTAACTGGGTGTGGAGGCGGTGGCCCAAGGGGCCTGTTGGGACTGAATTTAAAATGTTTTTTGCAAAGCGTGATGAACTGTCAGTTTTGAAGGGATGTTTACTGTGGGGGGACCGGGTGGTTGTTCCAAACAAACTGCGACAAGCAGTGTTAGAGTCATTGAATGTGGGGCATCCTGGCATCGTCAGGATGAAGGCATTGGCTAGGAGCTACGTTTGGTGGCCTAACATGGACAGGGAAATTGAAGAGTGGGTGGCCACTTGCACTCCTTGTCAGGAATCCAGACCAGCTGCCCCAGAGGTGCCCGCTAAGGAGTGGGAGCACCCTCAGGCACCCTGGTCTAGGGTGCACATAGATTTTGCAGGCCCCGTTCATGGCCAAACGTTCCTAATAGTTCGAAATGGTTAGAGGTAGCCCTGATGACGTCTACCACGGCAGAGGCAGTCATCAAGGTGCTACGGAGACTTTTCTCCACGCACGGTCTGCCTGACGTCTTGGTCTCCAACAATGGGCCCCAATTTATGGCCATGCACTTCGAGACCTATCTAGCTAGCCAGGGAATTCGGCATGCCCTAGTCGCGCCTTTCCATCCAGCCTCGAATGGACAGGCGGAACGAATGGTGCACTCAGCAAAAGAGGCCCTTGCCAGGATGGGCCTGGGTGATTGGCAAACACGGGTTGATCACTATTTACCAATACAACATATTACTCCTAGCGCCACCACTGGGAGAAGCCCTGCTGAGCTTCTAATGGGTCGCCGTCTAAGGTCCCACCTAGACCGGCTACACCCAAACTACTCTACCACATCGCCCCCAGACTCCACTAGCAAGATTTGGAACTTTAGCATAGGGGATTCAGTATACGCCCACAACTATGCAGGGGGAACTCTGTGGATTCCTGCCACGGTGATAGGCATCGCCGGGCCTCGCTCTTATCTGTTAGAGCTAGAGGATGGTAGAAATTGGAGGAGGCACATTGACCAACTCCGTGGTCGCCTAACCCACTCCAATCTTAGAGCACCAGATGAACCTCTGATGCCAACCGGCCAAGGCCCTACCCAAAAGGAGCAACCAGTCGCTCCTTCCACAGACTTCTCAATCCCGAAAGAATTGGCAGATTTACCTGAGATTGTTGCAAGCCCACAGCGAGCCCTGAGTGAAATAGCTCAAAGGACCCCAGCCGCGGCCTGGGGTAAGTTCCAGCAGCTTCCACAAAGAGGAGCTGAGGAGCACACAGGTTCCCTCCGACCTGCTCCAAGAACCGGTTCAAAATGAACTGCGCAGGTCTGCCAGAGCTAGGCAAAGACCCGCCTACCTAAAAGACTATGTCACTAATTGAAACACTCCAACTAAGAGGGGAGGGATGTTAGATATCCACACAAGCTGCTATGGTTTCCACTCCAGTCCTCCATTTAGGCGGGAGCCTAGGTTTAACCTGATTGGTTGAGAGGTCTGACAGCTCCCTATAAAAGGTGAGCTGTCAGACCTAACTGTTGCTGGATTGTACATACTTGTCTGTGAATAAAGAGCTGTTGTTGCCTTGAACCTGAGTCTGTCCTCTCATTGCCCTGATCTAACAGAGAAATTCTTCGGTTTGTTTTTTGGATTGAATGTACTCTTTTTGAAGCAATTGATTGATTGATTAAATGACCAATCAAGTCATTGTCAGTTCTTAGTGTAAGGTCCCAAAATGCACTTGAGTCACCATAGAAATGAAATAGCAAGTTATTATTACGATATGTCTCAGTAATTCTACCTATTCTACTATTATTATGTCCCTTCATTAGAAAATATCTAGATTTTCTCAATGATGATATTCCCAAACCTGGTCCATTCCAATAGTTAGAACTGTCACTGAGTGTCTTGTTACTTCTTGTTTTTCCTTTTATCTTTCCCAGGATTAGAGCCATCACCAGAGAAATAAGTCTTTGCATAACATGTCTGAAATAGGATAACACAAGGTGATCATTCTCAGTTAAGTGCGAATTCTGGATTGATTTGAAACAATGCTTAAATTAAAACAAAAAAAGGGATTGTCTTAAATCTGCCCCCTTTCCAATGTTTTGATGAAGCTTTCCTGATGAAAAATATATACTACAAAGTTTACAACAGCAGAAATTATTGCATTAAGGACTATTTTATGGAAATAACACTTTTAATAAACATTCATTAAATGCACACAAAAAATTCCATGCACTCATCATGTCAATATTTTTAAAAGGTTACAGTTATTTTAAAAACAGAACAAATGAACCAGAACAATTAACAAAGCAAAAGAAATACAAACATTGGTTCTTATTAAGTGGCAGATGCTAGTGCAAACAGGTAAAGAAGAAACAAGCAAATTATTGCTTTACTTTACCTCAATTTCTTAAAAAAATTCACCTATTAAACCCAAAACTGAGATCACTTTCAGATACTTGTTCCTTTCTAAGACAGTATATTCACTAATAAGCACTACATCCAACCAACAAACTGTTGACATCACAAATATACCTAGTGACAGTTATGGTGATTTAGATTGTTGGAACTCATGCTTTGTTGCTTTATAAAAAGCAGAATAAAAGGAAACAGACATATGTATACATTTATGTAAATGCTGGTTTTAAGCTCATTTCATGTACGAAGTAGGTGAAGGTGACTAAGGAACCACAGATATGTAACTCAGTAATTTCTAACTAAAGGCTGTCTTTGAAAATCTGAAGGGTAAAAAGTAGCATAAAATATTTCTGTGTATTTGCAATACATGTATATTATTTGTGAGAGAAATTTAATCCAGAAGCACCAAATGAAAAAGTATATATCAAAAGCATTGAAAGAAAGTATGCTATTGTGCAGCTTCAAAGCAAAATCTCAGACAAAGCTTCAGTATGAATATGGTACCAATTTTCTGAAACTAAAAAGCTTCAAAAGTTTTTGTTCATTGTGACTAAAAGACTTGTGCACCCATGCTCTTTCAGTGAACTATAGAGGTGAAATAGCTTAAACCTGGAAACAGAATAGAGAATAAAAGAAGGGATCCAAGGGCAATGAATTTGGTCAAATATATCAAATAATGTGTAAGGCTATGGCTATGGTAACCAAGCAACCAAGCTTTAAAATACTCATTTATTGCCATGGGTAAAGGTGACATATGTGATGTAATTCTCTTCCACATTCTTGGCAGCAAGATTTTCTCTCAGCTGTAATCTCTAAAGCATTGCTTTAATTGCATGATAAACAAGGGGAAGAATGCAGCACAGCATATGAGAAGGTACAAAGGTTCGTTAAATTCTAATCCTTGCTGAGACAGCATTATGGGGTCTACCATATGTTTAAAACAATGTGACAGTATTCATCCATAAATGTCATATCCTGTGGTACATATGGACAGAGGCTATTTTTTTCAGATAATAGCTTCTCTATGCATTAAGCAGTATTTCCAAGAATTTATAAAATGGCTTATAAAGATACCAGTATGTCAAAAAAAATCACCTATCTGCTTTATGTAGATAGAAATCAGTGAGAAAAAAATGTAAATGATTTTAGTTATCCACATTTAAGCTTTCAGGAATTAATATAATGATAACATGTTGACATATTATATTTGTTTCTAAAAAAGTATAATCTAGTGATATGTGAGGGACACTGAGAAGTATCTCCAGATGTCAACTACCCATGGATTTTGTGAAACACATTTCATTCCCTACATGTAATGGAACATAGCAAGCTTTTATGTCACATTACTTGCCATCTGGAATGTTTGACTTGTACTGCTTTTCAATATGCAGAGTAATTTATTAATATATTGAACTATCTAAAGTAATTGTCCTGTTTTAAATAAGGAAATAGCATTCTAATCATGTAGAAAATTTGAATTGGGAAATGGAAAATGCAAACAGAGTTTGTCTTCAACAGTTTCACAGTTTTGATCCATCTGGAAGAACGTTATTCTACATTGTCTGGCAAGAGCAAAAGATTTAGATAAGACATTCTACATGTGAAAGAATATTATATCACCATGTTATACTTTTCCTCCAATGTTAATTGCCAGAAAAGAACATAATGCTCTATGTAAATATATTAATAATAGGGGAAAACTCCACTTTATTGTATTTGTTGTGCCTTTGAGCCAAACTAACTTTTCATGCAGATTACAACAAAAATAATCTTGGTTTAATTTAGAACAAAAGTTTGCTTCCTGAGAAACAATTTATCACAGACTTGAGAACATCTGATGAGAATTCTTTTATCTACTGTGTTCAATCAACTTCTCATAAATACTGCTCAGCACGGAATTGAACAGATGGGCCTGTGCTGTAATTTTAAAAAATAGGGGGGAAACAATCCAAGTCAGAAATTAGCAAGAGACGGTATAGTTAGAGGAGAAGCTGAGAAGATGAAGTAGTAAGATATTAGAAGTTCATTTGGAAAAGGCTTAAAATAAATTTAGGGTCTTCCTTGGCAATGGTGAAGCAATTTTATCTTGAATAATTTGTGACAGATTCCAGGATGCTTCATCTGACATAAAATATTGGTCCCTTGAAAGAGATGGAAAGAAACTTGTTAGCTATAAAAAAAAAAGCTTATATGACTCTACAGTGAATCACTTCACATTGCTAAGTAATCCCACATGCAAAGTAATTTTGATTTGGGACCATCTAAAAGCCCTTTGTTTTTTATTAGTTTATTTAACAAGCTTTTGTTTTAACCTTTGTCTGTGAAGGAAATATGTTAAATTGTCATCTAATTAATGAAGAGAAATAAAATGAAGTCCTGATTTATGATTTGCATCCTGGAGTAAAGACATGACCCTTGTATGACCTATGTATGATGTACAGCAGACATTACTCACACAATCTTATCATCACTGTGTGTAAATAAAATTTCTTCCGCAAATAATAAAATTAAAATTTTTATCTAAGGATCACCTTGGTAGGGATTAAAAACAGGCAAGATGGCAGAAGTGATGTCATGATCCAAGCCCAATCCTTTGTGGGATGCCACGTGGCTCAATACTCTCTCCCTTCCTGTGTAACATTTACATGAAATCACTGGGTGAGTCTATCCACCAGTTTGGGGTCTCATATCATTAGCATGCTGATAATATCCAATTATAATTTTTGCCTCCAGGTTGGCCAAGTCAGGCTGTCAAAGTTTTGTCTCCATACCTGGATTGGGAGACATCAATTCTGAAATAATCCTATTAAGACCAAGTAACCATGGCTGTTGGAACCATCTATATCTGGACGCTTTCCATCTCTACTCCTGAATGGGCTGTATTTCCCAGCCAGGATGGTTTGCAATTTGGGTTTTAAAAGCAAGTGCAGATGTGTCCAAGAGAGCCCTTGCTCAGCTCCATCTGATGTTCGAGGTATATCCTTTCCTGGATCAGTCTGTCCTTCACTTATTCATGTATTTCTCATTTCATAACATGACTATTGCATGCTCTCTACATGAAACTCTCCTTCAAGACAGTGTAGAAGCTATAACTGATCCAGAATGCAGTAGTATGAGTAATGATGGATTTACTCAGAATGTCCACATGTCATCTCTGTCCCATGAGCTGCACCTGTTGCCAGTGTGTTTCTAGGTGCAATCCAAGGTATTACCTATAAAACTGTACATGGTGCACAGACCAGCTTTTTGAGGGACCACCTATTTCCCATTATTTCTGATCATCCAGTAAAATAAGTATCATCTTTATTGTCATTGTATTTAAATACAACGAAATTGGTTTTAACCACACTGGTGCAAAATTATAGCAGAAACAAAAAAAGAAAGAAAAAAAAACGAGTGTGTGCATGGAGGGATTGTGGTTGTATTTAAAAGTCTGACAGCCCAAGGACAGAAATTATCTTTAAACCTCTTTGTTTGGCTGGCTATACTTTGATGTCTTCTGCCTGATGGTAGAAGTGCAAAGAGACACTGACCAGGGTGTGAATCATCTCTGAGTATCTTCCTTACTCTGCTAAAGCAGTGAGATCTGGCGATGTCATCCAGTGGTGTCAGAGGGCAACCAATGGTTTCTTGTGACAAATTGATCATTCTCTGTAGAGCCTTCCTGTCTGCAGCAGTTAAATCAGCATACCATACTGTAATGCAATATGTGAGGACACTTTCTATGGTGGACCGATAGAATGAGGTCATCAGCTATTGTTCCACCTGATTTTTTCGCAGGACTCTAAGGAAATGAAGTCTCTGTTGGGCCTTTCCAATCACCAGAGACATGTTGTTTTTCCAGGTGAGATCTTGACTAATAAACACTCCCAAGAATTTAAAAGAGGAAACCCTCTCCACACAGCCCCCCTCCATATACGATGGGGCAGGCTCCTCTCTGTACTTCCGGAAATCTAGCACCATCTCCTTTGTCTTACTAGTTGTAAATTGTTTCTTGAGCACCATGCGGATACCTTCTGGACTTCTTTCCTGTATGCTGATTAGCCCCCTCCAGTTATAAGACCCAGCACCGTTGTGTCATCTGCAAACTTTATTATGATATTGGATGGATCAGAGGATATGCAGTCATATGTATACAGCGAGTGCAGGTAGGGGCTGAGCAACAAAATCTAGCAAAGTGGGCATATATTGAAGCCTTTCAATTAAATAGTATCACTTTTAGAAGCCAGGAAGCATGCCTTTTCTGTAGATGTGATTTTCTATATCTGCCATCTGGAATTAGGTTCATTCTGAGATCTCCACACTTCCAGAAAACTTGGCTCCCAAGCCACGGAATAGAGTAAATGGAACTTCCCTGTTTGTGATGTTCTATGCATTGCTTTATTGGGTTGTTGTTTTTGATTTGTTGTGAACTGTCTAGAAACATTGGAGTTAGGTGGGATCAGAATTGTATAAATAAATAAAGCTTGCATAAAGATTCCCCAATGTGCCTATTTTGACCTATCTGCAGATGACAATGCCTTACACTGAGCTCTATTTAGAAATGTGCAAAATATCTTTATTTAAAAATGTTCCTGATTCAAAATGAGTATTCTAGGCTTCAGACAAAGCATTTCTGTTTTGCTGAAACATTTGAGGCAACCATGTGTGGTTCTGTGCTTAAAGTATTCTGAGCATTTGAGATTAATCGGATATTTTGTGACTTGTAAATAGTAGTAGTTGGAATAATATAGTAGTGGAGTGTGGAGAGAGAAGCACTTAAGCATACAGAAAGTGAAAGACTGTTTGCAGCTGCATGTTTACCAACCTGCTGGATAAGTTGTTGCTGCTTTTAACAAAATACTTGTTATG